>NC_140589.1:1447562518-1448172883 GCF_964204655.1 Triturus cristatus
AAGGACGTATTTTATGAATAATAAGCCAAGGCTTCTGAGCAGAATCTGAGCAAAACCGTAATTTGGTGGATAAAATGGGTGTGAAAAGTAATAACTTGCATAACACAGATATTTGCACATAGCTCTTGACGTGTTATTTGTTGGAATCCCCCGCATAATTACTAATTAATGACTAATAACCTTACCAAATGGAACATTTTTGTCTCAATAATGGATTTTCTTGAAATTTCAGAATCAGGTTAAATGTGGCTAGACCAACTCACTCTGGATACAACTCGGCCACGAACAGTTAGGTCACCTCATGACAGCGTTTGCATGAACCGAGTCAATAACAAATGATAGAGTTTTACATACCGTGAACTCCACCCGAAGGTATCAGAGCGCTTTACATGAGCACTAGTTACGTTACACATGGACACATTCATATTTTTTGGTATGCACGGGGAGATTAAGTGTTTTGCCCTGAATCACAGAATGTTAAGTGCCCCTGCAGAGACTCGAACCCAGTTCTCCAGCTTTGAGGTTGACCGCGCAAGCCTTTAGGCCACATCCTCTTCCCTAGTTTGCAATTTGCAGGTTTGTGCAGTAATCTTACACTTAATTATCCATTCTTGCACATGGCTCACTTCTTATATGTGTGGTTGAGTCAAGTATGCTCTCATTGCTTCACATGGACCGGCAAAGCAAATAAAGCAACAGAACAAGTGCATGGGCAAGGATTTTCGTTAGTATTCTCGGTGGGTCACTGGCCATGTAACTAGTGCAGTTATTTTTTTGTTTTCTGATAATCAATAAATACAATTAAAAAAACAAGACAAAGCAAATATGTGGAAACTGCATCTATTGGAAAGTTGTGTTTGATATCAGGTTCCAAAAACAGCAGTCACTCACTTACCATGAGTTGTTGGCTCATGTTAAATGTGTAAATTCACTTTTCCCACATGTAGGTCCCAATATAAATGAGAACTGCATGCTTAAGGTGAGAGAGACTGGAAGCACAAGTGATGTGCAGCCTAACTCTCCATGCATAGTTAGTTACTGGCCATGCCCTATGCAATTTAGAATGGAGTGACTTTTATGAGCAGGACCGGACTGGTAACCAAGAAATAGCCTTCACAACTATGTGTTTACATGGAATGCCTTTGCCATGCAGTCTTTACCACACAGGTAAATGTCTGCGTCTTTACCATGCAAGCCTTTATCATGCATGATAAGTATTGGTAAGGTAATTTTAGGGTGTAGACGTGGGTAATGGTAAAAAGAGGTAAGGGTTATTTTAGGGCTAAAAACAATTATATAAATATATATATATATATATATATCACTGAAAAAACCATGGGTTTCACACACGTTATAGTTAGGAATTAGCATTTAAAAAACCTTAGAAATTCAGTGAAAAAACCATAGGTTTCACACATGTTATAGTTAGCTGGACATTTTACTCGTAAAAAACCAATGAAATTGCCCCGTTATAGTTAGTTCAGCTAACTATAACTCGCGCGCCCGCAATGCACTGCTGATGACGTCACATATTACATCACTCATGACATGGTCAGTGACATCACTCATGACATCACTGATGACATCTCAAATGACATCACTGATGACCTCACTGATGACATCATCCTTGTGATAGAGTGGCAGACCTCCTCTCACCCTAATATAACCTTTGATACACACATTCAAAAATAGAGACTAAAATTTTCAAAACAATGGACATACCAATACCAGTTACAACAACCTATTCAGTAATTCTAAGATCCACATAAACATCCACTCATTCACCAACAGTCCAATACAGTCACTCATACATGTACTCACTCAACACATGTACTCATACACCTATACATCCTGTTACACAATGCCACTCATCCACAGAGTTACTCACACACATAGTCACTCATGCTAATAAAGAATCAAACATACATTTACTAGCATATACAGTTATACACACACCACCACACTTACTTCTACAGAAACTTACACATACTTAGTCTTTTAAACAATCACTTATAGAAACACATACTTATTCATACAGGAACTCTTTCAATCTCTCACATATACTCACATATATACACCAATAGTCACATATACTAGTTTTAAACATATGTAGTTACTCATAAAGACACTATTGAGACAGTCATTCACTCACTAACACACCCATACACACACTCATCCACACATACAGTCCTGCACACATGCTGTGTTCAACACACACAAAGAGTGAATCATTCATTCATGCACCTATGCACTACATAATACCCCCCACCGAACCATACAGACACTCAGACTGATACTCAAAAAACAACTAATAACCTATATAGACACCCATGTAGCTACTCACCAACCCATGCAACCACTTATACACAAAGTGAGAGACTGATACAGATATTTTCATATTTAAACATTACACAGTAAGCCATGTATTCACTATGATACACTTAATCAGTCAGTTACACAATAAATTTTTCAAAAACAAAGCATCCATTTAGACACTTATATACCCATTTATTCTTCCATTGACCTTGAGATATACATATATAAAACATATTTAATTTTCAGAAAAACACACATTCACTGGATGATGTCATCAGTGAGGTCATCAGTGATGTCATTTGAGATGTCATCAGTGATGTCATGAGTGATGTCACTGACCATGTCATGAGTGATGTAATATGTGACGTCATCAGCAGTGCATTGCGGGCGCGCGAGTTATAGTGAGCTGAACTAACTATAACGGGGCAATTTCATTGGTTTTTTACGAGTAAAATGTCCAGCTAACTATAACATGTGTGAAACCTATGGTTTTTTCACTGAATTTCTAAGGTTTTTTAAATGCTAATTCCTAACTATAACGTGTGTGAAACCCATGGTTTTTTCAGTGAATTTGTACGTTTTTTTAAATGCTAATTCCTAACTATAACGTGTTTGAAACCCATGGATTTTCAGTGAATTTGCAAGGTTTTTTAAATGCTAATTTTTTTTTTATTCTTCAATTTTTTCTAACATATTTTTAATTTAATTTTCTTACCTTTTATAAAGACTATGCTTAAATTTTTAAAATTCTTTAATATGTTTTTTTTATATATTTTTTAAAATAAACATGTAAAATTTATTTCCAGTTTTTTTTTTTTTTAAAATTTTTTTTTAGTACGCGTACCGTAAGCTCACGGTAAGCGTACGGTTTACGCAACGTCCGTAATCTTTCTACGCTGCTTGCGTATAGTTACGCACTTTGCGTAGCCGCGCGTACTGCGCGTGGGACGCGTGCGCGCTTACGCCACGCGCGCACGTTACGCGGAAGTGTCGGGGAGTGACTGTTATGCGCATGCGCGCAAGCGCGTGTCTTTTTTACGCGCATGCGTACTTTTTGCCGTAAGCGTACCGTAAGCGTACCGTAAGCGTACGGTAGGTCATGTGATCATGAAACACAACTTTTGATTGGTTGAAACTACTTTCAGTTCTAGAACTCTCCTATACCACACCCATTCCCCTCATTTCTGCTTGTGATCCCTTGGGAGAAGGAGCTGGTTTGTCTTTGGGATACGATGGCAGAACAGCAGAGCCCTTCTGAGAGTGAGGCTAGCACCAGCAGCACTGTCTTGAGGCAGAGAGCGAGGAAACAAAAGCCTTCTTATGTTTGGGATTATTTTACTTTTCCTGAAGGCCAGCAAAAGGTGAATGCACCCTTAGTTACTTGCAGGCTGTGTCAGCGTGTACTTTCTAGAGGTAATCCTGACAGGAAGTATTCCTTTGGGAATCACACCATGAAGAGACACCTCCAGGATGTACACAGAAGGACACATGGTCATCTTTTTGGAGGTAACTCTTCAGAAAGACGAGCCAGTACATCCACAGCAGCTCAGCCTGGACCATCATCTGCAGGGCTGACTCCTTCTTCTGCAGGTCAGGTGAGCCCTTCATCTGTGGGGGGAGAATCTCCTTTTGCTGGCCCTCTGGAAATTAACCCTCGGTTTGCGAGGGTTGAAGTACGGTGCGCCACTTGTCACGATCTAATTACTTATAGGGAGACCAGTGTTTCCCTGGTGAACAGTAAAATAGATCAGCACACTTGTCGTACCGTCTAATATTCCCAATCTTTCTTTCCTCTGTCCCTGCATGAACACAACGGTTCTTTTAAGAGCCAACCTTATCTTTCATCTTTTTTTTACATATGTTTTTAAAAACTTTTTTTTATTTTTTTTTACCGTACGCGTACGGTGCGCGTACTTTTTTTTTTTTAAAAAAAAAAACACTAAAAATCATTTATGACATTACATTGACCTTGAGAGACTACAATTATTATTATTGACTTACCATACTCACTGAAAAAATATTTATTCATTTCTTTTTTAAAAAAATAGTTTTAAAAATGTTTGTAGTTTTCGTAAATTTTCTATATCTATCTGGAAAAAAAGTAAAAAGTATTAATATTTTTAAAACTTTTTATAATACAGTACACATATTTACATTTTTTCCCAAAAAATATTTTTGCCTTATTTTTGCTGTTTTCAGAATATATTGCATTTCACTATAAATTGTGAAAGCAATTGCATTCATCATTTTACAGCGGGCAAAAAAAAATACCAATCACAAAGATTGTATTAAAAAAGCCCTGATTCTTTTTTTACTTAAACTTAACATTATAGAAATGCATAATATTGTAAAAAAATATCATCTAATACCAATACTTATTCCTTTAAAATACCGTCTGATATGTTTGTTTCAGAAGTATAATCACAATATTATATCTCAAATAACTCCAAAAAACATCTGATTTCATTTCCTTTAGGCCAAATAGTAATTTTAAATTTTTGTTTGGATTAAATTACCAACGGTAATCCAATAAAATTCTAAAGTTTAATTTGTCCAGATCTCACAGATTCTCTGTAACATTTTGGTTCATGAAAATTTTTTGATTAATTTATTTAGTCCACAATAGAATTGGTTACTTTTCCACATGGCCAAATAGTAATTTTTTAAATCATTTTTGAAAAAATTTCCAATGGCAGTCCAATAACATTCCAAAATATAAAATGTGCAGAAGTTACCGATAATCTCAAAATTATTGGTTTTTCAAAATTTCATTAAAAATTAAAAAAGTCCACATTACAATTGGTTATCTTTCCATTAGGCCAAATGATAATTAAAAAAAATTTTTTTTTACAAAATTGCAATGGTAATCCAGTAAAATGGTAAAATTGTTTTGTCCAGATCTTGCCAAGTCTCTCTAAAATTTAGGTTTCAGGAAGATTAGATATGAATTTGCTAAATCAAAAGGCAAACGTTGTTTGAAAATCAATTGAGAATCATTACACAGTGTCCAGCCTTTTTCACATTTAAGATAAACTGTGTAATGTCCAGAAGTAACAGTAGGTCCATCATGGAAAATTATTGCAACAGTTACAAAAGTTTTTCCTGAAATTGATAATTGCTGTCCTGTAAACTTCTTTATTAAAGTATCCAATTTTGAACCATCAGCTCTACATCGTTGCATCATTAAAATTACATACTGTCCGTATTCCTTTAAAATTAATGTTGAAAACATGTCAGAATTACACTCACCACATTTCATGCTATGATTAGCATCTTTAACTAATTTTGCAAAAGTGACTGTTTTACTCTCTGGCAATGTCAAATAAATAAACCTTTCATTATCAACAATAGAGCCACTTATATTATAACAATTATCACAACTATGTTCCCATTTATAAGAGAGACCAAAAAAATGTCAATGGGAACTCCTTCTTCTTCCACTACCTGAAGAAAATACATCAAAAATTCATGTGCATCTTGCTGTTCATTTTGAGAAAACTGTGTTCGTCCTGAACATACATCTAAAAGTTTTCTAATGTCAGTAGCACTTTCTATTTGAGTTTTATCTTTACTCAGCTTTTGAAAAAGGAGACTCAGCTCTGAACAGAATCTTTTTCCCTGATTTACTATTATCTGCTCTTGCAAACTTTCCAGATAAAATGCAACATTCAGCACTACATTTGCGTAGCAGTTGACACCAGAGCTATTTTCAAAATGACATCCTACAACCTGTTCTTCATTTTCCTTTTTCTTTTTGCTTGCAATTACATCACTCCTCTTTTTTTTCCTCTTCTCTACATCTTCACTACAGATATTCTCATTTTTCCTTTTACGAGAAACTACACGTTTCTCCAACATAGGATACTGACCTAAATGAGGAGCATAGCTTCTTCTTAATCTATTATACTCCTTTACACAATTTGTATCAGCACTAACTTTTGATTCTTCAAAGTCTATCATGAATAAACCTGATAATGTTTTGACTCGTGACAAAGCAACATATGCCATACCTTCTTTGAACACAGTTGAACCAATGTTCACAAATGCACAATCTACAGTCAATCCTTGAGACTTGTGAATAGTTACAGCATATGCTAGAAAAAACGGAAACTGCTTCCTACGTACATATAAGTCTTTCACAAGCATAAAACGAACTGTACAACGACAAATATCTTTAACTTCATCTATCTGATCAAATTTTATTTTTAAACATTCAATTCCTTCTTTTTTCTGATAATTAATAAAACCCACAACTCTTCCCATCGCTCCATTAACTAAACCTTTCTCAACATCCAAATTTCTCCTTAAAAACACTCTACAGTTCATGCAAACATATAGATTTTTTTCTAATCCAGCTGTTTTGGAGATGTTCTTCTCTAGTGAGTCCAATTTATTTTTCAGTTTGCCTGTTACTGTGACAGTAATTCTTCCATCCTCAATTTTGTCCACTGCTTCCAATTTCCTGATCTCTTCCTTTTCCAATTTCAAAAGCTCCTCATTGAATATTGAGCATTCACGTAGAGTTGGCATTAAGCAGATGACACTTTTGTTTTCTGCAATATTCTTGTATATTTTCTCTGCAACTATTTCTTCCTTTGGAAATAAATTATGTAGCAGCCGACTCTGTAATGCTTTTTTGCCAACTTCTGTGAGTAGTCCAATTCTGATATCTTTCAGAATACTTCCATATTCTTCATCGTTTGCTTGCCTCATATTAGTTGTAAGTTCCTTGTACTCAAAGAAGGACCAAATATTTGTATTTCCGATGCTTCCCAATGACTTCTTCGTGTCTTCATGTGTCACAGTATTAAACACTGGTTGTCCTTTAACTGGAGTAAGTTGCAAAAGATCTCCAAAAACTATGACGTGTTTTCCACCAAATAACACGTCATAGTCTGTCTTCAAAATTTGCTGCATTCTTAAATGCACAAAGGCAAGCATTAAGTTTGATACCATGCTCAACTCATCAATAATGAGAACTTGCATCTTCTTCAATACTCGTGAAACTTCCAAGGATGCTTCTCCAGTTAGCTTGTTGAATTGTATTTTGTTCTCATGCTCCACTGGTAACATTAGCAAACGATGTAAGGTGATTCCTTTTATGTTATATGCTGCTAACCCAGTTGGAGCAGTAACCACACAAGACAAAGTAGAATCCGTTTTTTGCTTTAGGTAGCTTCTGATGACTTTAATTAGGAAACTTTTTCCAGTGCCAGCTTGTCCGCTTACATACATCCTGATTGGATGAAATGATGTGCATGAGCACTCTTTTTTTACATGTAGAAATCCGTGATCAATTTTGTTTTTGATCTCTTCATAAATTTGTTGCTGCTCTTGATTCAGTTGTCTTTCCAAATTTTCTAAGTCTATAAATTCTTCTTGAGCTTGATTCATAGCCGTTTCCACTTCATTCATGGCTATTGATGCTTCATTTTCAACGATTGGTTGTCCTAGGGGATCTTGACTGTGTGTTCCTGAACTTTGGCTGTCCTGAGAACTGTCTCTAGCTATTTCTGCTGCAATTGTAGTTTCCTGTTCAATTTCTTCATTTAACATTTGCAGATAAGTTGTGAATGTATTGCATTGTATGCTGTCTTTGCAAGCATTAAATGAATCCTCATAGCTTTGAAATTCTCCCAGTAGTTCATCCTCTGTACGCCATGGTTTAAACAACTGTAAAAGAGCCAAGTAGTAAAATTCTTTCTTGTCGGTAGTGTCGCAACTCAGCTTCCGGTGATTTATCAAACTTCCTTTGGTTTGCTTCACCAAACATCCTTCTTCACCAACAACTTTATATTTTCCATTATTAATGTCTTCTGCAGCTTTCCGTGAATAAATGTAGTTCTGCAACACTTCATAGAGACACATGTTCTCCAGATGGTGACTTCTCTTGGGATAATATGTGTCCAACATGTTTGTTTTCAATATATCTGTACTTTCTGGGTCATTCTCGGCCAAATATTCAATTTCTCCAACAGATTTCAGTACCCGATTTCTCATTGCTGCAAGGCCTAAACTTGCCCAAATTATTCTTCTTGACTTCGAGTAGAGACTTGCAGAATATAACCTATCTGAACATTCGTAGGATCCAATTTCTCGATGCGATAACATCTTCAAACTGAAACTGTACAGCTTCTTACTGACAGTCTTCTCGTGAGAAATCTCTTCCCACATTTCCTTCAATTCTGTTTTTTCTGATTTCGTAATGTAAGACGTTACATATCGTGCAACAGCAATGGAATTGTCAGCTACATACTGTATATCCATGTTAGCGTTCCACATAGATAAAATGACTGGGTTGTAGTCATTTATATTTTTTGATTCTTCTTTTCTTTTAAGGTTGTAGGTATTCTTAGGTGATTTTCTTGTGATAGTATGTCTCACAGCTGACATAAAACTGTTTACTCTTCCATTTGAAAGAACAGGTCTAGGAAATCCAAATCGACATTTAGTGTAGTATTTTTCTTTGCTCTTGTATTTCCGTCGACAGTATTTTCCACACCGATGACTTTGGAAACGTAAAACTTGCTCCTTTAACTTGTTCTCTTCTGTGCTTTTTGGTATACCACATGTTGCATATTCTTCAATGTAAGATAACACTGCTTCATCAGTATCTGTTCCAAACTTTGGGGCATCCTTGATCCACAACAGCATATGAATATGAGGAGCACCTCTTGCCTGGTACTCTTTTCTCCAAAAGAAATCCACTACTTCTCCAAGGGGTGGATTTTTTTTATTGCAGATGAAGGACATCATAGCCTCAAATCTATGATTGAAATATCTGCAAACATTAACCGGATCCAATGAGCACAGTTCTCCTGCTGTCTTGTATTCGATGTTTTTAATGTTTGAATTGGCCTCTCGTAGAAAATCCAGTAAATCATCCCAAGCGTACTCGGCACAGCTTAGGGTAAGGAACCATGTTGGTGTTCCTAAATTGCGTAACATGCATTTTAGTTCACCATGGCGTCGGTACCAATATTCATTTGTCCCACGCTGACAAGCCATCAGATTGATCAGTTGTGTTTCCAAATGATCATCTCGGTGCTGCACTTTCTCCATAAAATCCTTAGCAGACACATTTTGTAAATGTACTCCACTTTTTAAAATGTGATTTACTGCATAAGACAGTGCAGACAAGTCGCTTTCAAATAAAAGATGGAACAAATAAGGAATACTTTGTCGAAATCTGGGATCTTCAGCATATAGTCTTGTAGTCCGATACTCTGAAGCTGGAATCTGTTCTGGACGTTCATCGTATCGTCCTCCTTTTCCCGTAGGAAACAGCTGGGGAAAACATCGAGCTTCCAAGCTCTCCTCCCATACACTCACGGGAGTTCCTTTTGCTTTCTTCATCTGAAAGAGATCAATATTGTCTCCCATAACTTCTTTCGAATGAAGAGGATGTATGCTAAAATGTTCATAAATTTCTTCTTCCTTTGTCTTGTCCACTTTTTCAATTTGTCCAGTTGGTGTTTCTGTGTCTTCTTGAAAATCTTCGTCTTCTTCTTCTTCTTCTATATAAATTGATTCATACCATTTGTTATTTTTTTTCAAATACAAATTTGCTCTTTGTACTTTCCGCACATCTACCAGCTCCTGCCAAATCTTCTTATTCTTTGTAGGTACACCATTAACCAGAATAATTAATGGTTCAGTTTCCAAAGTATCCGCATCAATAGTTTCCATATTTTTTTTCAAATCCAAGGGCAAATACACCACTCTACCTTTTAAACCTCTCAGTAAATCTGAAGGAGGTAATTTACCAGTTTTGGGCTCCATACGTACTATGGTCTGGAACGGATGAACACATTGAATGAGTATAGACTCATATGTATTTAATTCAGAAAGTTCAGCAGGAATAGCATCCAATTCTAAATTATTATGTACAGCTCTGGTCGGCATTCTATTTTCCTCTAACTTGTTGTAACAGTATTTACAAATACGCTGATCTTCACCCAATTCAAAACAATTTTCAAGAAATATATATGTGGCAAAATCCTTCCACTTATAATTATCTTCATTTTCACTCTTTCTGTAGAGATCAACATTCCTAGTTTGTTTTCTATAATGAGTTCTGCGGCAACAAATACAAGTAACATTTGGTCTTTCATTAGAGACTATTGCAAATTTTGTTATGTGATCATTAAATGTCTTACTTACAGAAGGTTCTACATTCTCTTCCACTTCTTCCTCATTTACTGTGTCCTTCTCTGCACTGTTTTGTTCAGGACCAAAGTAACAAAACTGAATTTCATCAACAACCTTCTCTACATCTGATACCGTTCCTCGGAACAGAGCCCTATTCAATTCATTTAACTTTATTGCTGGACTTTTGGCAAAATACAACCGTCTCACAAACTTTCTCATTTCAGTATGATGAACAGCCAGCATCCTAAAATGATGGAAAACACTATTGCACACTTTTCTAGATAGACAAGCCAGAGAATGACCCTGCAAACCAGTATTCTCTCTCACTCTGCATGGATCCAGACTTTGAAGCACCTTAATCTTCTGTTTTACACTTTTTTTGCTATATTCTCTTAGAAACTCTCGAAATCTGTCAATAGATTCCTGACGCACAGTGCAAATACTACTACAATTCCAAGTGTACACTGGGGCTTTAGGACGTCTCCCCATTGCCTCATCTGCCATCACTTGTACCTCATCTCTTGGAACCATTATCTCCTTCTCCATTATGCAACCATTTTTTACTTCGTATGAACGACCTCTGGTGTCAACTGCATGCAGCAAACTATTACTTTGAAAATAGCTCTCTTCATTAAAAAAAGGTTCACTACTTGAACTATGCATCCACTTTCCTAAAAACACTTTACAAAAGTTTGTTCTGTTCACTACTCTTTTGCTTTTGCTTTGTGATTTCAGTACATTAACCATTTTATCTAATGTACGCATCCAATTCAAAATTAATATGAATAGTTTCCTTTTTAATTCTAATGCTTTTGCTGCAATGGCTTCAATTTCTTTTTTTCTCTTGTAATATTTTGCCTTTTGCTTATATTTCTTCACATCCTTTATCAAATTGGACATAACTCTTCTCTGAAACATTTTTCTACGTATCTCTTTAAACGCTGTTTTTCTGTTTATGTAAAACTTTTCAGTTGCAGAAGGTATATTTGCATTAACTAAATTCTCAATTTTTTGCTGTTCTCTTCGTTTTGTTACATTCTTTCCAGGACAGACATTTTGTACATTTTTCTTTGTTTTGAATATTTTTTTAAGAAATTGTTTTTTCTGCTTACCAGAAGATTTTTTCTTTTTCCCAACATGAGCATCTTCTACTAACTTTGGTCCTCCAGTTGTCTTCAAATATAGTTTTTTTTTAGCGTTTTTTGAACTCTAGATTTTGTAGGCATCTTAAATTTTGTTCACTGTTCTTCAGCAATACCTGAAAAAAACTAAAAAAAAATCCTTTATTGTATTTAAATATATTACTACATTTCTTTTCACAATAGTCACAAAACGAAATTTCTTTGCCAATTTGAATGCACACAAACTGCTCTTTTTTTTGGGCAAGTGAAAATCACTTTTACAAACTGTCACATTATGAAACCACTTTTCAGATTTTTTAAAAAGCCCATGTCCAGAGTGCTACACTCCAGCAAGGGCAACCAGCCTTAGTGAAGCTGAATGTATTTGCATTACAGACTGAAACCTGAAAACCCCACTCGCTTGTAAATACTGTGCATGACTATACATGGCAAGCACATGGGTGTGTGCTAAGACTCTGCTTCTTCCCCCAAAAATTCGCTCCCCCTTTCCATCTAATGCAACTGTGAAATCACCAGAGCAAGACGCAATAAATCTCTGCCTATAATTCCTCTATGCACACAGAGTCATGTTTTCACATTAGTCCCAAAACGAAATTTCTTTGCCAATTTGAAAGCACACTTACTGCTCTTTTTTTTTTCGGCGCAAGTGAAAATCACTTTTTACAATTGGAAATCACTTTTACAGACTGACACATTATGAAACCACTTTTTTTGATTTATTTAAATGCACATGTCCAAGCTGTTTTTTCAGACCACCACCATGTGTATTCTCGGTGACTGCCTACACTCCAGCAAGGGCAACCAGCCTTAGTGATGCTGAATGTATTTGCATTACAGACTGAAACCTGAAAACCCCACTCGCTTGTAAATACTGTGCATGACTATACATGGCAAGCACATGGGTGTGTGCTAAGACTCTGCTTCTTCCCCCAAAAATTCGCTCCCCCTTTCCATCTAATGCAACTGTGAAATCACCAGAGCAAGACGCAATAAATCTCTGCCTATAATTCCTCTCTGCACACAGAGTCATGTTTTCACATTAGTCCCAAAACGAAATTTCTTTGCCAATTTGAAAGCACACTTACTGCTCTTTTTTTTTCCGGGCCAAGTGAAAATCACTTTTACAGACTGACACATTATGAAACCTTTTTTTTTAATTTATTTAAATGCACATGTCCAAACTGTTTTTTCAGACCACCACCATGTGTATTCTCGGTGACTGCCTACACTCCAGCAAGGGCAACCAGCCTTAGTGATGCTGAATGTATTTGCATTACAGACTGAAACCTGAAAACCCCACTCGCTTGTAAATACTGTGCATGACTATACATGGCAAGCACATGGGTGTGTGCTAAGACTCTGCTTCTTCCCCCAAAAATTCGCTCCCCCTTTCCATCTAATGCAACTGTGAAATCACCAGAGCAAGACGCAATAAATCTCTGCCTATAATTCCTCTATGCACACAGAGTCATGTTTTCACATTAGTCCCAAAACGCAATTTCTTTGCCAATTTGAAAGCACACTTACTGCTCTTTTTTTTTTCGGCGCAAGTGAAAATCACTTTTTACAATTGGAAATCACTTTTACAGACTGACACATTATGAAACCACTTTTTTTGATTTATTTAAATGCACATGTCCAAGCTGTTTTTTCAGACCACCACCATGTGTATTCTCGGTGACTGCCTACACTCCAGCAAGGGCAACCAGCCTTAGTGATGCTGAATGTATTTGCATTACAGACTGAAACCTGAAAACCCCACTCGCTTGTAAATACTGTGCATGACTATACATGGCAAGCACATGGGTGTGTGCTAAGACTCTGCTTCTTCCCCCAAAAATTCGCTCCCCCTTTCCATCTAATGCAACTGTGAAATCACCAGAGCAAGACGCAATAAATCTCTGCCTATAATTCCTCTCTGCACACAGAGTCATGTTTTCACATTAGTCCCAAAACGAAATTTCTTTGCCAATTTGAAAGCACACTTACTGCTCTTTTTTTTTCCGGGCCAAGTGAAAATCACTTTTACAGACTGACACATTATGAAACCTTTTTTTTTAATTTATTTAAATGCACATGTCCAAACTGTTTTTTCAGACCACCACCATGTGTATTCTCGGTGACTGCCTACACTCCAGCAAGGGCAACCAGCCTTAGTGATGCTGAATGTATTTGCATTACAGACTGAAACCTGAAAACCCCACTCGCTTGTAAATACTGTGCATGACTATACATGGCAAGCACATGGGTGTGTGCTAAGACTCTGCTTCTTCCCCAAAAAATTCGCTCCCCCTTTCCATCTAATGCAACTGTGAAATCACCAGAGCAAGACGCAATAAATCTCTGCCTATAATTCCTCTATGCACACAGAGTCATGTTTTCACATTAGTCACAAAACGAAATTTCTTTGCCAATTTGAAAGCACACTTACTGCTCTTTTTTTTTTCGGGGCAAGTGAAAATCACTTTTTACAATTGGAAATCACTTTTACAGACTGACACATTATGAAACCTTTTTTTTTTATTTATTTCAATGCACATGTCCAAGCTGTTTTTTCAGACCACCACCATGTGTATTCTCGGTGACTGCCTACACTCCAGCAAGGGCAACCAGCCTTAGTGATGCTGAATGTATTTGCATTACAGACTGAAACCTGAAAACCCCACTCGCTTGTAAATACTGTGCATGACTATACATGGCAAGCACATGGGTGTGTGCTAAGACTCTGCTTCTTCCCCCAAAAATTCGCTCCCCCTTTCCATCTAATGCAACTGTGAAATCACCAGAGCAAGACGCAATAAATCTCTGCCTATAATTCCTCTATGCACACAGAGTCATGTTTTCACATTAGTCCCAAAACGCAATTTCTTTGCCAATTTGAAAGCACACTTACTGCTCTTTTTTTTTTCGGCGCAAGTGAAAATCACTTTTTACAATTGGAAATCACTTTTACAGACTGACACATTATGAAACCACTTTTTTTGATTTATTTAAATGCACATGTCCAAGCTGTTTTTTCAGACCACCACCATGTGTATTCTCGGTGACTGCCTACACTCCAGCAAGGGCAACCAGCCTTAGTGATGCTGAATGTATTTGCATTACAGACTGAAACCTGAAAACCCCACTCGCTTGTAAATACTGTGCATGACTATACATGGCAAGCACATGGGTGTGTGCTAAGACTCTGCTTCTTCCCCCAAAAATTCGCTCCCCCTTTCCATCTAATGCAACTGTGAAATCACCAGAGCAAGACGCAATAAATCTCTGCCTATAATTCCTCTCTGCACACAGAGTCATGTTTTCACATTAGTCCCAAAACGAAATTTCTTTGCCAATTTGAAAGCACACTTACTGCTCTTTTTTTTTCCGGGCCAAGTGAAAATCACTTTTACAGACTGACACATTATGAAACCTTTTTTTTTAATTTATTTAAATGCACATGTCCAAACTGTTTTTTCAGACCACCACCATGTGTATTCTCGGTGACTGCCTACACTCCAGCAAGGGCAACCAGCCTTAGTGATGCTGAATGTATTTGCATTACAGACTGAAACCTGAAAACCCCACTCGCTTGTAAATACTGTGCATGACTATACATGGCAAGCACATGGGTGTGTGCTAAGACTCTGCTTCTTCCCCCAAAAATTCGCTCCCCCTTTCCATCTAATGCAACTGTGAAATCACCAGAGCAAGACGCAATAAATCTCTGCCTATAATTCCTCTATGCACACAGAGTCATGTTTTCACATTAGTCACAAAACGAAATTTCTTTGCCAATTTGAAAGCACACTTACTGCTCTTTTTTTTTTCGGGGCAAGTGAAAATCACTTTTTACAATTGGAAATCACTTTTACAGACTGACACATTATGAAACCACTTTTTTTGATTTATTTAAATGCACATGTCCAAGCTGTTTTTTCAGACCACCACCATGTGTATTCTCGGTGACTGCCTACACTCCAGCAAGGGCAACCAGCCTTAGTGATGCTGAATGTATTTGCATTACAGACTGAAACCTGAAAACCCCACTCGCTTGTAAATACTGTGCATGACTATACATGGCAAGCACATGGGTGTGTGCTAAGACTCTGCTTCTTCCCCCAAAAATTCGCTCCCCCTTTCCATCTAATGCAACTGTGAAATCACCAGAGCAAGACGCAATAAATCTCTGCCTATAATTCCTCTATGCACACAGAGTCATGTTTTCACATTAGTCCCAAAACGAAATTTCTTTGCCAATTTGAAAGCACACTTACTGCTCTTTTTTTTTTCGGGGCAAGTGTAAATCACTTTTACAGACTGACACATTATGAAACCACCATGTGTAACTACAACAAAAACAATTCCCATTTCTATTATTCATTTCTTAAGTTACCACATACATCCCCTCTCAAACTGTAAACTCACCTTTAAAATTAGTTAGTTGTGAAAGAAATGTGACACTCAAACAGCAGATTATCAGAGCCAGGATCTCTGTTGTGTTCACCTCTCTCCTCTCAGCAGAACCAGATAATGGCAAACTTTCCCTCTTTTTTTCCACACATATACTTGTAAGTTTCAAATCTCAGTGCTTCCCCCTTTTTTTCAAATGTAATCACACATTTCTATTGGTTGAAAACCAACCCTTTTCCAAAAGTACCCTTCCCCCAACTTGACTTCTGCCTAGTACCCTTCCCCCAACTTGACTTCTGCCTGCTACCATAGCAACAGCTCATGGAACACTGCTGTGTGGAGTTAGGTCAGAAGTTCGCCACACAATGTTTCAATTCCACAGAGCAAGAGTGCTTGACTTTTCAAACCTTACAGCAAATCCATAGTACTGTTCTTTGGTTACACATTTTTTTGTACCAATACAAAACATGCTTCTATTAATTTACACATACAGCCTAGTTTTTTTTATAGAATGGTATGAAACAGCCAATCAGTTCTTTTTGTTTTGTTAAAAATATGTATGCCTCCATTTCCAAACTGTCTTTCTTTTCATATTGCCATTCTACTGAAAGACACCTCCTGAGTGCATCCAGTTCTCCTTTGAAGATGTTCACAGTGTGGATTGTAGGGCACAGCTATGTCTTCTGGAGTGAAAAGTTTGCAGAGAAAACAGGTATGGTGAGAGACCTTGCTTTGCCAAATGTAGACATTAAATGGATTGGTCAGAGAGGGTTAAAGTGGCACCAATTGATGCCATTGGTGAAATCCTTCATTCAAATCCAACACCCTGACCTCATAATAGTGCACTGTGGTGGCAATGACCTAGGCACTTTGACTGGGGTAGGTCTGGAAATGCTTATGAAGGACACCTTTGCACAACTGTTTACACTTTTCCCTAAAACTGCCTTTGTGTTTTCCAACATATGCCAAAGGCAAAAATGGAACTGGTCCAATCATTTCTGTCCGCAGATTGACAAAGCAAGAAAGCACGTCAACAAATCTGTTTCTGCTTTCCTCCGTGACTATGGTATGGGTGCCATTTACCACAACAACTTGCGTTATGACATGCAAGACATTTATAGAGGAGATGGTGTGCACTTCAATGATGAAGGGAACAGAGTCTTCCTCTTGAACCTTAGACTCTGCATCGGTACTTACTTGTAGGTACCACTAAAAAAATGACTTCATAAACACAACAGCTCTTTTTAGAGCTCCCTAATTTCTAAACTCTTAATTCGTCATTTCATTTATTCATTTTTATTTTTTTTAACCGTACGCTTACCGTAAGCTTACCGTACGCGTACCCCGTGATTTTTTAAAAAATCAATAAATGTTTTTTTTGTACTTTTCTGTCCTTCTTTGACCCCCTTACAAATGTTAGGGGGTCTGTAACTCTCCTCCTTGCCCCCTTTTCTTGTTTTCACTCTTTTTTTTTCAGAGTGAAACACAGAAAATGGCGGCCGCCGCTTCCTGGTTTCGGCCGATTCGAATGTTTACTAAGATCTAAGAGCCAATCAGAATCGCGCTCGCGCACGCCACCGTACGCTTACGGTAAGCGTACGGTAAGCGTACCGTAAGCGGGCTCAGATATATATATTGATTTAAAGGCTATTTTCTCAGAATCTACTGAACAGATTTACACCAAACCTACAAAAGGCACTTCCTTGACCTAGGGACTACCTCTCTGCCAAATTTTGAGTAATTCTGTTCAGCCGTTCGGGCTGTAGCTCGTTCTAAAGGTCCTATGGAAAAATGCATGGGAAAAACGCGTTTTGGGACCCCCCTTTTATCTCAGCCCCCGCTTGACGGATCCCCCCGAGACTTTCAGGGTAGGAGCGGAGCGTAGCGCCCCACCTATTTTGAGAAATTCGCGAGGATTCGTCGACCGGCGCCAAAGTTATTCAAAATAGAATGTTGAGGTTTTCCTATGGAAACGTGGTCCTAACTATAACTACCTACTGGCGACCGCCAGTAGGTAATATATGTATATTCACTGAAAAAACCATAGGTTTCACACACTTTATAGTTAGCTGGACATTTCTCTCGTAAAAAAACATTGAAATTCCCCCGTTATAGTTAGTTCAGCTAACTATAATTCGCGCACCCGCAATCCACTGCTGATGATGTCACATACTACATCACTCATGACATGGTCAGTGACATCACTCATGACATCACTGATGACATCTCAAATGATATGAGTGATGTCACTGACCATGTCATGAGTGATGTAATATGTGACGTCATCAGCAGTGGATTGCGGGTGCGCGAGTTATAGTTAGCTGAACTAACTATAACGGGGGAATTTCAATGGTTTTTTACGAGAGAAATGTCCAGCTAACTATAACGTGTGTGAAACCTATGGTTTTTTCAGTGAATTTGCAAAGTTTTTTAAATGCTAATTCCTAACTATAACGTGTGTGAAACCTATGCTTTTTTCAGTGAATTTGCGAGGTTTTTTAAATGCTAATTCCTAAATATAACGTGTGTGAAACCAATGTTTTTTTCTGTGAATTTGCATGTTTTTTTATATTCTAATTCCTAACTATAAAGTGTGTGAAACCTATGGTTATTTCATTGAATTTGCTTGTTTTTTTACATCATTTTTTTCTTTTTCTTTTTTCCTTTAAACACTATGCTACCTATGTATATATTCATGGATTTAATGCATTCTTCAATATAGAAAGATTCACCTTTTTTAAATAAATGGTTAGATATAGTTGTATAACATAGTTAATATCTTCAACAAACCTTTATCTTTTTTTAAATGTTTTTATTTTTTATTTTTTTACCGTGCGCGTATGGTAAGCTTACTGTAAGCGCACGCTTCGCTTTATGTACGGTGAGCGTACGTAATATTTATACTCCGTGTGCGCATGCTTACGCAATTTGCGGACGCGTCCGTACTTCCTACGCGACGCATAAGCGCATGCTTCTTACGCGCACGCGCGCGCGCACGTTATGCGGAAGTGTATGAGCGTGCCTGTAATGCGCATGCACGCGTGCGTGTGTCTTTCGTACGCGCATGCGTACTTTTACCGTACGCGCTCGGTAAGCTTAACGTGCGCGTACGGTTGGTCATGTGATCAAGAAACAACACTTTTGATTGGTTTAAACTACTTTCAGTTCCAGAATCTTCCTACACCACACCCATTCCCCTCATTACTGCTTGTGATTCCCTAGGAGAAGGAGCTGAATTGTCTTTGGGATACAATGGCAGAGCAGCAGTCCTCTTCTGAGAGTGAGCAGGGCAGCAGCATCATCAGACAGAGAAGGAGGAAACAAAATAATTCTTTTGTTTGGGAGTATTTCACTTTTCCAGAGGGGCAGAAAAAGGTAAATGCTCCATTAGTCACCTGCTCACTTTGTGAGCGTGTGTTATCTAGAGGTCATCCAAGGAAGAAGTATTCCTTTGGTAATCACACTATGGTGAGACACATTAGGGATGTACATCCCAGGACTTTTGCTCGACATACTGAAGCAAACCCTTCAGTAAGTCACCCGAGCACATCCGCAGAAGCTCAGCCGAGTACATCTTCGGCAGCTCAGCCGAGCACTTCCTCTGCGGTGGGAGCATCACCCTCTTCTGCTCCTGTGGAAAGGAACCCTCGATTTCAGAGGGTACAAATGAGGTGCACCAGATATTATGGTCTAATTGTTCATGGGGAGACCAGTATTTCCCTAATAAACAATAGGATAGACCAGCACATCTGTGGTCCTTGTTAATATTCCCATTCTTTCTTTCCTCTGTCCCTGTATTAACACAACGGCTCTTTTAAGAGCCAACCTTACCTTACAACTTTTTTTAATTTTTTTAAATTAATTCTTTTAATTTTTTTTTTTACCGTGCGTGCATTTTTTTTTTATTTTTTATTTTTAAACTTTTTTTTTCACCCTACAAGGTCCTTGAGGGACTACAACGGAAATGAGAAAAACAGAGAGAGGAGAAGTGAAAAAAAGGGAGCATGGAACTAAATGTGTGATAAATACAGTAAATGGCAATGTTTTTCACACATATACATGTTAATTATAAATCTCAGTGCTTCCCACATTTTTTCAAATGAAATCACACATTTCTATTGGTTGAAAACTTCAACCCTTTTCCAAATGAACCCTTCCCCCAACTTGACTTCTGCCTGCTACCATAGCAACAGCTCATGGAACACTGGTGTGAGCAGAGAGGTCAGAAGTTCAGCACACAATGTTTCTATTCCAAAGAGCAAGAGTGCTTCACCTGTCAAACCTAACAGCAAATCCAAATTAATCTTCTGTGGGAACCCAATTTTCTGAACCAATACAAAATATGCTTCTAAAAATGTACACATACAGCCTAGTTTTAACTGTAAAATGGTTTGAATCAGCCAATGAGTTCTTTTTATTAAAAAAAAAATATGTATGCCTCCATTTTACAACTGTCTTTCATTTCATATTGCCATTCTACTGAAAGACACCTCCTGAGTGCATCCAGATCTCCTTGAAAGATGTTCACAGTGTGGATTGTAGGTCACAGCTATGTCTTCTGGAGTGAAAAGTATGCAGAAAAAAGAGGTATGGTGAGAGACCTTGCTTTGCCAAATGTAGACATTAAATGAATTGGTCAGAGAGGGTTAAAGTGGCACCAATTAATGCCTTTGGTGAAATCTTTTCTACACCTCCAACAGCCTAACCTTATTATTGTGCACTGTGGTGGAAATGACCTAGGCACTTTAACTGGGGTAGGTCTGAAAATGCTTGTTAAGGACACCTTTGTGCAATTAATGTAGCTTTTTCCTCAATCTGCCTTTGTATATTCTAATATATGCCAAAGGCAAAAGTGGAACTGGTCCAACCAATTTTGTCCACAGATTGACAAAGCAAGAAAGCACGTCAACAAATCTATTTCTGCTTTCCTCAGCGACTATGGTATGGGTTCTATATACCACAACAACTTGCGTTACAACATGCAAGGCATTTATAGAGGAGACGGTGTACATTTCACTGATGAAGGCAACAGAGTCTTCCTCTTGAACTTTAGACTCTGCATCGGTACTTACTTGTAGGTACCACAAAAAAAACACTTCATAAACACAATGGCTCTTTTTAGAGCCCCCTAATATCTAAACACTTAAATTTGATTTTTACTTCTATTTTTTTTATTGTTTTTTTTCTGCCGTGCGCGGACGGTAAGCTTACCGTACGCGCACCCCGCGATTTAAAAAAAAAAAATTAAAATGTATTTTTCATACTTTTGGGACCTTCTTGGACCCCCTGACAAATGCTAGGGGGTCTGCAACTCTCTTCGTTGCCCCCTTTTCACGTTCTCCACCTTTGTTTATCAGTGTGAGACACACAAAATGGCGGCCGACAATTCCTGATTTCGACCGATTCGAATGTTTACAGTCATGTAACCACCAATCAGAATTAAGCTCGCGCACGGCAGCGTGCGCGTACGGTAAGCTTACCGTACGCGCTCGGAGCGCGCCTATAGATATATATATTGATTTAAAGGCTATTTTCTCAGGAAATACTGACCAGATTTACACCAGACCTGCAAAAGGCACATCCCTGACCTGAGAACTACCTCTCTGCCAAATTTCAAGTAATTCTGTTCAGCCGTTCGGGCTGTAGCTTGGACTAAAGGTCCTATGGAAAAATGCATGGGGAAAACACGTTTTGGGACCCCCCTTTTCCTCAGCCCCCGCTTGACGAATCCCCCCGAGACTTTCAGGGTAGGAGCGGAGCGGAGCGCCCCACCTATTTTGAAAATTTCGCGAGGATTTGTCAATCGGCGCCAAAGTTATTAAAAATAGAATGTTGTGGATTTCCTATGGAAACACGGTCCTAACTATAACTATCTACTGGCGACCGCCAGTAGATAATATACATACATATATATATATTACCTACTGATGGTCGCCAGTAGGTAGTTATACTTAGGACCTATTATCCATAGGAAATCCGCAACATTCTATTTGGAATAAATTTGGCGCCGGTTGACGAATCTTCGCGAAATTTTCAAAACTCGTGGCCCGCTCCAGTCCGCTCCTATCCTAAAAGTCTCGGGGTGATTCGTCAAGCGGGGCCGAGAAAAAAGGGGGGTCCCAAAACATGTTTTCCCCATGCAATTTTCCATAGGAACCTTTCGTCGCAGCTACAGCCCGAACTGCTGAAAGGAATTATACCAAATTTGGCAGAAAGGTAGACCTTGGTTCAGAGTCGTGCCTTTTGCTTAAATGTTGTAAATTCGTTTGGTAGTTCCTGAGAAAATCAAAATCACATATTTATCTGGGCGGAGCCTAACCACACATCTCAGCTCTTAGGCCACAGAGCAGCTCTGCTGATCTGGTTCTCTGGCTCTAGAGCAGCTCTGCTGGCTCTGGAGCAGCTCTGCTGACCTGGTCCCTTGGCTCTAAAGCAGCTCTGCTGACCTGGTTCTCTGGCTCTAGAGCAGCTCTGCTGACCCGGTTTCTCTGGCTCTACAGCAGCTCTGCTGACCTGGTTCTCTGGCTCTAGAACAGCACTGCTGACCTGGTTCTTAGGCTCTAGAGCAGCTCTGCTGACCTGTTTCTCTGGCTCTACAGCAGATCTGCTGACCTAGCTCTTAGGCTACAGAGCAGCTCTGCTGATCTGGTTCTCTGGCTCTACAACAGCTCTGCTGACCTGGTTCTCTGGCTCTAAAGCAGCTCTGCTGACCCGGACCTATGGCTCTAAAGCAGTTCTGCTGACATGGTTCTCTGGCTCTAGAGCAGCTCTGCTGACCTGGTTCTCTACCTCTAAAGCAGCTCTATTGACCTGGTTTCTCTGGCTCTACAGCAGCTCTGCTGACCTGGTTCTCTGGCTCTAGAGCAGCTCTGCTGACCTGGTTCTTAGGCTCTAGAGCAGCTCTGCTGACCTGGTTCTATGGCTCTAAAGCAGCTCTGCTGACTTGGTTCTCTGGCTCTAGAGCAGCTCTGCTGGCCTGGTTCTATGGCTCTAAAGCAGCTCTGCTGAGCTGGTTCTCCCCCTCTAAAGCAGCTCTGCTGACCTGGTTTCTCTGGCTCTACAGCAGCTCTGCTGACCTGGTTCTCTGGCTCTAGAACAGCACTGCTGACCTAGTTTTTAGGCTCTAGAACAGCTCTGCTGACCTGGTTCTCTGGCTCTACAACAGCTCTGCTGACCCGTTTCTCTGGCTCTAAAGCAGCTCTGTTGACCTGGCTCTATGGCTCAAAAGCAGTTCTGCTGAACTGGTTCTCTGGTTCTGGAGCAGCTCTGCTGACCTGGTCCCTTGGCTCTAAAGCAGCTCTGCTGACCTGGTTTTATGGCTCTAAAGCAGCTCTGCTGACTTGGTTCTCTGGCTCTAGAGCAGCTCTGCTGGCCTGGATCTATGGCTCTAAAGCAGCTCTGCTGAGCTGGTTCTCCCCCTCTAAAGCAGCTCTGCGGACCCAGTTTCTCTGGCTCTACAGCAGCACTGCTGACCTGGTTCTCTGGTTCTAGAACAGCACTGCTGACCTAGTTCATAGGCTCTAGTGCAACTCTGCCGACCTGATTCTCTGGCTCTACAACAGCTCTGCTGACCCATTTCTCTGTCTCTAAAGCAGCTCTGCTGACCCGGCTCTATGGCTCAAAAGCAGTTCTGATGACCTGGTTCTCTGGCTCTGGAGCAGCTCTGCTGACCTGGTCCCTTGGCTCTAAAGCAGCTCTGCTGACCTGGTTCTCTGGCTCTAGCGCAGCTCTGCTGACCTGGTTCTTTGGCTCTAAAGCAGCTCTGTTGACCTGGTTCTCTCCCTCTAAATCAGCTCTGCTGACCTGGTTCTCTGCCTCTAGAGCAGCTCTGCTGACCTGGTTCTATGGCTATAAAGCAGCTCTGCTGACCTGGTTCTATGGCTCTAAAGCACTCTGCTGACTTGGTTCTCTGGCTCTAAAGCAGTTCTGCTGACCTGGTTCTCTGGGTCTAAAGCAGCTCTGTTGGCCTGGTTCTCTCCCTCTAAATCAGCTCTGCTGACCTGGTTCTCTGGCTCAAGAGCAGTTCTGCTGACCTGGTTCTCTGGCTCTAAAGCAGCTCTGCTGACCTGGTTCTATGGCTCTAAAGCAGCTCTGCTGACTTGGTTCTCTGGCTCTAAAGCAGCTCTGCTTACCTGGTTCTCTGGCTCTAAGGCAGCTCTGCTGGCCTGGTTCTTTGGCTCTAAAGCAGCTCTGCTGACCTGGTTCTCTCCCGCTGAAGCAGCTCTGCTGACCTGGTTTCTCTGGCTCTACAGCAGCACTGCTGACCTGGTTCTCTGGCTCTAGAGCAGCTCTGCTGACCTAGTTCTTAGGCTCTAGAGCAGCTTTGCTGACCTGGTTCTCTGGCTCTAAGCAGCTCTGCTGACCTGGTCCATTGGCTCTAAAGCAGCTCTGCTGACCTGGCTCTCTCTCTCTAAAGCAGCTCTGCTGACCTGATTCTCTCCCTCTAAAGCAGCTCTACTGACCTGGTTTCTCTGGCTTTACAGCAGCTCTGCTGACCTGGTTCTCTGGCTCTAGAGCAGGTCTGCTGACCTGGTTCTATGGCTCTAATGCAGCTCTGCTGATCTGGTTCTCTGGCTCTAGAGCGGCTCTGCTGACCTGGTTCTCTTGCTCTAAAGCAGCTCTGCTGACCTGGTTCTCTCCCTCTAAATCCGCTCTGCTGACCTGGTTCTCTGCCTCTAGAGCAGCTCTGTTGACCTGGTTCTATGGCTCTAAAGCAGCTCTGCTGACCTGGTTCTCTGCCTCTAGAGCAGCACTGCTGACCTGGTTCTCTGGCTCTAAATCTACTCTGCTCACTTGGTTCTCTGGCTCTAGAGCAGCTCTGCTGACCTGGTTCTCTGGCTCTAAAGCAGGTCTGCTGACCTGGTTCTCTGCCTCTAGAGCAGCTCTTCTGGCCTGGTTCTATGGCTCTAAAGCAGCTCTGCTGACCTAGTTCTCTGGCTCTAGAGCAGCTCTGCTGACCTGGTTTACTGGCTCTAAAGCAGTTCTGCTGAGCTGGTTCTCTCCCTCTATAGCAGTTCTGCTGACCTGGTTCTCTCCACCTAAAGCAGCTCTGCTGACCTGGTTCTCTCCCTCTAAAGCAGCTCTACTGGCCTGGTTTCTCGGGCTCTACAGCAGCTCCGCTGACCTGGTTCTCTGGCTCTAGAGCAGCTCTGCTGACCTGGTTCTATGGCTCTAATGCAGCTCTGCTGACCTGGTTCTCTGGCTCTAGAGCAGCTCTGCTGACCTGGTTCTCTTGCTCTAAAGCAGCTCTGCTGACCTGGTTCTCTCCCTCTAAATCAGCTCTGCTGACCTGGTTCTCTGCCTCTAGAGCAGCTCTGTTGACCTGGTTCTGTGGCTCTAAAACAGCTCTGCTGACCTGGTTCTATGGCTCTAAAGCAGCTCTGCTGACCTGGTTCTCTGCCTCTAGAGCAGCTCTGCTGACCTGGTTCGCTGCCTCTAGAGCAGCTCTGCTGTCCTGGTTCTCTGGCTCTAAAGCTACTCTGCTGACTTGGTTCTCTGGCTCTATAGCAGGTCTGCTGACCGGGTTCTCTCGCTCTAAAGAGCTCTGCTGACCTGGTTCTCTGGCGCTACAGCATCTCTGCTGACCTGGTTCTCGGCCTCTAGAGCAGCTCTGCTGACCTGGGTCTCTGGCTCTAGAGCAGCTCTGCTGACCTGGGTCTCTGGTTCTAGAGCAGCTCTGCTAACCTGCTTCTTAGGCTCAGAGCAGCTCTGCTGACCTGATTCTCTGGCTCTACAACGGCTCTCCTGACCTGGTTTCTCTGGCTCTACAGCACCTCTGCTGACCTGGTTTTCTGCACTCACGAAGCACGCACCCGACTTCGCGAAAATATATTTAAAAATAATATAAGTTTATTATAAGTAGAAATATGTTATTTTTATGACTATCTTAGATAATCTCTTGTCCTAATATGCATATTAAAGACACATACATATCATTTTGGAACATAAATTTTTTTTGCGGGAGTCGCGCACCTAGCTCGCCCCAGCACATATATGACGTCACGTGGGACCCGCCACCGTGCAAGCATCTCGTACCGTAATGCGCATGTGTCGCGAATGCGCAGGAGTCACGGACTGGTCGCATACCAATCGCGCACATCACGTAATGTTAAATGTATATAATGTAACTGAAAAACACGCAGCCGTCGCACACATATGCGGATCCTTCACGACTTTTCTAAAATAGCGTCTAGAATCCGCGCACCCACCGTGATATGTACGCTTTGAGTGCGCGACTCCAAAAAAAAACTTGGAAATTGTTTTTTAAAAAGAAAATAATATAAATATATTAAAATAAAAAATGAAAACAAAAAAATTAATCAATATTTCAGTGTGAATTATTTTTTTAATTTGTTTTTGCAATTTTCAGAAAAATATATGTTATTTAATGAATACAATATTTATAAATAAACAGTTAAAAAACTGTAGAAAATCAGTACTAAAAAATAGGTATAACTACTATCACACTTAAAAATTAGCATTTAAAAGACCTTTGAAATTCACTGAAAAAAACATAGGTTTCAGAGATGTTATAGTTAGAAATTGGCATTTAAAAAATCTTTGAAATTCACAGAAAAATCCATAGGTTACAATGCTCAGCATACATTGAAAGAGAAAAATGCCTTTACTGATTGTTTTTGTGCAGGAAGGTGTGTCTTCCTGCACAAAAACAAACAGTAAATGACACAGATATCCTTGCACTATTGTGCAAGGGTGCCTGTGTCACTACATGGCTGCAGTTTAAGCAGCCGTGCAGAGAGAATCATTGATTTGCAACATATTTATGTACATATGTTGCATCCCTGTGCTTTGGAAGTACTACTGCACACTGCAGTTAAAGAGGTTACTGTGTGATGCTGCAGCACTTCCTCATAGTTCTGCACTTATACATTCACCATACACTACTAATGCATTCATTTAGTCAATTAAATACTACACATACATTCATCTAAACTTTCACACACTAACAAAGAAATGTAGCTCTTTTTTTAAACCAGGAAAGTTAGTTCTTACAAGAACTTTTTTTTTTTCTTTTTTTTCTGGTTTTTCCAACAATTTTGTGATTTGTTTGGATTTTTTGGAGAAAAAAAAACAAAAAACAAAACAGGAGGAACCAAACAATGAACTTCAGGGAACAATTAAAAAAAAACAGCAAATGTGACTTTCTTGCCGGCGGCAGATCAGATCGATCGGCTGTTCACCGTAGCACAAAGTCGCCTTGCACTTAGTGCAGTGCACTTTTAAAAATTGAAATTGAGGACGGATGTCCAAGTTTTGGGCTGATGGATGCACTCTTGAAGTGCTTGGCTGCGATGAGGTGAAAGGCACAGGAGCAGGAGTGTTTCTCATCCGTTTACACTCTTCTCGTGCAAGATTGTTTGGATGAAGGGTCCTTAGGTGCTTCATCATACTAGTCGTGCCGCCCGAGTATTTCTTGTTAGGATCCCCTCGCGACAGCACTCTTTTGCAAATCTTGCATGTGACCAAGGTGGGATTGGTCTTATTCTGCCCCTCGGGAAAAGTAAAAAATGACCACACCACTGAGGAAAAACGTTCTTTGCGTGGTGCCTCCTCCAAAAATTCATCCTCATATGTATGAGGAGATGCAGGTGATGCCTGGCCCTGAAGCCATTTTTAGTTGAAAAAAGTTAGAGCTAAGTGCAAACTTAGTCTAAGAAATCTTCTTCTCTGCAAAGAGATGCTCCTCCAAAGAAGGTCAATGAAGAATGATTGAATTGGGTTGGGTCTTTCAATAGTTAGAACAGGAAGTGTAATGAACCAATCAAATCTCTTTTTTGTAGGTCACTTGGGATCCGCGCACCCTGTGCATAGGCAGAACGCACCCAGCGCGCATCTGCGAAATTGAATTAAAAAAAATTATAGGATTAGATGTAAAAATATATTAGTTTTAAGACTAGTTTAGAGTTTAGACACTTATATACCCATTTATTCTTCCATCGACCTTTAGATATACATATATAAAACATATGTCATTTTCAGAAAAACACACATTCATTCACTGGATGATGTCATCAGTGATGTCATGAGTGATGTCATTTGAGATGTCATGAGTGATGTCATCAGTGATGTCACTGACCATGTCATGAGTGATGTAATATGTGACGTCATCAGCAGTGCATTGCGGGCGCGCGAGTTATAGTTAGCTGAACTAACTATAACGGGGGAATTTCAATGGTTTTGTACGAGTGAAAAGTCCAGCTAACTATAACGCCCCTGAAACCTATGGTTTTTTCTGTGAATTTTTAAGGTTTTTTAAATGCTAATTCCTAACTATAACGTGCCAGTAACCTATGGTTTTTTCAGTGAATTTCAAAGGTTTTTTAAATGCTAATTTCTAACTATGCCTACAGAGATAGGACATGTGAAGAAAGAAGAAAAAACGCAAAGAAAGCAAAAACAAGAAATGCAGAAAGAAGCAACAGAAGTCCTCAAAGACAAAGAAAAGTGCAGGAAGAAGGATAACATGCAGAAAGAACAAACAGAAGAGCAGGAAGAAGCCTTGTTGCAAAATCATCCTGTACCCTCAACTTTTTCAGATGGATACTGGTGGTAACTGAGTCTGACTAACCAGTCCTAGAGCCAGTGCTATGTTAAAAGACACTCCGAATACAGTGAAAACACCTACATACACTAGGGAACACTATGCGTTGGGATCCCCCTGTGATTAGCATGACCTCCTCTGTAAGTCCCTAGTATTTAATAGGGCAGGGGATTAAAACTACCTCTTAAAACGCGCCACAGGGCGTGTTTGCACACGTCACCTCAAGCCCCGTCCCCTCCCTTCCCCACTGTGTAAACACTCCCTATGGCCGTCTTAAGTTGGGAGAATAAGTCCCCTTGAATCCTAAGATTCCCTAGGGTCAAACTAGCCTACAAGGTACCTCCAGTAAGCGCCACAGAGCTACGTTGCATAGAGGTGTAAAAAGGGCGTGGCCTCAGAACACCGGTCTGCAACGCAGCTCCCTGGCGCATACTAGAGATACCTGTTGGGCTAGTTGGCCCTCAGGGACCCTCAGCATTGAAGGGGAATTAATTCCCCAACTCACAACTGGTCAGGGGGCGCGTTTGCAGAGTGCTGCAAGGAGGGGGCGTGGCCTGCGGCACGATACCAGACTTTTATTTATTTTATATTTTTTCAGAAGCGGGGCTGTGTGGCCCCCCTTCTTTTTCTAATTTATTGGGCCTAGGGGCCCCATCCCCCAGGGCCTGCACCCTAATTTTTTTGTTGCAAAAAATAAATTTGGAAGGGGGCCGCATGGCCCCCCTCCCAAGGCCTTAATTGGCCTTTTAAAAAAAAATTATTTAGGAGGGGGCTGCGTTGCCCCCCTCCTCAGTCCACTTATGGCCCCGGGGACCCCATCCCCCGGGGCCGACCTTTGTTTTTTATTATTTTTTCTTTAAATATATTTATAGAAACACCTAGGACATGCTGGACAAACCGTATGTACCTATCACCATGACGATTTGCGTGATATTCATTAAAGGGCGATTATGCATACAATGAATCCACGTGGAATGTATTTACACCGCTAGTGAAGCTCTGACGTGTCTGACGCCCTACCGTGCTAATCCCGGCACACCCGCCGGTGGGTACTCTCCAAGTAGACACCATTGTCGTTTATTTATACAAACATGGGTACCTATTGACAGGCACATTTAATACACACGCACACCAAGCCATTCAAAGGGGATTCGACAAAAAATCTACCAAACTATGCAAGAAACCCCCCTTACGGTCAATAAAACACACATCCACCGCCGGATGTGTAATACTTTTTATTTTACTCTCTGGAAAGGAGACAAACCTCACTTGAGAGTCACAGCGTGCTCCTGGCTGAGCCCAATGCTGTGTTACACCCACCAGTGCCCGCCGAGTGCCACACACCTCTGTGTTGTATTCCACCAGCTAGTCCGTATGCTATGACACTATCTAGCCCATGTGCACTGTAACACCACCCCGTGAATATGTCATGCCACACTTTCCTTCGCACGGGTTATATTGCCCCATCTAACATGCTTTCCTCGATGCCTTTGTTATAACGCACAGCGCTATGCCATACATATTACTATCTGGGATCCATATCTTTGTCACAGTGCATATGCAACGTTACACTCCCCAGCACATATTTTATATTACAACTTTAGAGACTAGTTAGGTTACACAACACTGCCCTGTGCATATTACACTCCAAGGCGCATATCGCATAGCACGCGCTAGTGCCTGTGCTATCTCGCGCTCTCCAATGAATCTGTCATTGCGCACAATGTATTGCATATTATATTTCATGCCCCAGTTCATCTTATATCACACTTTTTGGTGCACAGTTTATACCATATACTATATCTAGTTTTCATTTTCAATCGTGCTCTCAGGACTATGTTCTAAATAACACTGCGTCCACCTACCCTTTTCACAGACATTACATTTTGCGATGGGGGGTGGATGGTCAGGGGGTGTTTCTGCCAAGTGAGCCCGGAGTCACAATCACAAACGTCCTCTTCTTCCTGAATAAAAGGGAGATGATGCTGCATACTTGTTCATATTTTAAGTAATTCGCACAGACACACATTTTAAAAACAATAAAGTTCCTAATACCCACCGTCTCTGACCAGTTAGCTTGCTGCCCCATCTACCTCCTCCCTGTCCTCTGTTGTCTGAATCCATGGACTAGCCTCCTCCCTCCTGCCATGCATGGTCTGATGTGCTGCCACTGCCCTCCATTTAGGATGATGTACCAGTCCACTCCCCCTGCCCTCCATTGCCCAATTCTATGGCCCATCATTGACCTCCTGCTTAGCCTCTGTGCTTAGCTTGCTGCCCCTATTCTCCTTCCCCAGCTCTCTGATGTCTTTGTGCATGCCCATGCTCCATCCTTTTTGCCCACCATGTTCCATGGACCTGCCACTCCTATCTACTCTGAGTTTTCTGTTGAGCTGCCACTCCCCTCCCACCTGCCTAGCATTGTCAGATGACTGTAACCTGTCCCTGCCACCTCCACCCTGCCTGTCCACATGCCATGCCCCTATCCCCTTCCTCCTCTCCTCCATGGTCCATTTTACTGCCACACCCGTCTGCCCACCCTGGTCTGTTGTGCTGCAACTGCTCCTCCTGCCTGCCCCGCGCGGTCTGTTGTGAGGCCTCTTCCCCTGAACTCTCTTGTCTGTGCCCAGGTCCTGACCCTCCCTTCTATCCTCCATGGTCCTTTGTGCATGCCCCTGCACCCTCCTTCTTGCCCATCATAGCCATTGTGCTGCCACTAACCCTCCCGCTTGCCATGCATGGTCTTCTGTGCTGCCATGGCCCCTCCCACCTTCCCTGTGTGGTCAGCTAGCTGCCCCTGACCCCCTCCCACCTTCCCTCCATGGTCTGTGTGTATGCCATCATAGTCTCACTGTTGCTCTCCATGGTGTGTCTTGTTTCTAGTGCCCATCCTGCCTGACCTCCATGGTCATCTTGCTGCTCCTGCCCTGCCCCCAGCCCTCTGTTTCCATGTGCAGCCCCCTATTCCCTCCCTCCTGGCTTCTCTGTTCCATTGTAATGCCCCTGATCCGTCCCTCCTGCCCTTTATGGTCTAGTCTGTTATGATGCAGCTTTCTCTCCTGTCTGTCCATTATGGTCAGCTAGCTACCATTGCCTCTTTCCCCTCTGTTGTCCATGTGCATGGTCCTGTCCCCTCCCTATTGCTTTCTATGGATTGTTGTGCTACACTTCCGTCCCGCATGCCCTGTGTGGTGTATTGTGCTGCTGCAAATCCTGATGCCTGCCCTCTAGGGTCAGTTTGATGCACCTCTCCATGTCCCTCCTGTCCTCTGTTATCCGAGTCCATGTCCCTACCCCAATTCCTCCTGCCTACCATGATCCAATGTACCATACTTGTGAACATTTTGAACTTGGTAAGAGGGAGATTTTGAAACAAAACTAGGGTATTGATTTTCCCCTTTGAGTTACATTGAAAAAGAGGAGATTGTAGACAGGAGATAGATCAAATAAAGCCCATTTGAGCTTAAAAAAATTGGACGTTTCCTGGCTAAAACGGGTCTGTTGCATTTATGGTTGTACTACCACTGCCTTTTCCTTCTGCCCACAATGGTCTATTTTATTGCCACAGCCTCTCTTGCCAGTCCTGTATTGTTGGTTTGTTGCCCCTGCCCCCCTTTCCACTGCCCTCCATAGTCTGTTGTGCTGCCACTGCCCTTCCTGCCTGCCCAGTGTGGTCAAATTGTTGCCTCTGCACTCTCCTACCTGCCTTCAATTTTCAGAGTCCGTGCCCCTGGCCTCTGCCTCTCAACAGTATCCCAGCGAACAACTAGATGGACAACATTCTATATTTATTACAAAAGTGTGGAACGCCTGACGTCATCTTGATGTAATCAAAACTGTAATACCTAGAGCATTTCCTTTAGAAATTACATATATGAGAGGGTCTTATTTGCATCAAAATTATGGTTAGTGCTCTAAAAAACTATAATGAGGACATATTTTCTGAGTTTTCAAATAGCGACAAATAACTTTTAAATAATTTGTAATCTTTATGTTTTTTTATCCAGTTGACCCCTTGAATAAATGTTGCACTAAGGGGAGAGGATGTGGTGTTACTTCCAGAGCTGCAGACTTTGCAACTGGGAAACCAGGTTGGAGTTTCTGCTTCAGCACAACATTCTGTGATTCTGGTCAACTCACTTAATCTCCCCATGTCTACAACCAAAATGAATTTGATCTTGTCTGATGTAACCAATGCTCATGTAAAGCACTCCAATACCTGACAAGTCTGCACTATAAAAAACTGCAAATACACAAAAAATAAGTGTTTTGCACACTTCTGTCATTAGGCTACATGTGGGCTACATCTGGGTGATATTTGTGCTGCATTTGGGCTCTTTTGTCTCTGGTGGCCATGTTGGGAGATTTATTTGTTATGAAGTTTTCTAATTTCCTCATTTACTGCAGTCTCCTCAGTAGGAAATGCTTTCAGTTTTTTACTTTGATTCCATCAAGAAGGTATTCAGAAGGCCTGGGCGGTAAATTTCGTTCCGCTCGCGGAATTTGCGATATTTTGACATTTTCGCGTTCCGCGGAGAGTGCGAAAATGTCAAAACCTTCGCAACCTGCCGTGAAATGGAAGAATTTTTCTTGTTCACGCTTAAAAAATGCATTCTCGTGCGCGCGGTCGCGACTTACCGGGTCCCTGCATTCGCCAACGAGTTTACCTATCCGTTCGCGTGCGCCACAAGATGTTGGATTGTTGGTAGCCGGTCGCGCTATCCCGCGAGAGTTTGCAATCGCAAACACGTCATTGCGATCGCAAACAGGAAATAAGCATCGCGAGCAAGATGGCCACGCCCATTAGCGACCGCATGGGAAAGTTGGAGATATATTTCCCCGCAAGCACGCAAAAACTAATCGCGAACGGGCGGGAATAGCAATCTCCGCATCTTCGCGAAAGTTTCACATGCTCGCGGAGATTTTGCGCAATTTCGCGATAATTTGCGAAAGTCAATTTCGCAAATTCCGCCCACCCTTAGTATTCAGATATGTCACACAATTGCCATAAATTCTGAATGTCAGCACTCTAGTTGCTCATTAGATTGCTATAGTAAAGCTACTTCTCACCACGGAAGTCTGCTGCTGGTATTAAAAGTGCATGTTTCAGTCTGCATATTAGAATTTTTTAATGAAATAGAAGAGGATGTGAGAAGTCCCTCAAAATGTGCCCTAATTTTTCTTTCTACAGCACTAATCATAATTCCTATGGCAAAATGAACCCCCTCATTGTGTTCCTTTTTAAATTAAATGTTTTAAGTGTTACCAGTTTATTCCAATCAAGATGGCTTCAGGTGTGCCATACTTTTGTCATAAGTAAGACAGTAAGCGCTCTAGTTGTTCTTAAGAACACTCTGGGACATTCTGCTATTGGGCTATACTTGGGCTACATCTGGGTGATATTTGGGCTACATTTGGGCTCTTTTGTCTCTTGTGGCCATCTTGGGAGATTTATTTGTTATGAAGTTTCCTAATTTCCTCATATACTGCAGTCTCCCCAGTTGGAAATACTTTCAGTTTTTTACTTTGGTTCTATCAAGAGGGCATTCAGATGTGTCACACATGTGCCATAAATTCTAAATGTTAGCACTCTAGTTGCTCATTAGATCACTGTAGGAAAGCTACAGCTCACCAGGGAAATTTGCTGCTGGTATTCAAAGTGCATGTTTCAGTCTGCATGTCAGAATTGTTTTATGAAATAGAAGAGGATTTGAGAAGTAACTCAAGATGTGCACTAATTTTTCTTTCTGCAGCACTAATCATACTTTCTATGGCAAAATTAACCCCTCATTTTGTTCCTTTTTAAATTAAATGTTTTAAGAGTTACCACTTTATTCCAATCAAGATGGCTTCAGGTGTGCAATACGTTTGTCATTAGTAGGACTGTTAGCGCTCTAGATGTTCTTTAGAACACTTTGGGAAGCTGCAGTAGAACACAAAGGAAGCAACTGACAGTCTCTGCCCTTGTTGGATGTACATGTTTTACTGAGAATGTCAGACTTCATTCTCACATGACTGAGAAAGATAATGTGAATTTACAGAAAATATGCTCTCAGTTTAGCTTATAGATCACCTTCCAAACCTCTGTGTGAAAAGCATGAGAAAATAGATTTCTCTCAAACATGATTCATGATATGACAGCAGAAGGCTTTTTCACACGGTAAAATCACCTTAGAACACACTACAATTCCTAAAATGAGTATGGTACCATCAACAAATGATTTATAATATAACTGAAGTCTTAAAACCTTCTATTAACTGCAATGCTTTTTAATGAGGAGCTATCATGTATATTGGTCCCAAGATGGCTACCAACACTTCTTGGATGAAGTACTGACAGCCAATCAGATCTCACGATGAGATGTGTGGTTAGGCTCCGCCCAGATATATCTATCTTGTTAACTCTAATTTTCTCAGGAACTACTGAACGGATTTACACCATTTAAGCCAAAGGCACGAGTCTGAACTGAGGACTACCTCTTTGCCAAATTTGGTGTAATTCCGTTCAGCAGTTCAGGCTGTAGCTGCGTCAACCGGTAATATCGGAAAATGCATGGGAAAAACGCGTTTTGGGACCCCCCTTTTTTCTCGGCCCCCGCTTGACGAATCACCGTGAAATTTTGAGGATAGGAGCAGACCGGAGCTGGCCGAAAGTTTGGAAAATTTCGCAAAGAGTCATCAATTGGCGCCAACGTTATTCCAAATAGAATGTTGCGGATTTCCTATGGAAAATGGGTTCTAACTATAACTACGTACTGGCGACTGCCAGTAGGTAATATATATATATATATATATATATATATGTGAACAAGGCCACATGTCTAGCGGCCGAAATGCGTCACTTTTGGATATCTTTATGTTGGAATAAAGGCACTTGATTTATCATCGCTTGTGGAGTCTGTGCGTTGGTGTTTCGCCAGTGTTACCGGACCAGCCCCAGGATTTTCTTTGGATATATATATATATATATGATAAGAAGTTCTCCTCACTTCTCCTCCAAATATAGAAGGTGCGTCGCAGGTAAGAATCACAGCACCACAAAGTTCAATCCGTTGATATTTATTCGTCAATGGAACAGGGCATACGCAAAAGACGGTCTACGCGTTTCGGCACTCGGCCTTCGACTGGACCATAGAGTCTCGAGGCCCAGAGTGTCAATTTAAGGTGTTAATACAAATTAACAAATAGAAAGTGAAGACATACTGGGCATGGTCGACAAAACGTTTTTTTTGAAGTAAACAATAATTTGATTGCTACAATTCATCCACAATTACAAATGGTTGATTGGAAAATTAATGAATAATGGCATTTTGCTCACGGTCTATAAGATAACATATATATATGTATGTATGTATGTATATATATATATATATATATATATATATATATATGTATGTATGTATATATATATATATATATATGTATGTATATATTACCTACTTTCGGTCGCCAGTAGGTAGTTATAGTTAGGACCTAGTTACTAAAGGAAAATGGCAACATTCTATTCGCAATAACTTTGGCGCCGATTGATGAATCTTCGTGAAATTATCAAAACTAATTATTTGTTGAGATCAGCTCCTATGTTGAATGTTTGGGGGTAATTCGTCAAGGGGGGCCGAGAAAAAAGGGGGGTCCCAAAACGTGTTTTTTCAATGGTAATTTCCATAGGAAACTTTAGACAAGGCTACAGGTCGAACGGGTGAATGGAATTACCCCAAATTTGGTAGGGAGAAGGATCTTGGTCTAGAAAGTACACTTTTGTTTATTTGGTGTAAATCCATTCAGTAGTTTTTGAGAAATATCAAAATTTACAGATATCAATATTTGGGAATTCTGCCATCTGATTGGCTGAGGCGTTAGGAGCACGAGCTTGCTGCTTATTGGCTGCAAGCCCTGCGAGCTTTTGCAACTAGGAAGTGTTGGCCGCCATTTTGTGATTCCGTTGAAGTGAGTATGGGGGAAAAAGGGCGAAAAATGTGGGAAAGAGGAGGGTAGGAGCACTGTAACCTCTGTGCGGTGTTTAGGGTGTGCTATAGAGAGGGTGCAAAGTGAACTACTCATACCTACCGGTCTGAAAGTGCTGGGTATGGAAATTAAGTGAGGTATTGCATAGTCTGATGCTGCTAAGGTGAGCTGCTGCGGGAGTCGGGGATGAAAGCGTGAGCTTAAACGGTGTGTCTTATGGTGTGAAGTCATGTGCCCTGGCCACTGCAGCACACCTGTGAAAGTAGTGTCAGCATGTGTTTATACCTACTAGGACGAACTACTGACTCCTACTGGTTTGAAAGTCGTGGGGTACGGAATATATGTGAGGTATTGTCTAGAGTCTCATGGTGCTAAGCTGAGGTGCTGCCGGAGTCGGGGATGAAAACGTGAGTCCAAACTGTGTGTCATATGCTGTGAAGTCATGTGCTCTGGCCGCTGTGCCACATCTGTCAAGTAGTGTCAGCATGTAGTTATACCTACTCGGAGGAACTTTTGTTTTGAACATTGTAACTTGGGTATGGTGCTTAGAGGGCGTTATACAGGGAGTGCGAAGATAAATTTGCACATATCAAATCAATACGGTATTTGTAAAGCACAAACTACTCACCCCTATGGGGTTGAAGGATCTTAAGGCTGGCGTGGAAATTATGTGAGCTATTAAGTGAGCTCTTGCCCAGAGTCACATGGTGCTGAGCTGGGGTGTCCAAAGGTGTCCTTCATAAGCATTTCCAAACCTACCCCAGTCAATGTGCCTAGGTCATTTCCACCACAATGCACAATCATGAGGTCAGGGTGTGGAAGATGCATAGAGGTGTTAACCAAAGGTAGCAATTGGTGCAACTTCAATCTTGTCTGTGTAAACCATTTAATGTCCACATTTTGTAAACCTAGGTCTAAGTCAATACGTCTGTGTTCTGCATACCTCTTGCACCTGAAAATATAGCTATGTCCTACGATCCACACTAGAATTTTGAAGGTATGGTTGGAAGGTATGGAAAGATGTCTGTAGCTCATGCAGTTCCTTGGTAGAATAAGAGATATGTTTAAAGATGGGGAAGTACTTTTTTTTGCCGTACAAAACGATACGTGATTGGGAGTTGAAAAGCATTATTTTTTAAAAGTAGGGTGCACATTCGTTTTGTGGAAAAGCATCTTTGTGATTGGTTAAGAAAAAGCAGTTTCAACGTGGAGTACATATCATAGGATAAAATTTGCTCAACTGAACCACAGCTGCTACTTGCATTTGGAAGGTACTGTTCGAACTTAAAACAATCGTTAACTTTTAACCTGCACGTGCCGTTAAATGTTAGAGAAAATGTTGCAAAAAATATCGTTAAGTTTAAAAAAATTGATGAACTTTTAACCCGCACGTGTTGTAGAATGTTCTAGAAAGTGTGTTGATCGAATACGTTGCCCTTCTGACTTGTAAGTGTTGATGAATATTAAAAAAACAGTTTATATGGAAAATTCAAAAGAAACCAATAGAGAGAAGTTTTGAAGCCTAAAAGAATCATGGAACTATTCTAATTTGTTCTTTACATGTGTTTATGTGTGGAGCAACACAATTATAGACACAACAGCACCAGGTAGAGGAAGATGCAGGGAGTGGGGGGACGGGGGGAGATGGGCAGATGGTACACATGCACAATTAAGTATAGCACAAGTATAGACAAACAATGGCCAAAATGAAACACACCAACAAGGAGCACAAGTCACACAACCCGCCAACATCACACAACTGAATGAGCATAGAAGTCAAAACCACGCTGCATTCATACAGGATATGTACAAAGGATGGTCGTTGGTGTTGTGGGATGTCTGCGACTGTGGTTATCATGGATGAGATTCCCAGCATGTGGCACATGGGCGAGTTCACTGTGTGTTACATTGCCAAACAGCTGCTTCTCCCTCCCACGAGCCCCCACACTTTTCTACGCTGTGCTGTTGTATCTCGTGCACTCGTACGGCACACCATTGTAATGCCTATTCACGCATGTCCTGCTATATTCAAACTACACCATCACAGTGCCGTTTGGAGGTGGTGCATGGCACTTTACAATATCGAGTGCTGCGGCCTTTGTGGCAGGCCACACCAGAACACAGAGACACTCTTACCGCACTTCCTGTACACGGACATGTTCGAGACACCCTGTTCCCCTTGCCAGATAGGCACACCCCTGCGCTGACCTGTGTACTCCAGACCAGCACATGCCGGTTGTGCATGCAGGAGGATGCGTATGTAGCTACATGTCCAGGCTCACTGCCAACGCTGAGGTGACAGCACACTGTGATGTTGCAAGGCTCGTGCCTATATTGCTAAGACAATGACCACAGGGACACACTTGCTCAGATGTGGGTTTGGGGGCGTTGGCGGTCCTGGAGTTGTTGCGATGAGTCTTGTGGCCCTCATGGGTATCCCTGCATCATGCCCATTGATTCTATGGCACCTGTGGGTGTTCTAGTGTGGCTTTTTGCTGTGTTCCGTTTCATGGTGCAGGTAGTCGACCTGCTTAACACCAGCAGAAAGCAGGTGTAAAATACCTGATGCTAAGGTGGCTTGTCGCCGGAATTTGTTTCACATTGCAGTTGGTGTGAAAGTTGTGATGTGATTTTTTCTGTGTGCAGAACAATATACGAACTGAGCAGTGTTTCTTGTCAAGATCCAGCACTTGATGCACTTTTCTCAATCAATATAAATACAATGAGAGTTGTTAATTGATTTTGTGTGTACACTGTACGTGCAGCCACTACCTCAGTGCAGTTCAATACAGGATTTTAGTATTTAGAATAAATCGCAAAGGTGCACCTCGTGTCTTTTTGTACGGGAACGGCTAGTCTGCATTTCATTATCAGCACTTTAATGGAAGTAAAGTTGAGATAAATCTAACATACTATTCAGAAGTTGGTGTAAACTGCAGACATCACCAGTATTCCCACGATAAGTGCCCCAAAATTTAACACCATGGTGGACTCCATCAAATAACAGTAATAAGAACAAGAAAGAGTCACACAGCAGTGAAGAGAACAACCAAAAACGTTATTCATTTTTTTTAAACTTTATTTTCTTATAAATATATATGTAAACAATAAACAAAAAAGTATTTGCAAAATAATTTTTTTTATTAACATATATATATAAATGATAAACTAATAAACAAAATGTAACAAAAGTAATAGAAAACAAGAAGGCGGAACACTCCTGTGGGGACCATGGATGTCGACGACAGAGCCTGGAAAATAAAGGACAAAATAAGGATGTGTGTAATAGGCATATCAAAGGAGAGAGGCACAGAGAAAGAGAAAAGGAAAAAAAAGCCAGAGAGAAAAAGAGAGGGAAAGAAAGAAAGGGAGTGAGAAAGGGAGAAGGAAGAGAGAGAGTTAGAGAGATAGAAGGAACAGAAGGAAAAGAGAGAGAGAGAGAGAAAGAGAGAGAGAGAGAGAGAGAGAGAGACAGACAGACACTGCTGCCTCTGCGCATCCAGGAGCGAATAATTACCTGGTGCCACCGGAGTGTGCAGCAGTGGGCACTCCACGTGCCCGTCAAAACTCCGCGCATCCCAGATATGTCCCGCATCCCAGATATGTCGCTGAGTCCTGAGTCATGAATGGCGGAGACCACATCATCTTCTCCACGTCCTGGCAGATCTCACACATGTCACTGAGTCCTGAGTCATCAATGGCGGAGACCACATCGGCTTCTCCATGGCCCGGCAGATCTCACACATGTCGCTGAGTCCTGAGTCATCGATGGCGGAGACCACATCAGCTTTTGGGGCCGCTAAGCCTGTGGAACTCAAGTGTGTTCACGTGATGGTAGGCCCCTGATGGCCATATGAGGTTTGGGTGGTACTAACCCTGTGCATCTGAAGTCCGCGCCAAGGGGTGGTAGGCCCCTGATGGCTATACAGATCAGGGTGCGACTAACCTTCTGCGCAACTTTTCAAAGACTCTTTATGGTTGAGACACGTGGAGCGTCCGCCATCTAGTCAGCACCGGCAATAAAGGATGTGACATTGTCGATCTATTAGATTTGCATGGTCACATGGCCTGTGACGCATGTGCCAGGTGGGTGTGGTGTGTGTGCAAACCTGCCCTGAGGGAGTGGCCGTGAGATGTTGAGAACTAGACCACTGTCCTGCACACCAACGGTGAGTACGCCTGCGACAGGTAGCTATGTGGGGCCAACGTCGGAACGTAATCGCAGTGGCTTGGTGTACGACGGAACAGGGCAGGGACAGCTACAATGACGCGGACGGCTCATAGTACTGCATCTGCGAGTCGAGCGGACGGGCCGCAGCTGTCCCTCCATGAGGCTGGGTGCGAACTGCTCATAACTCACACTGCATAAGCATTGAAAAAACATTTTGTGAGTCAGTCCGTCAGCTGGCATTTTTGAAAACATATCGGAGTTCTTCTGTGATAGACACCCCTTTGACGCTGCCTCTCCCACATCAGCAGGTAACGCACCCTCTTCCCACATTACCATCATACCCCCAACAACCTTCTTGGGCCTGGAAGTGTCCCTGTGCGGTTGGACAAAGAAGAATCTTAGTCCTGCATAGATATACATATAAAAAAATGTATTAAAAGAAAAGAACAACAAATAAGACTGAAGGGAGTCTGGTGCTTTGGTCGCTGCCACAAAGTTGGGGTCACTGCCATTCAGGACTCAGGACACAGTTACACATGTGGGATCGGCTTGTGTTAAAGAGGGTTAGTGGAACTATGTGTTGCCGGCCCTGCATGTCGAAATATGCATCACTGATCGAAGGGAGTATGCTGCTGTGGTCGCTGCCATGGACTTGGGGTCACTGCCATTCAGGACTCAGGACACAGTTACACATGTGGGATTGTTTTGCTTGTGTTGAACAGAGTTATTGGCACCACGTGTTGCCGCCGTTGCATATGGAAATATGCCTCACTGATCGAAGGGAGTCTGGTACTGTGGTTGTCTCACGGAGTTAGGGTCACTACCATTCAGAACACAGTTCCACATGTGGGATTGGCTTGTGTTGAAGACGGTTAGTGGCACCATTTGTCGCCGGTCTTCCACAGTGTAGGCCAGAGGTAGTGGTGATCAAGGGCCCACAGCCACATGCATATGTTGGTGGCCCCACCAGCCTGCGTAGTGCAGGTTCAGGGGCACCATGTGTCGCTGGCCTTCCATATGGAAATACCCCTCACTGATCGAAGGGAGTCTGGTGCTGTGGTTGCTGCAATTCAGGACTCAGGACACAGTTCCACATGTGGGATCGGCTTGTGTTGAAGACTGTTAGTGGTACCATTTGTCTCTGGTCGTCCACAGTGTAGGGCAGAGGTAGTGGTGAGCTAGGGTCCACAGCCACGTGCATACGTTGGTGACCCAAACAAACCTTGCGTAGTACAGGTTCAGTGGCACCATGTGTCACCGGTCTTCCATGTGGAAATACCCCTCGGTGATCGAAGGGAGTCTGGTGCTGTGGTTGCTGCCATTCAGGACTCAGGACACAGTTACACATGTGGGATCGGCTTGTGTTGAACAGGGTTAGTTGGCACCACGTGTCGTCGGTCTTCCACAGTGTAGGCCAGAGGCAGTGGTCAGCAAAGACCCACAGGCAGGTGACGTTGACTTGAGCTGCACAGATTGGGAGCATGCTTTCTTCTTAACCCATTATAGTGTCTTACACAATTTGCTTCGCTACTAATCTTGAATTGTGAACCGTGTAACCCTGGTGTAGGGCGGAGGCAGTGGTCAGGATGGGCGCACAGCTACGTGGCGCTGATTTATGCTGCAGTGAGTTAGTAGCACTTGAAGCACACAGCGTGTGCGCACCGTGCGATGATGCGTGGTCTGGGCGGCCGCACTGGAAGCAAAGTGTCTTGCGAACTGGACGGTGACATCCGCAATCGCCACTGCATCTGAATTGTGAGCGCTGCTGTCCGCAGTGTAGATCGAAGGCAGTAGTCAGTACAGACATAAGTCTGCGGTGCTGTGCCGCTGGGTTCACAGGGGGCCTGTGTCGAGGAGCCCTGCAGTTATGGCGGCAGCCACGTGCCAGGGTGAGGGCTGCCGCTGTGACAGACTCGTTGGTCTTCCCTCAAGTGAACCACGCCTAGGGCCTGGCCTATATATTCCTACTGCTACGCTGGAGTGGCATACGTTGTAGCAGCCCACTCCGCTTACGCTTCCAGGCGGGGACAAAACAGCTACATGACCGAGATCTTCCCCACTGCCTGAGGTAACATGGTTGCGTCCACTGTGCACTACACTACAAGTATCAACAGTATATCTCCACATGGAGAGGTTTGTGCTTTGCATAGTGAGGTCTGTGCAGCACATCATCGTTACACTTGGTTGCCACATCTCGCAACATTCAGCTATTGTGTGGCTGATGGGCTTAGTGTTTTGGGAAGGTCCCTTGTCCTGTTCTGTGCTACCTTGGTGGTAGTAGGGGGGGGTGGTGCGGGGGGGAGGTTCTGGTGGTGGTGGCGCTGGGTGTTGTGATCTTGTTGCATGTTAGACCTGCAAGATCCGTGGCTCAATCACGTGTTGGTCTTCAGATGTAGCTGTGAGTTGGGTCCAATTCACGGAATAGATAGTCGACCTCCTTACACCAGTTAAAGGTTGATGTTAATTTGCTACTGCTAACTCGGCTTATCGCCTGCTTTTTGGATCACATTGCAGATTTGGCTAGTCCTTGAAAATATGGGGAAGAGGTGTTTTCGTGTTTTTTTTTGCACGGGAACGTTTGCATTTCATGAGCGTTTGTTGTGGCTCTCGTTTGTGGTGATTTTGTTGGTGTAAGGTATCGATGGAAGAGAGGTGAGATTTGCAGTTTTCACCAAGTTGAGAATGGGTTAATAATTAAAAAACACAGAAAAAAATATAGGTTTAATGTACATTATAATTAGAAATTTGCATTTAAAAAACCTTTGAAATTCACTGAAAAAACCATAGGATTCAGGCGCGTTATAGTTAGAAATTAGCATTTAAAAAACCTTAGAAATTCACAGAAAAAACATAGGTTTCAGGCACATTATAGTTAGAAATTAGCATTTAAAAAACTTAGAAATTCACAGAAAAAAACATAGGTTTCAGACACGTTATAGTTAGAAATTAGCATTAAAAAACCTTAGAAATTTACTGAAAAAACCATAGGTTTCAGGCACGTTATAGTTAGAAATGAGCATTTAAAAAACCTTTGAAATTCACTGAAAAAACCATAGGTTTCAGGGATGTTATAGCTAGAAATTAGCATTTAAAAAACATTTGAAATTCGCTGAAAAAAACATAGGTTTCAGGGATGTTATAGTTAGTTGGACATTTCACTCATAGAAAACCATAGAAATTCCCCTGTTATAGTTAGTTGAGCTAACTATAACTCGCGCCCCTGCAATGCACTGCTGATGACGTCACATATTACATCATTCATGACATGGGCAGTGACATCACTGATGACATCACTGATGACATCTCAAATGTCATTACTGATGACATCACTGATGACATCATCCAGTGAATGTGTGTTGCTATAAAATGTAAATATGTATTATATATATATGCCAAGGTGTATTGAAGAGTGAATGGGTGTATAAGAGTCAGGATGGATGATTAAGTAGGTGTGTGACGGACTGTATAAGTGAGTGATTAATTGTGTCTTGGTTAATTCATGTGTTGCTTTGGTTTCTGAAAGAGAGTAACTCACAACTTATTGTGATCTATGAAGAAGTTTAAAAGAACACAAGCAATCATGCAAACGGAATATGTGAAGGTTTAGTTGAAAGGCGTTTGTACTGAATAGGAAACTATTTATCTTGTTTTTAAACTGAATGAAGATACTGGACAAAATAGTGTTGTCTATGAGGAGACAGAGCCAAAAGAAAAGACTTGTTAATAGAAGTAACGTTTGCATAGTTTTTAGTGGTGAATGGAAACACACTTCAAGTACTGAGCCTTTCTTTCTGAAAAATGGTGTTCCAAAGGAAGTAACGGTACCTAGAAATGTTGAGGAAGAGATTGCTGAAGAGATGCAAGGAAGGCATGGACAGGCTTCTGTGTACAAATGGAATTGTAGTAGTGTTTGTAGTATTCATCAACAAGCAATTGATATATTGAGAAATGTCCTCTGTATGTTTGCTTCCAGAAGTTTAAAAGAGAAAATATACACTTTGCAAGTATTAGACCCATGGAAAGTAAGAAAGCATACTAATTTATAAGGACACTCACTAGCTTCTCTGTCAAACAGTGTGCCAAAGTAGCTTTCATCATTTTAGAATGTTAGGTGTACACCATTTAATAATGATATTGTTTGTTAGAAGGCTTTATTATGTGAAATACCCTGCTTTATGTGTAGGAGAAATGAATTGAGCTTTTTTTCATGGCAGTGTAGTAGAAGTAGAAAAGGTTTGTGATGATGCTGAATTTAGTTTTTTGGGACCGGAACAAGGGTGTTGGGAAATCGAGGAGTTCGAGTTGTGGAGCAGAACAGATGTATTAGTGTTGATAATTTTGTAAAAGAGTTTATAAAGTTTAACATAGTTTCTTCAGAGCAACCAAACTGTGTTTGTATATGTTTTTGATGCACTGACTACAAAAATCAAACTTGTAATGCTGTTTTGTAGAGGGATGATTTAACTTGTCCAACCGACAAGTTATATGTCAGTACTGTTGTTATAATTTAGAGGAAAACAAAATGCCTGCTGGAGCAGTGCACAACAACTTAGAAATAGTACCTGTTCCAGAATTAATTAAAGATTTAAATGTTTATGAATCCATATTAATAGAGCCTATGCATTCATTTCAACTATAGTTCATATGGAGCCTAAGACATTACCTCCAACTGAGCACCAGAAAGGTCTCAAAGGTAGAGTACTTGGCATTAGATTTTAAGGAAAATAGTGAAGCTATAGGGGTCCAGAGAAATTTGGAAGCAGGCCTTGTAAGTCTAGTAAATGGTCTCCCGATCAAGATAAAAAAAATATGGCAAGAGTTAGTAGATGTTAGCAAAGTTAAAAATGCAGCTTCATGTCGGGTACAAAATAACATATATTAAAAAAATTCAGAAATTCTTCAAGATATCACACATCTTGAGGACAACACATCTTCATCAACGGGTCAGATAGAAAAAGTGTATCAAAACAGAGTGGAAAATATTTGTGAACATTACGGCATCCATCCAATATATTCAAAGGAGATTGTTGGTGATGCTATTGATCTGTACCACCTAAAAGAGGCTAAAGAAACTCTGATAAGTGAATGGAAATAAAAGTTTAGAAGTTAGATGTTTTCCTCATCTCTTTCCTACTGGAGTAGGAGGTAGGTATGATGATTGGGCTGTTCAAATACCTGCAGCCGAGTGCAGACCTATTAGACTTTATTCAGAGGATCCTAGATTTCATTAATGTATCCCTTATAAGATTAATCTATTATTTAAGAGTGATTTGTCTTCATTGTCTTCATTGTCTTTTGCTGTAAACTACATTTTGAAAACAATTGAAAATCTGCAAAATTTATCTGGAAGAAAATTTGTTGAGAAAATCCATGGACACAACTGGAATACATCTTGATTAATCTCATGGCATGACAATGAAGGACCAATGAATTTTGATATCGTTCTCACTATGAACTAAAATGCATGTCGAGACATATAGGAGCACCTACATGGTTTCTAACACTCAGTTGTGCTGAGTATGCTTGGGATGACCTGCTTCAATTCTTGCGAGAGGCAAATTCAAATATAAAATAGATCGATCTAAAGACACCAGGAGAACTCTGCTCAGTGGGCCCTGCAAGTGCTTGCAGATATTTTACCCACAGATTTCAAGACATGATGACTTTTATCTGCAAAAAGAGTAATACACCTCTCGGTGAAGTGACTGATTTCTTTTTGGTGCAAAGAATACCAAGCCAGAGTTGGTCCACATATTCACATGCTAATATTGGTAAAAAATGCCTCAAAGTTTGGAACAGATACTGATGAGTCTGTGTTGACTTTCATAGAGCAGTATGTCATTTGCATAATTCCAAAGGAGAGCGATGACAAAATGTTAAGACAACAAGCTCTACGATTCTAAAACCATTGGTGGGGAAAATACTGTCGTAGAAAATATAGACTTAAAGGAAAATTATTTTCAAGATGTCATTTTGGATTACCACAACCTGTGATCTCAGAAAGAAGAGTTAATAGCTTTTACGTACTATCCAAGAAGAAGTCCTCATCTAGAAAGGATGTGTCTGTATGAAATGCTTCAACATTATACATACAGACATACTGTCAGTGAAAACATAGAAGAAGGAACATTTGCTGTTGATGGATGTGAAGTATGTTTTGTCAGACATAACAAAGGAAGTTTAATTAAACATTTAAAATGTATTTGCCAAACTCCAGATAAAAGAGAGTTTTTCTATTTAGCCTTGTTACAGTTCTTCAAGCCATGGCGAACTGAAAGCGAGCTACTTGGCGAATTTGACTGTTCTGAAGACTCATTCAACGCTGTGAAAGACAGCATTGAGTGCTCTGTGTTTCCAGTGTATCTTCAAATGTTGAGAGATGAGATTGAACAAGAAGAAACTATTTCTGCTGAGATAGTAAGAGAGAGTTCTTAGAGCATTTAAAGTTCAGAATCTGGAAGTCAAGATCCTCTTGGAGATCCAATCATTTAAAATGAAGCTGCATTAGCCATGAATGAAGTGGAGAATGCAATGCAGCAAGCAAGTCATGAAACTTCGGCTGCAGAACAACTATTACAGCAATTGAATACTGAACAGAAAGACATTTTTGATGAAGTAAAAGGTAAAATAGACCATGGATTTCTGCATGAACAAAAGCGTGTGCTTATTCTACATATAAACTAGTTCTATTGTATATCAGTGGTCAAGCTGGAACTGGACAAAGACTCTTGATTAAAATACTGTAGACAGAAGACAACAGATTCCAATTTGTTGTGTGTGGTTACTGTACCAACAGTCTAAGATGCACATTAAAGGTGTTATGCTTCATCGAATATTAATGTTGCCTGTAGAAGACAATAACAAATTAGAATACAACAAATTATCTGGTGATGCTTGTCATGAAGTGGGAAGAGTATTAAAGAAATTAAAGCAACAAATTATTGATGAAGTCAGCATGGCATCTAACCTAATGCTAACTTTTATACATTTAAGAATGCAGCAAATATTGAAAACGGACAATGACATGCTTTTTGGAGGAAAACACTTAATAGACTTTGGAGACCTGCTGCAACTAAGTCCAGTCAAAGGACAACCTGTCTTCAGACATTACTACATAATAAAACTAGGAATTCACTAGGAAGTATTGGAAATGTAAGCATTTTGAAAACTTTGAATACAAAGAGTTAATCAGAAATATGTGCCAGGCATCAGATATGCAATATGGAGATATACTAAAGGACATTAGAGTGGGAGTTCTCACAGAAGAAAGAAAGAGAGCATTACAAATCTGTCTTATAAAAAATCTGTTTCCAACTAATGTTTCAGCTGCAGAAGTAATATATAATTTTGTTAAGGAAGAAAAGTCTATTGTTTGTTTGATACCAACTCTTGAGGAGTGTTGAAAATTCAATGAACAATTATTGCAACTGGAAGAAGCAGAGATAATCGAAATTAGAGCAAATTATATAATGGAACATCAAGGAGTTACAGTGCTACTAACAGAAAAACTGCAATCAAATTTGAGTTTTTAAACAACTAGTATCAAACATCAATTAAAATATCTGTATATGTGTGTTTTAGAGTCTCTAAAAAACACAGGATGTCTACGACTACCAACGTTGTAGCGAAGCCCTGCGTCACCGCGATAATGGAAAATAGTCTTTCAAGATGAGTTTTCTGGAAACTCACTATAAAAATATGAGTTTGAAAAGTATACTAATAAAGCTCTACTGTTAAATATACTGTAGAATGTGATTATATAAATGGTTTACACTTTGTACAAACCACGTGCTCCTCACGACTACAGACGTCACCGCACCAACATCAGTCATCGCGAATATGATTTTTTTTGTAAAGGTGGTGTCCTCCTAAATTGATCACAGAAAGAAAAGTTAAAACACTATCTTACGAAATATATAGACTTTAACTCTATTTAAAAAATGTTTTTATGTGTATTTTTCAGAATGTGACATATATTTGCTGTTCACAGATTCTCCAGAGTAAATGCGACAAAATAAAACCAGTTATTAATGTACTTTCTGATAAACACATACCAAATCAAAAAAATGAGTGATGTATAATACAAATATAACATACAATATCCAAATATAAAAAGAAAGTACGAAAATCTTAGATGCTCATTTAAAATAAATGGATGTTACAATTAAGAAATAGAATGTAAACAACCTTAGATATTCACTGAAAAAACCAAAGGTTACAGAGCCATTATATTTAGAGAATAGAATAAAATAAATCTTTAGGAATTCACAGAAAAAAACAAAGGTTACATGGACATTATAGTTAGGCTAACATTTCACTCGTACAAAACCAGAGAAATGTAGCAGTTATAGTTGGCTGAGCTAACTATAAATCATGCCCCCGCAATGCACTGCTTATGAGCTCACATATTATATCACTCATGACATGGTCAGTGACATTACCGATGACATCACTCATGACATCTCAAATGACATCACTCATGACATCATCCACAGAATCTCTGACGCGCTCACTCATAACCCAATATAATCATTCATACACCCACTCAACCTTCCACACTACCATTCTCAAAATCATTGACACACCCATACCCATACTTATACACCCACTCACTGATTCATAGGACTACACACATCCACTTGGTTACCCAACAGCCATGTATACATCAACTCACTCACTAATACAGCTACTGATATACCCACTCATACAGCCACTCATAGACCTGTCAGTCACTCATAGACCTACTCACACACCTACTCACTCACCTATAAAGGCAATCAGCCAGCCATTTATTCACCTAAACAGTTATACACACACCCACTCACTTACTCATAGACACTAACACATACTCCCTCTCCTGTATAGTCACTGAAACAAGCATACACTCACTCATACAGCCACTCTCACAATCAGTCACTCACACATACAATCACTCATATACTCCACCACTCACCTATACTGTCTTTCACATATGCAGTCACTCACTCATACACCAGTGACATATCCATTTACTCACTGACACAGCCATACACATACTCTGTCACTTATACAGCCCTTCTCTTACACACTCACTAACTCATATACCCACTGACTCACCCACTCCCTCATCCATGCAGGCACTTACACACCCACCCTATCACCCACCCACACAGACACTCATGCACCCATGCAGGTACCCAGACAACCAATCAATCACCTATATAGCCACTCATGTACCCACTCACCAACCCATGCATTCACTTAGACACCATCTGGAAGACTGATACAGACATTCAGGCAACCTAGTCATTGAACCATACATTTACTGAAACACCTAATCACTCACTTATACAGTCAGTCATGCACTCACTGAATTATCCATACAGGCACTCTTACACCCACTGATTCACCAATACAAATTGGTATATATGTTGTAAGCAAGGAGGTGCACCAGGGAAACAAATCCAGTCTCATAAGTTTTGTAAAGACTTACTTTATTTGATCAATCTTCAAAATTCTTTTTATAACAAGTGCAATCCAGCCAACGTGTTTGTTTTATTCCAAACCATTCCTGGAACTCCATCAGGGCTTTAAATTTAAATCAAATCAATAATCCTCAGAAGTGGAAAACAGACTGCGGCAAGTCATCAGTAATTGGAGCCATGCAGCCCTCTTCTTCCAGCAATCATAAAGGAATGATCATCCCGTGTCTGAAGAGGAACAACCTTTGATACAGTAGAATAGTCTCCAGGGAGCAGCGCTCTTTGGTAGTCCGCCCATCTCAATGCGAGCAACAGTGGAGTACTGCCAGCAGTAATGAGTCACAGGACGCAGTAGGTCTCCTTGTGAGTGGGTGAGCCACGGGGCAGCATTTATTTACTTACATGCAGCATTAGTTTAACTCTGTACTACATGGGTGCAACACAATGACTATTAGTAGAAGCAGGGGGAATCTGGACCCTCGCTTTGCAGGGTCACAGGTGGATGGGCACAACTAACTTTGGTAATTTGTATACTCACTCACTACTTTCCAGCCCTGGGTATGGCATCAGACAGAGACGCGCAGAGGACACTGGCTGCTAAGGCACTGTTCTCATCAGCCAGCATCAAATCCAGTTCAAATTCTGAATGGGTTAAGACCAATACAACACTTCCAGGCCAGTTGCGGAGGCTAGAGAAATTGTCCAAAACAGAACTCAACAAATAGCGGGACACCACCTGACTTCAGAATTATCTTGATATGGACATTGTCCCACATGGACTATAGCTATTTACAGTGCTCACATATGACAAACCGGACCCCCTTATGGTGGAAGAGTGTGTACAAACTGCTCTAAACCAATGCTGTCTTTTAAGTCCTGGCTTACAACCCAAAAGAAGCAAGAGCTAATTGCCAAATTCATGACAGAAATGCAACAGAGACTTGAGAAACTGTAGAATGAAATTAAAATACGAAAATGGAGCAAATATGCTTGTGACACGGTGTACTCCCAAACAGGATATATTCTCACATTCAACAGTGTTGAGATGTGCTTTGCAATCTGCTGTGGTTCTAGAAGGGAACTAGCAGGGTGATCGGTTAGAGCACTAGCTGGGTGACACTAGGACAAGAATGGATACTGAGTTTGTGAGTGGACTCTCCTCTCAAGGGACTACACACAAGGGAGTTATAGAAGGCTGGAAGGGAAGCAGGACAGAAGCAGAGGACTGAAGCAGGTTGGAAATAGGCTGTGACTAGGGCAGAAAAATTCTGCATGGCAAACACTTGAACACACAGCACGAATATAAGCAGGGAAACAATAAACAAGTATCATAAATTATAAATTGTCTGCTCCTCTGAAATGATCTCGCTGTGAGGTGAAAAGATCTTATACGAAAGCAAGGAGTAGATTATTTTCATTGAGTTCTAGGAGACATTCAGCAGCTCCTGTGGAAAAGGTGCACTGGGTGGTTTTCAGTGCCAAAGGCACAAGCCTTGGAATCTAATTGGCACCCTTGGAGGCAATGAAAATCAAGATAACAATACAAGACAGAACAACAGGGAACAGAACCAGGAACATCAAACAGAAACTGGGCTCAGGCAGAGCAGGACTGGAAATCAAGTTTAGGAACAGAACTGCAATTCTGAGAACAAGGCTAGGAGTGTTCTTCAATCAAACAAGGCAAGACGGAAATATGCAGACAAACAGGAACACAGAATAGAAGGCACGGAGTCTCCATATAACAGGGCAGATCAAGAAGAGTGCAGACAGGAGACTATGAACTATGGCTAGGCTGTCCTGTTTTAGGTTTAACCCTATATTAACTGATAAAACCCCACCGAAAGGGAAATAGCCCTCACCAGTGTAAACATATAAACATTGAAAAATCACCGGCACAACCACAAACCATTTCCCATTCAAAGAAAGGAAAAAAGAGTGAAAGAGTCATGTTTATTTCTTCCTGAAGGGGTCAATACAATGTAACTTTTTTATACAAGGTAGGAACAAGAAAGACTGGGCTAACATTGTTCTGTTTGAGCTTTGTTGTTTAGGGATGTCACTAAAATATTGTTTCTTGTTCCTTTTGCTTTTTTTCAGTTTTGTGGTCTTTTGTATAAAGATGCAGGGTTTAGAAACATGTTTTAGGTCTTGTTTAATTATTTTATAAACTGTAGAGAATCAGGAAATATCAAAATCATATTTTATCTGTGTTTGATTCTTTCACCGATCGTTAAATTGGCTGTTTTCGTAAGAATCTTTCCCAATATGTGCCATCACATTTAACCACAGAGAATGGGTAAAAGCCCTTGATACATCAGCCCCTTCTCTATTGAGTCAGTATTGATAGTAGGTGAATTGACAAAAACCCCAGGCTTTAAACATTCAATGCAAGGTGTAGTGACAGGTGTATGTGAAAAGAGTGCTATCACCAAGCATCTTGCATAGTGGTAAAAACATGACACCAGAATTTTGGAAAACATAGAATACAGTGTCACTTGGAATGCTGCTGCAAAAAGGTTCTTTCCAAGTTCAACAAAGATTGTAGCGATATTGTTTGTATTTGCAGTGATTCAACTACATATATGAAAAAGTTGAGTGATGACCTGTCAAAATCGATACCTGATCTGAAGTGCTTCCCTGTAAGAGGTCCTTGACACTTGTTAGATGGTATGCTGAAAGCATCTTTACAATCATCAGAGTTAATGAAGAATGTTATTGACTTTTAGTCCATTCTGTTGCACTGTTTTGTTATGCGTGGGAACTAAAACCCAAATATTTCTCATTTTGTGCTTTGTGTGGCATCAAAGAAAGAGTCATCCCAACTGTGTCGCTTGGCTGATGGTTCTCAGTCCGAGGGGCTGTGAATGCTATATTATCCATGTGGCAACTGTTTACAGAACGTTTGTCGAGTGATGATACCAAAGGCAAGAAATGTGAGGATCTTTGGTCTCATATTGATAGTGATGTGAAAAAAGTACACTCTACTGGATTCTTGGATTTTTACAGGAAAACATAACTGCTTTAGTGGACATAATAACACAAACTAGAGTCTGAAAACACCCTTGTCCACCAAGTGTTCAGCATAATTGATGTAGATGTGAAACATCTCCTTGAGAGCACCTTTAGTGACTGGCACTGCAACATGTTCCACGTTAGAGTGCTTGCCACTTGGTAAGCAAAGCAATGTTGAGGAGCAATTCAGGAACTTTTATTTTACAATGTATAAGAAATGGCTTGCAGTGATGCATAGAAATATCCCTTCACCAACCATGGCATTTCAAGTCAATGAAACCTCATGTGGTACTTTTCACAAGTTCTAGATCCCTTAGGTAAAGGGGAATTTTCTCCTTACTTTCAAAAGTGCTGGTTCATTTTTGCTGCTTCAATAACTCTGAGGGCATATGCACCCAGTTCAATGCATATGTTGCAGAACCTACCCAGAGAATTGCAATCTTCAAGTGCACCTGAATTGGCATGGAAAGCTATGTCAGTGGCCAGAGTTAGCAAATTGTGTACTGAAAGTTTTGGCATTGCCCGTCTCAAGTGCCAATGCGGGGAGGGACTTTTCACAGATAAAAGTTTACATGGGAAGAAAAGAGCGAGCATGCATGACCAAAGAATTACTGAAGAAGTATTGTATGGTGTACTACAATAAGATTGATTTGTAAAAATGTATTTGGACCTTGTATACATTGTATGTACACTGTCTGTATACCATGCACTATCATTCCAGAAAGCAAGCAATGATAAAAGCAAAACGTTCCATAAACACCCGATAAACACTGTTTCTGTTGCTTTTAATGGCAAGAAAAAGGGTAACCACTGATAATCACTGTTTTTTAAGGTATTGAAATCACACGAAAACACTGGAAAAAACCCACCAGAATTTACCAAAAATAGAAACTGAAAACATGAAAGCCTAAATATGGATAACACAGGAACAGAGATACAAGAAAACTAGGGACAGAAACAGAAGACTATGAACTATGAATAACACAGGAACAGAGATGCAGGAAAACTAGAAACAGAAGACAGTGAACTTTGGTTAACACAGAAACAGAGATGCGGGAAAACTAGAGACAGAAACAGATACTACATATAGCCAAAAGACAGGAAAATAAGTACAAGGGAAAAGGAAACAGTCAACCCTGTAGTAACAGCAGCAGGAACACAGAGCACAAAGAGAAGTAACAGGAGTCAGTTGCAAAGCGGGCGCACTCTGTGCTCATAGGGCTGAAATAGCTGGAGGCTCAGTGGAGGAGCACAAGTTCAGGGAGAGAGCCAGGTTCAAGGAATTAATGAGGTGCAGGGAATCAGAGAACCGCCAATGAAGGGAAGGCTAAACTGAGGCTTGTAGGAAGGAAAATCAAGGAAAATAGGAGGCACAAGACAGGGAATAGGAGAACCTGAAACAGAGTGTGGAGCTGAGCAAACATAGAAACAGGTCCAGAATACAAAGATAAAGGGTTCGAAATAACCATAGGATCCAGGAACATATCTAGCTAACAAGCAACCACCACCAGGACCTGGTCAAGGAACTGCAAGGACTATGATGCATCAGGACAATAGAGTGGAAGCCTGGGCTGGAATACAAAGTGTATCTGGCAAGGCAAGGTGTAGAAGTGTATATTGTCATATTTGGAGATAAAGCGATACCAAATGGGATGATGGACGATGCGTTTGAGCAAATCAAACACTCCGGAAACAAGCATCCTGGGACCGGTTTCGGGTTCATAACCCTCATCAGCCAGGCTATCTTGAATCCAGTGGCAAAGTGAGCAAGGGACCCACATCTGGGCATACCCTGCCAACTTAGGGCGAACAAAGCGATACCAAAGGGGATGATGGACGAAGCGTTTGAGCAAATCAAGCACTCACCCCCAATCAACTGATCTGGGTTTAATCCATCATTATTCTTTGGCTCACTCCACCACCCCAGTTCAGACATGGCCATATGCAAATCAGTCTGACCCTGTGCCTCATGGGAACAGTACAGCCTGAACTGCCAAGCCATGTCTTCCCTGGACCAGAAACAAGCATCCTGGGACCGGTTTCGGGTTCCTAACCCTCATCAGCCAGACTATCTTGAATCCAGTGGCAAATTGAGCAAGGGACAAACGTCTGGGCATACCCTGCCAACTTAGGGCGAACAAAGCGATACCAAAGGGGATGATGGACGAAGCGTTTGAGCAAATCAAACACTCACCCCCAGTCAACTGATCTGGGTTTAATCCATCATCATTCTTTAGCTCACTCCACCACCCCAGTTCAGACATGGCCATATGCAAATCTGTCTGACCCTGTGCCTCATGGGAACAGTCCAGCCTGAACTGCCAAGCCATGTCTTCCCTGGACCAGAAACAAGCATCCTGGGACCGGTTTCGGGTTCCTAACCCTCATCAGCCAGGCTATCTTGAATCCAGTGGCAAAGTGAGCAAGGGACCCACGTCTGGGCATACCCTGCCAACTTAGGGCGAACAAAGCGATACCAAAGGGGATGATGCTCTCCATGCCACTGGAATCAAGCTATCCTAGGATGCTTGGTTCCAGTCCAGGGAGGACCTGGCTTGGCAAATCGGGCTTGACTGTTCCCGTTGGGCACAGGGTCAAGACTGATTTGCATATGACTGGGTTCAAACTTGAATGGCATGGTGAGCAAAAAAACGATGGATATAGGCCCATATCTCTGTACTGGGGTGAATGTATGACATTGTTCTGCATTCTGTCCATCAATTGTTGTTTTTGTATTTGGAGATAAAGCAGGAGTCCAGAAGGCCTTCGGTAGTGTTGCCTAGAGGCAGGGTGGCAGAATCCTGACAAACAGAAAATGTGATTACATCTATAATAGCTCGAGAAGTAACATAGGAGATGTGGCCGCTTATCCAAGTCAACACCGAGAAAGGTACCAGTCAATGACACAGACACATCTGGCACAGGAGATGGAAACACCATGGAAGGAGAAAACAGGAATGCAACTGTTTTACAACAATTTTGGCTCCTAAGGAGAGTGCGCATGGCAAATCTCCAGCCAACCCGGGGAAGAGGCTCAAGAGGATGCAGTGGAGGTGTGAGAGGCAAAGGAAGAAGCTACAGAGACAGAAAAGAAACAGGAGCAACGCTCATGGGTACATGCACAGGGGTGCAGCAACGGGACTATGTTAAAAGGCAACAGTACTGTAATCAACCTGTCCAACAAAACCCTCACAGAAACTGAACTGAGGGTCTTTGGCTTCAGACTATCTTACTGTTCCACAGGTGAATTTGACTTTGTGACTACCAGAATCTGCCCTTTCAAATTCACCAGGGGGCATATGTATGAAAACAAATTTTAGTCGCAAATGCTGTGATTCGCAAAAAACAGCGTTTGCGACTAAAATTTCGCTATTTCATATGTATGACACACATTCCCAGTCCAAAATAAGAAATCGCTAAATTAGCGATTTCTTAGGCTGCGAAACTCCAAAATTGCAAAGCGAATTCCTAATTTGCGATATTCTCAATTTGCGAAATTCGCAAAAAGGATATCGCAAATTAAGAAATCGCAATCAAATGTATGAAAAAATCGCTAATTGCGATATCACGAAATGAGAAATCGCAATTAACACCAAGTGCATGCAGGTAGTAAACAGGTGCAAGGTACTTAAACCACCCCACAACGCAACAGAACCTTCCACAATGGCAGCACTGTTTGTGATAGCCAGGAGGCTGCGTATTCGGGCTCTTGCACAGAGGAGAATGAGACGGGAACGTATATTCAGGCTGCGCATCACTCTGTTCCAGCACACTGAAGAGGACATCCATGACAAGTACAGGCTGCACCCACAGACGATATTGGACCTGATTGAGGAGCTGAAACCCTATTTGGAACACCCTACATGCAGGACACAAACAATTCCCACACATGTGCAGGACCTGTGCTCCCTGCACGTCTTGGCAACAGGGAGTTTTCAAGGGGTCATAGCAGAGGTTGGCGGGGTGTCACAGAGTGCACTTCCACGCTTTTTCCATGCCTTTCTAGATGCAATGCTACAGAAGCTTTCACATCACATACACTTCCCCACCACCCAACAGGCATTACAGCAAACAAAACTTGGCTTCTACCAGATTGCACGTTTCCGCCACGTCATTGGCTGCATCGATGGGACCCATGTGGCCATCACACCCCCATCAGCAACTGAATATGTCTACAGAAACCGTAAATACTACCATTCCCTGAATTTACAGATTGTGTGCAACGCAAAGTATATCATCAATGACATTGTACCCAATTACCCTGGCAGTACACATGACTCTTTCATCTTTAGACACAGTGGAATACACAGACGTCTGAGTGCTGGAGAGTTTGGGGAGGGATACCTGCTAGGTAAATACATGGCACACATCCATACATCCACTACATCACTGGAGGGTGGGGACATTGACTTACCTATTGTGTCTATCCCTGCAGGTGACAGTGCCTATGCAGTGCGGGACTTCATCCTGACCCCGTATCTGGATCCAGCCAATGCAAGTGAGAGGAGATACAACAGGGCACACAGATCTACACGCTGCGTCATTGAGCGTACGTTTGGAATCCTAAAGAGCCGGTTCCGGTGCCTGCATAAAAGTGGAGGTGCACTGCAATACAGCCCTGAGACCTGCTGTAAAATCGTGGCAAGCTGTGCAATGCTCCATAACATGGCTATGAGGAAAGGCACCACAATTGATGTTACTGATACAGACACATCGGATGACGATTGCCCTGCTCCCCCTGGCAGACCAGCATCAGGAGTCGGGGCAGCTGCTGGACGCCAGAGATGGACTGAGATCACACAAAACTACTTCTAGGTGAGTAATGATGACATGAGACAAAAAATGATTCTAATGTGTGCTGTGTTTATTCACACTTCACAATCATTAAGTGTTGCTGTACCCAACACATGTTATGCACACAGTGCAGGTACGGCACAAGTAACTGTGCAATCTGCATTGTTGGGTTACATCACCCATTGATGCTAAATTGTCACTGAATAGTTCACCTCCTTCGGTGACGCATTGGTGCTGTTTGGGTTCCAGGGTGAGTGCCCTCCGTGGTGTTCCTAGGTCCTGCACCCTGTCTGGAACTGCACCTTCTTGCTCCAGGCAATATAGGTGTGATGCTACTCCTACTGGAGGTTTCCTCACTCTCGCCAGAGACCATGAGAGCGGTGCCACCTGAGTTGGCCATCTGCATTTGCTCCACTGCACTGGTGACCTGTTCTAGCCCTCTTGCTATGTCCTGACATGAGTGCGACATTTCCAACTGCATGGTAATGCTTCTACGTGTCAGATTGCTGGTGGTGGTGCAGAGGCGGTTCACGGCCTTAGTATAATTGTGCAGTCGTGCATTGGCACGTCGGGCTGCCCTGTCACTGGCGTCTTGGTTGTGCCTCAGGTATGGCACCTGCCATGCCCATGATGCCCTCCCCCATGTTGCGCTGATTTTTGTTCAGACTGCATAGCTGCCTATTTATTGAGCGCAATAATTTACATTGCAGGCACTGTACCTGCAGCATGCTGTGTTCCAGCCCTGAAAACATAGTGTTGTCCGCATCAGTGGCAGTGCTGCTCCTGGGCCTTGACCTGTGTCTTTCCAGTGTTGGAATGCTCAGCCTTGGTGTTTCCTGACTCGGCATGTGTGACACACCGTGACTATCCTCTCTTCTGTCACTGTCCTCCCCTGTGGCCTGTATGTCATCCTCCAATGGAGGCAGTGGGGGCACATGTGTGCGCTTCCTGCGCAGGATTGTTGTGTGCTCCGTATCATCACTGGAGTCCCCATCGTCATGCTGCTCCTCAGGATGATCAGGCTCATCTCCTTCTGCACTGTCGTCACGTGCCCTGGATTGTGCTGTGGATGTAAAGGGGACTACATGAGTTTGTGTCTTTGTCTGTAATTTGCACTCAATAAAGTTTCTACACTTTGTCTCGGCTAACTTCTGACACTGTATTATTCCCTTATCCCCGACCCACATGTTGCATTAGATTTCCTATGTCTCATGGACACACTGTCAGACATATTACTACAAGTTCCATGATGCATTGCTGGGTGTGCTGTAAGACTTGGACTGACGCTTTTGGGGAAGTGTGCATGGGATGGGGATCAGTGCAGATTTATTTGGCATGCATCTTACCTTGGCTGCTGGATGCAGGGTCGGAGCTGTCAATATCAGCCACACCACCGACGCTCTCAGGCAGGAGGGTGGACTCCACAAGCTCCTCGTGGGGTGTTGGCTGTGCTGCTGTGGATGGTCCTCCCCCGGTCTTGTTTTCATCCTTTAGTCTGGATGCCACCCTCTCCTTCGACCTTTGCCGCATATCGTACCATCGCTTGCGCAATTCCTCGACAGTGCGATTTGTGACACCCACAGCATTCACTTTCTGTTGTATCTCCAGCCAGATCTTTTGTTTCCTTGCTTCTGGGACTCGCAGTGCCTTTTTCCCAAAGAGGAGCTCATGGCTGCAGACGATATCCTCTATGAGGACCTCCTGCTCCTTGTCAGAGAACTTGTGCTTTCTCTTTCTCTTCTCTGCCTCCTTGCCCTCATGTTGCTTGTGGGACTCCATTGGGGTTTGTTCTCTCCTGGGATGCCTCCTCACACTCTCCAAACAGCCTCTGGGTGTGGCTCAGGTGAGCAGGTGCAGGAAATCACTCCCACTTCCTGGTTGTGATGTCATCAGGCTGCACCTGTATTGCAGATTCCCGTTTTTGTGATTTCTTAATTTGCAAATTTCGCAATTAAGGAATCGCAAATGATGTTTCTGAGACTTTTTAGTGATTTTTAAGAAATCGCGAAACATTTGCGATTTGTTTTTTTACATCCCAATTTGCGAATCTCAAACTGCAAATCGTAAAATATCGCAATTTGAGATTCGCAAAGAGGGAGTTTCATACATATGCCCCCAGGTGCCTTAAACTGATTTAATTCTTTAAAGCCAACAGAGCACCCAAACCTAGGAGGGCTCTTGATGAGCTGAATGTGTTGACTTTTTAACCACACTGATGGAAATTCAAGATTGTGATGTGGATACTAGTGATGTCGAACAGATGTTGCATGACCAGGGCATAGCGTACCATTACAGCGTACACATTGATTTTAAGGGAAAATCTAACTTCACACCTATGTTAGTGTTAGACCCGGCCTTGTGGCATGGCCATCCCTGACCCCTAGCCACACACCCTGACCCGTGCACCTCAGTCAGCCCCCGAGTACACGGCCTAGCCGGTCCTTCCCGCCAGAACCCACACACACCCGACCCGGACTTCCCCGTCCGTGCCCTCCATCTTCCCAGCACCACAGAGCCCGCGTGCCCACTTCATGCACCTACAATGGCCGCCCGGCTCCAGCGCAACCCAGGCCTAGAGGCACCACCCCAGCTGGAGGACATCGCGCTCCCACGGAGTGAGAGAGGGAGGAGCAGTTTCCATCGCACCTCTGACCTCCCCTTGGGAGATGGGTTTCGATCGGCCCTCCGGCCTCCCTGAGGGCTGGCTCCACGCCTGCTGTGTGTCTGGGACTCCTCCCGACCCGACCCTGAAAGGATCAAAGGACGACATGGCAGGAAGCTCCAACGAGCCATCCCCAGGTGCTAAGACCCCTGCCTACACAGACTCCGGACATCAAAGAGGGGTTGACCTATAACAAGGGGTGCTCTGGGACTATCCGGCAGATTCGACTCTGGAACGACGAGAGCCCTGCTGACGTGGTCGCAGCTCCCTTGCAACCTTGGAACACCTGAGCCCTGCTGAGTGACTTGCGGCTCCCCTGAAGATCGTAAGACCTCCGACCTTGTGCTTGAGCCCTGCTGAGTGACTCGCGGCTCCCCTGAAGATCGTAAGACCTCCGACCTTGTACTTGAGCCTTGCTGAGTGACTCGCGGCTCCCCTGAAGATCGTAAGACCTCCGACCTTGTGCTTGAGCTCTGCTGAGTGACTCGCGGCTCCCCTGAAGATCGTAAGACCTCCGACCTTGTGCTTGAGCCCTGCTGAGTAACTCACGGCTCCTAAAGACTCCCTCGGTCCGGCTGGACCCCAATGACCACAGCGTATCCCCCAGCTCGAGGATTGTGAGCTGTGCGCCGGGTACGTCCCTGCATTGATCCGGATCCCCAAAGACTGTCCCGCTACCCCCAATCCCTACCGAGACTCTTTGAGCCCGTACTCTATTTGTAAATATCCACCTTGTTGATCATAAAGATCCTACAAAGCTGATTAGATAAAGATCTGTTCCCATTAACATACAGTGTGGTGTCTCTTTGTCGTGTGGTGCAGTGTGTACAATCCTAGATACGAGACTCTTCCCCTGAGGAGTCTCCCGCCAGTGCCCGGCTACGATACCCCCGAGGGTAGGTCTCAAGGTGCTCCCTGTCTCCTCTGAGGTCGCCTTCTAACATTGGTGGCAAGCGACGGGATTCGGGCCCATAATCTAGAGGTCGTACCGTAAATGGCTGAGGCACTACCGGCAAAGACGGCAGAAGAAAACGCCATGAGTCTCACAGAAACCAACGCGAGTAATGTGTTCCAGGCGGAACAACTGGAAGAGTACACGCACAAAGAACTGAGGCAATTCTGCAAAGAACTAAAAATCGCCACTACTGGTCTAAACACCAAAGAAGATATGCAGAAGGCAATGAAAGCTTGGGTGGAATCCGGAGCCCCCCGCCCAGAAGGAGCGGTGGAGCTCCACGACGAAGCTGGACTCTCCCAAAGAGAAAGCAGCAGCAACCAGGTACGAAGCTTCGTACCAGACGGGGGTCTATCCCCAGAAGAACTCTCAGACAGAGAGAGAAGTCGTAATTACGAACTCGAACTGGCCAAACTGAAAATCGAGGGCGAGTTGAAATTAGCTGAGAAGAAGCTAGCAGTGGAACAGATGCGAGTACAAGGCGAACTAGAAGAGAAGAAACTCCAACGGGAGCACGAAGGAAGAAGACTTCAACTGGAGCACGAACGCAGCTTGAAAGAAATCGAGCTCAAAGCAAAGATCGAAGAAGCTCGACCCCCGGAGAACCGAGGGGCGGCCCCCCTGGCAGAACAGAAAGTCCACATCCCCAAAGATGTGGTCAAGGAATATTACAAAAACGATGACATCCAACAATGGTTCAAGGCCTACGAGGTCGCCATGACCTCACACCGAGTCCCGCAGAAGGATTGGGGGGCCGGGTTGTGGGGCCGATTTTTGAGCGAGGGGAGAGACACCCATCTCGACCTACCATCCGCCATGCAGACCTCCTACAGCCACATGAAAGAGGCCCTCCTCACAAGGTACGGCCTCACCCCGGAGATGTACCGCCAGCGGTTCCGTGACTGCACAAAGATCCCTGGCACCACGTGGGTGGAGTATGTGAACTTTTTCAGCCGTGCATTCGACGGGTGGATTAAGGGCAGCAAAGCAACCACCCTGGACGAACTAACCGACCTCATGTTATGTGAACAACTGGCCGCGAACTGCTTTGTGGAACTACGCCAGCATCTGCTCGACAGCAAGCTCACGGATCCGAGAAAGCTGTCTGTCGAGGCGGATCGCAGGACCAACACCCGGGTCTCCGGGGCCCTGTAGGAGAATCCCCCTAAGCCAGTCAGGGACCACCCCGCCAGAGAGGGGGGGGGGAACCAGGGAGGGCAGAAAGAATCCCAGTCCGGTCCTCCGAAAAACCAACCTCCGCACTTCCCGGCACCCCCACCAGCTGTATCCGGTCCACCCGTGAGACAGGGGCACCGGGTGACCATCACTTGTTTCCGTTGCCAGAAGCCCGGGCATTACGCCAGTGACCCCGAATGCCCCATGGCCCTGCGCATCCCCACTACAGCCCCCCCAGCCAGACAGATAGCCAATGTAGCCCTAGGGGAGGAGATTGAGGAGACCGTAGAGTGGGCCTTAGTATCACTAGGAGACAGAGAAATGGTCCCTGGGAGCCTCCTGCCCTCCAACACGAAGAAATACGGGCAGCTAGTGACGATCAATGGCCAACAGGTAGAGGCCCTTCGGGACACCGGGGCGAGCATCACCGGTGTCCTCAGCCACTTAGTCCACGAAGACCAGGTCCTCCCCAATATTTTTTGCCCTGTAATTGCAGCTGACAACACTGAGAGCCTCTGTAAGGTAGCCCTGGTGCCTTTTGAATGGGGAGGAGTGGTTGGTAAATTGAATGTAGCAGAAAGAACCTCCCAGCCGTCCGACTGTCTCCTGGAGAACGACCTGGAAAGTTCCCCCTGGAAGCAAGTCGAGCGCAAGACCCACCTAGGGATGATGGGTCTCCCCGAGTGGGTGTGCGCCACCACTCGATCTATGGCGGCCCGACTACCCCCCCTTGGGGAAGTCGAGGACGCACCTGCCCACGAGGACAGGATTGTCCCAGACGAGGTCCCCCACATCTGCCCCCGAGGAGAATCTGTCGCCAGCGACGAACCCCTACCTTCCGACCCCGCACAGACCGCAGAGTTAGGCGATCTGCCCGAGTTGGCCCAGTGGCGCCACGAGGGGGGCCCCTCCCGAGAGGAGTTCTGCCAGGAGCAAGCTACCTGTCCTTCCCTGGTCGGACCCCGGCAGCAAGCAGAGGCCCAAGCCACGGGCGACCAATCTGGAACACACCGGTTATATTGGGAAAATGACCTTTTGTACAGCGAGCAGAAGTCGGTGGAGCTAGGATCAGCCCGGGTGCTGGTGGTACCCCTACGCTTCCGAGACTTCCTCCTGGGCTTGGCCCACGATGTCCCCCTCGCAGGCCACTTGGGCCAAAACCTACAGTTGCCTAGTGACTCACTTTTACTGGCCTAAAATGAAAGCAGATGTAGAAACCCACTGCAAGTCCTGTCCCACGTGCCAGGCTAGTGGGAAAAGTGGAGGAAAGCGCAAGGCTCCCCTCCAACCCTTCCCTGTCGTCAGTACCCCTTTTGAACGGGTCGGGATCAACATCGTGGGGCCCCTGGTCCCCCCAACCTCACAAGGTCACCGCTTCATCCTCGTCCTAGTGGACCATGCCACCCGATACCCTGAGGCCATTCCCCTACGCACCATCACAGCCCCCGTGATGGGATGGGCGTTGATGGGGATCTTTTCCCGTGTGGGTTTTCCCCGCGAGGTCGTGAGCGATCGCGGGACGAACTTTATCTCCAAATACATGACGTCCCTGTGGCAACAATGTGGAGTGTCCTATAAGTTCACCACCCCGTACCATCCCCAAGGAAATGGCCTAGTAGAGCGGTTTAACCGGACTCTGAAGGGGATGATCGCGGGCCTGGGAGAGCCCCTCCGGCGCAAGTGGGACATCCTGCTCCCCTGCCTTTTGTTCGCCTACCAGGAAGTCCCCCAGAAATCCTTGGGGTTCAGCCCGTTTGAGTTGCTCTACGGGCATCCCGTCCGGGGAACCCTCAGCCTGGTCAAGGAAGGGTGGGAGGCGACGCCCAAGACCCCCCCCCCGAGATGTGTTCCGATACGTTCTGACCCTCTGAAACCAGACTAGGAAGTTTCGAGAACTGGCCGAGGCCAACCTGGAGGCGAGCCAGGAAGAAATGAGGCGCTGGTACGACCAGAATGCCACTCTGGTTGAGTTCCAGCCGGGCCAGCAGGTATGGGTCATGGCCCCAGTGAAACCTTGCGCCCTCCAGGATAAATGGACCAGGCCCTTCAAAGTCGTTGAGCGGAAGAGCCAGGTCACGTACTTGGTGGACGTCCAGTCACCTCAGGACCCCCTTCGGGTCCTTCACGTGAACCGCCTCAAGCCTCACTTCGTGCGGACGGAGCTGAGTCTACTACTGGCCACCGATGACGGGGCCGAAGAGGAGTCAGATCCCCTCCCTGACCTCCTGTGTACCAAGAAGAAGGATGGCTCCGTGGAAGGCGTGAACCTCTCTCCATCCCTCACTTCCCAGCAACGCGAGGACTGCCGCCAGCTCTTAGGGCAGTTCCCCGACTTATTCTCTCTTGTCCCCCAAGTCACCGACTGGTGTGTCAATGACGTGGACACCGGAGACAGCCCGCCGGTGAAGCACCGAGCCTCCCAAGTCCCTGAACGAGTCCGGTCCTGCATTCAGGCCGAGGTCTCGAAGATGTTGACCTTGGGGGTGATCAAACCCTCAGACAGCCCTTGGGCCAGCCCCGTGGTACTGGTCCCGAAAGCAGCTGCCCCCAGTGTCGCCCCAGAACTCCGATTCTGTGTGGACTACCGGGGACTCAATGAAATCACCCGAGCCGACGCTCACCCCATCCCCCGAGCAGACGAGCTCATTGACCGTCTTGGGTCTGCTCATTTCCTCAGCACATTCGATCTAACCTGGGGGTACTGGCAAATTGCGCTCACAGAAGGAGACAAGGAGCGGTCTGCCTTCTCCACCCCGAATGGGCACTATCACTTTCGCGTGATGCCCTTCGGGATGAAAAATGCCCTGGCCACCTTCCAGCGACTGGTAAATAGAGTCCTGGCCGGGCTGGAAAAGTTCAGCGCCGCATATCTAGACGATATCGCGGTTTTCAGTTCAGAATGGAGTGAGCATCTCCAGCACCTCCGGAGGGTGCTAACGGCCCTGCGCCAGGCAGGCCTCACAGTAAAAGCCAGCAAGTGTCAGATTGGGCAAGGTTCGGTGGTCTATCTAGGGCACCGGGTCGGAAGCGGGCAGGTCGCCCCTCTGCAGCCTAAGATCGGCGCCATCCTAGCCTGGGAACCACCCACTACCCAAACGGAGGTGCGAGCCTTTCTGGGCCTCACCGGCTACTACCGGAGATTCATCCGGGGGTACGGCAGCCTTGTTGGTCCCCTCACGGAACTCACGTCCAAGAAACAGCCCAAGAAAGTGCAGTGGACCTCTGCCTGCCAGGAGGCGTTCGATGCCCTGAAAGCGGCCATGTTTACTGCCCCCGTGCTCCAGGCCCCCGACTACTCCAAGGAGTTTGTGGTACAAACTGATGCCTCCGAGCATGGCATTGGGGCAGTCCTGTCACAGTTGAATGACCAAGGCCTAGACCAGCCCGTAGCCTTCCTCAGCCGAAGGCTGTTACCCAGAGAACAGAAATGGAGCACCATTGAGCGCGAGGCGTTCGCCGTAGTCTGGGCCCTCAAGAAATTATGACCCTATCTGTTCGGCACCCATTTCAAAGTCCAAACCGACCATCGCCCCTTGCGATGGCTCATGCAGATGCGAAGAGAAAACCCCAAACTACTGCGGTGGTCAATCTCCCTCCAGGGGATGGATTTCACCGTAGAGCATCGCCCTGGTACTGACCACGCCAACGCAGATGGCCTCTCCCGGTTCTTCCGCCTCAGCGAAGAGAACCCCCAAGAGGATGGGTAGTTCTCTCCGGCTTTCAGCTGGGGGGGACACGTGTTAGACCCGGCCTTGTGGCATGGCCATCCCTGACCCCTAGCCACACACCCTGACCCGTGCACCTCAGTCAGCCCCCGAGTACACGGCCTAGCCGGTCCTTCCCGCCAGAACCCACACACACCCGACCCGGACTTCCCCGTCCGTGCCCTCCATCTTCCCAGCACCACAGAGCCCGCGTGCCCACTTCATGCACCTACAATGGCCGCCCGGCTCCGGCGCAACCCAGGCCTAGAGGCGCCACCCCGGCTGGAGGACATTGCGCTCCCACGGAGTGAGAGAGGGAGGAGCAGTTTCCATCGCACCTCTGACCTCCCCTTGGGAGATGGGTTTCGATCGGCCCTCCGGCCTCCCTGAGGGCTGGCTCCATGCCTGCTGTGGGTCTGGGACTCCTCCCGACCCGACCCTGAAAGGATCAAAGGACGACATGGCAGGAAGCTCCAACGAGCGACCCCCAGGTGCTAAGACCCCTGCCTACACAGACTCCGGACATCAAAGAGGGGTTGACCTATAACAAGGTGTGCTCTGGGACTATCCGGCAGATTCGACTCTGGAATGACGAGAGCCCTGCTGACGTGGTCGTGGCTCCCTTGCAACCTTGGAACACCTGAGCCCTGCTGAGTGACTCGCGGCTCCCCTGAAGATCGTAAGACCTCCGACCTTGTGCTTGAGCCCTGCTGAGTGAATCGCGGCTCCCCTGAAGATCGTAAGACCTCCGACCTTGTGCTTGAGCCTTGCTGAGTGACTCGCGGCTCCCCTGAAGATCGTAAGACCTCCGACCTTATGCTTGAGCCCTGCTGAGTGACTCGCGGCTCCCCTGAAGATCGTAAGACCTCCGACCTTGTGCTTGAGCCCTGCTGAGTAACTCGCGGCTCCTAAAGACTCCCTCGGTCCGGCTGGACCCCAATGACCACAGCGTATCCCCCAGCTCGAGGATTGTGAGCTGTGCGCCGGGTACGTCCCTGCATTGATCCGGATCCCCAAAGACTGTCCCGCTACCCCCTATCCCTACCGAGACTCTTTGAGCCCGTACTCTATTTGTAAATATCCACCTACAAAGCTGATTAGATAAAGATCTGTTCCCAAGAACATACAGTGTGGTGTCTCTTTGTCGTGTGGTGCAGTGTGTACGATCCTAGATACGAGACTCTTCCCCTGAGGAGTCTCCCGCCAGTGCCCGGCTACGATACCCCGAGGGTAGGTCTCAAGGTGCTCCCTGTCTCCTCTGAGGTCGCCTTCTAACAGTTAGGTTTCAAGATGATTAACACCTTCCATGAGAAGGTAGTCAAAGATTTGAGAAAACTTAAGTTGAAAGACAACAGATCCAGGAAAAACAGTACGTGGTGTTAGAGAAAAGCCATTGAGACGCTAGCTAGTGACACCAACATCACCATTCGTCCCGCCGACAAAGGAGGGAACTTCATGGTCATGCCTACTGACATGTACCTCAATGAGACTAACAGGAAGCTCAACAATAGGACTTGCTACACCATTATCAGCTAGTTTGATTACAAAAGCACCATGGTCGAATTTTGAGATATAATGAGTACTTGGAAGAGCAAAGGCCTCATATAGACTGAGTAGTACGAATTTCTCATGAATCTGCACCCAGACGCATAAAACTATACTTTCACCCCAAAGTACACAAATCCCCCAACAATCCCCCAGGCAGACTGACGGTGTTATCTAGGGACTGTCCTCTTGAGAACACTCAAGCTATATCAACCATTTCTTACTTCCTTTAGTTGGAGTCTTGCCCTCCCACATTGAGGATACCAAGGACTTCCTCAAAAGAATTGAAGACATTCAGTGGGAACCTGACTTCCTCTTAATGACTCTTAATGTCAAGTCACTATACACCAGCTTTTTATACCAAGATGGCATGTGAACACTTTCTCATGGCGAGACCAGTCTGCTACTACGCACATACATGAATGCTATAGGACATGATGAAGGTCTGTCTTACTATCAACAACTTTACCTTTAATAAAACATTGTGCAGACAGAATCAGGGGTGCAATGGGTAGTGGCTTCTCCCCCAGCTACGCAAATCTACTCATGGGCTGGTGGGAAGAGCAGGTGTGCAATGCACCTGAATTCAGTGAGAAAATGAACAAGATTGTACTCTGGGTCCAGTTTATAGATGGCCTGTTCTTGATTTGTCAACAGTGATTTGGATGCTACTGACTGCAACAATAATTTGAACCTTGAATTTTCAGCCAACGTGAGCAGGGAACACATTGTTGTTGTTGAATAACTTTATTCGATATAAAATATCATAAAAGTATGTACATGACAAGACATCATCCATAAAATCCTTCAAGAAACAGCATGAAATATTTAAAAGGAGCAATTAAAAAGCCAAATATATACAGTAAAAGGCCAAAGAAGCACATGGTATTATACTAAAGCAGATACACCTAGGTCTCAGTGGCCAGACTCTGGACATTTTAGCAGTTTAGTTTGTATCAGCCAAGCACAACCCAACAATTTGGCTACCCCACAGACCATCACCAAGGAGGAAGAATCAGTTAAAAAAGAGCGTAGCACCACCCTATGATTCACAAAACCCATGTTCCTACAGATGGAGCTAAGCCACTTACTCCTAGCCTCCCTATAGGCCGGGGAAGCAAAGAGGAAGTGGGGAACAGATTCACATGGGGCGGAACACCCGGGACATTTAGCCAAGGTAGAAGTCTGGCAATTCCAGCTTGCCACCAATGCATTTAGCGGGAGAGACCCAAACCTAAGCTTCATGTAAAGCGTTCTGTCTCGTGGACATTGGATAAAGTCCAAATATTGCTCGAGTTTGGCCACCAGCTTGTGCTCCAGAAACTGGTTTGTAAGTCTACCTCGATTAGGATTTCTTACTTCCTCTCCCTTCACCCAGTCCCAATACGCTTTTTTAATGATTTGCTTTTCCGGAGGGGATTGCTTACGCCAGGATTCCCCGAACCCGATGTCATTAACCAACCGTTTTAGTTTGCAGATCCATTTAATCTTGTTACCGGTGTTTAGGTTAATTATCTCAGTCAGGGCATCCGCATAACTGGCCAAGTCAGGGGTGCGTCTCAGGCGAACCCAAAAGAGCAATGGGCGCAGTCTTGCTATGTCCCTAATAGAGCGTTGCCCCAAATCCAAACGGAGTGGTAACAAGGGGGTAGAGGGGGGAAGGGAAACCAGACCTATTAGAAAATGGTTCTCAGATTTCTCCAGGTCGCTGGTATTCTCAAACCCCCATAACTCTGCCCCATAAAGAGCTGATGGTAGAGCCTTCCCGTCATATACCTCAAGGGCTGCCGCTACTGGTCTACTTAAAGAGAGCCGCTGTTTTCTTAAAATAGCACCCGCCACCCTCTTATGGTTAAGAATCATTTTGGCTAGATGTTCATTCCAGTGCATCGACTTGGTGACCCTGATGCCTAGATAATCGAAGGAATCAACGATATCTAATGCCATTCCATTTAGGGAGAAGCCATTCCTGAAACGTTTAGATGGAGCCAAGGTCATAAGCTTTGTTTTAGAGGTGTTAATTACAAGGCCCCTTGCATCACAGAACTGACTAAACCTGACAAGCAGCTTTTGAAGGCCACTAGAGCTTTTAGACATCAAGAGGGTATCGTCAGCAAAAAGAAGGGTTGGAGTCTTTTCCCCTGCCAGCACGGGGGAATCTGTTGGGTCCTCTCTCAGATGGTCGACCACCCCATTTATGAAGAGAGAGAACAGGGTTGGAGCCAGCACGCAACCCTGGTGGACTCCCCTATCAACAGACACCCTATCAGTCAACTGACCCTGGTTGCCCCACCTGATTTTTGCAAAGTTCCCCTCATGAAGGTGCTTGACTATATTTAGGATCAAAGGTGGAAATCCCTGGTCGGACAGCACCGACCAGAGTTTGGAACGAGGGACCAGGTCAAATGCGGTTTTAAGGTCGATGAAGGCCAAGTATAAACTGGCTTTCACTATAACGACCACTTTCCAGTAGATGGTAAAGAATCGGAAGACCTGGTCCATCGTACCAACCCCAAGTCTGAAGCCTGCCTGGAAATGTGATAGAACGTTAACATCATCCATCCATGACCTGACCCTCATCAGGAGGACCCTACCAACCATCTTCTGTATTATGTCTATTAAACTTATCGGCCTGTCGTTGGCAGGATCCTCCCTACTCCCCTTCTTAAATATGGGTACCACTTCGGCACCTTTCCACGAATCCGGGACAGGATGGCCTCTAGCAATTAGATTCAGAATGGGCAGAATAGCGTTAGCCCAAGGTTTAGGATCGTGGAGGAGAAGATCACCGGGTATGCCGTCGGGGCCTGCCGCCTTCCCAGGTAGTAGTCCCGAAATGGCTGGAAGGACCTCGTTGAGCTTGAAGGGGTCAGGTGCATTGTCGGATACAAAAGGTTCAACTATAGAGGGGTCATTGGAGAGTGGAGTAGACTTGTCACCATTAGATTGGGACTGGCCGATAGCCTCACTATACAATCCGGAGAAGTGTGCATGCCACTGTTGGGCCGTGATGTGATTGGGGATTGGATCGTCACCCATAAGGCTGCCTTTGTCAATGAGACCCCAAAACAGCGTAGCATCCTTCAAGAGGGAGGCAGATTTAAGCTCCTGCCAATGTGCTTCCTCCCAAGAACGCTTGGCTGTCTCAATTGACCTTGCGTACTCTTTTCTGGCAACTCTAACAAGAGACATGTTATTACTTTGCAGAGCTATGGATAGCATTCGTCTCTTCTCCCTGCAAGCCCTCGAATACCAAGGGGTAGACGCCTTAGGGCGTGAATTGAGGGTCGAAGGCTCAGATATAATGAAGAGCGAGCTCATTTTTCCAATGAAATCTACGTAGTGATTTGTAAGGAAAAAATTCTGCGCACCCATAGGGGGCTCTTGGGGTGGATCGAGCTCCAGGGATAACTGCTCTACCAGAGCTCTTGTTTTGGACAATAAGTCCTCATCCTGAACGACCCTGTGCCACTTTAGGCGACGATTACAATGGGAAGGCACTACCTCTTTTGTAGACATATTTGTTACAGTCGCAGTTTTAGAAGCTGACCAGATGTTATGTATTATCATACAAAGCGGATTGTGGCCGCTGTCCTGGGTGGGTACAATTTCCATATCCTCTAAAGCATGCCAAAGTCGTATGTCCAACAGAATATAGTCTATCCTTGACGGGCAGCTGGATCTATTATATGTATTGGCCCCGCTTAGGTCAGAGCGTGACCTACCATTTACGGCTCTGGGGTTGTGTTCCAGTGTGAGTGCGCTCAGTTGTATAGCCCTTTGCATCCACTTCTTGATTGGGGTTATGCTGAGTGGGGGGATATCAAATTTAGTGTCCTGCACCTCAATGCCCAAAACGTCCTCGGAACCGAGAGGTTCGTAGGTACAGTTGAAGTCCCCTGCGACAATGATTACTAAGTTGGGGTTAAGGTTAGACAACTCTCTCTCTAATAAAACTAAAGTTGACGAGAGTTGAGCCCCAGGAGACCCTCTGGCGTAGACATTAAATATTTCCAGGTTAGGACCTTTTTCAAGACCTTTCACCGACAGATGTAAAATGTCATCAGAAGGAGTGGTGATGGTAACTGAGGACCAATTTAATGAGATATTTAACCAGATGTGCAACCCCCCCGCTGGTCGGCCTTTCCCTGATCTTAAGGCTGGGATGTAGTAAGTGCAAAACCCAGGTTTGTATAAGGGAACCAGAGTCCAGGTTTCTTGAAACAAGCAGATGTCTTGACCATCTATAAATGAGTTCCACTTTGGGAGTGACAATTTTTTTTGGAGGCCAGCAATATTCCAAGAAAGGAAGCGTAATGACCCTTGGGGGTTGGCCACAGTTCCGGAAACTCCCACACTTGAAAGCCTGTTGGAATGAACCAGCGTGCTCCCCGCTCAGCTTGCTTTCCCCCCCTGACGTTAGGTCATGGTGCTGTTGCATCGTTTCTCCCCCTCTGATTATTTATCGGATCCCCAGGGGCTAACAATTGACTATTATCCAGTCAGTCCACCAAGTTTAGACCGGACTCCTTAGTACCCCCATCTTGTGACCATAGTGGAGATTTACGAAATTGAATGGCAGAGGAACCTGGGGGTAAGTACGGAGTTCAAGTGACACCAGGTTTTCAGCTATTTCAGCATTAAATATATTGATCTCTATGCAATCAGTCCTCGAGCCAACTTTTTTAATCCTCGTTACTTTAGCCACATCCTCCCTAATGACTGACCTGCATCCCCTCATGTGTGTTGTCCAGTGAATTACTTTATTGTGTAATGATTCTTGGCTTTAAAACAGTGAGGGCTCAAAAGTTTAGGGACCTTGGTCATGTAAATTGTAGAAATAGGGCCCCTTGTTGTTATATTGCCCCTATTGGTCTCACAGAAGGGCCGACCAAACTGCTCTTCCCAAATCATGGCAGTGCTGACTGGTTTAGCTCCAGTGGGCGGCCAATCTCGTGCATTACTTCTGCTACCCGTTCCTAGGCCCAGGTCCATATGTGGAGTAAAATGACTATGCGGGATAGAGGTGACGATGGGGAGCTGGGGTAGAGACCCTTGGCCTTGCGCTGATCCACACCCAACCTTCCCAGAACATTTTACCCTTGATTCCTGATTTAAACTGGTACTAGTCAGTACGGGGGGAGGGGTATTGGAGCCGAAGGTCTATTCCCAAGCAAGACCACCTTCTCCCTCAATGAAGCCAATTCTTGTTCAAGGAGATCCACTCTCAGTCGTAGAACGTCATACTGAGAGCCGCAATGGCGGCATGGCGAAGGACTGGCAAAGGGCTTGGCCTTCCCTACCTTACAAGGGGTGGACATTAAACTATCCCCAACACAAGGATCTAAAAAATCGTATCTATTTGAACAAGGGAGATGGACAGACATAAGCTCACTAATAGTATTCGTAGAATCACTTGGGCATGCCTTTTGTTGTGGAGATAGAGGCCCTTGGGTGCCCTCCACAAGGGTGTATGGCTCGTGGGTACTATAATTTTTAGATGTTTTCTTGCAAAACATTGCTGGAACGACTCTGTCCTGTGAAAGGGGTGGTGCTTGTGCATCCACAGGCCGATTCCCATCCGCAACTGCCAAGGTGTCAATGGTAGTACCCAAGATGCTCTCACAATCATCTACAATGCCCTCAATCCTTGTTAGGACACAATTAGATGCGGCATGGGAAAGTTTTTTTGATTTTCTTCCCCTTTTACTCAGGAGTGGGCCCCCACCCTCAGTTAACTTCCTCTTTCCCATAGTTAATGAGCCACTGATCCACGAGGAAGCTGTAAAACGTACTAAAGGAGAGGGGTGGTTTGGCTGTGTACCTGGCCAAATGAAACCCAACAGTACTTACAGACGGATTCTCGTAGGACAAGGGACAGAGATGTTGCCCAGCCCAGCCTCCTCCGGCCTTTGACGGGCAAGGACGGGCCCGCCCTTGGCCCGGGCATCGCCCGGGCGCGGCCCTCGCGCATCCCGCGCCGCGATGGATGTTGACGCCCTTTATGCGCGTGGCAACAGAGGCAGGTCTCCCTGGGCTGCAAGGCAGGCTGGGACTTGGAGTCCCCAACGATGTCCGGTGCTGGAAAGGCGCGTCCTGCGCCGCGATGGATGTTGGCACCCTTTATACGTGTGGCAATAGAGGCAGGTCTCCCTGGGCTGCAAGGCAGGCTGGGACTTGGAGTCCCCAATGATGTCCGGTGCTGGCAAGGCGCGTCCCGCGCCACGATGGATGTTGGCGCCCTTTATGCGCGTGGCAACAGAGGCAGGTCTCCCTGGGCTGCAAGGCAGGCTGGGACTTGGAGTCCCCAGCGATGTCCGGTGCTGGCAAGGCGCGTCCCCATTGTATTCTTGGATGTTCAGGTCCATATAGTATAGAACACTGTCACTTCCAAATTACAGAGGAAACCCATGGCAGGAAATAGTTTACTTCATGGATAAAGCAGCCACCCTCGTCAGCCAAAGTGCAGCATCCCAGACAGAGAGTTAATGCGTACTAAAAGAAACTGCAGTGATGATGCCACATTTTTGATGGACTTAACTCCGATGAGGATTAATTATATGTTTATTTGGAATGATTTATATTTACTTGTTTCTGGTTTTGATATGTATACATTTTATTCGGCAGTCGTCTGAAATCTGTCATACCCTTTTTCTATCTTCATTTACAGGGAGGAAGGATGGGACTCTTGCCTGGTGTGCTAGGTTCCAAGAAGAGGCCCCTGCCGGGGCACCCTACCCTACTATTCCTGGACACTACGGACTCACTGGGTGTTATTGTTTGATTCTTGCTCACTTTTATTTTATCTGCAACTTTTTCAAGCTGGCCATAATTTTATTTTCAATGCCTACTGACCTACAGTAATTGCGTTACTAAGCTTCAACCAAGCTTAGAAGCACTTAATTGTCAAAGCAGTTTTATCTTAGCCCACTTGGATACTATTGCTATCTAGTGGCTGTTCAGCACGGTCTAGCACCATGTTTTAATGATTTACGTTCTAACACCCCTGTGCCCCAACTCAGCTAGTTTGGGATGTACATATGTCTAATACATCTTCTGTGTAAGCATCATTGCTTTCCTCTGCCACGTTCAATTTGGGGTACTTGCCCACTGGGGTTGCATCTGTTAGCACTCCTAGGGGCAGATTTACAACTTCTGCCGCATCTCTGCAAATCAGCAGGGATACGCCAGAACAGATGCGTCACATAATCCCCCCCTTGCGCCACCACGGATGCGGCGCACCATGGTGCAAGGAGAGGAAGATGCGTGACGCATCTTGTGGCGTACGGGTGGCACATTGCTGGAGTCACGTCGCAAGCGCGATGCAACTCCTGCAATGCACAGGGGCCGCCCATACTTAACGTGGTGCGTCACTCCTTACGCCTGCTTCAAGCAGGCGTAAGGACTTGACACAGCAGCGTCGTAAAACTGACTCAGTGAAATCTTGTAGATTTCACTGTGTCAGTTTTACGGTTCTTTCCTGTGACGGAACGCCCACCCTGCGACAGAACACCCACATGAAACCTGACGCAGGTTTCATGTGGCGTAGGGCTTTACAACGTGACACATCTGCCTAGATGCGTCACGTTGTAAATAAGTCACAACGTGGCGCATGGTTTACTCCGCTGCTGCGTCACGAAAGATTACTCGTCAGCTTAATCGCTCATTTAGATCTTTCAACGGATTATACAAGCACTATTCCTCGTTTGATCGACACAGTGCAACAAAGTGTTTTTCAGAGGTCCTGATGAGAGTCCCAGCAAAGAATGGGTCTCGAAACGCATAGACCTCGACAAGAGACCACATGAAATTTTGAATAATTCTAAAATGAAATAACTTAGAGCTTAATAGGACAAACAATTGTTTCTGTGGTCCAATCAGAAAGATTTGATCAGTAGTTCATTTAATTGTCACAGTATTTGTTTGTTTGTTTTGAATGTGTCTAGAACGTATGTGCACAATAACACTTCACGAATGAATGGGATGCTTGAGAAGTATGATTGATACGTTTCACTGAATGGTGTGAAAAAAGAATTCTTAAAAAACCTGTCATTAAATAGACGGCTAAAAGTCTCAAATTTATTCTTTCAGATGGAAGTTTAAAATAACTGAAAAATAAAAAATATTCTGATTAATTCAAAGAAAACAAAGATCTTCTACATTTTTTGTTTTATCTTAAAATGTCTTCTCGTAAAAAACGTTGAGATCGAATTACAGTTGCAGTACTAGCAGTTTGTTAGTTATATATTTTGATCGCAACATCTTCACATGCTTAATTTGATTTCGAAACTATATTTCACTGTTTTGCAACAATTATGCACTACATATTTTGCGTTAAATGTTGATTCAATCAGCATATTTGGTCACTTTCTTAAAGATATTCCATGTAAGTTATTGCCTACTTATACCATGGGATGTGCACAAAATTGCGTGAAATTTATATGAAATGTGTGATTTATCATGAGTATCACACTGCACCTTGTTTATGTCAATCATAGACCATGCACATGGCAATATTTCTTGACTTTAATTTAAACTCACATATGAAGGGACAGGCACCAACACGGAGAAATCGTAACAACAAAAGATTTAAGAGGAGTGATCTGGATTGGAATGCGAGGCAATTGTGCTGCTCAGCCCTACATGGAATTAATCCTTTTGAGGCACGAAGAGGGCATTCTTTCTTGCTAAAATCCAGGAAGGCTTATCATGACTGTCAGTGGAAGGAAGGACGCAATGAAGCCTTTTTGAAATTTGCAAGGCATTATGGATACTGATGTTTCACCAATACACAGACACTGTGATCAGGGAAAAAACTCGAACATTGCTGAAGGGAGTGCATTAGCAATGGTTTATTGTCAGAGTAATTGTTTTGGGAAGTGCTCTCTGATCCCCAACAACGGAGAAATGCTAAAAGCTAAAAGTGATGAACATTTTGCCTACGATGTGTCTGCTCTCTGAGTCCTTCCTTAGTGTTTAACTTTGCAGTATTTAAATCTAAAGAGAAGCTGATCCTCGTTCCCTGAATATGATTAAGACCCAGCTAGGGTCGAAACGTGTAATGCTTTATTGTTGAGTGTGCCTGCCACAATTAAAACCTTATTTTACCTGTTCTCAACTGGAGGGCTTGTTCTTTCATACTGTGGAGAGTGTGTGATTTTCTCCTTTGGAATATCTATCTATCTATCTATCTATCTATCTATCTATCTATCTATCTATCTATCTATCTATCTATCTATCTATCTATCTATCTATCTATCTATCTATCTATCTATCTATCTATCTATCTATCTATCTATCTATCTATCTATCTATCTATCTATCCATCCATCCATCCATCCATCCATCCATCCATCCATCCATCCATCCATCCATCCATCCAGCCAGCCAGCCAGCCAGCCATCCATCCATCCATCCATCCATCCATCCATCCATCCATCCATCCATCCATCCATCCATCCATCCATCCATCCATCCATCTATCTATCTATCTATCTATCTATCTATCTATAGATAGATAGATAGATAGATAGATAGATAGATAGATAGATAGATAGATAGATAGATAGATATATCGCACACAGAGGCTCCATTTTACCGGGGTCCTCCGACCCTGCAGGGCGGGCTCTACGTGCCGGAATGGAGATCCTGTCACTTAGAATTTTGCCACAAAGAATTGCAGAGCCACACCACCGACTTCTATTCAAGCAGACTTTATTCGTCAAAGTGACATCATTGGTTCCCACTCATTTATCTCCTTAGGCGTTTCAGCGGATTTCCACCTTGCTCACAGGTGAGTGAATTTAGTGTCCAATTGGTCACATGGCCTCTGTGGTAACTACGGGCCCCAGAATGCACCAACAACAGTTCATCCACATTGTGCCATGGTGCAAAAGTGTAATTTATACAGCTCAATAGCATTGCTTTAGCCCAAATGTCATGAAAATCACGGGTGCATTTAAAATCAAAAGCAAAGTGCATATGATGCCAAAGTCTTATTTTTGCTTGAAATGCGGTGATACCAGAGAGAGGAGAAACGCCTCCCTCATCTCCCTGTCTCATACCCATTGCCAAATATCCACAGAAGTCCACTGGCTGGTGCTTGGGCTCAAGCAGGTCATGCCCCCTCCATCAAATATATATCCAAAATGATACTTCAAATAGGACATGTGAAGAAAGAAGAAAAAATGCACAGAAAGAAAAAAAAGAAGTGCAGAAAGAAGCAACAGAAGTCCTCAAAGACGAAGAAAAGTGCAGGAAGAAGGATAACGGGCAGAAAGAACAAAAAGAAGAGCAGAAAGACACCTTGTTGCAAAATCATCCTGTACCCTCAACTTTTTCAGACGGATACTGGTGGTAACTGAGTCTGACTAACCAGTCCTAGAGCCAGTGCTATGTTAAAAGACACTTAGAATACAGTGAAAACACCTACATACACTAGGGAACATTATGCGTTGGGGTCCCCCTGTGATTAGCATGACCTCCTCTGTAAGCCCCTAGTATATAATAGGGCAGGGGGATTAAAACTACCTCTTAAAACAGGCCACAGGGCGTTTTTGCACACGTTAACTCAGGCCCCGTCCCCTCCCTTCACCACTGTGTAAACACGCCCTGTGTCCGTTTTTAGTTGGGAGATTAAGTTCATTTTAATCCTGAGGGTCCCTAGGGTCCAACTAGCCCACTAGGTACCTCCAGTAAGTGCCACAGAGCTGCGTTGCAGAGAGGTGTAAAAAGTGGCACGGCCTGGACCACCTCTCTGCAATGCAGCTCAGTGGCGCTTACTGGAAGCACTTGGTGGGCTAGTTAGCCCTCAGGGGCCCTCAGTATTGAAGGGAAATTATATCCCCAATTTAAAACGTGCCATAGTGCGTGTTTGCACACGTCACCTCAGGCCCCGTCCCCTCCCTTCACCACTGTGTAAACGCGCCCTGTGGCTGTTTTAAGTTGAGAGATTAAGTCCCCTTGAATCCTAAGGGTCCCTAGGGTCAAACTAGACCACTAGGTACCTCCAGTAAGCGCCACAGAGCTGCGTTGCAGAGAGGTGTAAAAAGGGGCTTGGCCTCAGAACACCTGTCTGCAGCATAGCTCCCTGGCGCATACTGGAGATGCCTGTTGGGCTAGTTGGCCCTCAGGGACCCTCAGTATTGAAGAGGAATTAATTCCCCAACTTACAACTCGCCAGGGGGCGCGTTTGCAGAGTGCTGCAAGGAGAGGGCGTGGCCTCCGGCACAATGGCAGTCTTTTATTTATTTTAATTTTTTAAGAAGGGGGGCTGTGTGGTTCCCCTTCTTATTCTAATTTATTGGCCCTGATGACCCCATCCCCCAGGGCCTGTCTCCTAATCATATTTTTTTGACCCCAATCCCCAGGGCCGGCCACTGTTTTTTATTATTTTAAAAAAATATATATTTATAGACACACCTAGGACATGCTGGACAAACCGTACGTACCTATCACCATGACGATTTGCGTGATATTCATTAAAAGGCGACTATGCATACAATGAATCCACGTGGAATGTATTTACACCAGTAGTGAAGCTCTGACATGTCTGATGCCCTACCGTGCCTAATCCCGGTAGACACCCTTGTCGTTTATTTATACAAACATGGGTAGCTATTGACGGGCACATTTAATACACATGCACACCAAGCCATTCAAAGGGGATTCGACAAAAATTCGACCAAAAATATGCAAGAAACCCCCCTCACGGTTAATAAAACACACATCCACTGCCGGATGTTTAATACTTTTTATTTTACTCTCTGGAAAGGGGACGAACATCACTTGAGAGTCACAGCGCACTCCTGGCAGAGCCCAATGCTGTGTTACACCCACCATTGCCTGCTGAGTGCCACACACCTCTGTGTTGTATTCCACCAGCTAGTGCATATGCTATGACACTCTCTAGCCCATGTGCACTGTAACACCACCCCGTGAATATGTCATGCCACACTTGTCTTCGCACGGGTTATATTGCCCCATCTAACGTGCCTTCCTCGATGCCTATGTTGTAACGCACAGTGCTATGCCATACATATTACAATCTGGGATCCATATCTTTGTCACAGCGCATATGCAATGTTACACTCCCCAGCACATATTTTATATTATAACTTTAGAGACTAGTTAGGTTACACAACACTGCCCTGTGCATATTACACTCCAAGGTGCATATCGCATAGCACGCGCTAGTGCCTGTGCTATCTCGCGCTCTCCAATGAATCTGTCATTGCGTACAATGTATTGCATATTATATTTCACGCCCGGTTCATCTTATATCACACTTTTTGGTGCATAGTTTATACCATACACTATATCAAGTTTTTATTTTCAATCGTGCTCTCAGGACTATGTTCTATATAACACTGTGTTCACCTACCCTTTTCACGGGCATTACATTTTGCGATAGGGGGTGGAGGGTCAGGGGGTGTTTCTGCCAAGTGTGCCCGGAGTCACAGTCACAAACGTCCTCTTCTTCCTGAATAAGAGTGAGATTATGCTGCATACTTGTTCATATTTTAAGTAGTTCGCACAGACACATGTTTGTAAAACAATAAAGTTCCTAATACCCGCCTTCTCTGAACAGTTAGCTTGCTGCCCCATCCCCCTCCTCCCTATCCTCTGCACCTCAATGCCCAAAACGTCCTCGGAACCGAGAGGTTCGTAGGTACAGTTGAAGTCCCCTGCGACAATGATTACTAAGTTGGGGTTAAGGTTAGACAACTCTCTCTCTAATAAAACTAAAGTTGACGAGAGTTGAGCCCCAGGAGACACTCTGGCGTAGACATTAAATATTTCCAGGTTAGGACCTTTTTCAAGACCTTTCACCGACAGATGTAAAATGTCGTCAGAAGGAGTGGTGATGGTAACTGAGGACCAATTTAATGAGATATTTAACCAGATGTGCAACCCCCCCGCTGGTCGGCCTTTCCCTGATCTTAAGGCTGGGATGGAGTAAGTGCAAAACCCAGGTTTGTATAAGGGAACCAGAGTCCAGGTTTCTTGAAACAAGCAGATGTCTTGACCATCTATAAATGAGTTCCACTTTGGGAGTGACAATTTTTTTTGGAGGCCAGCAATATTCCAAGAAAGGAAGCGTAATGACCCTTGGGGGTTGGCCACAGTTCCGGAAACTCCCACACTTGAAAGCCTGTTGGAATTTTATTTATTTATTTATTTTAGTGTTTTATAGAGCGCGAACATGACCCATGAGGGTATCAGAGCGCTTTACATGGTTAACAGGAAAGAAAAAAACATCATAGAGAAACAGTGCAAACTGTAAAGTATCAAAAGCAAAGAAATATAGCATAAAGGGGGGGGATGAGGTAGCATGGGGGCAAAGGGAGCACACATGAGAACTAAAATTCAAGCTAGGGTTGGCAGAGACCATGGCCCCCTTGGGTCTCGATGGAGTCCGGTTATAGGGTTGCGGAAGGCGCAATAGTCATGGTATCAGGCAGCAAGTCATATCTGCTTAGAGGAGGACTTAGTACAGGAATTTACCCATGAGGAAGGTTTTGGCTTCCTTCTTGAAGCGAGCAAGAGTGGGGATTCTTCTGATAGCGGGCGGGAAGGAGTTCCAAATTCTTGGTGCTGCCCCGGTGAATGCCCTATTGTAGGTTCTTTTTTTGCGAAAGTGGGCGGGTCGGAGCAGGAGACTGTTAGTGGATCGAGATTTCCTGTTTCCTCCCGATAGCACCAGCTTCTGTGAAAGGTATGCAGGGGAGTTTGCGTATAAGGCCTTGTGTGTAATGCACGCCAGTTTCAGCTGTATTCTGGCCTCTAGAGGGAGCCAGTTTAGGGCTTTCAGATGTGGAGAGATGTGGTCGAATTTCCTGGTGCCGGTGAGTAGTCTGGCAGCCGCGTTGAGACAGGCTTTTAGCGGTGCCAAGGAGCGCTTGGGTAGGCCTGTGAGGGTGGAGCATCCAAATTCCAGTCTGGATATGACTAGAGCTTGGACTGCCATTTTCAAATCTGGAGCATCGATGAAGGGTTTTAATTTCCAGAGGTAGCTCAGGTGGAATCTGGCTGCCTTGGCCATTGAATTAATGTGGTCACGCATGTTCAGGTTGCAGTCAAGAAATATGCCCAGTGATTTGGCGGAGTCCACGATGGTCGGGGGACAATTTAGGGCTGTGATGGCCTTGAACCACACCTGTAGCTCCGGGTTGGCTTTGGATGGGGAGATCAGGAGAAATTCAGTTTTCTTGGCGTTGAGTTTTAGTTGGTTAGTAGCAAGCCACTGAACGGTTAGTTTCAGGGTTTCGTTCAGGGCGAGGACCTCCTTGAGTGAGGAGATATTGATGTAAATTTGGGTGTCATCCGCGTACATGTGGTAGGAGATATTGGCGGAGCGTAGAATTTCAGTGAGAGGCTCCAAGTAAAGATTAAAGAGGGTAGGAGACAGGGTTGAGCCTTGAGGGACTCCAACCGTGACCGGGGTGGGAGCGGATAGTTTGCCGTCAATGAGGAATCTTTGAGATCGGTTATGGAGGAAGGACCTGAACCATTCAAGGACAACGCCATCCAGACCCATCCTGTGTTTAAGGCGTTCAAGTAGTTTTTCATGATTGACCGTGTCGAAGGCGGAAGATAGATCTAAAAGGATTAGGAGGCATGTTTTGCCTTGGTCCAGGGCTTGGAGGGCGTCGTCCACAATGTGGAGCATGGTTGTTTCAGTGCTGTGCCCTGGTCTGAATCCCGATTGGAAGTCGTCCAGCAGGTGGAAGTTGTCGATGTGCTCCCCGCTCAGCTTGCTTTCCCCCCCTGACGTTAGGTCATGGTGCTGTTGCATCGTTTCTCCCCCTCTGATTATTTATCGGATCCCCAGGGGCTAAAAATTGACTATTATCCAGTCAGTCCACCAAGTTTAGACCGGACTCCTTAGTACCCCCATCTTGTGACCATAGTGGAGATTTACGAAATTGAATGGCAGAGGAACCTGGGGGTAAGTACGGAGTTCAACTGACACCAGGTTTTCAGCTATTTCAGCATTAAATATATTGATCTCTATGCAATCAGTCCTCGAGCCAACTTTTTTAATCCTCGTTACTTTAGCCACGTCCTCCCTAATGACTGACCTGCATCCCCTCATGTGTGTTGTCCAGTGAATTACTTTATTGTGTAATGATTCTTGGCTTTCAAAACAGTGAGGGCTCAAAAGTTTAGGGACCTTGGTCATGTAAATTGTAGAAATAGGGCCCCTTGTTGTTATATTGCCCCTATTGGTCTCACAGAAGGGCCGACCAAACTGCTCTTCCCAAATCATGGCAGTGCTGACTTGTTTAGCTCCAGTGGGCGGCCGATCTCTTGCATTACTTCTGCTACCCGTTCCTAGGCCCAGGTCCATTTGTGGAGTAAAATGACTATGCGGGATAGAGGTGACAATGGGGAGCTGGGGTAGAGACCTTTGGCCTTGCGCTGATCCACACCCAACCTTCCCAGAACATTTTACCCTTGATTCCTGATTTAAACTGTTACTAGTCAGTACGGGGGGAGGGGTATTGGAGCCGAAGGTCTATTCCCAAGCAAGACCACCTTCTCCCTCAATGAAGCCAATTCTTGTTCAAGGAGATCCACTCTCAGTCGTAGAACGTCATACTGAGAGCCGCAATGGCGGCATGGCGAAGGACTGGCAAAGGGCTTGGCCTTCCCTACCTTACAAGGGGTGGACATTAAACTATCCCCAACACAAGGATCTAAAAAATCATATCTATTTGAACAAGGGAGATGGACAGACATAAGCTCACTAATGGTATTCGTAGAATCACTTGGGCCTGCCTTTTGTTGTGGAGATAGAGGCCCTTGGGTGCCCTCCACAAGGGTGTATGGCTCGTGGGTACTATAATTTTTAGATGTTTTCTTGCAAAACATAGCTGGAACGACTCTGTCCTGTGAAAGGGGTGGTGCTTTTGCATCCACAGGCCGATTCCCATCCGCAACTGCCAAGGTGTCAATGGTAGTACCCAAGATGCTCTCACAATCATCTACAATGCCCTCAATCCTTGTTAGGACACAATTAGATGCGGCATGGGAAAGTTTTTTTGATTTTCTTCCCCTTTTACTCAGGAGTGGGCCCCCACCCTCAGTTAACTTCCTCTTTCCCATAGTTAATGAGCCACTGATCCACGAGGAAGCTGTAAAACGTACTAAAGGAGAGGGGTGGTTTGGCTGTGTACCTGGCCAAATGAAACCCAACAGTACTTACAGACGGATTCTCGTAGGACAAGGAACAGAGATGTTGCCCAGCCCAGCCTCCTCCGGCCTTTGACGGGCAAGGACGGGCCCGCCCTTGGCCCGGGCATCGCCCGGGCGCGGCCCTCGCGCATCCCGCGCCGCGATGGATGTTGGCGCCCTTTATGCGCGTGGCAACAGAGGCAGGTCTCCCTGGGCTGCAAGGCAGGCTGGGACTTGGAGTCCTCAACGATGTCCGGTGCTGGAAAGGCGCGTCCTGCGCCGCGATGGACGTTGGCACCCTTTATGCGTGTGGCAACAGAGGCAGGTCTCCCTGGGCTGCAAGGCAGGCTGGGACTTGGAGTCCCCAATGATGTCCGGTGCTGGCAAGGCGCGTCCCGCGCCACGATGGATGTTGGCGCCCTTTATGCGCGTGGCAACAGAGGCAGGTCTCCCTGGGCTGCAAGGCAGGCTGGGACTTGGAGTCCCCAACGATGTCCGGTGCTGGCAAGGCGCGTCCCGCGCCACAATGGATGTTGGCGCCCTTTATGCGCGTGGCAACAGAGGCAGGTCTCCCTGGGCTGCAAAGCAGGCTGGGACTTGGAGTCCCCAACGATGTCCGGTGCTAGCAAGGCGCGTCCCCATTGTATTCTTGGATGTTCAGGTCCATATAGTATAGAACACTGTCACTTCCAAATTACAGAGGAAACCCATGGCAGGAAATAGTTTACTTCATGGATAAAGCAGCCACCCTCGTCAGCTAAAGTGCAGCATCCCAGACAGAGAGTTAATGCATACTAAAAGAAACTGCAGTGATGATGCCACATTTTTGATGGACTTAACTCCGATGAGGATTAATTATATGTTTATTTGGAATGATTTATATTTACTTGTTTCTGGTTTTGATATGTATACATTTTATTCGGCAGTCGTCTGAAATCTGTCATACCCTTTTTCTATCTTCATTTACAGGGAGGAAGGATGGGACTCTTGCCTGGTGTGCTAGGTTCCAAGAAGAGGCCCCTGCCGGGGCACCCTACCCTACTATTCCTGGACACCACGGACTCACTGGGTGTTATTGTTTGATTCTTGCTCACTTTTATTTTATCTGCAACTTTTTCAAGCTGGACATAATTTTATTTTCAATGCCTACTGACCTACAGTAATTGCGTTACTAAGCTTCAACCAAGCTTAGAAGCACTTAATTGTCAAAGCAGTTTTATCTTAGCCCACTTGGATACTATTGCTATCTAGTGGCTGTTCAGCACGGTCTAGCACCATGTTTTAATCATTTACGTTCTAACACCCCTGTGCCCCAACTCAGCAAGTTTGGGATGTACATATGTCTAATACATCTTCTGTGTAAGCATCATTGCTTTCCTCTGCCACGTTCAATTTGGGGTACTTGCCCACTGGGGTTGCATCTGTTAGCACTCCTAGGGGCAGATTTACAACTTCTGCCGCATCTCTGCAAATCAGCAGGGATACGCCAGAACAGATGCGTCACATAATCCCCCCCTTGCGCCACCACGGATGCGGCGCACCATGGTGCAAGGAGAGGAAGATGCGTGACGCATCTTGTGGCGTACGGGTGGCACATTGCTGGAGTCACGTCGCAAGCGCGATGCAACTCCTGCAATGCACAGGGGCCGCCCATACTTAACGTGGTGCGTCACTCCTTACGCCTGCTTCAAGCAGGCGTAAGGACTTGACACAGCAGCGTCGTAAAACTGACTCAGTGAAATCTTGTAGATTTCACTGTGTCAGTTTTACGGGGCTTTCCTGTGACGGAACGCCCACCCTGCGACAGAACGCCCACATGAAACCTGACGCAGGTTTCATGTGGCGTAGGGCTTTACAACGTGACACATCTGCCTAGATGCGTCACGTTGTAAATAAGTCACAACGTGGCGCATGGTTTACTCCGCTGCTGCGTCACGAAAGATTACTCGTCAGCTTAATCGCTCATTTAGATCTTTCAACGGATTATACAAGCACTATTCCTCGTTTGATCGACACAGTGCAACAAAGTGTTTTTCAGAGGTCCTGATGAGAGTCCCACCAAAGAATGGGTCTCGAAACGCGTAGACCTCGACAAGAGACCACATGAAATTTTGAATAATTCTAAAATGAAATAACTTAGAGCTTAATAGGACAAACAATTGTTTCTGTGGTCCAATCAGAAAGATTTGATCAGTAGTTCATTTAATTGTCACAGTATTTGTTTGTTTGTTTTGAATGTGTCTAGAACGTATGTGCACAATAACACTTCACGAATGAATGGGATGCTTGAGAAGTATGATTGATACGTTTCACTGAATGGTGTGAAAAAAGAATTCTTAAAAAACCTGTCATTAAATAGACGGCTAAAAGTCTCAAATTTGTTCTTTCAGATGGAAGTTTAAAATAACTGAAAAATAAAAAATATTCTGATTAATTCAAAGAAAACAAAGATCTTCTACATTTTTTGTTTTATCTTAAAATGTCTTCTCATAAAAAACGTTGAGATCGAATTACAGTTGCAGTACTAGCAGTTTGTTAGTTATATATTTTGATCGCAACATCTTCACATGCTTAATTTGATTTCGAAACTATATTTCACTGTTTTGCAACAATTATGCACTACATATTTTGCGTTAAATGTTGATTCAATCAGCATATTTGGTCACTTTCTTAAAGATATTCCATGTAAGTTATTGCCTACTTATACCATGGGATGTGCACAAAATTGCGTGAAATTTATATGAAATGTGTGATTTATCATGAGTATCACACTGCACCTTGTTTATGTCAATCATAGACCATGCACATGGCAATATTTCTTGACTTTAATTTAAACTCACATATGAAGGGACAGGCACCAACACGGAGAAATCGTAACAACAAAAGATTTAAGAGGAGTGATCTGGATTGGAATGCGAGGCAATTGTGCTGCTCAGCTCTACATGGAATCAATCCTTTTGAGGCACGAAGAGGGCATTCTTTCTTGCTAAAATCCAGGAAGGCTTATCATGACTGTCAGTGGAAGGAAGGACGCAATGAAGCCTTTTTGAAATTTGCAAGGCATTATGGATACTGATGTTTCACCAATACACAGACACTGTGATCAGGGAAAAAAACTCGAACATTGCTGAAGGGAGTGCATTAGCAATGGTTTATTGTCAGAGTAATTGTTTTGGGAAGTGCTCTCTGATCCCCAACAACGGAGAAATGCTAAAAGCTAAAAGTGATGAACATTTTGCCTACGATGTGTCTGCTCTCTGAGTCCTTCCTTAGTGTTTAACTTTGCAGTATTTAAATCTAAAGAGAAGCTGATCCTCGTTCCCTGAATATGATTAAGACCCAGCTAGGGTCGAAACGTGTAATGCTTTATTGTTGAGTGTGCCTGCCACAATTAAAACCTTATTTTACCTGTTCTCAACTGGAGGGCTTGTTCTTTCATACTGTGGAGAGTGTGTGATTTTCTCCTTTGGAATATCTATCTATCTATCTATCTATCTATCTATCTATCTATCTATCTATCTATCTATCTATAGATAGATAGATAGATAGATAGATAGATAGATAGATAGATATATCGCACACAGAGGCTCCATTTTACCGGGGTCCTCCGACCCTGCAGGGCGGGCTCTACGTGCCGGAATGGAGATCCTGTCACTTGGACTTTCGCCACAAAGAATTGCAGAGCCACACCACCGACTTCTATTCAAGCAGACTTTATTCGTCAAAGTGACATCATTGGTTCCCACTCATTTATCTCCTTAGGCGTTTCAGCGGATTTCCACCTTGCTCACAGGTGAGTGAATTTAGTGTCCAATTGGTCACATGGCCTCTGTGGTAACTACGGGCCCCAGAATGCACCAACAACAGTTCATCCACATTGTGCCATGGTGCAAAAGTGTAATTTATACAGCTCAATAGCATTGCTTTAGCCCAAATGTCATGAAAATCACGGGTGCATTTAAAATCAAAAGCAAAGTGCATATGATGCCAAAGTCTTATTTTTGCTTGAAATGCGGTGATACCAGAGAGAGGAGAAACGCCTCCCTCATCTCCCTGTCTCATACCCATTGCCAAATATCCACAGAAGTCCACTGGCTGGTGCTTGGGCTCAAGCAGGTCATGCCCCCTCCATCAAATATATATCCAAAATGATACTTCAAATAAGGGCGCACACTCGATAGTTTGCGTTTCGACAACTAAATGTCTTGATCACACGCTGAGTTAATGGAAATACATATATAAAACATATTTAATTTTCAGAAAAACACACATTCACTGGATGATGTCATCAGTGATGTCATTTGAGATGTCATCAGTGATGTCATGAGTGATGTCACTGACCATGTCATGAGTGATGTAATATGTGACGTCATCAGCAGTGCATTGCGGGCGCGCGAGTTATAGTTAGCTGAACTAACTATAACGGGGGAATTTCAATGGTTTTGTACAAGTGAAAAGTCCAGCTAACTATAACACCCCTGAAACCTATGGTTTTTTCAGTGAATTTCTGAGGTTTTTTAAATGCTAATTCCTAACTATAACGTGCCTGAAACCTATGGTTTTTTCTGTGAATTTCAAAGGTTTTTTAAATGCTAATTTCTAACTATGCCTACAGAGATAGGACATGTGAAGAAAGAAGAAAAAATGCACAGAAAGAAAAAAAAGAAGTGCAGAAAGAAGCAACAGAAGTCCTCAAAGACGAAGAAAAGTGCAGGAAGAAGGATAACGTGCAAAAAGAACAAAAAGAAGAGCAGAGAGACGCCTTGTTGCAAAATCATCCTGTACCCTCAACTTTTTCAGACGGATACTGGTGGTAACTGAGTCTGACTAACCAGTCCTAGAGCCAGTGCTATGTTAAAAGACACTTAGAATACAGTGAAAACACCTACATACACTAGGGAACATTATGCGTTGGGGTCCCCCTGTGATTAGCATTACCTCCTCTGTAAGCCCCTAGTATATAATAGGGCAGGGGGATTAAAACTACCTCTTAAAACAGGCCACAGGGCGTTTTTGCACACGTTAACTCAGGCCCCGTCCCCTCCCTTCACCACTGTGTTAACACGCCCTGTGTCCGTTTTTAGTTGGGAGATTAAGTTCATTTTAATCCTGAGGGTCCCTAGGGTCCAACTAGCCCACTAGGTAGCTCCAGTAAGTGCCACAGAGCTGCGTTGCAGAGAGGTGTAAAAAGTGGCATGGCCTGGACCACCTCTCTGCAATGCAGCTCAGTGGCGCTTACTGGAAGCACTTGGTGGGCTAGTTAGCCCCCAGGGGCCCTCAGTATTGAAGGGAAATTATATCCCCAATTTAAAACGTGCCATAGTGCGTGTTTGCACACGTCACCTCAGGCCCCGTCCCCTCCCTTCACCACTGTGTAAACGCGCCCTGTGGCTGTTTTAAGTTGAGAGATTAAGTCCCCTTGAATCCTAAGGGTCCCTAGGGTCAAACTAGACCACTAGGTACCTCCAGTAAGCGCCACAGAGCTGCGTTGCAGAGAGGTGTAAAAAGGGGCTTGGCCTCAGAACACCTGTCTGCAGCGTAGCTCCCTGGCGCATACTGGAGATGCCTGTTGGGCTAGTTGGCCCTCAGGGACCCTCAGTATTGAAGAGGAATTAATTCCCCAACTTACAACTCGCCAGGGGGCGCGTTTGCAGAGTGCTGCAAGGAGGGGGCGTGGCCTCTGGCACAATGGCAGTCTTTTATTTATTTTAATTTTTTAAGAAGGGGGGCTGTGTGGTTCCCCTTCTTATTCTAATTTATTGGCCCTGATGACCCCATCCCCCAGGGCCTGTCTCCTAATTATATTTTTTTGACCCCAATCCCCAGGGCCGGCCACTGTTTTTTATAATTTTTAAAAAAAATATATTTATAGACACACCTAGGACATGCTGGACAAACCGTACGTACCTATCACCATGACGATTTGCGTGATATTCATTAAAAGGCGACTATGCATACAATGAATCCACGTGGAATGTATTTACACCAGTAGTGAAGCTCTGACATGTCTGATGCCCTACCGTGCCTAATCCCGGTAGACACCCTTGTCGTTTATTTATACAAACATGGGTAGCTATTGACGGGCACATTTAATACACATGCACACCAAGCCATTCAAAGGGGATTCGACAAAAATTCGACCAAAAATATGCAAGAAACCCCCCTCACGGTTAATAAAACACACATCCACTGCCGGATGTTTAATACTTTTTATTTTACTCTCTGGAAAGGGGACGAACATCACTTGAGAGTCACAGCGCACTCCTGGCAGAGCCCAATGCTGTGTTACACCCACCATTGCCTGCTGAGTGCCACACACCTCTGTGTTGTATTCCACCAGCTAGTGCATATGCTATGACACTCTCTAGCCCATGTGCACTGTAACACCACCCCGTGAATATGTCATGGCACACTTGTCTTCGCACGGGTTATATTGCCCCATCTAACGTGCCTTCCTCGATGCCTATGTTGTAACGCACAGTGCTATGCCATACATATTACAATCTGGGATCCATATCTTTGTCACAGTGCATATGCAATGTTACACTCCCCAGCACATATTTATTATTACAACTTTAGAGACTAGTTAGGTTACACAACACTGCCCTGTGCATATTACACTCCAAGGCGCATATCGCATAGCACGCGCTAGTGCCTGTGCTATCTCGCGCTCTCCAATGAATCTGTCATTGCGTACAATGTATTGCATATTATATTTCACGCCCGGTTCATCTTATATCACACTTTTTGGTGCATAGTTTATACCATACACTATATCTAGTTTTTATTTTCAATCGTGCTCTCAGGACTATGTTCTATATAACACTGTGTTCACCTACCCTTTTCACGGGCATTACATTTTGCGATAGGGGGTGGAGGGTCAGGGGGTGTTTCTGCCAAGTGTGCCCGGAGTCACAGTCACAAACGTCCTCTTCTTCCTGAATAAAAGTGAGATTATGCTGCATACTTGTTCATATTTTAAGTAGTTCGCACAGACACATGTTTTAAAAACAACAAAGTTCCTAATACCCGCCTTCTCTGAACAATTAGCTTGCTGCCCCATCCCCCTCCTCCCTATCCTCTGCACCTCAATGCCCAAAACGTCCTCGGAACCGAGAGGTTCGTAGGTACAGTTGAAGTCCCCTGCGACAATGATTACTAAGTTGGGGTTAAGGTTAGACAACTCTCTCTCTAATAAAACTAAAGTTGACGAGAGTTGAGCCCCAGGAGACCCTCTGGCGTAGACATTAAATATTTCCAGGTTAGGACCTTTTTCAAGACCTTTCACCGACAGATGTAAAATGTCGTCAGAAGGAGTGGTGATGGTAACTGAGGACCAATTTAATGAGACATTTAACCAGATGTGCAACCCCCCCGCTGGTCGGCCTTTCCCTGATCTTAAGGCTGGGATGGAGTAAGTGCAAAACCCAGGTTTGTATAAGGGAACCAGAGTCCAGGTTTCTTGAAACAAGCAGATGTCTTGACCATCTATAAATGAGTTCCACTTTGGGAGTGACAATTTTTTTTGGAGGCCAGCAATATTCCAAGAAAGGAAGCGTAATGACCCTTGGGGGTTGGCCACAGTTCCGGAAACTCCCACACTTGAAAGCCTGTTAGAATGAACCAGCGTGCTCCCCGCTCAGCTTGCTTTCCCCCCCTGACGTTAGGGCATGGTGCTGTTGCATCGTTTCTCCCCCTCTGATTATTTATCGGATCCCCAGGGGCTAAAAATTGACTATTATCCAGTCAGTCCACCAAGTTTAGACCGGACTCCTTAGTACCCCCATCTTGTGACCATAGTGGAGATTTACGAAATTGAATGGCAGAGGAACCTGGGGGTAAGTACGGAGTTCAAGTGACACCAGGTTTTCAGCTATTTCAGCATTAAATATATTGATCTCTATGCAATCAGTCCTCGAGCCAACTTTTTTAATCCTCGTTACTTTAGCCACGTCCTCCCTAATGACTGACCTGCATCCCCTCATGTGTGTTGTCCAGTGAATTACTTTATTGTGTAATGATTCTTGGCTTTCAAAACAGTGAGGGCTCAAAAGTTTAGGGACCTTGGTCATGTAAATTGTAGAAATAGGGCCCCTTGTTGTTATATTGCCCCTATTGGTCTCACAGAAGGGCCGACCAAACTGCTCTTCCCAAATCATGGCAGTGCTGACTGGTTTAGCTCCAGTGGGCGGCCGATCTCGTGCATTACTTCTGCTACCCGTTCCTAGGCCCAGGTCCATATGTGGAGTAAAATGACTATGCGGGATAGAGGTGACGATGGGGAGCTGGGGTAGAGACCCTTGGCCTTGCGCTGATCCACACCCAACCTTCCCAGAACATTTTACCCTTGATTCCTGATTTAAACTGGTACTAGTCAGTACGGGGGGAGGGGTATTGGAGCCGAAGGTCTATTCCCAAGCAAGACCACCTTCTCCCTCAATGAAGCCAATTCTTGTTCAAGGAGATCCACTCTCAGTCGTAGAACGTCATACTGAGAGCCGCAATGGCGGCATGGCGAAGGACTGGCAAAGGGCTTGGCCTTCCCTACCTTTCAAGGGGTGGACATTAAACTATCCCCAACACAAGGATCTAAAAAATCGTATCTATTTGAACAAGGGAGATGGACAGACATAAGCTCACTAATGGTATTCGTAGAATCACTTGGGCCTGCCTTTTGTTGTGGAGATAGAGGCCCTTGGGTGCCCTCCACAAGGGTGTATGGCTCGTGGGTACTATAATTTTTAGATGTTTTCTTGCAAAACATAGCTGGAACGACTCTGTCCTGTGAAAGGGGTGGTGCTTGTGCATCCACAGGCCGATTCCCATCCGCAACTGCCAAGGTGTCAATGGTAGTACCCAAGATGCTCTCACAATCATCTACAATGCCCTCAATCCTTGTTAGGACACAATTAGATGCGGCATGGGAAAGTTTTTTTGATTTTCTTCCCCTTTTACTCAGGAGTGGGCCCCCACCCTCAGTTAACTTCCTCTTTCCCATAGTTAATGAGCCACTGATCCACGAGGAAGCTGTAAAACGTACTAAAGGAGAGGGGTGGTTTGGCTGTGTACCTGGCCAAATGAAACCCAACAGTACTTACAGACGGATTCTCGTAGGACAAGGGACAGAGATGTTGCCCAGCCCAGCCTCCTCCGGCCTTTGACGGGCAAGGACGGGCCCGCCCTTGGCCCGGGCATCGCCCGGGCATGGCCCTCGCGCATCCCGCGCCGCGATGGATGTTGGCGCCCTTTATGCGCGTGGCAACAGAGGCAGGTCTCCCTGGGCTGCAAGGCAGGCTGGGACTTGGAGTCCCCAACGATGTCCGGTGCTGGAAAGGCGCGTCCTGCGCCGCGATGGATGTTGGCACCCTTTATGCGTGTGGCAACAGAGGCAGGTCTCCCTGGGCTGCAAGGCAGGCTGGAACTTGGAGTCCCCAATGATGTCCGGTGCTGGCAAGGCGCGTCCCGCGCCACGATGGATGTTGGCGCCCTTTATGCGCGTGGCAACAGAGGCAGGTCTCCCTGGGCTGCAAGGCAGGCTGGGACTTGGAGTCCCCAACGATGTCCGGTGCTGGCAAGGCGTGTCCCGCGCCACAGTGGATGTTGGCGCCCTTTATGCGCGTGGCAACAGAGGCAGGTCTCCCTGGGCTGCAAGGCAGGCTGGGACTTGGAGTCCCCAACGATGTCCGGTGCTGGCAAGGCGCGTCCCATTTGTATTCTTGGATGTTCAGGTCCATATAGTATAGAACACTGTCACTTCCAAATTACAGAGGAAACCCATGGCAGGAAATAGTTTACATCATGGATAAAGCAGCCACCCTCGTCAGCTAAAGTGCAGCATTTTTGATGGACTTAACTCCGATGAGGATTAATTATATGTTTATTTGGAATGATTTATATTTACTTGTTTCTGGTTTTGATATGTATACATTTTATTCGGCAGTCGTCTGAAATCTGTCATACCCTTTTTCTATCTTCATTTACAGGGAGGAAGGATGGGACTCTTGCCTGGTGTGCTAGGTTCCAAGAAGAGGCCCCTGCCGGGGCACCCTACCCTACTATTCCTGGACACTACGGACTCACTGGGTGTTATTGTTTGATTCTTGCTCACTTTTATTTTATCTGCAACTTTTTCAAGCTGGCCATAATTTTATTTTCAATGCCTACTGACCTACAGTAATTGCGTTACTAAGCTTCAACCAAGCTTAGAAGCACTTAATTGTCAAAGCAGTTTTATCTTAGCCCACTTGGATACTATTGCTATCTAGTGGCTGTTCAGCACGGTCTAGCACCATGTTTTAATCATTTACGTTCTAACACCCCTGTGCCCCAACTCAGCTAGTTTGGGATGTACATATGTCTAATACATCTTCTGTGTAAGCATCATTGCTTTCCTCTGCCACGTTCAATTTGGGGTACTTGCCCACTGGGGTTGCATCTGTTAGCACTCCTAGGGGCAGATTTACAACTTCTGCCGCATCTCTGCAAATCAGCAGGGATACGCCAGAACAGATGCGTCACATAATCCCCCCCTTGCGCCACCACGGATGCGGCGCACCATGGTGCAAGGAGAGGAAGATGTGTGACGCATCTTGTGGCGTGCGGGTGGCACATTGCTGGAGTCACATCGCAAGCGCGATGCAACTCCTGCAATGCACAGGGGCCGCCCATACTTAACGTGGTGCGTCACTTGACACAGCAGCGTCGTAAAACTGACTCAGTGAAATCTTGTAGATTTCACTGTGTCAGTTTTACAGGGCTTTCCTGTGACGGAACGCCCACCCTGCGACAGAACGCCCACATGAAACCTGACGCAGGTTTCATGTGGCGTAGGGCTTTACAACGTGACACATCTGCCTAGATGCGTCACGTTGTAAATAAGTCACAACGTGGCGCATGGTTTACTCCGCTGCTGCGTCACGAAAGATTACTCGTCAGCTTAATCGCTCATTTAGATCTTTCAACTGAATATACAAGCACTATTCCTCGTTTGATCGACACAGTGCAACAAAGTGTTTTTCAGAGGTCCTGATGAGAGTCCCAGCAAAGAATGGGTCTCGAAACGCGTAGACCTCGACAAGAGACCACATGAAATTTTGAATAATTCTAAAATGAAATAACTTAGAGCTTAATAGGACAAACAATTGTTTCTGTGGTCCAATCAGAAAGATTTGATCAGTAGTTCATTTAATTGTCACAGTATTTGTTTGTTTGTTTTGAATGTGTCTAGAACGTATGTGCACAATAACACTTCACGAATGAATGGGATGCTTGAGAAGTATGATTGATACGTTTCACTGAATGGTGTGAAAAAAGAATTCTTAAAAAACCTGTCATTAAATAGACGGCTAAAAGTCTCTAATTTGTTCTTTCAGATGGAAGTTTAAAATAACTGAAAAATAAAAAATATTCTGATTAATTCAAAGAAAACAAAGATCTTCTACATTTTTTGTTTTATCTTAAAATGTCTTCTCATAAAAAACGTTGAGATCGAATTACAGTTGCAGTACTAGCAGTTTGTTAGTTATATATTTTGATCGCAACATCTTCACATGCTTAATTTGATTTCGAAACTATATTTCACTGTTTTGCAACAATTATGCACTACATATTTTGCGTTAAATGTTGATTCAATCAGCATATTTGGTCACTTTCTTAAAGATATTCCATGTAAGTTATTGCCTACTTATACCATGGGATGTGCACAAAATTGCGTGAAATTTATATGAAATGTGTGATTTATCATGAGTATCACACTGCACCTTGTTTATGTCAATCATAGACCATGCACATGGCAATATTTCTTGACTTTAATTTAAACTCACATATGAAGGGACAGGCACCAACACGGAGAAATCGTAACAACAAAAGATTTAAGAGGAGTGATCTGGATTGGAATGCGAGGCAATTGTGCTGCTCAGCCCTACATGGAACTTATCCTTTTGAGGCACGAAGAGGGCATTCTTTCTTGCTAAAATCCAGGAAGGCTTATCATGACTGTCAGTGGAAGGAAGGACGCAATGAAGCCTTTTTGAAATTTGCAAGGCATTATGGATACTGATGTTTCACCAATACACAGACACTGTGATCAGGGAAAAAACTCGAACATTGCTGAAGGGAGTGCATTAGCAATGGTTTATTGTCAGAGTAATTGTTTTGGGAAGTGCTCTCTGATCCCCAACAACGGAGAAATGCTAAAAGCTAAAAGTGATGAACATTTTGCCTACGATGTGTCTGCTCTCTGAGTCCTTCCTTAGTGTTTAACTTTGCAATATTTAAATCTAAAGAGAAGCTGATCCTCGTTCCCTGAATATGATTAAGACCCAGCTAGGGTCGAAACGTGTAATGCTTTATTGTTGAGTGTGCCTGCCACAATTAAAACCTTATTTTACCTGTTCTCAACTGGAGGGCTTGTTCTTTCATACTGTGGAGAGTGTGTGATTTTCTCCTTTGGAATATCTATCTATCTATCTATCTATCTATCTATCTATCTATCTATCTATCTATCTATCTATCTATCTATCTATCTATCTATCTATCTATCTATCTATCTATCTATCTATCTATCTATCTATCTATCTATCTATCTATCTATCTATCTATCTATCTATCTATCTATCTATCTATCTATCCATCCATCCATCCATCCATCCATCCATCCATCCATCCAGCCAGCCATCCATCCATCCATCCATCCATCCATCCATCCATCCATCCATCCATCCATCCATCCATCCATCCATCTATCTATCTATCTATCTATCTATCTATCTATCTATAGATAGATAGATAGATAGATAGATAGATAGATAGATAGATAGATAGATAGATAGATAGATAGATAGATATATCGCACACAGAGGCTCCATTTTACCGGGGTCCTCCGACCCTGCAGGGCGGGCTCTACGTGCCGGAATGGAGATCCTGTCACTTGGAATTTCGCCACAAAGAATTGCAGAGCCACACCACCGACTTCTATTCAAGCAGACTTTATTCGTCAAAGTGACATCATTGGTTCCCACTCATTTATCTCCTTAGGCGTTTCAGCGGATTTCCACCTTGCTCACAGGTGAGTGAATTTAGTGTCCAATTGGTCACATGGCCTCTGTGGTAACTACGGGCCCCAGAATGCACCAACAACAGTTCATCCACATTGTGCCATGGTGCAAAAGTGTAATTTATACAGCTCAATAGCATTGCTTTAGCCCAAATGTCATGAAAATCACGGGTGCATTTAAAATCAAAAGCAAAGTGCATATGATGCCAAAGTCTTATTTTTGCTTGAAATGCGGTGATACCAGAGAGAGGAGAAACGCCTCCCTCATCTCCCTGTCTCATACCCATTGCCAAATATCCACAGAAGTCCACTGGCTGGTGCTTGGGCTCAAGCAGGTCATGCCCCCTCCATCAAATATATATCCAAAATGATACTTCAAATAAGGGCGCACACTCGATAGTTTGCGTTTCGACAACTAAATGTCTTGATCACACGCTGAGTTAATGGAAATACATATATAAAACATATTTAATTTTCAGAAAAACACACATTCACTGGATGATGTCATCAGTGATGTCATTTGAGATGTCATCAGTGATGTCATGAGTGATGTCACTGACCATGTCATGAGTGATGTAATATGTGACGTTATCAGCAGTGCATTGCGGGCGCGCGAGTTATAGTTAGCTGAACTAACTATAACGGGGGAATTTCAATGGTTTTGTACAAGTGAAAAGTCCAGCTAACTATAACACCCCTGTCATCAGTGAATTTCTGAGGTTTTTTAAATGCTCATTCCTAACTATAACGTGCCTGAAACCTATGGTTTTTTCTGTGAATTTCAAAGGTTTTTTAAATGCTAATTTCTAACTATGCCTACAGAGATAGGACATGTGAAGAAAGAAGAAAAAATGCACAGAAAGAAAAAAAAGAAGTGCAGAAAGAAGCAACAGAAGTCCTCAAAGACGAAGAAAAGTGCAGGAAGAAGGATAACGTGCAGAAAGAACAAAAAGAAGAGCAGAAAGACGCCTTGTTGCAAAATCATCCTGTACCCTCAACTTTTTCAGACGGATACTGGTGGTAACTGAGTCTGACTAACCAGTCCTAGAGCCAGTGCTATGTTAAAAGACACTTAGAATACAGTGAAAACACCTACATACACTAGGGAACATTATGCGTTGGGGTCCCCCTGTGATTAGCATGACCTCCTCTGTAAGCCCCTAGTATTTAATAGGGCAGGGGGATTAAAACTACCTCTTAAAACAGGCCACAGGGCGTTTTTGCACACGTTAACTCAGGCCCCGTCCCCTCCCTTCACCACTGTGTAAACACGCCCTGTGTCCGTTTTTAGTTGGGAGATTAAGTTCATTTTAATCCTGAGGGTCCCTAGGGTCCAACTAGCCCACTAGGTACCTCCAGTAAGTGCCACAGAGCTGCGTTGCAGAGAGGTGTAAAAAGTGGCACGGCCTGGACCACCTCTCTGCAATGCAGCTCAGTGGCGCTTACTGGAAGCACTTGGTGGGCTAGTTAGCCCCCAGGGGCCCTCAGTATTGAAGGGAAATTATATCCCCAAGTTAAAACGTGCCGTAGTGCGTGTTTGCACACGTCACCTCAGGCCCCGTCCCCTTCCTTCACCACTGTGTAAACGCGCCCTGTGGCTGTTTTAAGTTGAGAGATTAAGTCCCCTTGAATCCTAAGGGTCCCTAGGGTCAAACTAGACCACTAGGTACCTCCAGTAAGCACCACAGAGCTGCGTTGCAGAGAGGTGTAAAAAGGGGCTTGGCCTCAGAACCCCTGTCTGCAGCGTAGCTCCCTGGCGCATACTGGAGATGCCTGTTGGGCTAGTTGGCCCTCAGGGACCCTCAGTATTGAAGAGGAATTAATTCCCCAACTTACAACTCGCCAGGGGGCGCGTTTGCAGAGTGCTGCAAGGAGGGGGCGTGGCCTCCGGCACGATGGCAGTCTTTTATTTATTTTAATTTTTTAAGAAGGGGGGCTGTGTGGTTCCCCTTCTTATTCTAATTTATTGGCCCTGATGACCCCATCCCCCAGGGCCTGTCTCCTAATTATATTTTTTTGACCCCAATCCCCAGGGCCGGCCACTGTTTTTTATTATTTTTAAAAAATATATATTTATAGACACACCTAGGACATGCTGGACAAACCGTACGTACCTATCACCATGACGATTTGCGTGATATTCATTAAAAGGCGACTATGCATACAATGAATCCACGTGGAATGTAATTACACCAGTAGTGAAGCTCTGACATGTCTGATGCCCTACCGTGCCTAATCCCGGTAGACACCCTTGTCGTTTATTTATACAAACATGGGTAGCTATTGACGGGCACATTTAATACACATGCACACCAAGCCATTCAAAGGGGATTCAACAAAAATTCGACCAAAAATATGCAAGAAACCCCCCTCACGGTTAATAAAGCACACATCCACTGCCGGATGTTTAATACTTTTTATTTTACTCTCTGGAAAGGGAACGAACATCACTTGAGAGTCACAGCGCACTCCTGGCAGAGCCCAATGCTGTGTTACACCCACCATTGCCTGCTGAGTGCCACACACCTCTGTGTTGTATTCCACCAGCTAGTGCATATGCTATGACACTCTCTAGCCCATGTGCACTGTAACACCACCCCGTGAATATGTCATGCCACACTTGTCTTCGCACGGGTTATATTGCCCCATCTAACGTGCCTTCCTCGATGCCTATGTTGTAACGCACAGTGCTATGCCATACATATTACAATCTGGGATCCATATCTTTGTCACAGTGCATATGCAATGTTACACTCCCCAGCACATATTTTATATTACAACTTTAGAGACTAGTTAGGTTACACAACACTGCCCTGTGCATATTACACTCCAAGGCGCATTTCGCATAGCACGCGCTAGTGCCTGTGCTATCTCGCGCTCTCCAATGAATCTGTCATTGCGTACAATGTATTGCATATTATATTTCACGCCCGGTTCATCTCATATCACACTTTTTGGTGCATAGTTTATACCATACACTATATCTAGTTTTTATTTTCAATCGTGCTCTCAGGACTATGTTCTATATAACACTGTGTTCACCTACCCTTTTCACGGGCATTACATTTTGCGATAGGGGGTGGAGGGTCAGGGGGTGTTTCTGCCAAGTGTGCCCGGAGTCACAGTCACAAACGTCCTCTTCTTCCTGAATAAAAGTGAGATTATGCTGCATACTTGTTCATATTTTAAGTAGTTCGCACAGACACATGTTTTAAAAACAATAAAGTTCCTAATACCCGCCTTCTCTGAACAGTTAGCTTGCTGCCACATCCCCCTCCTCCCTATCCTCTGTTGTGTGAATCCATGGACTAGCCTCCTCCCTCCTGCCATGCATGGTCTGATGTGCTGCCACTGCCCTCAATTTAGTATCATGTACCAGTCCACTCCTCCTGCCCTCCATTGCCCAATTCTATGCCCCATCATTGACCTCCTGCTTAAACTCTGTGCTTAGCTTGCTGCCCCTGTTCTCCTCCCCCCTGCCCTCCGATGTCTTTGTGCATGCCCCTGCTCCATCCTTTTGCCCACCATTTTCCATGGACCTGCCACTCCTATCTACTCTGAGTGTTCTGTTGAGCTGCCACTCCCCTCCCACCTGCCTAGCATTGTCAGATGACTGTAACCTGTCCCTGCCACCTCCACCCTGCCTGTCCACATGCCATGCCCCTACACTCTTCCTCCTGTCCTACATGGTCCATTGTACTGCCACACCCTTCGGCCCTCCCTGGTCTGTTGTGCTGCAACTGCTCCTCCTGCCTGCCCCGTGCGGTCTGTTGTGAGGCACCTTCCCCTGAACTTTCTTGTCTGTGCACAGGTCCTGACCCTCCCTTCTATCCTCCATCGTCCTTTGTGCATGCCCCTGCACCCTCCTTCTTGCCCATCATAGCCATTGTGTTGCCACTAACCCTCCCACTTGCCATGCATGGTCTTCTGTGCTGCCATTGCCCCTCCCACCTTCCCTGTGTGGTCAGCTAGCTGCCCTGACCCCCTCCCACCTTCCCTCCATGGTCTGTGTGTATTCCATCACAGTCTCACTGTTGCTCTTCATGGTGTGTCTTGCTTCTAGTGCCCATCCTGCCTGACCTCCATGGCTATCTTGCTGCTCCTGCCCTGCCCCCTTGCCCCCAGCCCTCTGTTTACATGTGCAGACCCCTACTCCCTCCCTCCTGGCTTGTCTGTTCCATTGTAATGCCACTGATCCGTCCCTCCTGCCGTTTATGGTCTGTTATGCTGCAGCTTTCTCTCCTGTCTGTCCATTATAGTCAGCTAGCTACCATTGCCTCTTGCCCCTCTGTTCTCTGTTGTCCATGTGCATGGTCCTGTCCCCTCCCTCTTGCTTTCTATGGATTGTTGTGCTGCACTCCCGTCCCGCATGCCCTGTGTGGTGTATTGTGCTGCTGCAAACCCTGTGCCTGCCCTGCAGGGTCAGTTTAGTGCACCTCTCCATGTCCCTCCTGTCCTCTGTTATCCAAGTCCATGTCCCTACCCCATTTCCTTCCATGATCCAATGTACCATACTTGCGAACATTTTGAACTTGGTAAGAGGGAGGTTTTGAAAAAAAACTGGGGTATTGATTTTCCCCTTTGAGTTACCTTGAAAAAGAGGAGATTGTAGACAGGAGACAGATCAAATAAAGCCCATTTGAGCTTAAAAACATTGGACGTTTCCTGGCTGAATCGGGTCTGTTGGCATGTATGGTTGTACTACCCTTGCCTCTTCCTTCTGCCCACAATGGTCTATTACATTGCCATTGCAAGTCCTGTATTGTTGGTTTGTTTCCCCTGCCCCCCTTTCCACTGCTCTCCATAGTCTGTTGTGCTGCCACGGCCCTTCCTGCCTGCTCAGTGTGGTTAAATTGTTGCCTTTGCACCCTCCTACCTGCCTTCAATTTTCAAAGTCCGTGCCCCTGGCCTCTGCCTCTCAACAGTATCCTAATGAACAACTAGATTGCTAACATTCTATATTTATTACAAAAGTGTGGAACGCCTGACGTCATCTTGATGTAATCAAAACTGTAATACCTAGAGCGTTTCCTTTAGAAATTACATATATGAGAGCGTCTTATTGGCATCAAAATTATGGTTAGTGCTCTAAAAGACTAAAATAAGGACATATTTTCTGAGTTTTCAAATAGCGACAAAGCACTTTTAAATTATTTGTTATCTTTATGTTTTTTTATCCAGTTGACCACTTGATTAAATGTTGCACTTAGGGGAGAGGATGTGGTGTTACTTCCAGAACTGCAGACTTTGCAACTGGGGAACCAGGTTGGAGTTTCTGCTTCAGCTCGACATTCTGTGATTCTGGTCAAATCACTTAGTCTCCCCATGTCTACAACCAAAATTAATTTGTTCTTGTGTGATGTAACCAATGCTCATGTAAAGCACTCCAATACCTGACAAGTCTGCACTATATAACACTGCAAAAACACAAAATAATAAGTGTTTTGCACACTTCTGTCATTGGGCTATATTTGGGCTACATCTGGGTGATTTTGGGCTACATTTGGGCTCTTTTGTCTCCGGTGGCCATCTTGGGAGATTTATTTGTTATGAAGTTTCCTAATTTCCTCATGTTTTTTACTTTGATTCCATCATGAAGGTATTCAGATATGTCACACATTTGCAATAAATTCTGAATGTTAGCACTCTAGTTGCTCATTAGATCACTGTAGTAAAACTACTGTTCACCATGAAAGTCTGCTCCTGGTATTAAAAGTGTATGTTTCAGTCTGCATGTCAGAATTTTTTAATGAAATAGAAGAGGATTTGAGAAGTCACTCAAAATGTGCCCTCATTTTCTTTATTCAGCATTAATCATAATTTCTATGGCAAAATGAACCCCCTCATTGTGTTCCTTTTTAAATTAAATGTTTTAAGTGTTACCAGTTTATTCCAATCAAGATGGCTTCAGGTGTGCCATACTTTTGTCATAATGAAGACAGTAAGCGCTCTAGTTGTTTTTAAGAACACTCTGGGACATTCTGTCATTGGGCTATATTTGGGCTACATCTGGGTGATTTTGGGCTACATTTGGGCTCTTTTGTCTCCGTTGGCCATCTTGGGAGATTTATTTGTTATGAAGTTTCCTACTTTCCTCATTTACTGCAGTCTCCTCAGTAGGAAATACTTTCAGTTTTTTACTTTGGTTCCATCAAGAAGGCATTCAGATGTGTCACACATTTGCCATAAATTCTGAATGTTAGCACTCTAGTTGCTCATTAGATCACTGTAGTAAAACTACTGCTCACCAGGCAAGTCTGCTGCTGGTATTCAAAGTGCATGTTTTTGTCTGCATGTCAGAATTTTCAAATGAAATAGAAGAGGATTTGAGAAGTCAAAATGTGCCCTAGTTTTTCTTTCTGCAGCACTAATCATACTTTTTATGGAAAATGAACCCCCTCATTTTGTTCCTTTTTAAATTAAATGTTTTAAGAGTTACCACTTTAATCCAAGCAAGATGTCTTCAGGTGTGCCATACGTTTATCATAAGTAGGACTGTTAGCGCTCTAGTTGTTCTGTGGAACACTCTGGGAAGCTGTAGTAGAACACAAAGGAATCAACTGACAGTCTCTGCCCTTTTTGGATGTACATGTTTTACTGAGAATGTCAGACTTCATTCTCACATGACTGAGAAAGATAATGTGAATTTACAGAAAATAAGCTCTCAGTTTAGCTTATAGATCACCTTCCAAACCTCTGTGGGAAAAGCATGAGAAAATATTTATCTCTCAATCATGATATCCCAGCAGAAGGCTTTTTAACATGGTGAAATCACCTTAGAACACACCACAATTCCTAAAATGAGTATGGTACCATCAACAAATGATTTATAATGTAACTAAAGTCTTAAAACCTTCCATTAACTGCAATGCTTTTTAATGAGGTGCTATCATGTATATTGGTCCCAAGATGGCTGCCAACACTTCTTGGATGAAGTGCTGACAGCCAATCAGATCTCACGATGAGATGTGTGGTTAGGCTCTGCCCACATATATATATGATTTTACTTTTGATTTTCTCAGGAACTACTCAACAGATTGACACCAGACCTACAAAAGGCACTTCCCTGACCTGAGGACTACCTCTCTGCCAAATGTCAAGTAATTCTGTTCAGCCGTTCGGGCTGTACCTTGGACTAAAGGTCCCTATGGAAAATTGCATGGGGAAAACGAGTTTTGGGACCCCCTTTTTCTCAGCCCCCGCTTGACGAATCCTCCCGAGACTTTCAGGGTAGGAGCGGAGCGGGCGCCCCACTTTTTTTGAAAATTTCGTGAGGATTCGTCAACCGGCGCCAAAGGTATTCCAAATAGAATGTTGCGGATTTCCTATGGAAACACGGTCCTAACTATAACTATCTACTGGCGACCGCCAGTAGATAATATATATATATATATATATATATATATATATATATATATATTCACTGAAAAAAACATAGGTTTCAGAGACTTTATAGGTAGAAATTAGCATTTAAAAAACCTTAGAAATTCACAGAAAAAAACCATAGGTCTCAGGGGTGTTATAGTTAGCTGGCTATTTCACTCATACAAAACCATAGAAATTCCTCCGTTATAGTTAGTTCTGCTAACTATAACTCGCACGCCCGCAATGCACTGCTGATGATGTCACATATTGCATCATTCATGACATGATTAGTGACATCACTGATGGCATCACTGATGACATCTCAAATGACATCACTGATGACATCACTGATTACATCATCCAGTGAATGTGGTTTAGTTTGAAATTTAAATATGTATTATATATGTACCAATCTGTATTGACAATTTAGTGGATAGATAACTCTCTGGATGGAGGATTTAGTAGCTGTCTGACTGTCTGTTTAAGTGAGTAATTAAAAGTGTCTCACTTAATACATTAGAAACTAAACTATGTGAATGAGTGCAGCACTCTCTCTGTTGTTGTATAACATGCTGCATCAGTTGGTCACTAACTACATGAGTGTGTATATTAGTTATTGATTAGTTGGGTGAGTATTTGTATGGGACACTGAGTTTGTGTGTGGTTGGATGGGGTGTGTGTAACTCATGTTTGATTGACTAGGAGTATAGGTTTAAGAGTGCATGTGGAAACAGTTGTTTGGGTGACTGAGTGTATTTATTTGTGTGTTGGTGAGTGAATATTTGTTTTAGTTGTACATCTTCAACAACGTAAAAAAAGGCATTGTATGTAAGAGTTGGTGTATATAAATAAGTATGTGTAAGAGTCAGTGATTGTGAGAGTAACTATATGAAGGAGTGCATAATTGTAATGGTGATTTGTTAACATATTAACTATGAGTTACTATGTGTTTGAAGAAATGAGGTGTTCTTGGATAATTGTGTAAGTGAGTAAATGTAATTGTGAATAATTTTTTTCATGAGTGAGTAGGATGACTGCATAACCGACTAAGATGACTGCTGATGTGTCAATGTCTATATGTGTGTGTGTATAAGTGCATTTGATAGTGTTCTATTAATTAGTGACTGCATGTATAAATGATTCTGTTGTTGAATGGGTAGTTGTGTGTGTAGACTTAGGAATCAGTGTATGGGTATGTAGTAACTGGTATTGGTGTGTCAATGGTTTCAAATATGGTACTCTATATTTTACAGTGAGTGATGAAAGGTTATACTAGTGTGTGATGAGGTGTATCAGATTGTCACATGGATGATGTCATCAGTGATGTCATTTGAGATGTCATCAGTGATGTGATCAGTGATGTCACTGACCACGTCATGAATGATGCAATATGTGACATCATCAGCAGTGCATTGCGTGCACGCGAGTTATAGTTAGCAGAACTAACTATAACGGAGGAATTTCTATGGTTTTGTACAAGTGAAATAGCCAGCTAACTATAACACCCCTGAAACCTATGGATTTTTTCTGTGAATTTCTAAGGTTTTTTAAATGCTAATTTGTAACTATAACGTCTCTGAAACCCATGGTTTTTTCAGTGAATTTCAAAGCTTTTTTAAATGCTAATTTCTAACTATAACGTCTCTGAAACCTATGTTTTTTTTCAGTGAATTTCAAAGGTTTTTTAAATGCTAATTTTTAAGTGTGATAGTAGTTATACCTATGTTTTTGTATTGATTTCGTATAGTTTTTTAACTGTTTATTTATAAATATTTTATTCATTAAATAACATTATATATTTTTCTGAAAATTGCAAAAAAAAAATCAAATTCAAACTGAAATATTGATTAATTTTCTTGTTTTCATTTTTTATTTTAATATATTTATATTATTTTCGCGCACTCAAAGCTTACATATCACGGTTGGTGCGCGCATTCTAGCCGCCATTTTAGAAAAGTCGTGAAGGATCCGCATACAGTGTGCGACGGCTGCGTGTTTTTCAGTTACATCATATACATTTAATATTACGTGATGTGCGCGATTGGTATGCGACCAGTCCGTGACTCCTGCTCCCGTGCATTCGTGACACATGTGCATTACAGTACAAGATGCTTGGCAGTTGCGGGTCCCGTGTGACATCATATACGTGCTGGGGCATGCTGGGTGCGCGATGCCGCAAAATAAATTTATGTTCCAAAATGATATGTATGTGTTTTTAATATACATATTAGGGCAAGAGATTATCTAAGATATCCAAAAAAATAATATATTTGTACTTATAATAAAATATATTATTTTTAAATATATTTTCGCGAAGTCGGGTGCGTGCATCGTGAGTGCAGAGAATCAGGTCAGCAGAGCTGCTGTAGAGCCACAGAAACCAGGTCAGCAGAGCTGCTTTAGAGCCAGAGAACCAGGTCAGCAGAGCTGCTTTAGAGCCAGAGAACCAGGTCAGCAGAGCTGCTCTAGAGCCAGAGAAACCAGGTCAGCAGAGCTGCTTTAGAGGGAGAGAACCAGGTCAGTAGAGCTGCTTTAGAGCCAGAGAACCACGCCAGCAGAGCTGCTTTAGAGTCATAGAACTAGGTCAGCAGAGCTGCTTTAGAGGGAGAGAACCAGGTCAGCAGAGCTGATTTAGAGGGAGAGAACCAGGTCAGCAGAGCTGCTTTAGAGCCAGAGCACCAGGTCAGCAGAACTGCTTTAGAGCCATAGAACCGGGTCAGCAGTGCTGCTCTAGAGCCAGAGAACCAGGTGAGCAGAGCTTTTGTAGAGCCAGAGAACCAGACCAGCAGAGCTGCTCTGTAGCATAAGAACTAGGTCAGCAGAGCTGCTCTAGAGCCAGAGAACCAGGTCAGCAGACCTGCTGTAGAGCCAGAGAAACCAGATCAGCAGAGCTGCTTTAGAGGGAGAGAATCAGGTCAGCAGAGCTGCTCTAGAGCCAGAGAACCAGGTCAGCAGAGCTGCTCAAGCGGACACTGACTGACTGACATTCACTGACTAACACGAACTGATTGACACTGACTGACACTGATTGACTGACACTGACTCTGACACTGACTGACACTGATTGACTGAAAATGACTGACTGACAATGACTGACACTGATTGACTGACACTGACTGACTGACTGACACTGACTGACTGACTGACACTGATTGACTGACACTGACTGACACTGATTGACTGACTGACACTGATTGACTGACTGACACTGACTGACTGACACTGACTGACACTGACTGACACTGAATGACTACTTTCTACTACTCTACTACTCACTCTCTACTACTCTCTCTCTACTACTCACTCTCTACTACTCACTCTCTACTACTCACTCACTACTCACTCACTACTACTCTCTACTACTCACTCTCTACTACTCACTCTCTACTACTCTCTACTACTCACTCTCTACTACTCACTCTCTACTACTCTCTACTACTCACTCTCTACTACTCTCTCTCTACTACTCACTCTCTACTACTCTCTACTATTCACTCTCTACCACTCACTCTCTACTACTCTCTGCTACTCACTCTATAACTCTCTACTACTCTCTACCACTCACTCTCTACTAATCTACTACTCGCTCTCTACTACTCTCTGCTACTCTCTCTCTTCTACTCACTCTATACTACTCTACTACTCTCTACTACTCACTCTCTACTACTCACTCTCTACTACTCTCTACTACTCACTCTCTACTACTCCTTAGCTACTACTCTCTACTACTCACTCTTTACTACTCTCTCTCTACTACTCTCTACTACTACTCTCTACTACTCCTCTCTACTACTCACTCTCTACTACTCTCTACTACTCACTCTACTACTCTCTACTACTCTCTAGCACTCTCTCGCTACTACTCTACTACTCACTCTCTACTACTCTCTACTACTCTCTCTCTACTACTCCCTCTCTATTACTCACTCTACTACTCTCTACTACTCACTCTCTACTACGCTACTACTCTCTACTACTCTCTACTACTCACTCTCTACTACTCACTCTCAACTACTCACTCTCTACTACTCTCTCTACTACTCACTCTCTACTCACTCTCTACTACTCACTCTAATACTCTCTACTACTCACTCTTTACTACTCTCTCTCTACTAACTCTCTACTATTCACTCTCTACCACCCACTCTCTACTACTCACTCTTTACTACTCGCTCTCTACTACTCTCTACTACTCACTGTCCACTACTCACTCTCTACTGCTCGCTCTCTACTATTCTCTACTGCTCACTCTCTACTACTCACTCTCTACTACTCTACTACTCTCTACTACTCTCTATACTACTCACTCTCTACTACTCACTCCCTACTATTCACCCTCTACTACTCTACTACTCTCTCTACTACTCACTCTCTACTATTCTCTACTACTCACTCTACTACTCTCTGCTAATCTCTACCACTCACTCTCTACTACTCTATTACTCGCTCTCTACTACTCTCTCTCTACTACTCACTCTCTACTACTCACTCTACTACTCTCTACTACTCACTCTCTACTACACTCTCTCTACTGCTCTCTCTCTACTTCTCACTCTCTACTACTCTCTACTACTCACTCTCTACTACTCTCTACTGCTCACTCTTCCTAACTCACTCTCTACTACTCGCTCTCAACTACTCTCTATTGCTCACTCTACTACTCACTCTCTACTATTCTCTCTACTACTCACTCTCTCCTACTCTCTACTACTCACTCTCTACTTCACACTCTCTACTACTTGCTCTCTACTACTCACTCTCTACTACTCTCTAGTACTCACTCTACTACTCACTCTCTACTACTCTCCCCTACTCACCCCACTACTCACTCTCTACTACTCTCTACTACTCACTCTACTACTCTCTACTACTCACTCTCTACTACACTCTCTCTACTGCTCTCTCTCTACTTCTCACTCTCTACTACTCTCTACTACTCACTCTCTACTACTCTCTACTGCTCACTCTCCCTAACTCACTCTCTACTACTCGCTCTCAACTACTCTCTACTGCTCACTCTACTACTCACTCTCTACTATTCTCTCTACTACTCACTCTCTACTACACACTCTCTACTACTTGCTCTCTACTACTCACTCTCTACTACTCTCTAGTACTCACTCTACTACTCACTCTCTACTACTCTCCCCTACTCACCCCACTACTCACTCTCTACTACTCTCTACTACTCACTCTCTACTACTCCACTACTCTCTACTACTCACTCTCTACTACTTCACTACTCTCTACTACTCTCTATCTACTACTCACTCTCTTTTACTCCCTCTCTACTACTCTCAACTACTCACTCTCTACTACTCACTCTACTACTCACTCTACTACTCACTCTCTAATACTCTCTCTCTGCTACTCACTCTCTACTACTCTCTACTACTCACTCTCTACTACTCTCTACTACTCTATACTACTCTCTACTATTCTCTACTACTCACTCTACTACTCACTCTCTACTACTCTTTAATACTCTCTCTCTGCTACTCACTCTCTACTACTCTCTACTACTCTCTACTACTCTCTACTACTCTCTACTATTCAGTCTACTACTCACTCTCTACTACTGTCTACTACTCACTCTCTACTACTCACTCTCTAATACTCACTCTCTACTACTCTCTACTATTCCCTCTCTACTACTCACTCTCTACTACTCACTCTACTACTCTCTACTACTCATTCTCTGCTACTCTCTCTACTACTCTCTACTACTCTCTACTACTCACTCTCTACTCTCTATTACTCACTCTCTACATCTCTCCCTCTACCTCTCTACCTCTACCTCTCTCTACCTCTCTCTACACGCATACATATGCACATATATATGAATATACATTTATATATATGTATGTGTACATATATATATATATATACATACATATATAAACATATATATATAATATGCATATCTATATAAATACAAATATAAATGCATACATACATGTACATATACATACATGCATACATATGCATGTTATGTACATGAAAGTTTGAAAAACACTAATACAAGCAAAGGTAAAAAGCCACCTATTTACAAACCGGATTGCTTTAACTTAAACTAGGGCAAGACCTGTTGCACTACTCTACTACTCTCTACCACTCACTCTCTACTACTCTACTACTCATTCTCTACTACTCTCTACTACTCTCTCTCTACTACTCACTCTCTACTACTCTCTACTACTCACTCTCTACTACACTCTACTACTCTCTACTACTCTATACTACTCTCTACTATTCTCTACTACTCACTCTACTACTCACTCTCTACTACTCACTCTCTACTACTCTCTCTCTACTACTCTCTACTACTCACTATCTACTACTCTCTACTACTCACTCTCTCCTCATTTCTACTACTCACTCTACTACTTACTCTCTACTACTCTCTACTACTCTCTACTACTCAATCTCTATTACCCACTCTCTACTACTCTCCACTACTCACTCTCTACTACTCACTCTCTACTACTCACTCTACTACTCTCTACTACTCACTCTCTGCTACTCTCTCTACTACTCGCTACTACTCTCTACTACTCTCTACCACTCACTCTACTACTCACTCTCTACTACTCTCTACTACTCTCTACTACTCACTCTCTACTACTCACTCTCTAATACTCACTCTCTACTACTCTCTACTATTCCCTCTCTACTACTCACTCTCTACTACTCACTCCAATACTCTCTACTACTCATTCTCTGCTACTCTCTCTACTACTCTCTACTACTCTCTACTACTCACTCTCTACTCTCTATTACTCACTCTCTACATCTCTCCCTCTACCTCTCTACCTCTACCTCTCTCTACCTCTCTCTACATGCATGCATATGCACATATATATATGCATATACATGTATATATATGTATGTGTATATATATATATACATACAAATATAAACATATATATAATATGCATATCTATATAAATACAAATATAAATGCATACATACATGTACATATACATACATGCATACATATGCATGTTATGTACATGAAAGTTTGAAAAACACTAATACAAGCAAAGGTAAAAAGCCACCTAATTACAAACCGGATTGCTTTAACTTAAACTAGGGCAAGACCTATTGCACTACTCTACTACTCTCTACCACTCACTCTCTACTACTCTACTACTCACTCTCTACTACTCTCTACTACTCTCTCTCTACTACTCTCTACTACTCACTCTCTACTACTCACTCTCCACTACTCTCTACTACTCACTCTCTACTTCTCACTTGCTGCTACTCTCTACTACTCACTCTATCTCTACTACTCTCTAACACTCTCTACTACTCACTCTTCGACTCACTCTCTACTACTCACTCTCTACTACTCTCTCTCTACTACTCTCTACTACTCACTATCTACTACTCTCTACTACTCACTCTCTACTACTCTCTACTACTCTATACTACTCTCTACTATTCTCTACTACTCACTCTACTACTCACTCTCTAGTACTCTTTAATACTCTCTCTCTGCTACTCACTCCCTACTACTCTCTACTACTCTCTACTACTCACTCTACTACTCACTCTCTACTACTCTCTACTACTCACTCTCTACTACTCACTCTCTAATACTCACTCTCTACTACTCTCTACTATTCCCGCTCTACTACTCACTCTCTACTACTCACTCTACTACTCTCTACTACTCATTCTCTGCTACTCTCTCTACTACTCTCTACTACTCTCTACTACTCACTCTCTACTCTCTATTACTCACTCTCTACATCTCTCCCTCTACCTCTCTACCTCTACCTCTCTCTACCTCTCTCTACACGCATACATATGCACATATATATATGAATATACATTTATATATATGTATGTGTACATATATATATATACATACATATATAAACATATATATATAATGTGCATATCTATATAAATACAAATATAAATGCATACATACATGTACATATACATACATGCATACATATGCATGTTATGTACATGAAAGTTTGAAAAACACTAATACAAGCAAAGGTAAAAAGCCACCTAATTACAAACCGGATTGCTTTAACTTAAACTAGGGCAAGACCTGTTGCACTACTCTACTACTCTCTACCACTCACTCTCTACTACTCTACTACTCATTCTCTACTACTCTCTACTACTCTCTCTCTACTACTCACTCTCTACTACTCTCTACTACTCACTCTCTACTACACTCTACTACTCTCTACCACTCTATACTACTCTCTACTATTCTCTACTACTCACTCTACTACTCACTCTCTACTACTCACTCTCTACTACTCTCTCTCTACTACTCTCTACTACTCACTATCTACTACTCTCTACTACTCACTCTCTCCTCCTTTCTACTACTCACTCTACTACTTACTCTCTACTACTCTCTACTACTCTTTACTACTCAATCTCTATTACCCACTCTCTACTACTCTCCACTACTCACTCTCTACTACTCACTCTCTACTACTCACTCTCTACTACTCACTCTACTACTCTCTAGTACTCACTCTCTGCTACTCTCTCTACTACTCTCTACTACTCTCTACTACTCACCCTCTACTCTCTATTACTAATCCTCCACTCTCTACCTCTCTACCTCTCTCTACCTCTCTCTCTACTACTCTCTACCTCTCTACCTCTACCTCTCTACCGCTACACCTCTACCTCTCTACCTCTCTCTATCTCTCTCTACACGCACACATATGCACATATATATGCATATGCATTTATATATGTATGTGTATACATATATACATACATATATAAACATATATATATAATCTGCATATCTATATAAATACAAATATAAATGCATGCATACATCTACATATACATATATGCATGTTATGTACATGAAAGTTTGAAAAACTCTAATAAAAGCAAAGCTAAAAAGCCACCTAATTACAAACAGAATTGCTTTAACTTAAACGAGGGCGAGACCTATTGCATTTTCAATGCCTGTTTACTTTGGTTCCATCAAGGAGGCATTCAGATGTGTCACACATTTGCCATAAATTCTGAATGGTAGCACTCTAGTTGCTCATTAGATCACTGTAGTAAAGCTACTGCTCACCAGGGAAGTCTGCTGTTGGTATTCAAAGTGCATGTTTCAGTCTGCATGTCAGAATTTATTACTGAAATAGAAGAGGATTTGAGAAGTCAAAATGTGCCCTAATTTTTCTTTCTGCAGCACTATCATATTTTCTATGGCAAAATGAAACCCTTCATTTTGTTCCTTTGCAAATTAAATGTTTTATGTGTTATCACTTTTTTCCAATGAAGATGGCTTCAGGTGTGCCATACTTTTGTCATAAGTAAGACTGTTAGCGCTCTAGTTGTTCTTTAGAACACTCTGGGACATTCTGTCATTGGGCTATACTTGGGCTACATCTGGGTGATATTTGTGCTACATTTGGGCTCTTTTGTCTCTGGTGGCCATCTTGGGAGATTTATTTGTTATGAAGTATCCTAATTTCCTCATTTACTACAGTCTCCTCAGTAGGAATACTTTCAGTTTTTTACTTTGATTCCATCAAGAAGGCATTCAGATGTGTCACACATTTGCCATACATTCAGAATGTTAGCACTCTAGTTGCTCATTAGATCACTGTAGTAAAGCTACTGCTCACCAGGGAAGTCTACTGCTGGTACTGAAAGTGCATGTTCAAGTCTGCATGTTAGAATTTTTTTATGAAATAGAAGAGGATTTGAGAAGTCACTCAAAATGTGCCCTAATTTTTTCTTTCTGCAGCACTAATCATACTTTCTATGGCAAAATGAACCCCCTCACTTTGTTCCTTTTTAAATTAAATGTTTTAAGAGTTACCACTTTATTTCAATCAAGATGGCTTCAGGTGAGCCATACGTTTATCATAAGTAGGACTGTTAGCGCTCTAGTTGTTCTTTGGAACACTCTGGGAAGCAGCAGTAGAACACAAAGGAATCAACTGACAGTCTCTGCCCGTGTTGGATGTACAAGTTTTACTGTGAATGTCAGACTTCATTCTCACATGACTGAGAAAGATAATGTGAATTTACAGAAAATATGCTCTCAGTTTAGCTTATAGATCACCTTCCAAACCTCTGTGGGAAAAGCATGAGAAAATAGTTTTCTCTCAAACATGATTCATGATATCCCAGCAGAAGGCTTTTTCACATGGTAAAATCACCTTAGATCATACCACAATTCCTAAAATGCGTATGGTACCAACAACACATGATTTATAATGTAACTAAAGTCTTAAAACCTTATATTAACTGCAATGATTTTTAATGAGGTGCTATCATGTATATTGGTCCCAAGATGGCTACCAACACTTCTTGGATGAAGTGCTGACAGCCAATCAGATCTCACGATGAGATGTGTGGTTAGGCTCCGCCCAGATATATATGTGTTTTTACTTTTGATTTTCTCAGGAACTACTGAACGGATTTACACCATTTAAGCTAAAGGCACAACTTTGAACCAAGGTCTACCTTTCTGCCAAATTTGGTGTCATTCCGTTCAGCATTTCGGGCTGTAGCTGCGACTAAAGGTCCCCATGGAAAATTGCATGGGGAAAACACGTTTTGGGACCCCCCTTTTTTCTCTTCCCCCGCTGAACGCAACCGCCAGTAGGTAATATATATATATATATATATTCACAGAAAAAACATAGGTTTCAGGGATGTTATAGTTAGCTGCCCATTTCACTCATACAAAACCATAGAAATTCCTCCGTTATAGTTAGTTCTGCTAACTATAACTCACGCGCCCGCAAAGCACTGCTGATGATGTCACATATTGCATCATTCATGACATGGTCAGTAGCATCACTGATGACATCACTGATGACATCTCAAATGACATCACTGATGACATCATCCACTTGACAATCTGATACACCTCATCATACACTAGTATAACCTTTCATCACTCACTGTAAAATACAGAGTACCATATTTGAAACCATTGACACACCAATACCAGTTACTACATACCCACTCACTGATTCCTAAGTCTACACACACAACTACCCATTCAACAACAGAATCATCTATACATGCAGTCATTAATTAATAGAACACTATCAAATGCACTTATACACATATATAGACATCGACACATCAGCAGTCATCTTAGTCGGTTATGCAGTCATCCTACTCACTCATGAAAAAAATGTATCGCACTTAAATTTACTCACTTCCACAATTATCCAACACAACCTCATTTATTCAAACACATAGTAACTCATCGTTAATATGTTAAAAAAGCACCATTACAATTATACACTCATTCATATAGTTTCTCTCACAATCACTGACTCTTACACATACTTATTTATATACACCAACTCTCACATACAATGCCTTTTATTTGTTTACTTTGTTGAAGATGTACAATTAAACATATATTCGCTCACCAACACACAAATAAATACACTCAGTCACCCAAACAACTGTTTCCACATGCACTCTTAAACCCATACACCTAGTCAATCAACCATTCACACATCTATGCATAGTTACACACACCCCATCCAACCACACACAAACTCAATGTCCCATACAAATACTCACCCAACTAATCAATAACTAATATACACACTCATGTAGTTAGTAACCAACTGATGCAGCATGTTATACAACAACAGAGACAGTGCTGCACACATTCACATAGTTTAGGTATTAATCCATGTATTAAGTGAGACACTTTTAATTAATCACTTAAAAAGACAGTCAGACAGCTACTAAATCCTCCATCCAGACAGTTATATATCCACTCAATCTTGAATACAGATTGGTATATATATAATACATATTTAAATTTCAAACTAAACCACATTCAGTGGATGATGTCATCAGTGATGTCATTTGAGATGTCATCAGTGATGTCATGAATGATGCAATATGTGACATCATCAGCAGTGCATTGCGGGCGCGTGAGTTATAGTTAGCAGAACTAACTATAACAGAGGAATTTCTATGGTTTTGTATGAGTGAAATGGCAGCTAACTATAACACCCCTGAAACCTATGGTTTTTTCTGTGAATTTCTAAGGTTTTTTAAATGCTAATTTCTAACTGTAACGTCTCTGAAACCTATATTTTTTTCAGTGAATATATAAACATATAAATATAATCTGCATGTCTATATAAATATAAATGCATGCAAACATATACATATACATATATGTATACATATGCATGGTATGTACATGAAAGTTTGAAAAACTCTGATACAAGCAAGTATACTGCTGGTATTGAAAGTGCATGTTCAAGTCTGCATGTTAGAATTTTTTATGAAATAGAAGAGGATTTGAGAAGTCACTCAAAATGTGCCCTAATTTTTTCTTTCTGCAGCACTAATCATACTTTCTATGGCAAAATGAACCCCCTCACTTTGTTCCTTTTTAAATTAAATGTTTTAAGAGTTACCACTTTATTTCAATCCATATGGCTTCAAGTGAGCCATACGTTTATCATAAGTAGGACTGTTAGCGCTCTAGTTGTTCTTTGGAACACTCTGGGAAGCTGCAGTAGAACACAAAGGAATCAACTGACAGTCTCTGCCCTTGTTGGATGTACAAGTTTTACTGTGAATGTCAGACTTCATTCTCACATGACTGAGAAAGATAATGTGAATTTACAGAAAATATGCTCTCAGTTTAGCTTATAGATCACCTTCCAAACCTCTGTGGGAAAAGCATGAGAAAATAGTTTTCTCTCAAACATGATTCATGATATCCCAGCAGAAGGCTTTTTCACATGGTAAAATCACCTTAGATCATACCACAATTCCTAAAATGCGTATGGTACCAACAACACATGATTTATAATGTAACTAAAGTCTTAAAACCTTATATTAACTGCAATGATTTTTAATGAGGTGCTATCAAGTATATTGGTCCCAAGATGGCTGCCAACACTTCTTGGATGAAGTGCTGACAGCCAATCAGATCTCACGATGAGATGTGTGGTTAGGCTCCGCCCAGATATATATGTGTTTTTACTTTTGATTTTCTCAGGAACTACTGAACGGATTTACACCATTTAAGCTAAAGGCACAACTTTGAACCAAGGTCTACCTTTCTGCCAAATTTGGTGTCATTCCGTTCAGCATTTCGGGCTGTAGCTGCGACTAAAGGTCCCCATGGAAAATTGCATGGGGAAAACACGTTTTGGGACCCCCCTTTTTTCTCTTCCCCCGCTGAACGCAACCGCCAGTAGGTAATATATATATATATATATATATATATATATATATATTCACAGAAAAAACATAGGTTTCAGGGATGTTATAGTTAGCTGCCCATTTCACTCATACAAAACCATAGAAATTCCTCCGTTATAGTTAGTTCTGCTAACTATAACTCACGCGCCCGCAATGCACTGCTGATGATGTCACATATTGCATCATTCATGACATGGTCAGTAGCATCACTGATGACATCACTGATGACATCATCCACTTGACAATCTGATACACCTCATCATACACTAGTATAACCTTTCATCACTCACTGTAAAATACAGAGTACCATATTTGAAACCATTGACACACCAATACCAGTTACTACATACCCACTCACTGATTCCTAAGTCTACACACACAACTACCCATTCAACAACAGAATCATCTATACATGCAGTCATTAATTAATAGAACACTATCAAATGCACTTATACACATATATAGACATCGACACATCAGCAGTCATCTTAGTCGGTTATGCAGTCATCCTACTCACTCATGAAAAAAATGTATCGCACTTAAATTTACTCACTTACACAATTATCCAACACAACCTCATTTATTCAAACACATAGTAACTCATCGTTAATATGTTAAAAAAGCACAATTACAATTATACACTCATTCATATAGTTTCTCTCACAATCACTGACTCTTACACATACTTATTTATTTACACCAACTCTCACATACAATGCCTTTTATTTGTTTACTTTGTTGAAGATGTACAATTAAACATATATTCGCTCACCAACACACAAATAAATACACTCAGTCACCCAAACAACTGTTTCCACATGCACTCTTAAACCCATACACCTAGTCAATCAACCATTCACACATCTATGCATAGTTACACACACCCCATCCAACCACACACAAACTCAATGTCCCATACAAATACTCACCCAACTAATCAATAACTAATATACACACTCATGTAGTTAGTGACCAACTGATGCAGCATGTTATACAACAACAGAGACAGTGCTGCACACATTCACATAGTTTAGGTATTAATCCATGTATTAAGTGAGACACTTTTAATTAATCACTTAAAAAGACAGTCAGACAGCTACTAAATCCTCCATCCAGACAGTTATATATCCACTCAATCTTGAATACAGATTGGTATATATATAATACATATTTAAATTTCAAACTAAACCACATTCAGTGGATGATGTCATCAGTGATGTCATTTGAGATGTCATCAGTGATGTCATGAATGATGCAATATGTGACATCATCAGCAGTGCATTGCGGGCGCGTGAGTTATAGTTAGCAGAACTAACTATAACAGAGGAATTTCTATGGTTTTGTATGAGTGAAATGGCAGCTAACTATAACACCCCTGAAACCTATGGTTTTTTCTGTGAATTTCTAAGGTTTTTTAAATGCTAATTTCTAACTGTAACGTCTCTGAAACCTATATTTTTTTCAGTGAATATATAAACATATAAATATAATCTGCATGTCTATATAAATATAAATGCATGCAAACATATACATATACATATATGTATACATATGCATGGTATGTACATGAAAGTTTGAAAAACTCTGATACAAGCAAAGCTAAAAAGCCACCTAATTACAAACAGAATTGCTTTAACTTAAACGAGGGCGAGACTTATTGCATTTTCAATGCTTGTTTACTTTGATTCCATCAAGAAGGCATTCTGATGTGTCACACATTTTCCATGAATTCTGAATGGTAGCCCGTTAGTTGCTCATTAGATCACTGTAGTAAAGCTACTGCTCACCAGGGAAGTCTGCTGATGGTATTCAAAGTGCATGTTTCAGTCTGCATGTCAGAATTTTTTAATGAAATGGAAGAGGATTTGAGAAGTCAACATGTGCCCTAATCTTTCTTTCTGCAGCACTAATCATAATTTCTATGGCAAAATGAACCCCCTCATTTTGTTCCTTTGCAAATTAAATGTTTTAAGTGTTACCACTTTATTCCAATCAAGATGGCATCAGGTGTGCCATACTTTTGTCATAAGAAGACTGTTAGCGCTCTAGTTGTTCTTTAAAACACTCTGGGACATTCTGTCATTGGGCTATACTTGGGCTACATCTCTGTGATATTTGTGCTACATTTGGGCTCTTTTGTCTCTGGTGGCCATCTTGGGAGACTTATTTGTTTTGAAGTTTCCTAATTTCCTCATTTACAACAGTCTCCTCAGTAGGAAATACTTTCAGGTTTTTTACTTTCATTCCATCAAGAAGGCATTCAGATGTGTCACACATTTGCCATAAATTCGGAATGTTAGCACTATAGTTGCTTATTAGATCACTGTAGTAAAGCTACTGCTCACCAGGGAAGTCTGCTGCTGGTATTGAAAGTGCATGTTTCAGTCTGCATGTCAGAATTTTTTTATGAAATAGAAGAGGATTTGAGAAGTCACTCAAAATGTGCCCTAATTTTCTTTTTTCCGCACTTTTTTTCTCTACTACTACTCTCTACTACTCACTCTCTACTACTCACTCTCTACTACTCTCTACTACTCACTCTACTGCTCTCTACTACTCTCTACCACTCACTCTCTACTACTCTACTACTCACTCTCTACTACTCTCTACTACTCTCTCTCTACTACTCCCTCTCTACTACTCACTCTACTACTCTCTACTACTCAGTCTCTACTACTCACTCTCTACTACTCTACTACTCTCTACTACTCACTCTCTACTACTCACTCTAAACCACTCACTCTCTACTACTCTCTCTACTACTCACTCTCTACTACTCTCTACTACTCACTCTACTACTCTCTACTACTCTCTACCACTCACTCTCTACTACTCTACTACTCACTCTCTACTTCTCTCTACTACTCTCTCTCTACTACTCACTCTCTACTATTCACTCTCTACTACTCACTCTCAACTACTCACTCTCGACTACTCTCTCTACTACTCACTCTCTACTACTCTCTACTACTCACTCTATTACTCTCTACCACTCACTCTCTACTACTCTACTACTCACTCTCTACTTCTCTCTACTACTCTCTCTCTACTACTCACTCTCTACTACTCACTCTCTACTACTCTACTACTCACTCTCCACTACTCATTACTACTCGCTCTCTACTACTCTCTACTACTCACTCTACTACTCACTCTCTACTACTCTACTACTCTCTCTGCTACTCACTCTCTACTACTCTCTACTACTCACTCTCTACTACTCACTCTCTACTACTCTACTACTCTCTACTACTCTCTCTACTACTCACTCTCTACTACTCACTCTACTACTCTCTACTACACACTCTCTACTACTTGTTCTCTACTACTCACTCTACTACTCACTCTACTACTCACTCTCTACTACTCTCTCTCTACTACTCTCTACTACTCTCTACTACTCACTCTCTACTACTCTCTACTACTCACTCTCTACTACTCTCTCTCTACTATTCTCTACTACTCACTCTACTACTCATTCTCTACTACTCATTCTCTACTACTCTCTCTCTGCTACTCAGTCTCCACTACTCACTCTCTACTACTCACTCTCTACTACTCACTCTCTACTACTCTCTACTACTCACTCTACTACTCACTCTTTAATACTCCCTACTACTCTCTGCTTCTCACTCCCTACTACTCTCTACTACTCACTCTCTACTACTGACTCTACTACTCTCTCCTACTCACTATCTGCTACTCTCTCTACTACTCTCTACTACTCTCTCTCTACTCTCTACTCTCTATTACTCATCCTCTACTCTCTACATCTCTACCTCTCTCTACCTCTCTCTCTACTACTCTCTACCTCTCTACCTCTACCTCTCTACCTCTATGTCTCTACCTCTACACCTCTACCTCTCTACCTCTCTCTACACGCACACATATGCACATATATGCATATGCATTTATACATATGTATGTGTATATATATATGTATACATACATATATAAACATATATATATAATCTGCATATCTATATAAATACAAATATAAATGCATGCACACATATACATATATGCATGTTATGTACATGAAATTTTGAAAAACACTTATAAAAGCAAAGCTTAAAAGCCACCTAATTACAAACAGAATTTCTTTAACTTAAACGAGGGCGAGACCTTTTGCATTTTTAATGCTTGTTTACTTTGGTTCCAGCAAGAAGGCATTCAGATGTGACACATTTGCCATACATTCTGAATGGTAGCACTCTAGTTCCTCATTAGATCACTGTAGTAAAGCTACTGCTTACCAGGGAAATCTGCTGCTGGTATTCAAAGTGCATGTTTCAGTCTGCATGTCAGAACTTTTTAATGAAATAGAAGAGGATTTGAGAAGTCAAAATGTGCCCTAATTTTTCTTTCTGCAGCACTAATCATAATTTCTATGGCAAAATGAACCCCCTCATTTTGTTCCTTTGCAAATTAAATGTTTTAAGTGTTACCACTTTATTCCAATCAAGATGGCTTCAGGTGTGCCATACTTTTGTCATAAGTAAGACTGTTAGCGCTCTAGTTGTTCTTTAGAACATTCTGGGACATTTTGTCAGTGGGCTATACTTGGGCTACATCTGGGTGATATTTGTGCTACATTTGGGCTCTTTTGTCTCTGGTGGCCATCTTGGGAGACTTGTTATGAGGTTTCCTAATTTCTTCATTTACTACAGTCTCCTCAGTAGGCAGTTTTTTACTTTGATTGAATGAAGAAGGCATTCAGATGTGTCACACATTTGCCATAAATTCAGAATGTTAGTACTCTAGTTGCTCATTAGATCACTGTAGTAAAGCTACTGCTCACCAGGGAAGTCTGCTGCTGGTATTGAAAGTGCATGTTTCAGTCTGCATGTCAGAATTCTTTAATGAAATAGAAGAGGATTTGAGAAGTCACTCAAAATGTGCCCTAATTTTTCTTTCTGCAGCACTAATCAAACATTCTATGGCAAAATGAACCCCCTCATTTTGTTCCTTTTTAAATTAAATGTTTTAAGAGTTACCACTTTTTTCCAATCAAGATGGCTTCAGGTGTGCCATATGTTTATCATAAGTAGGAGAGTTAGCGCTCTAGTTGTTCTTTGGAACACTCTGGGAAGCTGCAGTAGAACACAAAGGAATCAACTGACAGTGTCTGCCCTTGTTGGATGTACATGTTTTACTGAGAATGTCAGACTTCATTGTCACATGACTAAGAAAGATAATGTGAATTTACAGAAAATATGCTCTCAGTTTAGCTTATAGATCACCTTCCAAACCTCTGTGGGAAAAGTATGTGAAAATAGTTTTCTCTCAAACATGATTCATGACATCCCAGCAGAAGGCTTTTTCACATGGTAAAATTACCTTAGAACATACCACAATTCCTAAAATGAGTATGGTACCATCAACAAATGATTTATAATGTAACTAAAGTCTTAAAACCTTCTATTAACTGCAATGCTTTTTAATGAGGTGCTATCATGTATATTGGTCCCAAGATGGCTGCCAACACTTCTTGGATGAAGTGCTGACAGCCAATCAGATCTCACGATGAGATGTGTGGTTAGGCTTCGCCCAGATATATATGTGATTTTACTTTTGATTTTCTCAGGAACTTCTGAACGGATTTACACCATTTAAGGAAAAGGCACGACTCTGAACCAAGGTCTACCTTTCTGCCAAATTTGGTGTAATTCCGTTCAGTAGTTCGGGATGTAGCTGCGTCAACAGGTCCTATGGGAAATTGCATGGGGAAAACGCAGTTTGGGACCCCCCTTTTTCCTCAGCCCCTGCTTGACGAATCACCACGAAACCTTCAGGATAGGAGCGGACCGGAGCTGGCCAAAAGTTTGGAAAATTTTGCGAAGATTCGTCAACCGGCGCCAGACTTATTGGGAATAGAATGTTGCGGATTTCCTATGGAAAATAGGTCCTAACTATAACTACCTATATATATATACACACACACACATATATATATATATATATATATATTCCAAAACAACTCGCAAATCCTTCTTTGATGCAAGAAAGGAGCCACACGAATCCAGTTTCCGATAATCTTTTTTTAATCACAGGGCAAAAAGACGCGTTTCGAGCAAACAAGCTCTTGGTCACATGACCTTACGTTCAGAGTTCAGTCTTTTTGAAGACCTCAAAGGGCATAAACAAAAGAGTTTCACAAAAGAAATACCAAACGTAATTGTGTCTTTAACTTAGATTATTTTCACTAAATAAACAATATTACATTTTTTCATCACATTATTATAATTATGTGATTTAGGAAAATTGTCATAGCATATTAGGACAAAGAAAGTATATATGTTCAAAACATAAAAATATAAATGGAAAAATTATGGTATAGTACCGCCCTTGTCTCCACAGATAGTCTCGAAATCCTCTATTAGTATCAAATTGGGGTGCACTTAGCTTGGATCACAAGGTGCAAAATAATGATATTGCCCATAGTCCTATGTTCCCAAAAAGAGAAGGAGAAGGTGGTTATGGACAACCCTCTGAATCTCCATGCTCGTATTACTAATCACTGACAGTGATGCCTGTAGATTTCATAGGTACAGTCTAAGAGGGAGAGACAAAAATAGAGACAAAGGTAAATATAAGGTACAACTGAAACAGTCTAATTTCTAAATATGATCCTAAACATCAATGCTATCACAACAATTAACATAGATAACTGTAAAAAAAAAATTTGAAAAGAAAAATTGTTCTAGTAACTAATTACACATGGTTACAGTCAATATAAATTTATAAAACATTAAGACTCAACTCGAAAATCGAAAAAGGAACTGGAGTTCCTAAAGGTGGAAGGTAGGGGCTGCACTGATCTGCATAGGGAAATTAAAGATGTACATGCATCTCTTCATCATTGTTCATCCCAAAGGGAGCTACACTTCCAGCTTGTAGAATAAATTTTGATTCCAAAAATTGATATATATATATATATATATATATATATATATATATATATATATATATATATATATATACACACACATAATTAGTACAATCCATTTGACCCGTACATTCAACACCAGCTTATAAGAACACAATTTCAGCTCGGCAAGTATTAAGTACATTTTTTAAATCAAATTATGGTAAAGCGCGATCTGCTTGTCCTTATCTAAAGATACAAATATTGTAATTTGTCCATCTGATAAAGGGTGTAACATTGTTTTATGGGACAGACAAATGTACATCAATGAGGCTCATAGACAACTATATGATGATAGATTTTACTGCCCTTGTAACACAACCATATACAATGAAAGTATTACCGCCGCTTGGAGGAAACTTGCAGAGTGGCAGCAGTCTGGTATTATAACATGGCATGAGTTTTGTTTGATGAAAAAAAGAGTATCCCAAATTGCCCATCCTGTATCTTCTGCTGAAACGTGTCTGGTGCTGGTAGAGTCATAATAAATCTTGGACTCTTTCCCTGTGAGTGCTGTGTCTTTGTACATAAAAGACGGGACTTGTAGCTGTAAAATATGTATATATATATATATATATATATATATATATATATATATATTACCTACTGGCGGTCGCCAGTAGGTAGTTATAGTTAGGACCACGTTTCCATAGGAAAACCTCAACATTCTATTTTGAATAACTTTGGCGCCGGTCGACGAATCCTCGCGAATTTCTCAAAATAGGTGGGGCGCTACGCTCCGCTCCTACCCTGAAAGTCTCGGGGGGATTCGTCAAGCGGGGGCTGAGATAAAAGGGGGGTCCCAAAACGCGTTTTTCCCATGCATTTTTCCATAGGACCTTTAGAACGAGCTACAGCCCGAACGGCTGAACAGAATTACTAGAAATTTGGCAGAGAGGTAGTCCGTAGGTCAAGGAAGTGCCTTTTGTAGGTTTGGTGTAAATCAGTTCAGTTGATTTTGAGAAAATAGCCTTTAAATCAATATATATATCTGAGCCAGCTTACGGTACGCTTACCGTACGCTTACGGTAAGCGTACGGTGGCGTGCGCGAGCGCGATTCTGATTGGCTCTTAGATCTTAGTAAACATTCGAATCGGCCGAAACCAGGAAGCGGCGGCCGCCATTTTGTGTATTTCACTCTGAAAAAAAAGAGTGAAAACAAGGAAAGGGGGCAATGAGGAGAGTTACAGACCCCCTAACAATTGTAAGGGGGTCAAAGAAGGACAGAAAAGTACAAAGAAAACATTTATTGATTTTAAAAAAAATCACGGGGTACGCGTACGGTAAGCTCACGGTAAGCGTACGGTAAAAAAAATAAAAATAAATAAATGAAAATCAGATTTAAGAGTTTAGAAATTAGGGAGCTCTAAAAAGAGCTGTTGTGTTTATGGAGTCATTTTTTTAGTGGTACCTACAAGTAAGTACCGATGCAGAGTCTAAGGTTCAAGAGGAAGACTCTGTTCCCTTCATCATTGAAGTGCACACCATCTCCTCTATAAATGTCTTGCATGTCGTAACGCAAGTTGTTGTGGTAAATGGCACCCATACCATAGTCACGGAGGAAAGCAGAAACAGATTTGTTGACGTGCTTTCTTGCTTTGTCAATCTGTGGACAGAAATGATTGGACCAGTTCCATTTTTGCCTTTGGCATATGTTGGAAAACACAAAGGCAGTTTTAGGGAAAAGTGAAAACAGTTGTGCAAAGGTGTCCTTCATAAGCATTTCCAGACCTACCCCAGTCAAAGTGCCTAGGTCATTGCCACCACAGTGCACTATTATGAGGTCAGGGTGTTGGATTTGCATGAAGGATTTCACCAATGGCATCAATTGGTGCCACTTTAACCCTCTCTGACCAATCCATTTAATGTCTACATTTGGCAAAGCAAGGTCTCTCACCATATCTGTTTTCTCTGCAAACTTTTCACTCCAGAAGACATAGCTGTGCCCTACAATCCACACTGTGAACATCTTCAAAGGAGAACTGGATGCACTCAGGAGGTGTCTTTCAGTAGAATGGCAATATGAAAAGAAAGACAGTTTGGAAATGGAGGCATACATATTTTTTACAAAACAAAAAGAACTGATTGGCTGTTTCATACCATTCTAGAAAAAAAACTAGGCTGTATGTGAAAATTAATAGAAGCATGTTTTGTATTGGTACAAAAAAATGTGTAACCAAAGAACAGTACTATGGATTTGCAGTTAGGTTTGAAAAGTCAAGCACTCTTGCTCTGTGGAATTGAAACATTGTGTGTCGAACTTCTGACCTAACTGCACACAGCAGTGTTCCATGAGCTGTTGCTATGGTAGCAGGTAGAAGTCAAGTTGGGGGAAGGGTACTAGGCAGAAGTCAAGTTGGGGGCAGGGTACTTTTGGAAAAGGGTTGGTTTTCAACCAATAGAAATGTGTCATTACATTTGAAAAAAAGGGGGAAGCACTGAGATTTGAAACTTACATGTATATGTGTGGAAAAATAGAGGGAAAGTTTGCCATTATCTGGTTCTGCTGAGAGGAGAGAGGTGTACAGAACAGAGATCCTGGCTCTGATAATCTGCTGTTTGAGTGACACATTTCTTTCACAACTAACTAATTTTAAAGGTGAGTTTACAGTTTGAGAGGGGATGTATGTGGTAACTTAAGAAATGAATAATAGAAATGGGAATTGTTTTTGTTGTAGTTACACATGGTGGATTCATAATGTGTCAGTCTGTAAAAGAGATTTTCACTTGGCCCGAAAAAAAAAGAGCAGTAAGTGTGCTTTCAAATTGGCAAAGAAATTTCGTTTTGGCACTAATGTGAAAACATGACTCTGTGTGCATAGAAGAATTATAGGCAGAAATTTAAAATGTAAATATGTGTACTGTATTATAAAATGGTTTAAAAATATTAATACTTTTTTCTTTTTTTTCAGATCGATATAGAAAATTTTCGTAAACTACAACCATTTTAAAAACTATTTTTTAAAAAAACAAATGAATAAATATTTTTTTGAGTAAGTAAGGTAAGTCAATAGTAATAATTGTAGTCTCTCAAGGACCTTGTAATGTGATAAATGATTTTTAGTGTTTTTTTTAAAAAATAAAAAAAAAGGTACGCTTACCGTACGCGTACGGTAAAAAAAAAAAAAAAAGGTTTTTTAAAAAAAATGTAAAAAAAAGATGAAAGATAAGGTTGGCTCTTAAAAGAACCGTTGTGTTCATGCAGGGACAGAGGAAAGGAACCATGGGAAAATCATTCAAAGCTACAAATGTGCTGATCTATTTTGTTATTCACTAGGGAAACACTGGTCTCCCTATAACAAATTAGAGCTTTACAAAATGTGCAATGAATATCAACCTTCCGAAATCGAGGGTTCATTTCCAGAGGGCCAGCAAAAGGAGATTCTCCCCCCACAGATGAAGGGCTCACCTGAGCTGCAGAAGAAGGAGTAAGCTCTGCAGGTGATGGTCCAGGCTGAGCTGCTGTGGATGTACTGGCTCGTCTTTCTGAAGAGTTACCTCCAAAAAGATGTGCATGTGTCCTTTTGTGTACATCCTTGAGGTGCCTCATCATGGTGTGATTCCCAAAGGAATACTTCTTGTCAGGTTTACCTCTAGAAAGTACACGCTTACACAGCTTGCAAGTAACTAAAGGTGCATTCACCTTTTGCTGGCCTTCTGGAAAAGTAAAATAATCCCAAACATAAGAAGGTTTTACTTTCCTCGCTCTCTGCCTCAAGACAGTGCTGCTGGTGCTAGCCTCACTCTCAGAAGAGCTCTGCTGTTCTGCCATCGTATCCCAAAGACAAACCAGCTCCTTCTCCCAAGGGATCACAAGCAGAAATGAGGGGAATGGGTGTGGTGTAGGAGAGTTCTAGAACTGAAAGTAGTTTCAACCAATCAAAAGTTGTGTTTCAAGATCACATGACCTACCGTACGCTTACGGTACGCTTACGGTGCGCTTACGGCAAAAAGTACGCGTGCGCGTAAAAAAGACACGCGCTTGCGCACATGCGCATAACAGTCATTTCCCGGCACTTCCGCGTAACGTGCGCGTGTTGCGTAAGCGCGCACGCGTCCCGCGCGCAGTACGCGCGGCTACGCAAAGTGCGTAACTATACGCAAGCAGCGTAGATAGATTACGGACGTTGCGTAAACCGTACGCTTACCGTGAGCTTACGGTACGCGTACTATAAAAAAAAAAAAAAAAAAATCAGGAAATAAATTTTACATGTTTATTTTAAAAAAATATATATAAAAAAAATATTTAAGGATTTTAAAAATTAAAGCATAGTCTTTATAAAAGATAAGAAAATTAAAATAAAAATATGTTTGAAAAAAATGAAGAATATAAAAAAAAAATAGCATTTAAAAAACCTTGCAAATTCACTGAAAAAACCATGGGTTTCACACACGTTATAGTTAGGAATTAGCATTTAAAAAACCTTGCAAATTCACTGAAAAAACCATGGGTTTCACACACGTTATAGTTAGGAATTAGCATTTAAAAAACCTTATAAATTCACTGAAAAAACCATAGGTTTCACACACGTTATAGTTAGGAATTAGCATTTAAAAAACCTTAGAAATTCAGTGAAAAAACCATAGGTTTCACACATGTTATAGTTAGCTGGACATTTTACTCGTAAAAAACCAATGAAATTGCCCCGTTATAGTTAGTTCAGCTAACTATAACTCGCGCGCCCGCAATGCACTGCTGATGACGTCACATATTACATCACTCATGACATGGTCAGTGACATCACTCATGACATCACTGATGACATCTCAAATGACATCACTGATGACATCACTGATGACATCATCTAGTGAATGTGTGTTATTCTGAAAATTAAATATGTTTTATATATGTATATCTCATGGTCGATGGAAGAATAAATGGGTATATAAGTGTCTAAATGGATGATTTGTTTTTGAAAAATTGATTGTGTAACTGACTGATTAAGTGTATCATAGTGAATACATGGCTTAGTGAATAATGTTTAAATATGTAAATATCTGTATCAGTCTCTCACTTTGTGTATAAGTGGCTGCATGGGTTGGTGAGTAGCTACATGGGTGCCTATTTAGGTTATTAGTTGTTTTTTTGAGTATCAGTCTGAGTGTCTGCATGGTTCGGTGGGGGGTATTACGTAGTGCATCGGTGCATGAATGAGTGACTCACTGTTTGTATGTGTTGAACACAGCATGTGTGCAGGACTGTATGGGTGGATGAGTGTGTGTATGGGTGTGTTAGTGAGTGAATGACTGTCTCAATAGTGTCTTCAGGAGTAACTACATACGTTTTAAACTAGTATATGTGACTATTGGTGTATATATGTGAGTATATGTGAAAGTGAGAGATTGAAAGAGTTCCTGTATGAATAAGTATGTGTTTCTATAAGTGATTGTTTAAAAGACTAAGTATGTGTAAGTTTCCGTAGAAGTAAGTGTGGTGGTGTGTGTATAACTGTATATGCAAGTAAATGTATGTTTGATTCTTTATTAGCATGAGTGACTATGTGTGTGAGTAACTCTATGGATGAGTGGCATTGTGTAACAGGATGTATAGATGTATGAGTACATATGATGAGTGAGTACATGTATGAGTGACTGTATAGGACTGTTGGTGAATGAGTGGATGTGTATGTGGATCTTAGAATTACTGAAGAGGTTGTTGTAACTGGTATTGGTATGTCCATTGTTTTGAAATTTTTAGTCTCTATTTTTGAATGTGTGTATCAAAGCTTATATTAAGGTGAGAGGAGGTCTGCCACTCTATCACAAGGATGATGTCATCAGTGATGTCATCAGTGATGTCATTTGAGATGTCATCAGTGATGTCATGAGTGATGTCACTGACCATGTCATGAGTGATGTAATATGTGACGTCATCAGCAGTGCATTGCGGGCGCGCGAGTTATAGTTAGCTGAACTAACTATAACGGGGCAATTTCATTGGTTTTTTACGAGTAAAATGTCCAGCTAACTATAACATGTGTGAAACCTATGGTTTTTTCACTGAATTTCTAAGGTTTTTTAAATGCTAATTCCTAACTATAACGTGTGTGAAACCTATGGTTTTTTCAGTGAATATATATATATATATATATATATATATATATATATTCACACAAAAAACCATAGGTTTCTGGGACGTTATAGTTAGAAATTAGCATTTAAAAACCTTGGAAATTCACTGAAAAAAACCACAGGTTTCAGGGACGTTATAGTTAGTTGGACATTTCACTCATACAAATTGTACGAGTAAAATGTCCAACTAACTATAACGTCCCTGAGACCCGTGGTTTTCTCAGTAAATTTCCAAGGTTTTTTAAATGCTAATTTCTAACTATAACATCCCTGAAACCTGTGGTTTTCTCAGTGAATTTCTAAGGGTTTTAAAATGCTAATTTCTAACTATAATGTCCATAAAACCTATGTTTTTTGTGTGATTTCTTTATGGTTTTTTAAATGCTAATTTTGAATCATAACGTCCCTGAAACCTATGGTTTTTTCAGTGAACTTCTAAGGTTTTTTAAATGCTAATTTCTATCTATAAAGTCCCTGAACCCTATGGTTTTTTCAGTGAATTTCTAAAGTTTTTTAAATGCTAATTTCGAACTATAATGTAGTAGTTGCTTTTGTGGTGCAGAAAGGGGCCTGGGCCTCTGACCAGCATTCAGGAATTCTGCTGCGTAGGTGTAGGTACCAGAAGGGCTACTTGGCCACCAAAGTCCCTCAGGAGTAAAGTGGACTTCATCCCCTAACCAGTACTGTGCCAGGAGGTGCATTTGCAGAGTGGTGGAGAAAGGTGAGCATGGCCTCCGAAGACCTCTCAGCAATCCCCCTGTGTGCGACTTACCGGAGGTAACAGGAGGGATAGTTGGCCCCCAAGTTTAACTTTGGGGGCCAACTACCCCTCTATTAACTCCAGTAAGTCCCACACAGCAGGGTTGCTAAGTTCTCATAGCAGGCCACACCCCCTTTCCCCACCACTCTGCAAACACACTTCCTGGCATGCTCTTGGATGGAGATTAAAGCCCACTTCGATGCTGGGGCTCATAGCGGCCAACTAGCCTACCTGATACCTCCAGTATGCCCCAGATAGTGAGATTGCTGAAAGGTGGAAACAGGCCATGCCCCCTTTCTCCACCACTCCATAAAAGTGCCTCCTGACACGTTCTGGGTTTGAGGATTACGTCCCCTTGAATACTGAGGGTCCCTGGGGGCCAACTAGCCCCCCAGGAACCTCCAGTAAGCCCCACACAGTTGGATTGCTGAGAGTGGTCTGAGGCCACGCCCCCTTTTTACACCACTCTGCAAACGCACCTCCTGGTGCACTGTTGGTGGGGCAATGAGGTCCTGTTGTGTCCTGTGAACCTCAGGACTAAAGTGGACTTCATGTGAGGTCAAAAACAATGCACTGCTTATGATCTCACATATTACACCACTTATGACATGGTCAGTGACATCATTGATGACATCTCAAATGACATCACTGATGATATCATCCAGTGACTGTGAGTATTTTTAAATAGTTAATTAGTGTTAAATACATATAACAATGTGTATTGGTGAATCGGTGTGTGTATGAGTGCCTCCATGTTTGATGCAGTGGTGGGTGACTGATTGTATAAGTGAGTGATTAGGTGTCTCAGTGATGTATGGGTGAGAGAATGGGTTATGTGAATCTCTGTACTAGTCTGTGAGTTGATGTCTCAGTGACTGTATGGGTGTGAGAATGGGTACGTGAGTTTCTGTATGGGTGAGTGATTGGTTGTCTGTGTATCTGTATGGGTATATGAGTGTGCATGTGTGATTGGCTGAGGGGGCTTGTGACTGGCCGAATGGATGAGTGAGTGGGCCAGTCATTGGCTGTATGGGTTAGTGAGTGTATGTGTGAGGGGCTGTATGGATGAGTGAGTGTATGGCTGTGTTGGTGAGTCAATGCATGTCAGTGCTATATGGGTGAGTAACTGGATATGTGAAAGGCAATATGGGTGAGTGATGTGGTATGTGTGTGACTGTATGGGTGAATGAGTGAATGTGAGACTGGCTGTATAGGTGAGTGTCTGCTTGTGTTAGTGATAGTATAGGTTGGATCAATATATGGCCCGTCCTGCCGCAACGAGAAGCCCCGCTGCATTGCAGCGGAACCAGTATTGACGCCAACCAACGCCAGCATACATGGGCAGGAAGTGCGTGGTGGGAGAGTTACTGTGCAGTTTTCACTGGTGTGAGGCACTTCACCGACCCACTGAGGATTTTAATAATTTCATATTTGCAGCGCGCAAGCTACTCACATCAATCAATCAATCAATCAATGATTTGTAAAGCGCACTACATACCCATGAGGGTTTCAAGGCATTGGGGGGGGGGGATGCTGCTGCTATTGGTCGAAGAGCCAGGTCTTGAGTTGTCTCCTGAAGGTCAGCAGGTTTTCGGTTTGTCGCAGGTAGAGGGGGGGGGGTGTTCCAGGTCCTTGCAGCTTGATGGGAGAAGGATCTGCCTCCGAAAGTAGTTCTCCGGATGCGTGGGACCGTGGCCAGGGCGTGGTCAGCAGAGCTGAGTTTCCTGTTGGGTACGTAGAAGGATAGTCGACTGTTGAGATAGGCTGGGCCGGTTTTATGGAGTGCCTTGTGTGCGTGGATCAGGAGCTTGAAGGAGATTCTTTTGTCGACAGGGAGCCAGTGCAGGTTCCTCAGGTGGGGGGTGATGTGGTCACAGCGTGGGATTTCGAGAATCAGGCGTGCCAAGGTGTTCTGGATTCTCTGTAGTCTGTTGATGAGTTTGGACGAGGCTCCAGCATAGAGCGCATTTCCGTAGTCAAGTCTGCTGCTGACTAGGGCCTGGGTGACTGTTTTCCTCGTGTTTCTCGGGATCCATCTGTAGATCTTGCAGAGCATGTGGAGGGTGATGAAACAGGTGGGGGAGACTGCGTTGACTTGTTTGGTCATGGAGAGTTTCGAGTCGAGGATGACTCCCAGGTTGAGTGCGTTATCGGTGGGGGCCGGCGGGGACCCCAGTGACGTGGGCCACCAGGAGTCATCCCATGCGGAGGGGTTGGACCCGAGGATGAGGATTTCCGTTTTGTCTGTATTCAGTTTGAGGTGGCTGTCCTCCATCCAGTCTGTGACGGCCTTCATTCCCTGGTGAAGGATGGATTTGGCGGTGAGGGGGTCCTTGGTGAGGGAGAGGATCAGCTGAGTATCGTCGACGTAGGATATTATGTTGAGGTCATGCTGTCGGGTGATGCGTGCTAGTGGCGCCATGTAGACGTTGAACAGCGTCGGGCTGAGGGTAGATCATTGAGGGACCCCGCAGATGATCTCATGATCACATGAGACAATAGCCTGGCACTACAAAGACCATCAGGTAGTGCAGCTGCCACACCCACTGGGGCGAGTGTCACAAACCATTTAAGGTGCAGGGATTTGCCTGGCACCTGCTTTAAGATAGCCCTTGACAAAGTGCGAGATGAGCATGAAATGCGTTGGGCTCCAAGAACTGGTGTTGAAATTCTTTCACCTGTGAAGCTGTATCTGCCACCGATTAAACGCTGAAAACTTACCTTCCTGTGTGAGGCTTCTGTCAAGAGGGCAACTTGTTTGTTGGATATATATATATATATATATATATATATATATATATATATATATATATAAAATCTACTGGCGGTCGCTAGTAGATAGTTATGCTTAGGACCTATTTTCCATAGGGAATCTGCAACATTCTATTGGGAATATCTTTGGCGCCGATTGATGAATCTTCGCAAAATTTTCCAAGCTTTTGGCCAGCTCCGCTCCGCTCCTACCCTGAAAGTTTGCGGTGATTCGTCAAGCAGGGGCCGAGAAAAAAGGGGGGTCCCAAAACGCGTTTTCCTCATGCAATTTCCCATAGGATCTGTTGTCGCAGCTACAGCCCGAACCGCTGAACGGAATGACACCAAATTTGGCAAAGAGGTAGTCCTCAGTTCAGACTTGTGCCTTTTGCATAAATGGTGTGAATCTGTTCAGTAGTTCCTGAGAAAATTAAGATCTATGGCCGCGGAGCATCTGCGGATGCTCCACGCACCCTCCCCAAACCCTTCCGAGCACAAGCTGAATGCTAATTGGCTGCCGACACTCTGAATCAGGAAGTGTTGGCAGCCATCTTGTGCCTCGGTAGAACCGAGGCACAAGAAAGCACAAAAACAAAGAAGCAAAATGGCACAAGGGGGCAGGGTAGAAACACCCTGACCCCCTAGGCCTGCTCAAGGGGGTCCCACAAGGACCCCCAAGGCCAAAAAATCACGGGATGCGCATCCCGCTAACGAAAAAAAAACAAAGCGCGGCCTCCCACGCTTCGTTTAGATTTAGTCCCCGGGGGGGCCAAGCCCGGGGGCAATATGGTTTTATAATGAGGGGCCCAGAGGGGCCCCCCAGCCCCGGGGACCACCACCCCCGGGGCTTATGTTAATGTATGCGGGGGGGCTCATGGACCCCCGCAGCCCCGGGGAGCGCCACCTCCCTGGGGCACAGAATATGTAAAATAGGGGGTCCATTACGAACCCCCAAGCCCCGGGGACCACCACCCCCCGGGGCTTTAACTTAAGTGGGGGGGCCATGTGCCCCCCCTGGAGCCAATGATGGCCCTGGGGACCGCCACCCCCCAGGGCCGGCTCCTGCAGTGTCCCGGGGTGCCTATCCCCGGGACACTGCTGTTTGCTATGGCAGGGTGGGAGCCTCGCGGCTCCTGCCCTGCCATAGCAAACTGCTTTGGTATTTGGAAGAGAGAGACGATTGCTTTTCCACATGGGGAGCAGCATGTTAGCTGCTCCCCATGTGGAAAAGCAATGCCGGCTCCCACAGGAAGTGGGGAGCCGGCGGGGCCGTGGGGGGATTGGGGACCCCCCATGGCCCCCAACGGAGGCCAGGCCCCGGGGGACGGGGTCCCCGGGGCCATAAGTGGCCCGGGATGGGGGCCACGCGGCCCCCCTCCCCAAATTGGTTTTTATTTAAAATGGCCCCGGGGGATGGGGTCCCCGGGGCCATAGGTGGCACAGGACGGGGGCTATGCAGGCCCCCTCCATAAAAAAAAAAAAATTTAAATGGGCCATGCCCCGGGGGATGGGGTCCCCAGGGCAAATTATGGCCTGGGGACTGGGGCCACGCGTCCCCCTTCCCATTTGAAAAACAAAAAAAAACAAAATTGGGGGCAGGCCCTGGGGGATGGGGTTCCCAGGGCCCAAAAAAAAAGAAAAAGAAGGGGGGCTACACAGCCCCCCTTCTAAAAAACAGAGGGGGAAAAAAAAGGATCGGGCCGGAGGCCACGCCCCCTCCTTACACCGCTCTGCAAACGCGCCCCCTGGCGCGTTTGCAAAGGGGGAACGAATTCCCCTTCAATACTGGGGGTCCCTGGGGGCCAACTAGCCCACCAGGAACCTCCAGTATGCGCCAGGGGGCTGCGTTGCAGAGAGGTGTAATGAGGCCACGCCCCTTTTTACACATCTCTGCAACGCAGCTCCCTGGCGCTTACTGGAGGTACCTGGTGGGCTAGTTAGCCACCTGGGGACCTCAGGATTCAAGGGGACTTAATCTCCCAACTTAAAACGCACCACGGGGCGCGTTTGCACAGTGGTGAAGGTAGGGGGCGGGGCCTGAGATTATACTGTGCAAACACGCCCTGTGGCGCGTTTTAAGTTGGGGAATTCATTCCTCTTCAATCCAGAGGTCCCCTAGGGGACAAATAGCCCACCAGGTACCTCCACTAAGCGCCACGGAGCTGCGTTGCAGAGTGTTGTAAAAAGGGGTGTGGCCTCTGAAGACCTCTCTGCAAGGCAGCTCCCTGGCGCATACTGGAGGTACCTGGTGGGCTAGTTGGCCACCAGGGGACCTCAGAATCAAGGGGACTTAATCCCCTAACTTAAAACACCCCACGGGGCGAGTTTGCACAGTGGTGAAGGTAGGGGGCAAGGCCTGAGGTGAGATCTGTGCAAACACGCCCTGTGGCGCTTTTTAAGTTGGGGAATTAATTCCTCTTCAATCCTGAAGGTCCCTGGGGACCAACTAGCCCACCAGGTACCTCCAGTAAGCGCCACGGAGCTGTGTTGCAGAGTGTTGTAAAAAGGGGCGTGGCCTCTGAATACCTCTCTGCAATGCAGCTCCGTGGCGCATACTGGAGGTACCTGGTGGGCTAGTTGGCCCCCAGGGGACCTCAGGAATGAAAAGGAATTAATTCCCCAACTTAAAACGCGCCACAGGGCGTGTTTGCACACGTCACCTCAGGCCCCTCCCCCTTCCTTCACCATTGTACAAATATTCCTCTAAAATCAGCCGAACTACAAATTCCGATTTACTCACCTGTAATCAGGAGAGAACCCAGTGCTGCATCTTTTAGCCCAGCACTGACTCTGAAAAGTAATTCTAAGTGTACTTACCAGTAACTTGTATTTCCTTCCATAGGAATCCATTGTGTGGTTTTCACCAGAAAATTTTCAAAGTGTCAATTTTTGAAACGTACAAATATTCCTCTAAAATCAGCCGAACTACGAATTCCGATTTACTCACCTGTTATCAGGAGAGAACCCAGGGCTGCATCTTTTAGCCCAGCACTGACCCTGAAAAGGAATTCTAAGCGTACTTACCAGTAACTTGTATTTCCTTCCATAGGAATCCATTGTGTGGTTTTCACCAGAAAAGTTTCTAGGTGTCTATCTTCACAAACTAAAAATATTCCCCAAAAATTGTCTGTATGACTTAAATACATTCTTTCAACTGTTTACAGGAGGTTGGCCAGTGCTGGATCCAGGATCCACCACTGAGTAAGAAAAAGTAACGATAACACTACTTACCTGCTAAGTGAATTTTCTGCCATAGGATAACATTGGTGATTCTATGGGAAAAAGTTTCTAAGTGTCAACTTTTAAAATACAATAATACTCCTTAAAAATCACTACTGTAACCAAAGCGCTTTTACTCAACTGTTTACAGGAGATGTCCAAGGACTGAATCAAGGATCCAGTCTTCTGGTTAGAAAAGTAATCCATAAAGTAACTAATTGCATTTAACTAGAAATTCACATTGAGCTCAATGTTGCTTTGTGTTTGAAATTGTGTTGCCCATTGCAACAACTGTAACTACTGTACTTAAAAGTCTGTTGCCTATTTGCCAAGTATTTAAACTAAAGTAATTCATTCTGAGAAAGTATATTTTGTATTGTAATGTATAATGTAATTAAAAAAAAATATATCTAAAAATAAATAGTTTAAAAAATGTAGTAATCAGTATCAAAAAAATCAGTGTAACAATTAATACATTCAAAATTGTCATTTAGAAAACCTTTGAAATTCACTGAAAAAACCATAGGTTTCAGGCCTGATATAGTTAGGAATTAGCATTTAAAAAACCTTTGAAATTCACTGAAAAAACCATAGGTTTCAGGGGCGTTATAGTTAGGAATTGGCATTTAAAAAACCTTAGAAATTCATTGAAAAAACCATAGGTTTCAGGGACGTTATAGTTAGCTGGACATTTCCCTCATACAAAACCCTAGAAATTCCCCTGTTATAGTTAGTTCAGCTAACTATAACTCGCGCCCTCGCAATGCACTGCTGATGACGTTACATATTACATCACTCATGACATGGTCAGTGACATCACTGATGACTTCACTGATGACATCTGAGATGACATCACTGATGACATCACTGATGACGTCATCCATGTGATAAATTAGTGCATCTTCTCACACCCTTTGATATACTCAATCAAAATTTCAGACGTCCATTCTCAAAACCATAGATACTCCAATACCAATAACTACATACCCACTCATTGACTCTTAGATCTACACACACATCCACTCACTCACCTGTACAGTCACTCATACTTACAGTCACTCAGTACAGGACTATCATATCCATTTATATACCTACATAGACACTCACACACCACCAATCATCCATAGAGGTACTCTCACACCTAGTCAGTCATGCAAATAATTAATCACACTCCCATTTACTCACCTATGCAGTTATACACATACAAGTTCACTTACTCATAAAAATAGTACCACATTCTTACGCTCTTATACAATCACTGATACAAGCACACACTCATCCATACAGCCAATCTCACAATCACACACTCTCACATATACCCACTTATATACTCTTACACACATATATACTGCCTTTCACATATGTAGTTACTCACACATGTACCACTGAGATATACATTCAGTCACTAACACAGCCATACATACACTCACCCAACCATACAGTCCATCACAGATTCACTCTTAAAACCATGCACCCATAGAATCACCCACTCACAAATGTATGCACAGAGTCACACACACCCCACCCACACAAACACTCAGGCACCCAAACAGATACTCAGACAACCAATCATTAACCCATAGAGACACTCATATAGCTATTCACAAAACCATGCAGCCGCTTATACACCAAGAGACAGACAGATACAAACATTCACACAGTTTAGTCACTAGTCTGCAGTAAGATACGTTTAATGACTCACTTATAAGTCAGTCACGCACCTACTAAATCATCCATTCACACACTTATACACCCACTCATTCTTCTATAGGTTTTTCCCTATATATATATTAAACATATGTAAAATTTACAGAAACACACACTCACTGGATGACATCATCAGTGATGTCATCAGGGATGTAATTTCAGATGTCATCAGTGATGTCATCAGTGATGTCACTGACCATGTCATGAGTGATGTAATATGTGACGTCATCAGCAGTGCATTGCGGGGGCGCGAGTTATAGTTAGCTAAACTAACTATAACAGGGGAATTTCTAGGGTTTTGTATGAGGGAAATGTCCAGCTAACTATAACGCCCCTGAAACCTATGGTTTTTTCAGTGAATATACATATACATACATACATACATACATACATATATATATATATATATATATATATATATATATATATATATATATATATATATATATATATATATATATATATATATATCTAGGCTCAGTGGGGTATCCAATGCAAGCAGCACTCGAACACGGCTTAGCTTTCCCCAAGTAAAGCTTTATTTGGTATGCAGACAGCTTTCCTCAGTCATTCTCCCAAGGCACACGACCACAGCCTTACGCCGTCCAGCCGCTAAGCATGCACCACCCCATGGACTAAGGGGGTCATGGAGTTTCCATATGTAACTCCGAAATGAAACGCGTCTTGTGGATCAGCGGCACATCTTTCCTTGGGGCTCATGTGGAGCTTTTAATTGGCATTAATTTAAGAGGCATCCATCAGTGGACTGTATTACGGACTACGTATCCCAGAAACCTTTGCATACAGTCTCATTGGAGCAGCTGAATGGCAGCGTGTGATTGGGTATAAAGTGGGAGGCGTGGCCCGTCATGCCCCTTTCGACCGATGCCTCTGAGGAAGTGCAAACGAAACGCGTAAGGCTGTGGTCGTGTGCCTTGGGAGAATGACTGAGGAAAGCTGTCTGCATACCAAATAAAGCTTTACTTGGGGGAAAGCTAAGCCGTGTTCGAGTGCTGCTTGCATTGGATACCCCACTGAGCCTAGATATATATATATATATATATATATATTCACTGAAAAAACCATAGGTTTCAGGCACGTTATAGTTAGACATTAGCATTTACCTTAACTGTAAGACCTGCTTATACTGAGGCAATCTCAGTAAATTCACTCCCTAGGGGTGTTTTGTCTGGTCCAGGTAGGACTGCGGAAGGAGGGCCCGTCCCAAGTTTTTCCAGTTCATCTACACTCATACCCGACCCCAGTCCTGGTCCCGATCCTGGCTTTAATAACAGCCCATGGGAGCCTGTGGTGAAAAATAAGAGGAACTTGAAACAAGGCCCAACCCCAGCTAAAACAAAAAAAACAGGGCCAAAATCTAAATCTAGGTCTATTCGGCAGAATATGGGGACCATTCATCAACCAGTTTCCCCTCCAGTTGTGATAAAATACATTGGCCAGGTGGAGCTAAGTGTTTTTGGGGAAAGATTAGTAGAAAAAATAAAGGGAAGCCTAATTTCTGCCCTTGCACTGATCTTGGAGTGATTCAATACTCTGGAACGGGTGATTAAGGAACTAGCCTTCAAGAGTAAGCCTACCTCTGCTCCCCTAGCTTTTACATCCCCAGATGATCCCATGAATCCCATAAATCCTTTAAGCAAACTCTAGCAACTTGGGAACCCATGGGAGGATTGATAGCCAGGTCCTGATTTTACACAGGAACTCCGGTGTCATCCCCTCTTCAGCTAACCTCAGCGCTACAGTAATGAGACCTGATACAGCGCTGAGGGGTCCCCAGTCTCATGTTAGATCCAGTCGTGGAGGGCCACAAGATTCACCAGCCATCGCAGACCATTCTCTTCCACAGCAACCCTATCGTCAACATGCACATGCGCATCAAGTCTTACAGTTGCCGGCAGAGTGTTTCCCCTATGTAGTTGTTCTGGTGGGGGTACCTGCGATCTCAGCACACACAGTTCAAAATTACGAGGCCCTGAAAAATAAAGTTTGCTAGGAGAACTCCACACTGTCTAATTGGGAGTTTGACAACATCCTCATGGGGAGGAGAGTCAGTTGGATCAGGCCTTCTCCAAAGGCATTGGAAGGGAAATGTATTGCGGTCAATTACAGGTTCCCAGAGCTGGCCCATGTGTAGATTCTCAGAGAGCTCTTGAGATACATAGCTTCCATACACTCTCAGATTTGGATACAAATGTCTGACTTGCTCCTTATGCTGCCCATTCAAAGGAACAACACCCTCGAACAAAAGACTATGCCAGACCAGAGCCGACTATAGTGCTCTCACCCAAGATAGCTAGTTGCCACGCTACTGAGGGCTGGTCAGGGTCATTACATGAAGGCTTGTTGGGTATTGGGAACGTCAAGAAGCCCCCGGCATTGATGATTTCTTCAGAGGAACCCCCACCGATCCAGATGGTTGACATTCCAACTGAAGATATCTCTCTGACACAGTGCATAAGGGGTCTGCGGATCCTCTCTTGAATGTGGCAGGGATCTATCTAAAGATTTCCAACAATGACTGGTTATATTTGTCAAACCTTTGACATATGTTGTCAGGAAAGAAGAGCGTATAAACATATTGCAATCAATGAGTTCAGGTCATTTTGCTCAGCTGATGTCCCTTTATCAGCTGGCAAGGGGAAGGGTGGTCGCTTAATTTTGGAATCAACTGCAGTGGGGAATGTTCAAGTAAAGGAATTGTTTTTTAATCCTCATTTTCAACTGGTGAAGATGTTGTACCCCATAGAGTTTAACTTAATCCTAATCAATTTTTATTATATTTACTTCAGGGCCCAACTTGTGGGGATTACAGAGGAGCAGGAGCATATTTTCCAGGATAAAATAGATGAAGAATTGAAGAAAGCTTCTTTACTATGGGTGGGAGATTTTAATATAACGAAATGTCTCTACAGTGGGAACCACATGTGTGAAATTTTTAATTGGCTGGGTGAGCCTGCTGGTCATTTCACACATTCAGCATTTGGGAAAGCATTAACACAGCTAATAATAGTAAACAACCTGACCTTTCCAATAGATTTAATGGTGAAAAACCAGATACATATGCCAACCTTTGTGGGGAGATGCAAAGGAACTACCATTGACCATATTCTAGAGTTAGATACTTTGGTACCACTGCTAAAAAACTGCAAGGTTTGCCTCGCCCCTTTTAGCGATCATTATCCCATCACTGTACTGCTCACCTGCACGCCCTTAGCTTCCCCTACCCTAGACAAAGCACAGTCTATGTCCTACACCAAAAATAAGGGGTTGTATACAAAATGGCAACATGTTGATTCTAGCAAAAGCCTCATAGTAGTGGTAAACAGAAATCATTTGGAAATTTTAAATTGCTTGGGAGAAAACTGTGAGCCAGCTATTGTGTGCGAAAAGTTCACAAGGATTTGTAACTCAATTTCTGATTCACTATTGAGTAAGAACAAACTTCCTGTACGCCCTGGTGCACATGGTTTAATTCAGAATGTACACACACCGATAGAGCGTTAAAAAATGCAACTCACAAAATGCCGCAGGATGCAGTGGAGGTGAGGGAGGCCAGAAGGAATGACAAAAAAAGCTATCAAAAAAAGAAAAAGGCTGAAATAAGAACCAAGGACTGGAATGATCTGGAACAGGCAGCAGTCCTGAAAGATAATCAAGCCTTTTGGGAAATAGTGAATAGGCCCTTTTTCACCAAAAAGCCAGAACCAGGTATTGACTGCCATATTAGGAGCACAAATGGGTCACTCATTTTGTAAAAATATTTAACCCAGAAGTGTCTGAAAGAAATCCAAGGATCCCTGCTGAGCCTGCTATAACCAGTGCGGCACTAGTTGATTTTAGTAAATCTATCTCTGTGGGGAAAGTATGCACAGCCATACTCCGCTCAGCATCAGGAAAGGCAGCAGGTCCTGACGGGGGACCAGTGGAGTTTTTCAAACACAATTTAGATCTCCGGGTCCCACTCCTTACACAAGTGTTTTAGGTCTATATTAGTTGGGGGTCAAGTGAGTCATGGAGTCAGTCAGTCACACTTACTATATTAAAAAAAAGGTGATAAGAACATTCCATCCAACTACTGCACGATTACACCTGCTTGACTCTTTGGGAAAAATCTTTGGCAGGGTCATTTTAGGGAAGTTGGAAGCTTGAGTAAGTGAAAACTCTTTTTTTACCAAAGTGCAATATAGAATTTGCCTAGGAATGGGCACCACAGAGCAAGCTCTAAATCTTTCCCTAATCCTGGGTAAATATGTCAAGGCCAGAAGGAGAGGCATATACATGGCCTTTAAGGATCTCTTCTGGACCTTTGACTTAGTGGACAGAAATAATGGGACTTGCTGGAGTAGATTCATGTATACTGCATGTGTTAAAAAGTCTTCAACAAGATACGAATATGAGAGTGCACTACTCCCAATTAGGTGACCACACTCCCCCTATCCAAGTTACCTGTGGGGTGAGACATGGCTGTATCTTGGCGCCTTTTTATTCCTTTTTTATATTAATGCCCTTGACTTCATTCTAACAGATTGTACCCCTGATATCCCAAAAATTGGTTCGCACCTAGCCTCTGTTTTATTATATGTGGATGATGCAGTCCTTCTTGCCCATACTGCATAAGGCCTGTAAGTTCTTGTAGATGGGGTTTACAGTTTTATGCAGGGGTTAAACCTCAAGGTAAATAATGATAAATCCTATATTTTAACATGCGGGCCAAAGACCACCCACTCAAAGACGTTATTTAGCGGCCATATACCAATAAAGAAGACAACAGATTTTAGTTACCTGAGCATTCTATTTAGCGAAAACCTGAAATGCGATAATCTGATTCTTAAAAAATCCCAGTCGATGGAGGTGGCCTGTGAATCTCTGTTTAGATTCCCCAAAAAGTTAGGACGCAATCCTCTAACGAACTGATAATGCTATACAGAAGTAAATGTCTGTGGGTGGGTACATATGGTGTGGGACACCTGTAAAGACCCTCCTGATAGCAGAAAACAAGCTTTTAGCAAGGCTCTTAGGAATTCCCGAATCCACATCAGGTTTTATCACTCATAGTGAAATGGTCCTTAATTCAATAGAAGACAAGGTGGTATAGCACCTATATTGTTGTGGATTATAATTTGGTCCACTCCGGAGCTAAGCTGAACTTGCGGAAATAGTAGAGGATTGTCTGAAACAGACTAATGTGCTAGACATTCCATGGATCAATTATGTAAAAAATACACTTCATGATTTGGGATTAACTAGTGTTTTGGGGAATACTAGTGAGATTGGTTCATGCACGAAGGCTCAAGTAAACGACACATACCATACCCATAGAGAAGAAATGAGACTGGAGAGAGCTCTGGGCATGGCAACCATCCATGCGTATATCACTTTGTCAACTTGTGTAGGTATGGAGCCTTATCTCTTATGGATAAAGGCACCAGAACATAGATTTTATTTAACCCACCTTTGAATAAATATGATTACGTTCTTGGTGGCCTTTCCCTTTACTGGGACGTGGTTCGCTTCATTACCCCGCTGCCCATGTGATACAGTGTCCATACAGGCCACTAAGCATTTTATGTTATTTTGCACCCTCTATTCAGCTTTTAGAATCAAGCTTATACTCCCAATTTTAGCTGGAAAATGTTTTAAAATATACCAAGAAGGTTTACTGTTTAAACAACATTATGAGTCCCCAACAATTAGTTACTCAGTATGGAATTTTATTACTCAGGCTACGAGTCTAAGGAAAACATATGCTGTGTGACCCAGTTCTTATGTTATGGAAAGGCACTGATGATGTACAACTTAGGGGTCCATTAGGCTGTAGGGCGGATCGCCACAGCTGGCATGGTAGTGGCGATCCGCCCTACATCCTTCCCCACCTGCCACCCATTTTCCCCCTGCCAGACGGAAAAACCGCCCGCCGGTTTTCCGCCGGTCGACTAGTCGACCGGGCAGAAAAGATGCTCAATATGGTGGCGGTGGCGGCATGACACCGCCATCCATATTTGGATGCAGGCACAGACGTGCCTTTCCGTGGCAAGTGAAGTTTGGTGTCGGGGGCCCGTTGCGGGCCCCCAGGGTGGGGGGGTGGGGGGGGTAGGGGGGGACATGGGGGGTACCTATGGTACCCCCCTGCATTGTCATAGACATGGTGGCAGGCACCTTGCGGTATCTGTCACCTTGTGCATGACAATGCACACAGTGCATACCCAGCATTGTGGCGAGCGGTGCTGTGAGCACCGCCCGCCCCTATGCTGGGAATGGAGGATGCCACCACCACGGTGGCAGTGGCATCCTAATTGCAGGTGCGAGACCGACGCACCACTGGCGGCCGGTCCCAGCACCGCTAGGGTGACGGGCAGACTAAAGTCCACACTCCATCCTAATGGGCCCCTAAGTATTTTATCTTTGTGAATTTATTGTGTGTGATCGTCTTGCAATTTGTTTTCACTTTGTGCTTTCATGGTCTTTTTGACAAAACAAAGATTATTTGATGATGATGGTGAATTATTAGTTCATTAACAGTCATTTATTTTCTATTCATTTTGATAATTTTCTTTATCTTTGCAATAGATGTGGGGCACCAGTCCAGAATTGTTTGTGTTTAATCAAGGGTTTTTGTCTGGGTTTTAGAAGGTGTGATACCTTCTATGTGGACCATGAATTCTGAATAACCATATGCACCTATTATGCATCAATGGTCAAGTGATTCAATTCAGCATACATAATGTTTCTTCTTATCCCTTTTGGTTAGCTGTCCATTAACGTCGGAAAAGGAGAGACTAAGGAAAAAAAGGGGAGGGGGCCATGAGGCCCTCCTCCCCGGGCTTCTTTCGGACCTGGGGACCACAACCCCCTGGCACTGACTAAAATTTAATGGGGAAGGAGGGCTGTGCTGCCCCCCTCAATGGACCACTTTCAGCCCCAGGGGCTCTATCCCGCATTTTTTCTTTTTTAATTTTCACCAAATTCACAAATCCATCTCGATTTTCGGCAGGACTCGGGAGAGGGGGTCAGGGTCTCCCTATCCTACCCCCTTTTCTTCTTTTTCCTTTTTTGTTAACTTTAGTTTGGGATTCGGCTGAAGCCGAGTCTCAAGATGGCTGCCAACACTTCCTGGTTGAAGTCTTGGCAGATAATCCGATATCACCATGGGAATTGTTGGATCCTCAGAGGATCCGTTTCCCTATATATGCAAATATGGTTTTCCTTTAATTTCTCAAAAATTACTGAATGATTTTACACCAAATAACAAAAAGGGTGCTTTCTGGACCACGAGCTAACTCTCTGCCAAATTTGATTTAATTCCATCCAGCATTTCAGGCTGTAGTCATGTTCAAATTCCCACTGGGAATCCTCGTGAAATGTTTAAAACTAGCTTGGCATTGACTTCAACTGCTGTATTGCACATTTCGGGGTGATCAGTCAAGCGGGGGCTGAGAAAAAGGGAGTCTCAAAATGGGTTTTCCCCATGTTAATTTCTATAGGAAGTTTAGACACGGCTACAGCCCGAACTGCTGAACAGAATTACACCAAATTTGGCAGCAAGGTAGCTGCTGGTCCAGAAAGAACACTTTTTGTTAATTGGTGTAAATGTGTTCAGTAGTTGTGGAGAAATTTTAAAAAATCCAATTGTATATCTAGGGACGCAAAGGATCTATCGACCCCTCACGACCTTCTGCTGATATCTGATTGGCTACCAACACTCCAAACCAGGAAGTGTGGGCAGCCATCTTGTGATTCAGCAAGGATGTCCTTGGGGGCCACCTAACCCTCCTGTAACCTCCAATAAGTCCTAAACAGTGGGATTGCCAAGGGGTCTTTGTAGGCCACACCCCCTTTCTCCAACACTCTGCAAACACGGCTCCTGATGAACTACTTGTAGGGAGATGAAGTCGACTTTACTTCTGAGGGACCTTGGGGGCCAAGAAACCCTCCTGGTACCTCCTGTAAGTCCTACACAGGGGGGTTCCTCAGTGCTGGTCAGAGGCCCAGCCCTTTTTCCCCACCACTCTGCAAACCCGACTACTAGTTAAAAAAACATAGAAATTCAATGAATAATCCAAAGGTTACAGGGATGTTATAGTTAGTAATTAGCATTAAAAAGCCTTTGAATTTCACTGACAAAAACATGATACAAGGACCTTATAGTTAGGAAATGGAATAAGAAACCCTTCGAAAAAAGCAAAGTTTACAGAGATGTTATAGTTAGGCTCAGGTTTCACTCGTACAAAACCAAAGAAATTCAACCATTATAGTCAGTGAGCTAACTATAACTTGCGCACCCGCCATGCACTGCTTATGACCTCACAAATTACATCACACATGACATCGTAAGTGACATCACTGATGACATCTCAAATGACATTATTGATGACACCACTGATGACATCATCCACAGAATCTCTGACACACCCACTCACACCCCCATATAACCTTTCATACACCCACTCCAACTTCAACACTATCATTCTCAAACCCATTCACACAGCTATACCAGTACATACACAGCCACTCATTCATTCATAGATCAATACACACATCTAGTCACGTACCCATACAGCCACTCATACACCCACTCACTCACTAATACAGCCACTGACATATCTACTCTCCCACCCATACAGCCACTCACACACGTCAGTCACCCATAGAGCCACTGGCACACCAACTCACTCACCAATACAGCCAATCAAAAAGCCACTTGCTCACCCATACAGTTACATACACACTCACTCACTTACTCATGCAGACACTAACATGTACTTGCCCACCTATACAGTCACTGACACAAGCACACACTCACCTATACAGCCACTTTCACATTCACTCACTCACCCATACAGTCACTCATATACTCCATCACTCACCTACACTGCCTTTCAGATACCCAGTTACTCACCCATATACCACTAAAACATGTACTCACGAACACAGCCATACACACACTCACCCATACAGCCCCACATACATGCACTCACTAACCCATAAAGCCACTCACTCACCCACTCAGTCATCACCCACCCACACAGACACTCAGACACCCACAGAGGTACTCAGACAATCAATCACTCACCCATACAGAAACTCATGTACCCACTCACACAGCCATAGAGCCACTTAGTCACTAACTGACAGACAGATACATTTACACAACCAGTCATCACCCATACATTCACTGAGACATGTAATCATTCACTTATACAGTTAGTAACACACCAAATGAACCAACCAATCAGGCACTCATACACCCAGTGATTCACCAATACACCTTGGTATGTATTTAAAACATAAAGTTTTTAACAACACTCACAGTCACGGGATGATGTCATCAGTGATGCCACTGACCATGTCATGAGTGATGTAATATTTGTGGTCATAAACAGTGTATTGCGGGGGGGGGCAGTTATATTTGGCTCACTAACTATAATGGCTGAATTTATCTGGCTTTGTAACTATAATGTCTCTGTAACCTTTGGTTTTTTTCAGTGAATATATATTGTGTGTAACCTATTGGCGGTCACTACTGGGTAGTTATAGTTAGGTCTGCTTTTCCATAGAGAGAGTGTTTTTTTGTTTGCTAATAACTTTTGCCCCTTTTCATGAATCTTCACAAAAAATTCCCCAAAAAAGTACATCCACCTCAGCTCAGCTCCTTCCTGAAAAGTTTTGGAGTGATCGGTCAAGCGGGGGGAGAGAAATAAGGGTGGGGTTGCAAAACACAAAATACACATGCATTTTCCATAGACTTTTTAAAACAAGGCTACAGCAACAACTGATAAATGGAATTACACTAAATTTGGCAGGATTCTAGATCTTGGTCCACATATTGAGCTTTTAGTGATATGGTGTAAATCCGTTCAGTAGTTTTTGAGAAGTTTAGGGACAAAATAATTATATATCTGAACGTTGGGTCCGTGATAGATTCAAGAGCCTGTCACATAGAACGTTCTGATTGGCCTAGGGAGCTTTTTTCCTTTGGACCATCAGGCTTCCACAGGAGTCAGACTCCCATGGAATTGAACACTCTAATCGGCTACCAGCAAAATGAAAAAAATGTTGCTGGCAGCCTTAACAGGGCTCCATGTAGGGGACCATAGGGACTGCCCCCTGGGGCCAAAAGAAAAAAATGCAAAAAATGCTGCAATCCAGAGACACTTCTGCGGGATCGAAAGAAAATGCACCCAGGCTGCACTTAACATTCTTATGCTCTGAGAAGCCCACCCCCAGGCTGTGTTTATAAATGGGATAAAAATTGTTAATATAGTGGGGCATGCAGCCCACATCCCTGAGCTTCTATAGGCCCTGGGGAGCCCACCATGGTGCCAAAATTTCTATGTATGCAGAGGGGGGCTGAGTGGTCCCCCTCCCTGAGCCTCAAAAGGCCCTGGGGAGCTCACCCCTGGGTCCAAAATTTAACAAAAAGCGGAGGGGGCAATGTGGTCTTATTCCTGAGGGAGCCTACCCCGGGGCCTATTACTTCAAAGGAGGCTAGCTGCTCTGCCCATTGATAGACCCAAAGACCCCATCCCCTGTGGCCGGTTCACAAGCTATGTCCCGGGGATCCCACTTCCAGGACATAGCAGTTTCCCTACCCACAGCAGTGTAAGGCAGGGAAACTTGTGTTTCCTCTTGCTAGGCAGAAGCAATTTCGAATTTTTGGCCAAGCGGGAGCCATCACCAAGTCTACTCCCAGCAGGAGGGAGCTTTGAAAATGCTCCCACCTGCTGGGAGAGGATCTTTGATCTGTTTCCACGCTCACAGGAAAACGGGCAGGGAAACAGATCAAACTATTGCTCCTGCCCTGTTATACCTGTCATTCTTAGGGTGGTCTTCGCCCAAACTTTTTTGCTTTTGACCTCCACATTTTTGCTGCATCTTTTGTTTGGCCTTAGGACTCTGAGCACTTCACCACTGCTAATCAGTCCTAAAGGGCATGTGCTTCTTCCCTAAACATGAGTGTAATTGTGTATGCATTATTGACATGTTTAGTTTACCTGCAAGTCCCTTGTAAAGTGGTATACTCTATACCCAGGGTCTGTAACCTAAATGCTACAAGTGGATTTGCAGCACTGATTGTGCCACCCACACTAGTAGTCTTTCAAACATGTCTCAGTTCCTGCCACTGCAGTGCATGTGTGTGCAGTTTACTGCCACTTCAACTTGGCATTTAAAACTATTTGCCAAGCCTTAAACTCCCCTGTTTTTACATATATATGTCACCCCTAATGTAGGCCCGAGGCAGCCCTAAGGGCAGGGCCGCTATATAAATAAAAGGTAGGGCATGCACTCTTATGTTTTGCATGTCCTGGTAGTGATAAACAGCCTATTTGGTTTTTCACTACTGTGAGGTTTACCACTCTCATAGGTTAACATTAGGAATTCCTTGATACACTTTTAAGCTGTAATTCCTGATCGGAGAGGAGTAGCTTTTTCATGTTTCATATGTTTGCAATGGTAATAATAAATCCTCCTTACTGGTTAAGTTGGATTTAACATTGCTGTTTTAGAAATGTCACTTTTTGAAAGTGACATTTCTCTGCACTTACTGCTTTGTGAGCCTGTTTCCAATACATGTCTGGGGTGGGTGACATCTACACTTTGTGCATTCCCTCTAGACAGCTACATTACAGGAACAATAGGTATGTCTGAGTACCCATCTACATAAATCTGCATCCTGATGACCTTGTCTAGGTAGGATGGAAGGGAGAGGCTAGCACTTCACTTGAATAGGTAATGTTCTGTCCCCATACAAAGGGCTGATTTACCCCCCCCAGATAGCGTGTCCGGCAGGACTGGGCTGAAAGGGGAACCTATGCACTTCAGAGAGATTTGAAGTCACCCCCCACATCAAAGGCACTTTTGGGTACTGGGTCCGTAGCCCATCAAATCATACACTACTGGACTTGTAACTAAACTCTGCCAGAAGAACTGTTGTGCTGCCTAAAGGACTCAACTGGACTGCTTTTCTGGAAGGACTAATTTTCTGCTTTTTGCCCTGCTGCCTGTTGCTCTCTGAACCTGTTGAATGAGAGTGGGACACTGCCTTCTTTCCAAGTGATCTGCAAGGACTTGTTAGCTTGCCTCCTGTTCAAGAAGTGTCCGGGCCATAAAACACTTCATTCTTGGCTGCTGGACTCTGCCTTTTATGAGCCTGGCAGCCCAGTTCCACCCTGGTCAGCGCTTTGCTCTTTGATTTGCAGAGGGGCTCACAAATGGTCAGTGCTTTGCTCCTAACCTACAACCAAGGACGGCACCTTTTCCCTCTAATTGGCACCTCATTTATGTTAAAAGCAGCCTTCAACCAACTACTGCCATGTTGGGCTGTTTTGAAATCACCTCTGCATTCCTTTCTCAATGTGTTGCCTGGTCAATAACTATGCTTGGCCCATCCATCTGCAGGGAGCGGGAACCAACGCTGTGCTCCCTTGTTAGTGGCTTGCCTGCCATCTCAAGGTGAAGGAGTCTGATCGAGGAAGCTCACTGCAGATGTTGTTGTGTGCACCCTTTAACTCCGACCGTGGAGACTGTTTCGTCCAGTGCGACTGCATCTCTGCTACTCTCCAGAGAATATACTTTTTGTGCGCACAGCACCCATGAGGTCCCTGACGCTGACCTGCTCTCTCATGGGCAGCTGAAATTGCTTGATTACACTGATCTCAAGGGACAAGTGAGAAGCTTACACCTTAGTGCCTCACTGTGCACTGTTTTGGACACGATACTGCGAGAAAACCAAATAATAGCATGCCTTACGTAAACTCAGGTTGTTTATTCCCAGTCTAACATGACCTGATGATCGTGAGTGCTGTGTAGGCACTGTGTTTACCTTGGTTTTTTAAACTGCATATCTTGTGAACCACTGATTGGATTTTTGTTGTTCAGGTTTTGTTTTATTAAGAAAAGAGTATACTATGTGTCTATACTGGTGCGAAGCCTTTCTGTGGTGTTTACAATGTTTGACTGTATCTAAGGTTCTGATTTATGAGAACCCTGCATCACATTTGTATCATGTAAATTGGTACATGCGTGACGCAGGGCTCTCATTTCTATTTGTGTGAGTGGCCTCATAAATCATGAGTAAGGCGATGCTCCTGGGAGGCATTGCGGTGGGTCTTCCCATGCAATAAGCATGGAAATTGATGCTGCCCCAGATTTAACAATCAAGCCGGCCCTGCGGGGTGGGGTTCCCAGTGCCGAAATCAGGATATATGTTCAGCCCTGGGGGATGAGGTCCCCAGAGCCTAAAGCAGCTTTTATTTTTATATACCATCCTGGGGAATGGGCTCCCAAGGGTCTAACAAGGCTTGGGTACGGGACCCATGTAACTCCACTCCCCTTTAATTAAAAAACAAATGGCCCCAGGGGATGAAATCTCCAGGGCTTTACAAGGTTTGGAGAGGGGGCCGCGCTGCTCCCCTCCTCTTCTAACATGTATGCACATCCTTGGGCCATGGGGTCACCAGGACCTAAAGAGGGTCAGGGAGGTGGGCCACATGGCCCCCCTCCCCTTTAATGAAAAGAAAGGCCCTGGTGATGGGGTCCCCAGGCCCTGTGGCCAACCCCCAACTGTGTACAGTCGTGTGTGGGGTTGGCTGACTTTGAAGGGCAGGGTTGGCTGCATTGCCTGTCCACAGGCCAGGCCCTGCAGCCAATCCTACACTGCCGTACATGGCTGAAGGCCTGTGCACGGGTTGCATATACGTATGGTAATTAAATACTACTTTCTGTAAAAAAGCCTAGAAATTCAGTGAAAAACCAATATGTTACAGTAAGTTACCGTTAGGTGTGAAAAGAAATGTGTTTAAAAACAACAACAAAACTTAGAAATTCACAACAAAAAAAAGGTTAAAGTGACCCTATAGTTTGGTGAATTTGTCAGTGACAACATTAACATTTTGTATTAAAATAAACACAAAATTCACCAGTTATAGTAAGGAAAGCTAACTATATCTTACACTCCCGCCATGCACTCCTTATCACCTCACATATGACAACACTCTTGACATCAATTATGACATCATTGATGACATCTCAAATGACATTACTTTAACCTTTGTTTTTTTTATATATATATATCCGGGAACACTCTTTCTCATCTCGCTTTCTCCTCCACGCGAAAGAAAGAGCACGGACCACAATAGTTCGTTCTGCAGGTATTTTATTGCAGATCGCATTAGCCGTGACGCGTTTCGTCCCTCACAGGGGACTTGCTCACATGACACACTTTCAGCAGGACGAGTTATTTAAATACCGTTTTTTTTACTTTTGCCTCGTGATTTTCTTAAAATGACAAGTGCATTATGAAAACAAGGTTGACCATTGACATATAAATAGTAATGTTTCTTGTTAGATGGTTTCATTTTAAGCAATGGATTATAAAGATTTCAAATATGCCTTGCATATCAATGTATAAATAAATAAATACATAAATAACTTTGTTGTTAAATACATAAATTTATATAAATAAATACATATATTCGCACATTGATCAGATTGTTGTAAAATAACTGTACAAATACCTAAAATCACCCTTTAAAAAATCAAATGTTTTGCTTTAAAACCATGAAACACCAAAAAAACGCATTACTGCATACCGTTATTTATTGGGTTTACTAGATATTTTGGTTTGGAAACCTTGACACCCAACTTGAAGATACTAATAGATACTGACAGGTTGGGAATCCTACTTATTATACTCAATCTTGGTACAAATACCTTTTGCGTTGCTCTAGAAAGTTCTATGGAGTATAACAGTATATGATGGATCTCCCCGTTAATAATAAAGTGCTCTTATGTGCAAATAACGTGAAAAAATTCTCAAGTGCAAATTTATTTAAAACTAAGTGTGAAGACCTATCTTGCTCGGTGTGTTAAAATAGGGATGGGGTTGGCAATTGTCTTGAAACTGTATGTTTTTTAATAAACTTGTTCAAGGATGAATAAGTCATTGCTTCAGCTGGTTCTCACAAAGGTGCCCTGATACATTTTTGTATTTGGCTGATCATAATTGTTTCATTATTTATTTAGTTGAGCAAGCTCACATGTAATTCCTCTGTGGCATTTAGACCTCTCGGATGCTTGGTGTCGAGATTTAGAATATATAGCATTTCTATTTTACGAAGTGCTTTTTCTTGATCACCGCCCCCTTTGTTTGGTGGGTCTGAATCTATAAGGAAGTATTTTAAATCCTTGGAACTACCCCCATGGGTTTCATTAAAATGTTGTGTCACTGGGTATGACTGATCGTTATTTTTGATAGCCCTTATGTGCTGGAGCACCCTTTTATGTCCCTGCAAGATGGTACTTCCTACATATTTTAGGTTGCAAGGGCACTCCAGCACATAGACTACATGATCAGTTTGGCAGTTCAGAGATTTCTCAATATTTTTCTCTTTCCCACCAAATGGAGTCCTGTAGGCTTGGAACTAGAACATCTTTCATCGATGGACCCCTACTGTATGTTATAGCAGGTTTCTTGGGTACTGAACCTCCAATTACAGGGTCTCTCCGGATCACATGCCAATTTCTTTTGATTATGTTTTTAACTGGTCTTTCCTGTTTGTTGTATTTTAAAATAAATCTAAAATTTCCAGGGTCATTTACTGTGTCACTCACTGCAGGTTTCTTTTTGATGAGGAGAATCTCCCTGGGTGTTAGATTGCTTTTCATGAGGGCTGTATCCAAACATTTTTTAGTATAACCTCTCTCTTTGGATCTTGTTAGGCACTTTATTTGTGCCATCTTAAGATCTTTTTCACTGCTGCAGATCTGTTTTAAGCGCAACAGTTCACCGTAGGTTATACTTTGGATCAGATGACCTGGGTGTGCACTACTTGCATGCAATATTGCATTGCCAGCTGTGGGTTTTCTGTGGAGTTTAGTCTCAAGCTTTTCGTTTTTCACATATACTTCAACACCTAAGCAATTCACTGTGGTCTTGCTAACAGATGCGGTAAAATGTAGGTTGAGTTGGTTCTTATTAAGTCTATTTATGAATATTTCAGCCTCTGTTTGAGAGCCCTGCCACACCAAAAAGAGATCGTCAATGAACCTCCACCAAACCTTCACATTGTTGTTCATGAATTCAGTATGTACCTTCCTGAGAACCAGCTCCTGCCACCAGCCCATATGGAGGCAAGCATAGCTGGGGGAGAAGCTGTCTCCCATGGCTACACCCCTTAGTTGTTGGAACAACGAATTTCTTTCGTCAATCTGGCAGGATCTTTCTCTGCATATTTCACCAAAATAAATAGTAATCTACGTGATGAGTCCAAATTTGTTTCCGCCCATTCCTTCATCATCTATCTATCAGGTGTTTCATAGCTTGGGGCTAGTACAATCCTAAGACCCCGGGGTACTCTTCCAACATCTATGTAACGTTGGAGCGATTTGGCTTCCCACCATTTCTTTTGTTCAGCGCGCATTTGTTTTTCTAACTGTTTGTTTTTTTCTTTTACACTAGGATTTCTTGAACATATTGGTGCAATATTGGAAATCGAGTCCATGTTGGAGCCCATTTCATCATTGAACATTGCTGCCGTCGCCTCCTCCCTTTCTTTCAGCACGTCGGCTGACATTCTCGATCTTGGAGCTGATTAATAATGTGCAATATTTAGAACAAGGGTTTAAAGTAGAAGGCTCATGCCCACTTTGTCCCGTGTTGCTAATTTTACTCTGAACCCAGCTGGAGTTAGTTTAACGAGGCTCCCTTATGCTCAACCCAACACCGGTTTGGAACTCTACACATCATCCAACTCGCCTCCCTGGACAGTGTTTAAAGCTGAAGATTTCCGAACCCGTAATTCTCGTCTCCGCTGGTATGCCGCTAATCCTTCCGGATTTTCTTTGAAGATTGTCACCAAGCCATGGCTCCTTTGTGGCAGGTAAGCCCAATTTTCAGAGGGGTCTGTGTTTGAAGCTGGAGGAGTCAGAACCAGCTTCTAATTATCCGGGAACACTCCTTCTCGTCTCGCTTTCTCCTACACGCGAAAGAAAGAGCACGGACCACAATAGTTTGTTCTGCTGCTATTTTATTGCTCCCAACAGATCGCAGATGCTTTGACGCGTTTCGTCCCTCACACACACACACACATATATATATGTATATGTATATATATATAATGCTGTCAGTCTTTATTTACGTTATTTATACATCTGCAATCATGTCATAATTTTGCTTTTGAATTTTACATGTATGAATGATCAAAAACATATATATATATATATATACATATATATATATATATATATATATATATATATATATATCACTGAGATATTCACACAACACATCATCAAAAAATTAACACATCTTGTTCAGTTTCTTTCTGTTGTTTTTTACATTTTTCTTAAGCAGTCAGAAAAAGCCAAGCCAACACTTGTTTCGCGCTTCACTGCGCTTCTTCAGGGCTTTTGTTTTCCTTGTCTCTTGTTATTTATATGTCTTTGTTTTCTCCTTTCAAAAAATTCCTACATTTCCATCTCTATTCAGCTTTCTCTAATTATTCCATTTGCGCCATGTTATAACCTTGTTTCTTTCCAACGTGCCAAGAATTGAAGGGAGACAGACCAGGAGGCATCCAGACGATTTTTGAGACCTTATCAAGGGGTACAAATGGAATGAATGGCTTGCGGGAGTGTGAAAAAAAAATCACATTGGAAAGAGACAAGAAAAACAAAAGATGTGTTGTGTAAATATCTCAGTGATGTTTATTTTTATATAATTCTGAAACACACTGGTGGGGAACAGTATCTGAGATACTTTGTGCCGGGCGAGAATCCTGTTACCCACATTGTTTACTAAATATATATATATTCACTGAAAGTTATAGTTAGGAATTAGCATTTAAAAAACCTTAGAAATTCACTGGAAAAAACCATAGGTTTCAGGGGCGTTATAGTTAGCTGGACTTTTCACTCGTACAAAACCATTGAAATTCCCCTGTTATAGTTAGTTCAGCTAACTATAACTCGCGCGCCCGCAATGCACTGCTGATGACATCACATATTACATCACTCATGACATGGTCAGTGACATCACTCATGACATCACTGATGACATCCCAAATGACATCTCAAATGACATCACTGATGACATCATCCAGTGAATGTGTGTTTTTCCGAAAATTACATATGTTTTATATATGTATATTTCAAGGTCGATGGAAGAATAAATAGGTATATAAGTGTCTAAATGGATGATTTGTTTTTGAAAAATAGATTGTATAACTGACTGATTAAGTGTATCTTAGTGAATACATGGCTTAGTGAGTAATGTTTAAATATGTAAATATCTGTATTTGTCTCTCACTTTGTGTATAAGTGGCTGCATGGGTTGGTGAGTAGCTACATGAGTGTCTATATAGGTTATTAGTTGGTTTTTTGAGTATCAGTATGAGTGTCTGAGTGTCTGTATGCTTCGGTGGGGGTATTACGTAGTGCATAGGTGCATGAATGAGTGACTCACTGTTTGTATGTGTTGAAAACAGCATGTATGCAGGACTGTATGGGTGGATGAGTGTGTGCATGGGTGTGTTAGTGAGTGAATGACTGTCTCAATAGTGTCTTTATGATTAACTACATATGTTTTAAAGTAGTATATGTGACTATTGGTGTATATAAGTGAGTATATGTGAGAGTGAGAGATTGAAAAAGTTCCTGTATGAATAAGTATGTGTTTCTATAAGTGATTGTTTAAAAGACTAAGTATGTGTAAGTTTCTGTAGAAGTAAGTGTGGTGGTGTGTGTATAACTGTATATGCAAGTAAATGGATGTTTGATTCTTTATTAGCATGAGTGACTATGTGTGTGAGTAACTCTATGGATGAGTGGCGTTGTGTAACAGGATGTATAGGTGTATGAGTACATATGATGAGTAAGTACATGTATGACTGACTGTATAGGACTGTTGGTGAATGAGTGGATGTGTATGTGGATCTTAGAATTACTGATTAGGTTGTTGTAACTGGTATTGGTATGTCCATTGTTTTGAAAATTTTAGTTTCTATTTCTGAATGTGTGTATCAAAGGTTATATTAGGGGGAGAGGAGGTCTGCCACAATATCACAAGGATGATGTCATCAGTGATGTCATTTGAGATGTCATGAGTGATGTCATGAGTGATGTCACTGACCATGTCATGAGTGATGTAATATGTGAAGTCATCAGCAGTGCATTGCGGGTGCGCGAGTTTTAGTTAGATGAACTAACTATAACGGGGGAATTTCAATGGTTTTGTACAAGTGAAAAGTCCAGGGGCCCGATTCACAGAATTAGCGTAAGACAAAATCCTAAACTTACTACTTTTGGTATACACAGAATGCACTTACTACTTTTGGTATTCACAGAATGCACTTACTACTTTTGGTATTCACAGAATGGATTTATGACTACTAACTTTACGTCCGCACTCGGGCCGGAAATTCCGGCCCGGAGGCGGGGCTTCCGGCCCGGAGGCGGAGCTTCTGGCCCAGAGGTGGGTATTCCGGCCGGTGGCAGAGATTTAGCCATGGCTGAAATCTCCACCTCCGGGCCAGAAGCTCCGCTTCTGGGCCGGAAGCTCCGCCTCTGGGCCAGAAGCTCCGCCTCTGGGCCGGAATTTCCGGCCTGAGTGCGGACGTAAAGTTAGTAGTCGTAAATCCATTCTGTGAATACCAAAAGTAGTAAGTGCATTCTGTGAATACCAAAAGTAGTAAGTGCATTCTGTGAATACCAAAAGTAGTAAGTTTAGGATTTTGTCTTAAGTTAATTCTGTGAATCGGGCCCCAGCTAACTATAACGCTCCTGAAACCTATGATTTTTTCCAGTGAATTTCTAAGGTTTTTTAAATGCTAATTCCTAACTATAACGTGCCTGAAACCTATGGTTTTTTCAGTGAATTTCAAAGATTTTTTAAATGTCAATTTCTAACTATGCCTACAGAGATAGGACATGTGAAGAAAGAAGAAAAAACGCACAGAAAGAAAAAAAAGAAATGCAGAAAGAAGCAACAGAAGTCCTCAAAGATGAAGAAAAGTGCAGGAAGAAGGATAACGTGCAGAAAGAACAAACATAAGAGCAGAAAGAAGCCTTGTTGTAAAATCATCCTGTACCCTCAACTTTTTCAGACGGATACTGGTGGTAACTGAGTCTGACTAACCAGTCCTAGAGCCAGTGCTATGTTAAAAGACACTCAGAATACAATGAAAACACCTACATACACTAGGGAACACTATGTGTTGGGGTCCCCCTCTGATTAGCATGACCTCCTCTGTAAGCCCCTAGTATATAATAGGGCAGGGGATTAAATCTACCTCTTAAAACGCGCCACAGGGCGTGTTTGCACACGTCATCTAAGGCCCCGTCCCCTCCCTTCCCCACTGTGTAAACATGCCCTGTGGCCGTTTTAAGTTGGGAGATTAAGTCCCCTTGAATCCTGAGGGTCCCTAGGGTCCAACTAGACCACTAGGTACCTCCAGTAAGCGCCACAGAGCTGCGTTGCAGAGAGGTGTAAAAAGTGGCACGGCCTGGACCACCTCTCTGCAACGCAGCTCAGTGGTGCTTACTGGAAGCACCTGGTGGGCTAGTTAGCCCCCAGGGGCCCTCAGGATTGCAGGGGAATTATTTGCCCAACTTAAAACACACCATTGGGCATGTTTGCACACGTCAACTCAGGCCCCGTCCCCTCCCTTCCCCACTGTGTAAACACACCCTGTGGCCATTTTTTTAAGTTGGGAGATTAAGTTCCCTTGAATCCTGAGGGTCCCTAGGGGCAAAATAGCCCACTAGGTACGTCCAGTAAGCGCCATTACAGAGAGGTGTAAAAAGGGGCACGGCCTGCACCACCTCTCTGCAACGCAGAGCAGTGGCGCTTACTGGAAGCACCTGGTGGGCTAGTTGGCCCCCAGGGTCCCTCAGGATTGAAAGGGAATTATTTCCCCAATTTAAAACGCGCCTCAGGCCCCGTTCCCTCTCTTCACCACTGTGTAAACGTGCCCTGTGGCTGTTCTACGTTGAGAGATTAAGTCCCCTTGAATCCTAAGGGTCCCTAGGGTCAAACTAGCTCACTAGGTACCTCCAGTAAGCGCCACAGAGCTGCGTTGCATAGAGGTGTAAAAAGGGGCGTGGCCTCAGAACACCTGTCTGCAACGCAGCTTCCTGGTGCATACTGGAGATACCTGTTGGGCTAGTTGGCCCTCAGGGACCCTCAGTATTGAAGGGGAATTAATTCCCCAACTTACAACTGGCCAGGGGGCGCGTTTGCAGAGTGCTGCAAGGACGGGGCATGGCCTCCGGCACAATGCCGGTCTTTTATTTATTTTATTTTTTAAGAAGGAGGGCTGTGTGGCCCCCCTTCTTTTTCTAATTAATTGGACCTGGGGACCCCATCCCCCAGGGCCTGCACCCTAATTTTTTTTGTTGAAAAAAATAAATTTGGCCCTCCCAAGGCCTTAATCGGCCCCGGGGACCCCAACCCCCAGGTCATGGCCTTTTTTTAATTTAAATTCTTTAGGAGGGGGCTGCGTTGCCCCCCTCCTCAGGCCACTTATGGCTCCAGGGACCCCATCCCCCGGGGCCGGCCTATGTTTTTTATTATTTTAAAAATATATATATTTATAGAAACACCTAGGACATGCTGGACAAACCGTATGTACCTATCACCATGACGATTTGCGTGATATTCATTAAAAGCCGACTATGCATACAATGAATCCACGTGGAATGTATTTACACCACTAGTGAAGCTCTGACGTGTCTGACACCCTACCGTGCCTAATCCTGGCGCCCCCGCTGGTGGGTACTCTCCAAGTAGACACCCTTGTCATTTATTTATACAAACATGGGTAGCTATTGACGGGCACATTTAATACACACGCACACCAAGCCATTCAAAAGGGATTCGACAAAAATTCGACCAAACTATGCAAGAAACCCCCCTCACGGTTAATAAAACACGCATCCACCGCCGGATGTGTAATACTTTTTATTTTACTCTCTGGAAAGGAGACGAACCTCACTTGAGAGTCACAGCGTGCTCCTGGCTGAGCCCAATGCTGTGTTACGCCCACCAGTGCCCGCCGAGTGCCACACACCTCTGTGTTGTATTCTACCAGCTAGTGCATATGCTATGACACTCTCTAGCCCATGTGCACTGTAACACCACCCCGTGAATATGTCATGCCACACTTGCCTTCGCACTGGTTATATTGCCCCATCTAACGTGCCTTCGTCGATGCCTATGTTATAACGCACAGCGCTATGCCATATATATTACAATCTGGGATCCATATCTTTGTCACAGTGCACATGCAACTTTACACTCCCCAGCACATATTTTATATTACAACTTTAGAGACTAGTTAGATTACAAAACACTGCCCTGTGCATATTTCACTCCAAGGCGAATATCACATAGCACGCGCTAGTGCCTGTGCTATCTCGCGCTCTCTAATGAATCTGTCATTGCGCACAATGTATTGCATATTATATTTCACGGCCCGGTTCATCTTATGTCACACTTTTTGGTGCATAGTTTATACCATATACTATATCTAGTTTCATTTTCAATCGTGCTCTCGGGACTATGTTCTATATAACACTGCGTCCACCTACCATTTTTATGGGCATTACATTTTGCGATGGGGGCTGGAGGGTCAGGGGGGTGTTTCTGCCAAGTTAGCCCAGAGTCACAGTCACAAATGTCCTCTTCTTCCTGCATAAAAGTGAGATTATGCTGCATACTTGTTCATATTTTAAGTAGTTCGCACAGGCACACATTTTAAAAACAATAAAGTTCCTAATACCCACCTTCTCTGAACAGTTAGCTTGCTGCCCCATCCACCTCCTCCCTATCCTCTGTTGTCTGAATCCATGGACTAGCCTCCTCCCTCCTGCCATGCATGGTCTGATGTGCTGCCACTGCCCTCCATTTAGCATGATGTACCAGTCCACTCCTCCTGCTCTCCATTGCCCAATTCTATGGCCCATCATTGACCTCCTGCTTAGCCTCTGTGCTTAGCTTGCTGCCCCTATTCTCCTTCCCCCTGCCCTCCGATGTCTTTGTGCATGTCCCTGTTCTATCCTTTTTGCCCACCAAGTTCCATGGACCTGCCACTCCTATCTACTCTGAGTGTTCTGTTGAGCTGCCACTCCCCTCCCACCTGCCTAGCATTGTCAGATGACTGTAACCTGTCCCTGCCACCTCCACCCTGCCTGTCCACATGCCATGCCCCTATCCCCTTCCTCCTGTCCTACAGGGTCCATTTTACTGCCACACCCTTCTGCCCTCCCTGCGACTGCTCCTCCTGCCTGCCCCGCGCGGTCTGTTGTGAGACCCCTTCTCCTGAACTCTCTTGTTTGTGCCCAGGTCCTGACCCTCCCTTCTATCCTCCATGGTCCTTTGTGCATGCCCCTGCACCCTCCTTCTTCCCCATCATAGCCATTGTGCTGCCACTAACCCTCCTGCTTGCCATGCATGGTCTTCTGTGCTGCCATGGCCACTCCCACCTTCCCTGTGTGGTCAGCTAGCTGCCCCTGGCCCCCTCCCACCTTCCCTCCATGGTCTGTGTGTATGCCGTCATAGTCTCACTGTTGCTCTCCATGGTGTGTCTTGTTTCTAGTGCCCATCCTGCCTGACCTCCATGGTCATCTTGCTGCTCCTGCCCTGCCCCCTTGCCCCCAGCCCTCTGTTTCCATGTGCAGACCCCTATTCCCTCCCTCCTGGCTTGTCTGTTCCATTGTAATAGCCCTGATCTGTCCCTCCTGCCCTTTATGGTCTGTTATGTTGCAGCTTTCACTCCAGTCTGTCCATTATGGTCAGCTAGCTACCACTGCCTCTTTCCCTTCTGTTCTCTGTTGTCCATTTACATGGTCCTGTCCCCTCCCTTTTGCTTTCTATGGATTGTTGTGCTGCACTCCCGTCCTGCATGCCCTGTGTGGTGTATTGTGCTGCTGCAAACCGTGATGCCTGCCCTGTAGGGTCAGTTTGGTGCACCTCTCCATGTCCCTCCTGTCCTCTGTTATCCGAGTCCATGTCCCTACCCCAATTCCTCCTGCCTACCATGATCCAATGTACCATACTTGCGAACATTTTGAACTTGGTAAGAGGGAGATTTTGAAAAAAAAAACTGGGGTATTGATTTTCCCCTTTGAGTTACATTGAAAAAGAGGAGATTGTAGACAGGAGACAGATCAAATAAAGCCCATTTGAGCTTAAAAACATTGGATGTTTCCTGGCTGAAATGGGTCTGTTGGCATGTATGGTTGTACTACCACTGCCTCTTCCTTCTGCCCACAATGGTCTATTATATTGCCACAGCCTCTTTTGCCAGTCCTGTATTGTTGGTTTGTTGCTCCTGCCCCCCTTTCCACTGCCCTCCATAGTCTGTTGTGTTGCCACTGCCCTTCCTGCCTGCCCAGTGTGGTCAAATTGTTGCCTCTGCACTCTCCTACCTGCCTTCAATTTTCAGAGTCCGTGCCCCTGGCCTCTGCCTCTCAACAGTATCCCAATGAACAACTAAATTGCTAACATTCTATATTTATTACAAAAGTGTGGAAAGCCTGACGTCATCTTGATGTAATCAAAACTGTAATACCTAGAGCATTTCCTTTAGAAATTACATATATGAGAGGGTCTTATTTGCATCAAAATTATGGTTAGTACTCTAAAAAACTAAAATGAGGACATATTTTCTGAGTTTTCAAATAGCGACAAAGGACTTTTAAATTATTTGTAATCTTTATGTTTTTTTATCCAGTTGACCACTTGATTAAATGTTGCACCTAGGGGAGAGGATGTGGTGTTACTTCCAGAGCTGCAGACTTTGCAACTGGGGAACCAGGTTGGAGTTTCTGCTTCAGCTCAACATTCTGTGATTCTGGTCTAATCACTTAATCTCCCCATGTCTACAACCAAAATGAATTTGATCTTGTGTGATGTAACCATTGCTCATGTAACGCACTCCAATACCTGACAAGTCTGCACTATATAAAACTGCAAATACACAATAAATAAGTCTTTTGCACACTTCTGTCATTGGGCTACATGTGGACTACATCTGGGTGATATTTGTGCTGCATTTGGGCTCTTTTGTCTCTGGTGGCCATCTTGGGAGATTTATTTGTTATGAAGTTTCCTAATTTCCTCATTTACTGCAGTCTCCTCAGTAGGAAATGCTTCAGCACTAATCATAATTTCTATGGCAAAATGAACCCCCTCATTGTGTTCCTTCTTCAATTAAATGTTTTAAGTGTCACCAGTTTATTCCAATCAAGATGGCTTCAGGTGTGCCATACGTTTTAGTCATAAGTAAGACAGTAAGCGCTCTAGTTGTTCTTAAGAACACTCTGGGACATTCTGTCATTGGGCTATACTTGGGCTACATCCGGGTGATATTTGGGCTACATTTGGGCTCTTTTGTCTCTGGTGGCTATCTTGGGAGATTTATTTGTTATAAAGTTTCCTAATTTCCTCATTTACTGCAGTCTCCTCAGTAGGAAATACTTTCAGTTTTGTACTTTGGTTCCATCAAGAAGGCATTCAGATGTGTCACACATTTGCCATAAATTCTGAATGTTAGCACTCTAGTTGCTCATTAGATCACTGTAGTAAAGCTACTGCTCACCAGGGAAGTCTGCTGCTGGTATTCAAAGTGCATGTTTCAGTCTGCATGTCAGAATTTTTTTATGAAATAGAAGAGGATTTGAGAAGCTAAAATGTGCCCTAATTTTTCTTTCTGCAGCACTAATCATAATTTTTATGTCAAAATGAACCCCCTCATTTTGTTCCTTTGTAAATTAAATGTTTTAAGTGTTACCACTTTATTCCAATCAAGATGGCATCAGGTGTGCCATACTTATGTCATAAGTAAGACTGTTAGCGCTCTAGTTGTTCTTAAGAACACTCTGGGACATTCTGTCATTGGGCTATACTTGGGCTACATCCGGGTGATATTTGGGCTACATTTGGGCTCTTTTGTCTCTGGTGGCCATTTTGGGAGACTTATGTGTAATGAAGTTTCCTAATTTCCTCATTTACTACAGTCTCCTCTGTAGGAAATACTTTCAGTTTTTTACTTTGATTCTATAAAGAAGGCATTCCGATGTGTCACACATTTGCCATAAATTCAGAATGTTAGCACTCTAGTTGCTTATTAGATCACTGTAGTAAAGCTACTGCTCACCAGGGAAGTCTGCTGCTGGTATTGAAAGTGCATGTTTCAGTCTACATGTCAGAATTTTTTAATGAAATAGAAGCGGGTTTGAGAAGTCACTCAAAATGTGCCCTAATTTTTCTTTCTGCAGCACTAATCATACTTTCTATGGCAAAATGAACCCCCTCATTTTGTTCCTTTTTAAATTAAATGTTTTAAGAGTTACCACTTTATTCCAATCAAGATGGCTTCAGGTGTGCAATACGTTTGTCATAAGTAGTACTGTTGGCGCTCTAGTTGTTCTATAGAACACTCTGGGAAGCTGCAGTAGAACACAAAGGAATCAACTGACAGTCTTGGCCCTTGTTGGATGTACATGTTATACTGAGAATGTCAGACTTCATTCTCACATGACTGAGAAAGATAATGTGAATTTACAGAAAATATGCTCTCAGTTTAGCTTATAGATCACCTTCCAAACCTCTGTGGGAAAAGCATGAGAAAATAGTTTTCTCTCAAACATGATTCATGATATTACAGCAGAAGGCTTTTCCACATGGTAAAATCACCTAGAATACACCACAATTCCTAAAATGAGTATGGTACCATCAACAAATAATTTATAATGTAACTAAAGTCTTAAAACCTTCTATTAACTGCAATGCTTTTAGATGAGGTGCTATCATGTATATTGGTCCCAAGATGGCTGCCAACACTTCTTGGATGAAGTGCTGACAGCCAATCAGATCTCACGATGAGATGTGTGGTTAGGCTCCGCCCAGATATATCTATCTTTTTAACTCAAATGTTCTCAGGAACTACTGAACGGATTTACACCCTTTAAGCAAAAGGCACGAGTCTGAACTGAGGACTACCTCTTTGCCAAATTTGGTGTAATTCCGTTGAGCAGTTCGGGCTGTAGCTGCGTCAACAGGTCCTATGGGAAAATGCATGGAGAAAACGTACCCTGAAAGTCTCGGGGTGATTCGTCAAGCGGGGGCTGAGAAAAAAGGGGGGTCCCAAAACGAGTTTTCCCCATGCAATTTCCCATAGGACCTTTAGTCGAAGGTACAGCCCGAACGACTGAACAGAATTACTTGAAATTTGGCAAAGAGGTAGTCCTCAGGTCAGGCATGTGCCTTTTGCATATATGGTGTCAATCTGTTCAGTAGTTCCTGAGAAAATTGCAGTTAAAAGTACATAAATATCTATATGCGCGCACCGTGCGCGCACGGTGCCGTGCGCGAGCGTAATTCTGATTGGTGGTTAGATGTCAGTCAACATTCGAATCGGTCGAAATCAGGAAGTGTCGGACGCCATTTTGTGTGTGGCAGTGAAAAAGAAAGGTGGAGAACGTGAAAAGGGGGCAGGGTAGAGAGTTCCTGACTTTGTCTTTGTCAGGGGGTCCCTGAAGGAGCCCGAAGGGTGAAAAAAACATTTTTTTTTTTTCAAAAAATCGTGCGCACGGTGAAAAACCCTTAAAAAAAAAAATTATTTTAAACTGTTTATAAGTTTATAGAAGATATTAACTATGCTGTTCAACTTTATCCAAATTCAAAATAAAAGAGCTGAGCCATTCCATATTAAAGGATACAGTCAATCTATAACTATATACATAGGTAGTTTATTGTAAAATAAATATATAATAAATATAATAATACATACATAAATTAGCATTTAAAAAACCTTACAAATTCACTAAAAAAAACATAGGTTTCACACACGTTATAGTTAGGAATTAGCATTTAAAAAACCTTGCAAATTCACTGAAAAAACCATAGGTTTCACACATGTTATAGTTAGCTGGACATTTCACTCGTAAAAAACATTGAAATTCCCCCGTTATAGTTAGTTCAGCTAACTATAACTCGCGCGACCGCAATCCACTGCTGATGACGTCGCATATTACATCACTCATGACATGGTCAGTGACATCACTGATGACATCACTGATGACATCTCAAATGACATCACTGATGACATCACTGATGACATCATCCAGTGAATATGTGTCTTTCTGAAAAAAAAATATTTTTTATATATGTATATCTAAAGGTTAATGGAAGAATAAATGGGTAAATAAGTGTCTAAATGGATGTTTTTTTGGGGAAAATTAATTGTATAACTGACTTATTAACAGTATCTTAGTGAATACAGTGATGTAATATGCGACGCCATCAGCAGTGGATTGCGGTCGCGCGAGTTATAGTTAGCTGAACTAACTATAACGGGGGAATTTCAATGGTTTTTTACGAGTGAAATGTCCAGCTAACTATAACATGTGTGAAACCTATGGTTTTTTCAGTGAATATATATATATATATATATATATATATACATATCCCTCAGCGATTGCCAGGCCTGATGAAACAGGTCAGATTTTCGGTATGGGTATCTCGTAATTACACCAGAAAATCCATGTGCTACCATAAAAGGATATCCGAAACTCGGTTGCAAGGGACAACTAATAGTAAGTTTTACTGGGGTATGACTCCAAAATGTTTCGCCTCCTTGGAGTGAGCCTTCTTTAAAGATGGCTTCTATTTTTCTTAAGTGCGCGTACACACTAAAATATCAGGTGATGTGTCAAACATAGAAGACGGACTGTATTCTAGTCTTTTTTCTCTCCTATTTTCTTTCCTACAGAGAAACAAACTCTGATACAATTCATAACTCAATCAATCAAATGTTCATTGAATCAGAGACAGGGAGCAAGAGAAGAAAGGAAAATCAAAATTAAAACAATATAAAAATATATAATTGAAGATCAGCGAAGATATATTTCATAGTGAATTGGTCTGGACCATTGCGAAACGAAGGAGGGATTTCAAACATGATTCTAAGCTCACATTTTATTCCGTATGGTTTATATAAATATGACTTACACCTCCCAGGTATGAAACACTCTCATTAGCTCCCTTTGTAAGCCTGATTCGAGTGCTTATGCTGCGGAACAAACAGCCTCTGGTACCTAAAAGAATTGACAGCCACAGAGTTAACTGCTAACATCGCCAGAAAGCTCCACCGTGAGGGGGAAACTTGTTTTTTAGTAATTGACACCAATAGCATAACAACAATAAATCATTCATGTTTATTTTATGGTGGATAAGGCCGCCTGCTTGTAAATATGCTGAACGAGATCATATAGGCGGCAGAAGAATTATGCTACAATTTTAACAGCTAATAAATCTTTATTTGAGCAAGGGACCTTTAACATTTAATTAGGCGTAGGAAAGGAGAGATCATTCTCAGAGTAAAAATATTCCAATCCTCCGAAGAAAAGACATCTGCCTCAAAGATTTTTTTCCCAGTTAAAAAGCACTCTTCTATTACTGTGTCAATATAAAAAAGACTTTCCTTTTGCAATAACGCGTAGAGTATTTGGCCTTTCATAGCACTGCCTCGTTTGTGGGCCTAACTTTAATTGCATGGCGGTACCAGCACAATCACTTGTCTTCATATTTTCTGACACAGCACAGTGAAATATTTTGCTACCAGTTTCAGGGTGGCTTTTATTGTGTCATCTCTGAAAAATATCACTGATACTTTTTTTGTGAAATAATATTGTTTTACTGCTTTCGAGCAGTTATAAACTTCACTTGGCCCTTCGCAGAGCCATCAATGGAGCCACATTGCTTTCACTGTTTTATCCATCACCTCAAAAGAATGAAATACAGCTGGTGTGGATTGCAGGAGACCATAGAAATGGTTTGATGAAGGATTGAGGCGGCTGAAAGTTTTACATTGCCTTTTTTTTTTTCAATTTGTTTTAGAGGCACTTTTTTGCGAAATATGTGATTTCAAGTTGGATTTCACCTCTGGAAACAATGACACTCCTTTTAATTCTCCTAAGTTTGATAGAACGAATACCATTGTGTTGGATAAAATAATAATTATTATTTGTTGGACCTGGCCTATTTTCGCAGCGTTATCCCCAAACATTTTGCCTCCCTCAGCCTATTTCTCTGAACTTCTTTTTGTTGGCTTTATGACTCTAGGCACTTTACCACTTCTAATCAGTGCTGAAGTGTATGTGCTCTCTCCTCTAAAACATGGTATGATTGGTTTCCCCATGATTGGCATATTTAATTTACTAATAAGTCCCTAGCACAGTGCACTACAGGTGCCCAGGGTCTGTAAATCAAAATTGACTAGTGGGCTTGCAGCACTGATTTTGCCACACACATGAGTAGCCCTTCAATCATGCCCCAGGCCTGCCACTGCAGAGCATGTGTGTGCAGTTTTAAACTGCCATATCGACCTGGCAAGTTCACCTTCTTCAACACAAGATAAGGTAGAATGCACACTGACATATAATGTCCTTGAAAACGTTTAATGATGCTCAAGACAATATGAAGCATGCCACCCTGGAGTGTGTTCCCTCCGTATGCGCGTGTGTAATCAGTGCAAAAGCTGGAGCCTTTGTTAGGTTCCCGAACCCAGTATGCATAGCAAACCAATGAACCATCCGATAAAGTTCAAACAGTGACTTCCATTTTTCTTTAATTTTATTCCAAGAGTAATCCATAGAAATCCATCTTGTGAACAGTTTTCTTTTTCATCTTAACAAGTTCGACGAGTGCCAATCAGCCTTTACTCCAAGACACATAGAGATGCAAAATTCCTGATATTTCAAAGTGAAGATGATAATCCCAATGAAATTTAGGCAAACAACTGCCCTTCCTTAGGGGTAACTAAAAAAAATGAGAACCTCATATAAACAGCCATAACAGAAAACTTCAAAAAATAACTAATACCATGTGCATCCTTTTGTGACTTTAATAACCAAAAAGATAAACGTGTTCTCCGTGCTGTCTAACCATGCTCTCATTCAAATAACCTCCCAAACATCAATATTATGATCATGTTTAAAACCAGTGCCCATTGGGGATACTGACTTACATACACATGTTTTCTCCAAACACAAACCTCAAAATAGACATGCAAGACCTCTTGTGAATCCAGACTGTGTAACAGCAATGAATCAATGCTTCAATGCGTAAACAGCTGTGAATTCAACATACCTTCACCAATGTGATCAACTAAACATTCCAAACCATATGTGCATGCTCTTCTAAAACCCGGCAAGTGCGTGAGATATCTATCAAATTAATCAGGTGATGAATATCACGTAACACTCCACATCGTGAAAACAGAAAAAATACTCAATTATTCGTGCTCGCAATGACGTTGTGAAAATCAGTAACATTACATCCAAATGACATCCTACTAGTAAAAACTCAATATATATACGATGCTAGTAAATCTATAAATAAAATACAATAATGAATCATGTTTTCATGCACATACAATTATGAAAATATAAACATAATTTGAAAATCAAACTGAAAGACTAAACACAACTGTAAAAACTGCTATTTTCTATTCACTTCAACCTATGAACTAAAAATACAATTCTATTGCCATGTGCCCATTTTACTAGTTAATATGTATTACTCAAGTTCAAAGTATGGGTGCACACTAAACCATGGACAGAAAGGGGTAAGTTTCCTCACAAGTTAAGATAGAATGCACACCAACATATAATGTCCTACAAAACATTTATTGATGCTCAAGGCAATATGAAGCGTGCCACCCTGGAGCACACTCCGTCAGTGTGCATGTGTAATTGATTAATTCTATGTTATCACAGTGTGCGGTGTCTCGTGATATTCCTCATGTGATTTATTTGATAAATATCTCACACACTTGCTGGTTTTTAGTAGATCATGCATGTATGATTTGGAATGTTTGGTTGATCACATTGGTGATTGCATGTTTATTTTAAGGTTTGTGTTAGAGACATAGATGCAAGTCAGTATCCCATTGAGAACTGGTTTTAAATGTGATCATGATATTGGTGTTTAGGAGATTGTTTGAATGAGAGTCATTTTAAACAGCACAGAGAGCACGTTTTCATTTTTGGTTATTAAAGTCACAACAAATTGCACGTATCAATTCTTTTTTAAATTTTCAGTTATGGCTGATAATATGCAATTCTCATTTTTTGTACTTTTCCCTGAGGAAGGGCAGTTGTTTGCCCGAAACGCATTGGGATTATCATCTTCACTTTGAATTATGAGGAATTTTGCACATCTATGTGTCTTGGAGTAAAGCCTGATTGGCACTCGTTGAAATTGTTAAGATTTAATAGAAAACTATTTGCAACATGGATACTGTGCAATACTGTGGAGTACTCTTGGAATAAAATTAAAGAAAACTGGAAGTCCCTGTTTGAACTTTATTGGATGCATCCTGGGTTGGGGAACCTGACAATACTCCTGCAAATGCAATGAAATTCACCTACTTGACCGGACCAAACCTTCCCCTTTATTGCATGTAAGGCACCCCTAAGGTAGGCCCTAGGTAGCTGGATGGGCAGTGTGCAGTGTATTTAAAAGGTAGGACACAAGCTTTTTTTGAGTTACATGTCCTGGTGGTGAAAAACTGCTAAATTAGTTTTTCACTACAGCAAGGCCTATCCCTCACAAAGGTTAGCATTGGAGCTGCCTTGTAACACTTGACAAGTGTAACTTTCAATTGAGAGTACATGTAAAATTGGAGTTTGGTGTCTCTGGACTCACAATTCAAAAACACATCTTTTAGTGGAGTAGTTTTTAAAATATAGGTCTGAAAAGGCCACTTTTAGAAAGATGGCCTTTTCTTACTTTAACCATTCTGTGCCTCTGCCTGTCCCTAGAATACAAGTCTGGGTCAAGGTGACAGCTGGACTTTGTGCATTCACTCTAGACCGTCTCAGATAAAGGGAGCTGAGGTGTGCCCTGCAAATCCTGATGGCCCATCAGCAGGCTGATTGGCCTTCCTGAACTAGAGTGGCGGGAGCAATTGACACCTGCACCTGAAAAGCAGGAGGTACTTTATCCCATATATGTTATGCTTTATTCTTGAGTATAAATGTGTAATAATATATTTTACATAAGGATAATTTCACATATTTAACACCTTTGGTGTGTGGAACAGCCATTGGGTGAAGCACGCCAATGTCACAAACCCCCACTTAAATGACTTGGACGAAGCAGGTAAGCTCTGCTTCCATGTTTGGTGGGGTTTTGGGGGATTTTAGATGCCTCCCATGATTGCGAGAAAATGCCTCACACAAACATGTTCCTGATACTGGATCGCATTGTGCCATGCTGCAATCCATGATCAGGAATCCAACTAGGCCCCACTAGGCCACCAAGGATAGGGCCTGTACAACGTCATTGCGAGCACGAATAATTGAGTATTTTTTCTGTTTTCATGATGTGCAGTGTCACGTGATATTCATCACCTGATTAATTTGATAAATATCTCACACACTTGCCGGGTTTTAGTAGAGCATGCACGTATGGTTTGGAATGTTTAGTTGATCAAATTGGTGAAGGTATGTTGAATTCACAGCTGTTTCAGCATTGAAGCATTGATTTATTGCTGTTACACAGTCTGGATTTGCAAGGGGTCTTGCATATCTATTTTAAGGTTTGTGTTTGGAGAAAACATGTGTATGTAAGGGGTGTCGGCCCTTTTGGTAATTGGCCAGCCCCACACCCGGGGGCAATTTTATCTATCAGCATGTGTCTTTTCCCCATGGGGGTACGATTGTGCCCCCAGGGGACTATAAATGATAAAAATAATAATAATAACTTAGACTACAAATTGTCAGGCTTTCGCCCTCCAATACACGGACCAACCCCCTAAGGGGGCTTATTTTTTTTTTATGAATGTGTGCTTTACCTGGGGGCCTCGATTTGTGGAAATGTGTTGAAAATGTTAGGTTTGTAGCCAGATTTGGGGATTGCAGGTGATTCAAGGTAAGAAAACATTGTAGAATACTTTCTAGTCACACCTCCCTGGATTCCCCTGGGTGTGTGGTTTTCAGAAATGTATGGGTTTGGTAGGTTTCCATAGGTGACCGCCAAGCCCAGGACCAAAAATGCAGGTTACCCCCTTGCAAAACCAGGTTTGAAGTTTTGTGATAGATAATTTTGATGTGTCCACAACACGTGTTGCGCCCATCCCAGTCGCGAGTACTTGGACTACCCATACAAGTGAGGTACCATTATTATTGGGAGACTTGGGGAATGCTGCATGGAAAGAAGTTTGTGGCCCGCCACAGATTTCAGATCTCTCCATCACAGAAATTTAAGGAAAATGTGTTTTTAGTGAAAGTTTGGGATTCTGGGTAAAAAAACATGGTGAGAGCCAAGCAAGTTCAACCCAGCCTGGACACCTCTCGGTGTCTAGTCTTCAAACATATACAGGTTGTCTAGGTTTCCCTAGGTACCAGCTGAGCTAGTATCCAAAATGTAGAGCTATCCACATGGGAAAAAAAGGGTTTGCTTTTGGTGGGAATATGCACTGCGTCCATGTTGCGTTTTGGGCTGTTTCCTGTTGTGGCCACTAGGTCTGCCAACACAAGTGAGGTACCATTTTTATAAAGACATTTGGGGGAATGCCGGGTGGAAGGACGTTTGTGACTCCCTACAGATTCCAGATCTTTCCATCTCAGAAATGTGAGGAAACTATGTTTTTTTAGTGGAAAGTTTGAGGTTTACAAGGGATTCTGGGTAAAGAAATGTTGTGTCAGTCATGCAAGTCAACCCTCTATGCTAGATTTCCCTAGGTTCCAGCTGAGCTAGGGTCCACAATATAGGGCTACTCAAATAGGCGAAATGGTCAGTTTTAGGTGAAAAAATGTGATGCATTGTGTTTTGGGCTGTTTCCTGTCATGGGTACTAGGCCTACTCACACAAGTGAGGTACCATTTGTATTAGGAGACTAGGGGAAGTTCTGAGTGGAAGGAAGTTTGTGGCTCCCCCAGATTCCAAACTTTTCATCACAGAAATGTGAGAAAAATTAGTTTCTTTTAGTGAAAGTTTTAGGTTTGCAAGGGATTCTGGGTAACAAACCTGCTGAAAGCCAGGCAAGTTCAGCTCACTCTGTATACCTCTAGTTGTCTAGTTTTCAAAAATGTACAGGTTGGCTAGGTTTCCCTAGGTGCTGTCTGAGCTAGGTCCAAAATCTAGAGCTACCCACATTGAAAAAAGGGTCAGTTTTCAGTGGAGAAATGCGCTGCATCCATGTTGCGTTTTAGGCCATTTCCTGTTGTGGTCACTAGTTCTACCCACACAAGTATGGCAACATTTATATCCAGACATAGAGGAATGCCGGGTGAAAGGAATTTTGTGACTCTCCACAGATTCCAGATCTTCCCATCACAGAAATGTGATAAAAAATGTATATTTTATTGAAAGTTTGAGGTTTGCAAAGGATTCTGGGCAGAAAAATGTGGTGAGAGCCACGCAAGTCAGCCCTTCGTGGATACCCCTAGTTGTCTAGTTTTCAAAAATGTGCAGGTTGGCTAGGTTTCCCTTGGTGCCAGCTGAGCTAGGGTCCAAAATCCAGAGATACCCACATTGGAAAAAGAGGGCCAATTATCTGTGAAAAAATGTGATACATCCATGTTGCGTTTTGGGCTTTTTCCTGTTGCGAGCACTAGGCCTACCCACACAAGTGAGGTACCATTTTTATTGGAAGACTTGTGGAAGTATTGAATAGTAGAATATTTGTTGTTACCATTTAAATGGACTGTATTGTGCCTTTGAAGGTAAGCCAGTGTATAAGAACGATGACATTTGAGAAAAAAACTCCAAATCATATGCCAGTACAGGTACCCACAAATGCAGAGATGTAGAAATAACCACTGCTCCTGAACTCTATATCTTGTGCCCATTTAAAAAATACATTAGTTTTCTTGCTTCCGCAGGAACCACAACACCAAGACTGCCCTCCTCTCCGCCTCCGACAACATCCGCATGATGCTAGACCTGGGACACACCGCATCCCTCATCCTCCTAGACCTCTCCGCAGCCTTCCACACGGTCTCACATCGCATGCTAGCTGCCAGACTCCACAATGCAGGAATACAGGGATCCGTCCTCAACTGGATCCAATCCTTCCTATCCGGCAGAACCCAGAGGATCAGACTCCCCCCATCCTCTCCGATCCCACTGACATTATCTGCGGAGTACCCCAAGGATCTTCACTAAGCCCGACGCTCTTCAACATCTACATGGTCCCCATCACTGCCATCGTCAGACAGCACAGGCTTAGCATCGTATCCTACACCGATGACACCCAGCTCATCCTCTCCCTCACCAAGAACTCAGAAGACACCAGACTCTGCTTCCAGGAAGGAATGAGAAACGTAGCAGCCTGAATGAAGGACAGCTGCCTAAAGCTCAACTCTGAGAAGACCGAGGTCCTCAGCCTCAGACCCTGCATCTCTGCCTGGGACAGCACCTGATGGCCCTCTGCCCTCGGGAGCCCACCCACCCCAACAGGCCACGCTCGGAACCTCAGCATAATCCTCGACTCCTCCCTCTCCATCAACCGCCAGATCAACACCATCGCATCCACCAGTTTCAACTGCCTCCGCATTCTTCGTAAGACCGTTAAATGGATCCCCCGACTGCAGAAAGACCGTCACCCATGCACTCATAACCAGCAGACTAGACTCCGGCAACGCCCTCTACGCCAGAATCAACAAAACTCTTCTACACAAACTCCAGACCATCCAGAACGCCGCAGCCAGGCTCGTCCTAGGGACACCGCGCCACGAACATATGACCCAACACCTATGAAGCCTCCACTGGCTCCCCCTCGAGAAGAGGGCCACCTTCTGCCTCCTCACCCATGCCTACAAATCCCTCAACAACGTCGGACCCAAATACCTCAACGACTGAGTATGTTTCCACGTACCCAAGAGAAACCTCCACTCTGCCGACCTCGCCCTGACAGCGGTCCCCCGCATCCAGAGAAACAGAACCGGCGGGAGAGCTTTCTCCTACATTACAGCCAAAACCTGGAACGAGCTCCCGGTTAACATCAGACGCTCCCCAACCCTCCACACGTTCAGGAAGGACCTCAAGACCTGGCACTTCGACAAACCCAGATCTGTTTGCCCCCGCCTTGAGACCCTCACAGATGAGTAGCTCGCTCTATAAACCACTGATTGATTGATTGATTGATTGATAACCATTTTTCACTCTGGTTATTTAGCCATAAGAATTGGAATATTCTCGGTACTCAATGAAAAAGCTTTGTATGGTGCAGCTCAGTAGTTGGCTCTGGGTACCTTGGGTTCTTGGAGAACCTACAAACCCTAGATATCCACAAATCCAGAAGAGTCTAGCAGACGCAATGGTATATTGCTTTTGTAAATCTGCCATTGTGACAAAAAGTTACAGATGAAAATGTCATAAATGCCTGTATTTCTGACTCTTTTTCAAAATTTCTTTATTTCAACAGCTATTTTCTTTGGGAAATCCTTGAGGCATCTACACATAAGACCCCTTGCTGAATTTGGAATTTTCTGAATGACCCATGGGTTTCACGCTTGTTCTCACCAGGAAGTAGGTTGAGCACTCAAAAACTAGGGTAAATAGGCTACCTCTTAGAAAAATGCCAAAACAGTGGTGTCCAATTAGGTTTTCTGATTTAGCCCTGTATGTTCCTGAATGCTGGGAAAATAGTGACTTGAGTACAGTTCGTGGGTGTTATTTTTTGGGGAAAAAACAGACACTTTTATTTCAAGAAACTTTTCCCCTATTTTTTCCACAAAACTCAAAATATTGCTTTATTTTGCCTACATTCTTGGTCCCCTCCAAGTGAATTCACAAACCCAGGGCGCCTTTAGAATACCCAGGATCTTGAAAAAAAGGAAGCAAATTTGGTGTGTATATCATATCGGGGAAAGAAATTAGGGAGCCCCAAGCGCAAACTGCCCCATATAGTCAAAAAAGTGCTTAGCCCTCGGTGGGGTTTGGTGGCAGGGGAAGATCCCAGCAGTTAAGGGGATAATTAATTTACTGTGATATGTAATTCAATATTATGTTTCTTTTTTTATTTATTGATGATTATTTAATGTTATATACACTTTAGAAATATATTATTTTTAAAACAAATTAAAAAATAATTTGACTTTTATTTTAAATTGTAATAATGTTACCAAATAAAAATATATACTTACCTTTATAATACTGATATTTTGGACCACGATATTTTGGACCACAATATTTCAGCATTCAACATATTTCTACTTTAACAGTTTATGTATGTAAAGTGTATATAATTGAATTATTGTTTTGACAACAATATTTTTGTATGACAGCATCTATACAGGTGTACAGCATGAATCCTGTTACAGTTACACCCTTCTTGGGTGAGCATGAAAAGGTTTTAAGCGTGTATGATCCTACAAGAGCACAAAACCTGAATTTTGAGGGATGTATGGAAAATGTAGAAATTGTGTGTCAAGTTGCTTATCTAGCCGAAGCTGGCATTGGCACACTCTTGGTCAGAGAGGAATTTGCCTGAAAATAACTGCTTCTGCAGAGAATGTCTTTTAGAAACAATTGCATATTAAGGACCATAGTTATCAAGATTTTGCGTCGCCTTTGTACAACGCAAGGGGGTGCAAGGATGAAGCAAATCCTATGTGAGATTTATCAAGCCACGCAAAGTCACCTTGCGTGGCCTGTTAAATCTAGAGTGAAGCAAGGCAGTGCAAAACACTGCCTTGCATTATTCCGCAGCAGGAAGCAGTCCATGGATAGAGCATGGGAATTCCCATGATTTTTGGAGCATTCCCAGATTTAACATCAGTGGTATATCTGGGAATGTGTAAAAATGCTATGCCTTTTCAGGTGGGGTGTAACTAGGAGAAAAGTCTCCTCATTTTGTACTCTTGCTACTTGTGCTGCATTCGCCAGCACATGTAGAAAGAGAGAAATGCCTCTAAGGATTGCTTAGGTGCCTAGAACTAATGCAGGCACCCTTACACCATGACGCAAGGGTGCCTGCATTAGTTCTAGGCAGCCAAAAGTGTGCCATTGTTAGGAAAGGGCAGGAATGCGCAATATAATGGTACATATAGTACATTCAGTGGAACAATGTGGCTTACTGAGTTGCACTGTGTGAAAGAATGATAAATATGCCCCTACAGTTTTATCTTGGGTATACACCAGTGATTGTTTTGCCTGACTAGTTTGTGTTTATTATTTTATTTATTTATTAGTATGTAAATCACTCACCAATGTCCACAGCAGGCATATTCTATTTCTAGCTTAATTTCTAACTCCAAGAAAAAGCTATATGTGCTGTCTTTCAGTGCGGTCTAAAGCTATCAACAGTGCAATTCTTGTGCTTAATTCGCTACAATAGAAAAACATTAGGATCCTTATTACATTGTCGGTCGGACCTGTGTCTGACTGACACCACTGCAGACGGAAACCGCCCAACCATAGGTCGACAGTTCTGACCACACAATTTGGATGCAACTGCCCTATGGGCAGGCAGAAACACCATGTGGTGCCTGCCAAATGGTGCAGGGATTTTTATGGAGGAGGGCCAGGGAGAAAGGGAGCCCTACTAGGGGCCCCCAAAGTCACTTTCCAACTGCCTTTACATGTCAGAAAGTACGACATGGAAAGGCTGTGGGAAAGTGCCATCATAATCCTGATGGCGGAGCCAAGGCTGGCTCTACCGCCATTATGGGATTATGATGCCTTCCGACGCTCCAACAGGCTCCTTGAGCCCTTTGGAACAGCTGAAAATGGTCCTTCTGCCCAATGCCTCAGCCCGCGGCATTGTAATGCGGCAGGTGGACTGCAGGGATAGATGTCGGGCCCTTAGTGGTGAATTCCACTACACCCTAAGGAAGCTACCTCCTTCAGAAACAACTTTTCCAGCATCACAGAGTTCACATCTGCTAAAGAAAATACAACTTTTGACTTCACACCAAACCACCACATTTATCAGCATTTCAGAATGTTATATTCTATCTGGAGCTATATTTCTATGGCCTAAGAGTTATTTATGCAAAATGATTAAATTACAGAATCGCATAAAACTGTGCAAATTGATTTTTTTAGTTGTGCAAAATGTGTTGCTGGAAAGAAAGTTCAAACAGATACATCATGTAGTGGCACTTATGAATAGAAAAAAGGGTATTCAAACTGGCAAGGTCCCATGAGTCAAACATAATATTGTTCCCGGTAGGTAATAAAAAGGCACAGCAAGCATTAAGAATGATTCCTTCCATGGACTACGAAGTAGATTACAATGCTCGGTTCGAAATCCCAAAAACCCTAATCGTGTTTTGTTTCATTCAAAGAAATGCAATTACACTCAAAGTATATGTTTTATTACAAAATGTGCAACATTAAATTTATGGTTCACAACTTAGTCAAAATATTGAATTTTGAAATGATTAGACTAGAGCAAGACAAATGACACATGCCATTTAAAAATAAAATAAAATATTTCAGAAGCACAGCTGCTGTGAATATGTTTTTAACATTAACACTATATTGGCAAAGGCATCCTATGGTACCAGCGCTGCTAGTTGTCTGTGTTTGCTATTGTGTTTGCTTGCTTGGTTTGTTAAAATATTTTTTCTTAAAATTATCATCTTCAGTTACAGCAGTGTGCTATAGGGAAGTAGGTGTCGGGAGGGAGTAGCAGAGGTGCGCACTGTTTTATCTTCAGTTCCAGCAGTATGTCACAAGAAGGCTCTAGTTGACAATCTCAAAACACATCACCATAGTGCATTATGGTCCCACAGATGCTGCACCACGGAATCATGTGGTCATGCTGGACTGGACTACTGGCCAGCATTAGCATGTTAGCAACTATCTTAAATACAGTGTCATATTATGTAATTACTCAACTTATCACTGTTGATGGCAAAGTTATTAAATAGCAACCACCTTATGTACTACACTTACACATTGCTCCATGGTTTACAAAATTGTAGTTTGGAAAAAGTTTACATTGTATTACGGATGTCTTGCTTTTGGGAAAAGTTCTTTAAAATGGTTTACTTTGTTAAACTCTGACTATGGGTCTGATTTAGAGTGTGGAGGATGGGCTTTAGTCCATCAGGGTGACAGAGTAAAATACTCCATCGCCCTGACAAAATATCCATCCTCCACATTTTAAGATGCCAGCCGGCCTAGTGGACATCTCTTAACATTGGCAGGAACTGCTGTCAATGTCTTAAAAGGGTGATGGATGGATCTGTCAAAAATGTTGGTCATCTCTCAAACTTTTAACTTGTTTTGGTTGTTTCACAAATACAATCCCAAAGCAGGATTTCGATTTTGAAAAACCAAAAGCTAAGGACACCTACACAATGGGAGTTGTCTCCTATGATATATATTTTATACTGTACTATCAGTACAGTTATTGAGGCATTGTGTAAAATCTTCCAGAACAGCTGCACTGTGTATTTGAAATACTTTAATGCTTGCTAATCAGAGTGTGAGTTCACTGTCGCGTAGACCTAGAGGACCATCTGATTTTTGGCCCAAAAAGTGAGGATTATTCTGGGCATAGGTTGTTTGGGAAATTTACAGAGGTATTTTACTTATCAATTTTACCTATTTTCTTCAAATAGGTAAACATTCTGCATGTGGCTGCCTATGAGAAATTGGGTTGTTGGGTGACTGGGGTGTGAGCCCTGGTAAAGCAACAGCCACAGTCCCTTGCAGGGTGAACCACAAGAAGTCCCTTAAATTAACCTGAGTTTAACGCTGGGTAGCTTGGAACAAAACAAAAAGTCAGACTTAACTTAGAGGCAATGCATAAAGTATTTATGCAGCCCACAAACAATAATGAAGTTAAAACACAACATAATAACATAATAAAAATACCAAACCAATTTAGAAAAATAGAGCAAATTTTAATAAATTATTTAACACTAAAACGACTGGGTCAAAGTCAAAAAATATTGTCGACCATGATGGAGCATGGTTCAGATACAAAAAGTGGATAGGGCTCAGTCAGTGCTTACTTTCGGACTTATAAGAAATTCTGAGAAAATGTGTCTGAGAAGGTAATGTTCAGTGTGGCAAGGCTTCAGAAGGTGTCCAATGAGTGAGCTTCATCATTAGATGACCTTGGGTCAAAGCCGCTGTGAAGATTTCAACATTCAGACCTAGTTGCTGAAAAGGAAGTTGAAAATCTACAGCAGGACAAGGCAGAGGGATATAGCTGAAAACAGCTCCATGAGGTAGAATACCCCTTTGGAGAAGGACTGCTGAAAAGGATTTGCTCCTGTGTAGGAGAACATAGCAGGAGAAGCCACAAAGTCAATCCGACCAGTGATGCACCTTAGGTGGTTAGGCAGGAGGTAGGTCCCAGTCTCCTCCTGGTTCTCAGAGCACATTTGGGCCAAAATGAAATTGTCTCAAGTTAAACTTTTTGGCCATCTGGGCACCTTAAGCATCACAACCAAGGGTCCAGGACTCACTCAGGCAGGGTCCAGGTTCAGGTTCAAGATGGTGGGAGCCTTTTATGTCCCTGTGTCTCTGAACAGGAGGCCAGCAAACTAGCCCTTGGAGTGCTTTTGGTAGTCCTGGGTTCAGGTGAAAATGCAGAGCTCAACAGCAGGGCTGGCCTCAGGGTTCAAGGCAGGCTTGAGGCAGCAAAGCAGCAATTCCAGGTACAGCAGCTGCCTGGCAGAGTGCACAGATGTTCATGGAATTAGGTAGTGCTCTGAGAGTCCTTTCACAGGTCCAATAGTGAACTGAAGAGTAGGTCTGGAGGTCCTATTTTTATGCCCTGGTGGTCTTCTTCTGGAAGGTGGGAGAAGCATCTGGAAATGTTCTTTAAACTGCATTGAATTTCCTGACCCTCTGCCCTGGCTCCAAATTGGTGGCAGTGACAATGCATGCTTTTTAGGCTCTTTGAGTGACGGCAGAGCACAGGCTATTCAGTTTCAAGTGCGGCTGTGCTCGGCTCCACCCCCATCCTGCCAGCAGCTGGCTCATTGAGGCACACCTAATCCCTCTATAGCACGGGTACTCATAGTACGGCCCGCGGGCCACCAGCGGCCCGGCAAGCTTTCCTTGGCGGCCCGCGGACCTTGCAGACATAGTGCCTGTGCTTGTCAGCGAACACCGCCGGTTGCAGCAGCGCGGAGCTGTGAGGCCGGGCGATTCTTTTAAAGGCCATTTACTTGTTAATGAGGCTTTGTTGTATTTCACCTCTTCTTAGCGCCCCTGCATCTCCCCTCTGATTGAGTGGAGATGCAGGGGCACTAAGAAGAGGTGAAATACAACAAAGCCCCATTAACAAGTGAATGGTCTTTAAAAGACCTGTGAAGTACTTGGGTGCGGCGACTGTGTGCGTTCCCTGGAAGCTGTCTCAGTACATGTGAATCAAAGCAAGTGCAAACACCAGCAGAAAACAATTGGACCGCCAACTGAAAAGCCATGTAATTTAGTACGATAGTGCCACACATGAAAAAAAAACCTCACGTATCCTAGTGAGTGGTCGCTTACATGAAATAAGTCATGTATGATCCTTAATAAACAATATGCAGCCAGTAGTGCGGTCTGTGAAACCAAATGAAAAGAACATGTAAACTAAAAGGACAAAGATTTAACCCGCTGAACACTATAGGAATAGCCAATCAATTACCTGCAACATGTATATGGAGCCGTAGTGGAAACGAATCGGGCTTTCGACCTGGATAACGATAACTGCTTAGCAACGAAACCACCAATTTAGCGAGATACTGCAACAAAACAGGGAGTGCAGCATGTCAAAATACCTGAACTGTGAGTAAAGGATTGAGCGTGAACCAGCTACTCACCACTGTCTAAAGAACCCGTGAAGTAAATCCAGTAACACAAACCCAAAGATTCAGCAACTGGCATGAAGCCCAGCGGTCTCGTTAAATGTGTAACAGTCATCAACATAAACAAAGGACTTAACGCGACTGTTGAGAGAAAGAGCCGTACTGGAACGGGCAGCTGAAGCGGACAGACCCTAAGGATGAAACAGGGTGATAGTGCAAACACAAAGCGTGCAAATATTGATCGCCCTCAATGAACTCGACTAGTGCCTAACACAGGTATAAAAACAGGATGTTGGTGAGAGGATCCCCATGAACTCTCTAAAGGAGGGGGACAGAAAGAAAGGGAGACAAATAGTGAGTGAGACAGAGGGGTGAGAGAGGGAGGGAGACGGAGAGGAAGGGAGGGAGAGAGGGAGACAGAGAGAGAGGCAGGGAGAGAGAGAGGGAGGGAGGACAGAGCGAGGGAGGGAGACAGAGGGAGAGGGAGGGAGGGAGACAGAGGGAGACGGAGACAGAGGAAGGGAGGCGGTGACAGAGTGAGGGAGACGGAGACGGAGGGAGGGAGAGAGATGGAGGGAGACGGGAGAGAGAGAGGGAGGGGGACAGCGAAAGGGAGACAGACAGCGAGTGATACAGAGGGAGCGAGAGGGAGACACAGAGTGAGTGAGACAGAGTGAGTGAGTGAGACAGAGAGGGAGGGAGACAAACAGAGTGATGGAGGGAGAGGGAGGGAGGGAGATAGAGTGAGAGAGAGGGAGAGTAATAGAGAGGGGGAGAGAGAGAGGGAGGGAAACAGAGAGAGGGCGGGAGGGAGACCGAGAGATAGATAGATAGATAGATAGATAGATAGATAGATAGATAGATAGATAGATAGATAGATAGATAGATAGATAGATAGATAGATAGATAGATAGATAGATAGATAGATAGATAGATAGATAGATAGATAGATAGTTAGATAGATAGATATGTGTACATACCGGGTCTGGTGGCTCAGTGGATGAAGGCGTCCACTGCAGGGGCCTGTGTTCAACCTCATGGTCATAGTTTTTTTTGCTCTAGCCCCGCCCCCTCCCCCACTGGCCCGGCCCCCACCGGTGTGGCCCTCAGCCAGAAACCACACTGTAAATTTGTAAAGTATGTGAGTACCCATGCTCTATAGCATGACTGTCTGGGAGGAATTCACAAAGTCTAGCTGTCAGCTACACCAGGTCATGTGACCCAAAGCAGGCTACAGTCACAAAAAGGGCTAAGGGCAGGGGAAAATGCTAACTTTTTTTAAGTTGCATTTTCTAAATTGTAATGAAAATTCTGACATTACCATTAACAAGGGTTTATCATTAACATTCCATAGGAAACAAACATGACATATATCTACCTTCTCCTAATTAGGAATTACAGCCCATTAAGTGTAATAAGGAACCCTCAATGTAGTCCGATGGGAGGGGTAGTCCTCACAGTAGTGAAAAACTAATTTAGGAGTTTTTTTACTAGCATAATGTGTTAAACTTAAACATACATGTCCAACTCACTGCCCTATGGGCTACCTCAGGCCTACCTTAGAGGTGACAGATGTAATAAAAGGGGAGTTTAAGACTTGGCAAGAGGGTTAAATGCCAAGTCGACATGGCAGTGCAACACTGCATTCAGGCTTCAATGGCAGGTGTAGGACATGATTTAAAGTGAGTGGCACAAGAAGTGCTGTAGGTCCAATAGGAGAATTTAATTTACAGGCCCTAGGCATATGGTGAACCATTCTACAAAGGACTCACAGGTAAATAAAATATACCAGTTGGGTGTAAGCCAAACTAACATGGTTTAAGGAGAGTGCACAAGCACTTTGGCACTTATTAGCGGTGGTAAAGTGCACAGAGTCCAGAGGCCAACAAAAACAAATTCAGCAAAAATAATGGAGGGAAAAGGCAAAAGGTTTGGGAGTGACTCTGCAGAGAAGGCCAGGTCAAACACTGCCATTCCACGTTCATGCTTTGCTATACATTTAGGGTGACAGGACTGTGTTTTTTAAGAACTAAATTTCACAGTGGTGGGTGAGTCACAATCAAGTTTTCCATAAAGGTTATCACCACGTAAGCAATGCTGAAATATTTTCAGCAGTTCAATAATCCAAGTATACAGCTGAAGCAGAACCATTTGGAGCTTTAAATGTATCATATATGATTTGATGAGGATCTGTGCTCTATTCCCTTTAAGTGCTGTTGTGAGCTGTTTTATTAAGTTTTGCATTTACTTCTGAAAATGTCATTCAATTGGTCTCACTTTCTTTGAGCCACTCCTCTCTCACCACTTTGTATGGTATAGTTCCCTGATGTTTTATTAGACATAGGATACACTAATAACGTATCTAGTGCATTGAGGTCCTGAACCCTGAATCTATTTGAGTAAGTGATGACTTCTCAACCCTGGCACAGAAGAATAAATAATTCACTTCTTGGCTCCTAAAGGCAACACTTAGGACATCATTAGGCCGCCCGCCATCCCGAAGTAAAAAGGGACCACCCTCCATAAGTGCGGTGGTCCCGTTGGGGAGATTACACTGGCGGGCGCATCCTGCATTTTTGACATTGCGGCGGGCGGTGGTTCCAGCACCACCCGCCGCAATGCCAAAAATGCATGCTGTGCATTTGCATGCACAACGTGGCAGGCACTGCGCGGTGCCTGCCATGTTGTGTATGCAAATGCAGGGGGGTACCATAGGTATCCCCCATGGGCATACCCACCCCCCAATATTCCTGGGGGCCCGCTACCGGCCCCCAATGGCAAGGATCACATGCCTTTCCGTGGCGGCAACGCCACCACGGAAAGGCAAATCCCCGCATGTATCCTAATATGGATGGCGGTGTCTAACAAACACGCACCATATTAAAACCTTTTTCGCCCGGTCAATGAGTCGACCGGGCGGAAAAACGGCGGACGGTCTTTCAGTCCACCGGGGTTCCCCCCACCATGGTAATATGGCGGGGGGAATTGGCACACAGGCAGGAGAAAATGTCGGGCCGATCGCCACCGCCCGTCCACCCGACATTCTAATTGACCCCTTAGTTTGGGAGAACAGTTTCCCCACCATACCCATGTTTTTCAAGGAAGAAATGGGAGATTGGATTTAGAGATCAATAATGCTAATCATGTGAAAAAACAATGGCACATGAGGAGATTTAAGAGATTGCGGGAAGCATAGGGGAGTTGTTGGTGGGAGAAGGGCCTGTAGGCTTTGCCAGTGGGGTCCGTATCGTGAAAAAACTGTACTGCCCAGGGTGACGAAAATGCGAATAGCAACTCTGAATATATGTAGCTTAAATAATCATGTTAAATGACGGAAAGTTACAGAAGATCTAAAAGCCTTATGTGCCAATATTTTATGTTTAAAGAGATGCATATCAAGGGCGCAAGGAAAACGTTATTGGAACAGCTTGGGTATAACCGTATTGCTAATACTACACAAGGAACCAGAGCAAGGGGGGTGCCCAGTCTCTCTCAGAGGGGAGATATAATTTTTAAAAGGTGATTAACAGATAAGTACAGGCTGCGGGCAATAGCTGAATGCTAATATTTTAAACATGTATTTACCATTTGATCTGTTTGTGGGTCTACTAGGGATGACCCTGACATCCTGGAATACAGAGCTTGGGCTATTGCCCAATTTGATTATATTCTGTGGTGACTTGAATATCAACGGCATGGGTGGGCTCTGGAGCAGCAACACCGGTAACTATGTCGTCTGGAAAAAAAAAGGTATTTAGGGCTCTTACACATCGGTAATTAGATAATGGGCTTATCGATGTATGGCTATATTGAAGGCCTCTTGACCCAGGTAGCAAGTGTTTTATAGCCCTGCATAAATATGTAGTGCACCCCCATGTCATGTCAGATCATAACCCCCTGATTTTAAACGTTACCTATATGCGACAGAAAGAGCTGAGTACACTAGGACATTTGAAAGGGGTTTGCTGCAGGATTAGGGCTATATAATACACATGAACAAATGAAGGGGAGAATTCAGGGAGACTAATAGAGGCAGTACAGGTAGTGATATGGCCTGGGATGCTTTTAAGGCATGGGTAAGGGGGGAGAAACTCAGTTTTAGTCTGCATCACAAAAAGAAGAAACCCCAGCACCTAAAGGCATTATATAAAACGCTGTCAGATATCGAGGAGGAACTTGCTGGGTTATAGCCTCCAGGGCATGTATAGAGAATATATTGCTCAAACTTGCTCTGGCAAGAGCTGCAATAGGAGAAATCTCAGCAGCAAGAGCAGCTGAAAAGTACCTTGCACAGCGGCAAGACTGTCATGAGTATAATGAACGGGTGAGACATATGCTGGCAGTACGGACTAGACAGAAAGCAGTTAGGGGTGAGATCCTTGATAATAAAAATGAGAGGGAAAACTCAGTTATTGGCTCCAGGAGGAATTCCACTAGTACTATGAGAAATTATACTGTGATGATGAGTTCTCTGAGGAAGCTCTATAAGAGATTACTTCAGCCTTATTCAAATGGAGCCATTCTCTCCAAAAGACGTTGAACTCTTAGATGCTCGATTCTCAAAAGAAGAAATACATAGAGCACTCAGCGATCTCCCTTCTGGAAAGGCTGTGAGACCTGACCATTTTATAAAGCCTTTCTCACTATTCTAGGGCCTTAGCTAGTTAATAAGTTAAGTCAGGCTCAAAAGGGGGTGTCCCGCCCAGAGTCATGGGCCTGGGCCACCATTATTATTTGTTTGAAGAAGGGGAAACCTCCAACCAAAGCCAGGTCCTACAGACCCATAACGCTCATGAACAGCGACACCAAGATATTTTCAAAGGTATTAGCCTGTCGGCTTAGCCTGATTATTAATAAGGTGATCTCTCCCTGGCAGCATAGTTTACTACCGGGCAGAGGAACATTGGATCAGATACGGAGGGTGGTTACACTGTTTGATGTTGCTGGGATCGCTGGAGACCCTGTGTCGCTGATCTTGTTTGATGCCGAAAAAGCATTCAATAGGTTCTCCTGGGATTACTTTTGGGCTGCCCTAAGGTGGTTCGTATAGGCAAGGGTTATATCGACATTATACAGGTTATGTATCGGGCCCCCGCTGCCTGGCTTAATTTGAATGGGGGCTATACAGAACCACGTTTGATAAGAAGGGGGACAAGACAGGGTTGTCCATGTTCCCCACTTTTGTTTGCATGCTACATAGATTCTTTGATCTGGAATATTGAGGCTAATATGAGAATTAAACCTATGGGTTTTCAAGGGCACGACACCAAAGTTTTGAGCTATGCTGATGATCTGGCGGTTATAACATCTGACTCCCAGGTAGCGCTAGTGGAAATTGAGAAAGAGACCAGGTTGTTTGGGAGGATTTCTGGGTATTCCCTCAATAGGCAAAAACCGCAAATAGTAACAAATAGCATGGTATATTTGGAGGACCTCCTGGAAACACAGTCTGCAATTTATCTAGGGATAAATATACTATCAGAGTTGGAGCAAATTGTGGAGTTAAACCTAGCCCTGGTCATCCAGAATGGGAAGAAGGATTTTGATAGGATGAATTACCTACATCTGTCTATTGTTGGTTGGTGCAATATAGTTAAGATGATCTTTCTACCCAAAGTCCTCTACCTCTTTAGAGCAATACCGCTGGCAATTGGAAAACGTTTGTTTAAGGAGATGGAAGATATGATCAACAGGTTTATATGGGCATTTGGGAGGACAATGAGAGCTCTGAGATTTATGACACTTCCTAGGGAGAGAGGGGGTTGGGCCATCCCGAACTTAAGAATCTACTATTGGTTTAGTATACATGTGGTCTAGTGGGGGGAACTCCACAGATTGATGGAATAATAGAGGGTCACTTGACACTTATGAACTATTACTAGATGAGGCTCAAAATTGATTCCTGAAATACAATAAACCCAGCTATTATAAGAAAGTCAGATTCAAAACTCTATCAGCTGCATTTCGGGTATGGGTGGCTCTAAAGAGAAAAGTAGGGCTTGGCAAGATACATTTCTATGACCCGCTTTTCAGGAATCCAGGACTCTTTGATTTTTTCCATGGTGTGACTATGTCACGCTGGGAGGATTTAGGAGTCTGTAGGATTGGGGACCTCATGGATGCAGATGGAATTCAGTCATTTGAGAAAGTTCAAATCAATGATCAGAAAGATGGTTTTAAGTCTCTGCAAATATGGAGCTCATTAGCTAAGAAGAAAGAGGGGGCAAGTGATTTTGTAAAGTTTTTATTATGGAGGTGGTAAGGGATTACAAGGGATGCACTATCAGTTATATCTTCGGGGGCTGAGCCAACTGATGCAGGACGACCTTGAGAAGCAAGGTGAGAAATGGAAACAAAAAGCTAGGCACACACTGCGTCAGCTTCCTAGACTCATTGAAACTAGGCAAGTCTATCCAGTGTTTGGCTGGGTTGCAGGCACAACAATATAAAACAATCTTCTTGATGTATCACACACTGGCCAAGATAGCTCAATGGGGGGTCATGCAAGGGTTTTCTGTGTCTCGTACAGTAGTATAGAAACAGATCTAATACATATGTTTTCAACTTGTCCCTGCTAGAAACCCTGAAGAAGGATATAGAAAATGTCTTAGATCAATCCCTGAAAAAAAGCAACACTAATACCAGAACTAATGCTGCTAGGGGTCAGTAGCGAAGGACCAACAGGGAAACAACAATATTTCTTGTTTTTGGCTGTGGCAGTGGTTTGAATTTGTATTTCCTTTGCAGGGTTGGAACCACTCGCCCCAACTTTTCAACAATGGCTTGCGCTGCTTTTATCTATTTTTAATCTAGAAAAGGGGTTGTATGCAAGGAAGGGACGGTGGGAAAGAAAACTAGGAAGGTGTATATGGGCTCTGATTTATAGCTGGAAAAAAGACCAGGCCATTAATTGTAGTTTTAAATTGACGGCATTCGGATCCCCATGCTTCCTCAATATTGGATTTATTATATTTTTGGATGAATTTCCTCATTTATTTATATTTGTATTTATCTATCTGATGGTGTTGAATAAAAAAAGAATAAAAAAAGCATACACTGATAACTTATCTTGTGCATTGAGATCTTTACCCCTGGATCCATTTGAGTAAATGATGACTTCTCAACCCTGACACACAAGAGTAAAGAATTCATTTCTTGGCTTCTAAAAGCAACACTTAGTTTGGGAGAACGGTTCCCCCACCGTACCTCATTATTGTTTGCAGAATGGAAAGACTGAATTTGGATGGAGATTAAATCACCACGTTTAAATCAGACAAAGCAGACAAGTTTGCATTATTTTCCTGTTTTTCTTTTGTGCTGGCAAGTGTTGTTACTTTGTTGGTGGAAGCCAAGCTGGAAGTGTTCGATGTTTCACTAATCAATATTGAAGATTGTTAGTTGGGGGGTTGTGTTAAGAGTCACAGTAGTTTCTGATTTTCTGCCATTGCCCTCCTTCCAATACAAGTAATACCCCAACTGATTTATTTCCAGAAATTTCTTTGGTGTCACTCCCAGACAAGGTCCTAAGTTTCTGACCTGTTTGTTGCCTCCCCCCAGAAAATGACATAGACTGTGTCAGTTTCTTCTGGCTCTCTTTCTGTGGGGAATATGTATTTCAAGGCATCTGAATCGTGTGGGGGTGGAGAGTCTGCATGCCTGGAGCAGGGGGTTTTGAGGCCTGGGTGCACGTGCTTCTGGATTAGTGTGAGATTTTCATATCTGTTTAAAGATGTGATCCACCAGATGTTTTATGTCTCTCAATATCTAATGTGAGAAATGATAAACACCCTATTTATAGCAGCCAGCCATGTCAAGATATTACTAGCTTTTGCTAGTTTTGTCAGTAACTGTGTCTCTAAAAACAGACTGTTTGCAATTTTCATGCATTGTTTGTAATATCAGTAGGCATCCTGCAGTCTAGTTTATGTCCTGCATTTGTATCGGGCAATGCTGCACTGAACTTGCTTCTCAGAATGATCATTTGACAGCTGTTCAATATCAGGCTTGCACTGTTCAGCTTGCACAGCTCAGCAACATTTATTGAAATCCACTGTCCACCAGGTTTCCTCACATTAGCTGAGATTGGCTCAGAATGGCTGGTAATAAGTGCTTGGTAACCACTAACTTACCGCTCTCCCTGGGGTTCTTTGAGACCTTCTGACCACGGCAGCTCGGCTTGCTCTTCTGCCAGCTGTATAGCCATAATACCTGGGTCTTCTCCATCCACATGAGCCAGTGCTCCATGACTGACACACTAAGGCCCTGTCCCAGACATGTCTGCTGTCAGATTCTTGACCTTCCAGACTGCCTCCACCACCTGAAGCAGGGCCCTGACAAGCAGCAAAAGTAAAGAAAGAAGGCCACAATGGATACATTCCAAACCCAGGTTTGTCAAAATTCTTCACCATCAATTGGTTACTCCATTGCAAGAGTTTTTTCACAGTTTAGGTGGCCGTCAGCATCCCCAACAGAGTCCTGGCAGAAAGGGAGAGTTCCATGAAAGTGAAGGGGAAATTGACAAAGGTAATGAGGGTAAAGGAAGAAAAAACATTATCCAAGAGAAATGAAGAACTGGCCTCCCACACTTATCTGTGATCCCTTGACAGATACTATGAGTTATGAATGGTATAAGGAAAGGGGCCAATTAATGATACAATACCTATCACCAGTCACCCAGCTTCACAATTGTTGCTAATGTACCATCAACATGAAGAGACATGACATACCTTCTGAAAGATATTTACTACCAACATAGGTTTTCAGTTGGCACTTATACAATTTCAGCAACAGATGGCCACCACATCAGCAAGAGTCACAGAACTAGAAGAGTGACTACATGAAACTGAAATAGTCACCGCCTAAGTTAATAAATAAATAGATAGTCTGATAGAACAGGTGAATGCTCTAAAGTATCAAATAGATGATCTGGAGAACAGTCAGAGGAAGAATAATCTGAGAGTATTTGGCATAAAAGAAGGGGTGGTAAAAATGGATCCTCAATGGTTTATAATTGATTTACTTACTAAGACATTTCCTGATTTGAAAGATTACAACTTTGAGAAAGAGATTCTAGGAGTTGACTGAATTCTATAAAAAAACAGAAGATACAAAGTGAACAAATCTGATGATTATTAATATTAATTATGTTGTTTTAAGTGACAAAACACCAAAGAACCCAATGTAAAAGGCCACAGTAAATAATTCTTCAGGTCAGAATGTTCTTGTAACACATTGCACAAAACCTGACATCTTAAGAATATTTCCGCCAAATTCAAGGCGATGCAAGAGAAGACTTTCTTGCAAGAACCAGAAAATTTGGAAAGTCACCTATAAGTACAGAGCTATGTATTGTCTTACAATACGTGCAATGACTAAAGACCTAGACAAGACCACTTAACAAAGGAAAAGAACATATGAGGGTTGGCTACAAGTTGAATGAGTTTGATGCATGGAATTTATGACTTGGTAACTTTATGAATCAACATTAAACTAAATATAAGCTGTTACAAGCCTGCTGATGGGATGAGCTCTAAATACATTTTGTTTGGGTTGAGGGAAGTATACATTACGATATACCATGTGATGAAAAACTACCCTAACAATCATAGTAAGATGTGTGTAATATCTAGTTTCTGAGTAGTTTATATTAATATTAGAGAAGATCAGTCTGTTAAACGTTTGCTGGAACTTATTAGAAGTGTCCTTATTCTCACAGAAAACACGAAGTGAACAGTAAAGTATAGAAATGGTGCACTTATAGAGAAATGTAAATTGAAAAAGTAGATATCACTGATTGTTACTTGTTCTAAATAGAAAATCCTAGGTATAAAGTGATGCTTGCCCTCTTATTCCAAATTGGCACAAGAGAGTAGCATAGAAGGAGGCGATATAGTAGCTTGCTAGGGTCATGTGTACCCTTAAACAGAAGAACCTCAGGGGGAGAGGGCCTGGATGAAGGGTGGGAAGCATGATTGAGGGAGGGCTGGACAAGGTGGGCTGGAAAAACTGGAGAATGAGAGGTTATGTGTGTTTGCTAAATGCATGGTAAGCAAATCCACAGATGACAGATTTCATAATATTTAGGAGGAAGAATATCACAGTAGACTTTCTAGTTTAAATATCAGCAATAGATAACATAAGCTGAGGATTGTGATGTAGAATGCCAAAAGCTTAAATGGCAAATGCAGGATAGGGTAAAATATCAACAACAAAAATATCAGGCACCCAAACTTTTTGCCTAAATTAAAGTAATTTAAGTAACACTTAAGGAATCAAATTATTATAGTCTGAGAGATTTGAATAGAAGTAGCTACACAGCATGCTTAACCACTATCAGGAGCTTCACCGTTTTGGTGCTTGATACAATATGGCACATAGTAAGATATAAATGCAAAAGAACTGGATGGTGGAACATTCTTCTATTCTCCAGGCTTGGAAAGAAGCACTACACTTTATAATCTGCACAATCTGCACACCGAAAATAGGTGATCTAAGATTCTTTAATGACCTTTAATCAATCTTGTGATGTGTCCAGCCATTCCCGAGATAATTTGCCCAGACTTCAGTTGTACTTTAGACATTAAGAATTATACCTCTGGCTTGGCTTACACAGGCTGAATGGAAAAAAGCCAGGTTTCCCATAAACCAAATGACCGGTTTGGGCTTAGTAGACTCCTGGAGGCAGGAACACCCTGATAAAAGAATGCATATCTTTCACTTAAATCCACAAGATTTAAGTGGATAGATCTAGTCTTAACTTCTATTTTTATTATTCACAACTGTACAACCAATTCCAGGTCCACTGCACTGCACTGTGACCACGCTGTAGTTAGTTGTGAAATAATAAATTGAAATGCCCAAAACCATGAGTTCAGATGCCCATTTCCTAGATGGCCACTTTAAAGGGATGATTTTGTGCAGCATCTTCTAAATCAAGTGACAAACTTTTTAGTGGATAATGGGGGCTCAACATCAAACAAAATAGTATGAAAAGTACTGAAAACACATATATGGGCAATTGTTAGATAAGTTTTGATGAAGAAGTCGCAATGAAGGAGGAAGAGGGAGCCCCGGGACGCAGCAGCTAAGGGAAGCCGTTTTCCTTACTTTTAAATTGATTTTAAAGCTTGTAATTTAATTGTTAATAGGGCGGGATGGAGGCGGGTGGCGCATAGTGGAGCTACGTGGAGTGTGCAGAGTTTGTTTGCCACTCCCTGGCACTCCGCGTAGCCCCACTACACACCCTTACTCTGCACCACCAAGAGAGGCTTTGTGTCACGCAAGCCAGCCTTATTAGAGGACCAACACAAAGAATTATCAGCAAATTAATCTTAGTAGATGTGGCTTCACACTATTTTGCCCTCCTTGTGCAATGAAGAAATGCAAAATTGGTTGCTGAGCAGTTTTGACTAAACAAGTAATAAATCTGGTCCCAGATCAGTTGAAGCAAGAGGAGGTATGCAGAAATTTTTAAAAAGTCTGGCTTAAATTCGATGCTGATTTAATTCCCTTTAATGAGAACTCTGAAAGAACTTACAGAAAAGAATGGCCCTTCAATGTCTCGGAATCCTTTTATTAACTGTATAAATATTAAATATGAAATTATCTGAGCTAATATTACTCTTTGCCTTATATTATTAGATTTGTGTAGCATATTATATATTTCTTTTTCATCGTTTGGTATGGCAAATCATCAATAAATATTGTATTAAAAAAAGAAAGTTCAAAAAAGGCTAAGAAAAGCTAGTTTTCACTTTGAAATGTAATTTGTAGCTCTGCTCATGAGGTTGCATTTTGCACTGTCTCCTTCTTCTGGCACCAGGCATCGTGATCTAATAAAGTAACACAGTAGAGTGGCAATGCTATTTTCATATTGTTGGTGAGTCACAATGTCACAACTAGAGTGTATTAATTTAATGAGAGAGACAGTTTTTTCTATAGGGGTGACATTGTTCCATGTATTATAAAATGACCCTATCATCACAAAACATTTGGCCTGATCTGATGTGTGCAACGTTCTCCTTGCCTGGAGAGGTCTGGATAAACATCCCAGAGGCTACAGATTCTAGACACTGCTGCTGGGGTAATATTCTACAAGAAACATTGACAGCCGTGGCTTGTCTGCTACCACTGTGGTCCAAATTATGATACTCTGACCTTATTTCGGGAAGAAGCCCAAAATATAAGTTGGCTGCTATTGATTTTTCAGCGGTTTATTAGATACCTTGAACATGTCTAAGCCTGAGGCCATCTAACTGCCCTCAGGCCATTAGAATCCAATTAGAAAAAGATAACCTAATTACCAGGACCCCAGGAATTATGTGATTTCGGTTTGCTGCATTTGCCACCTAATCATGGATTTGCTGCATTTGCCACATAATCCATCATCGGCTGTATAATCCTCATTTTTTTACAAAAAAGGCTGTTTCTAGCTCAAATGTATTTAAATCACAGCAACACATGATGTCGCCCTCCGAAGGCCCTGTTCAAATGTTCACTGATCACCTTTCTGTTTCTTATTACTGTATTTGGATGATGAACTGGTACTAATGAGGTGAAACATTTGCCAATGTTACATTGGGAAAAAAATCACTGCTTAATTTGAGCCAGTGGTTTCTGGTGCTCGGCACTGGCACTTATTTGTCAATGCCTGTGCTTGTGACAAGTTGCTTCAAGGTGGCGGTGTCTGGCTAATTTAGAGATAACCACAACAACAGTTAATCCTTAATTCAATATAAATTTAAAATAACTATTACTTGCTTCCCAAGCCATTCTTATAGCTTTGGGGGGATGAAACAGTCCGAATTGTCACACTTGTAGGAGTTTGATGGTTAGTAGTTGTAGTTTTACTGTCATTGGCAGCATAGCAGGGGCAATGTGTGGTGCAAGCTGCAGTGGTCTCCTGAGGAGAGCCCTGGCACATATTCTTTTTTACAAATTAAGCACAGGAACAAAATGAAAAAATCGTGAGGTAATACTGTCTCAAAATGAGCTGCATTGCCTCACATAAATTGCGTTTTCTTGACGCATAGATCAGTCAATCCTGCTGCATAATGTGTTCCTTCCCTGCCGCCTAATTCAAGTGACCCTGCCTAATACTTGTAGCACATTCTCTTTCTGGCATCTGGGATCAGCCGGCTTTGGTAGACTGCTCCAAAGGCATTCACCTCTTAGTGGACTGAGGCCAAAGACTCCCAGAGAGCATCAGAGCATGTTCAAGTAGAACAATTCAAACCTAAGCATATGGGCTGGTTTCTTCCTAAGCCTTTGCCGTGTCCTCATCCCCACCCGTGCAGAAAGTGCAATGAACAATTCGCGATCTGCGGCTGGTAATTGTCGAGATTCGAATTTCTGTAATTTTTTTCTCCTTTGCTATTTTTTTTGTCTTGCTCTATGACACTGTTACACTTGACCTCTCCTCCCCGCCCTCTTCCTACATAAGAGTCTATGCAGAACGGACACAAGTTAGGAGCATAGCTACCATAATTACCGCCCGTTTCTTTTCTCGTAATTGGATCTTTCTACATTAGGCTTTTTTTGTAAAAGCTACATTCTCTTTGACCTTTCTCAGAAAGGAACAACTTGCCGTTGCTTTGCGAACATATTCGAGGAAACAATTACGGTGAAGTCGTTTCTTGCTATCTATCTTACAACATGATTAGTCAATTGAAGTACTATTTAGGTCTGTTTTGTGCCCTAGACGATATGTGCCCCAGACGATATAAATTGTGTTATTGTTTGGTTTCGCTTCAAAAAGTATTTTTTCTATGCTGTCTACATGACAGACCCCACACACTCTATTTCACCCCAGACAAGAAGAACATCGGTGCCGCACTTCGGGGCATATCTACAAGGCGGCGATATAAAATTATTGCCGCTTTTGCGGCCGTTTTCGGCCGAAAAGCGGCGATAATTTTATCGCTATATCAGCAAGGTCACGCTGTTGCGTGAAACCTAGCCTTAGCGCCTGAATTCCTAATGCCCATCTTTGCATCTCTAATGAGATGCAAAGTGGGCGTTCCTCCCCAGGATAACGGGAGAAATGTCGCTATTTCTCCTACTATCAAGCCTCACGCAAAGCAGCATAGCGACAAGAAAAGTAGCGATAACCTCTGTTATCGCTACTTTCCTTACACCTGCTTTGAAACTGACTTAGTCATGATATCCTATGGAAGGTGGATATCATGGCTAAGTATGTGAGGCCCAATCAGCAAACTATCGCCAAACTTTGTTGGATTATCACTGAGTTTCCAGCGATAATCTCACGTTTGACAGTTAGCGCTAGGATTTTTATCGCTTTTGAGATAAGCGTTGCTAATAGCACGCTATCTCAGCAATAAAAATCCACGCTAGCCGGCGATAATTATCCTAGCGCTAAGTGTGCTTAGCGATAATTAACGCCGATTGTTGCTGATATGCCCCTTCATTCTGCCAGCGTGAGTCATTTGAAAAAAACTCACAGTTGAGAAAAAAATGACCGCCTAAGGTGGGCTTAACGGCAGCGCACACAAGCATAATGATCCTCCTTGGAAAATGTTATGGCTTTTAAATATGATTTTCTGAGACTTTTCAGACAGCTTCATTCAGAGTGCAGTTTGACAGCCCCGCACCTCGACGAATACTCAGTCCTCGAGTTCAGCCAGCAGCGGCTCATAAATTCCACCTGGATTTGAAGTTAAACTTGGCCTGCTCTGTTGTCTCAGAGGCCAGGGAAGGATCACGCTGACATGCATGCTTTACTGTCCTAAAGGAAGCTAAAAACGTGGAGTATATGAAAGGCATGTGTGGGTTTTGGATTCACACATAATCCCTTTGTTTGAATTTTGATTAAGCATCTCTGCCTCAGGGGCAGCGACCCTCCGACAAAAACAGGTCTTGAAGCTAATTCCTGGCATCCGATTTCAAAACCAGTGCCATACTTCATAATGTAATCTCTCGTCTCTGATTTATTATCTGCTTTTACTTTTGGTGCATCTGCAGGACAATTTAAAATAAAATAATGAGACAAAAACAGGTATCCGGAGGTCTGGAAATTCAATTTGAACTGCCGGAAGACGAACTTCATCTTCTATTTACTAATAAATAACGTAGTTGGTTTGTGGTTAGCGTATAGCCGAGTTCCTACTGAGCTACCTGCCGATGCACAGGGAATGCGTATTTTGCTCCTATGATTGCACTTCCGGATAATAAGCAAAGTTGGATGTAACTTCCGTTTTTTAAACGAGAACACGAAAAACTCAGCACTACAATCAGTCCAGCCTCTTTTTAGCTATTTTTCCAGCATTTCCTCTTGACTACCTGGATGCATCTTCAATGATGTGGTGGCAAAGGAACCCACTCCGTGGCATTTGTACAGATGTCATAGTTTGAAAGTAAATGCATAAACAACAATTGATGGACAGAATGCAGAACAATGTCATACATTCACCCCAGTACAGAGATCTGGGCCTAAATCCATCGTTTTTTTGCTCACCATGCCATTCCAGTTTGAAAGCAGCCATATGCAAATCAGTCTTCACCCTGTGCCTCATGGGAACAGTCCAGCCCGAACTGCCTAGCCAGGTCCTCCCTGGACTGGAAACAAGCATCCTAGGACCGGTTTCACTCTGCATTCCGTCCATCAAATGTGTGTCTGATAGTTTGAAAGTAAACATAGTGGAGTGCATCACGTGATTACAAAAAGAGCTGCATGGGGTGTGACAGGAAGAGGATCTGAAACTGTTAAATAAGTCAGTGTGGATGTGTTATGTTGGGATCCAAGGGACTGATGGAAAAATGGGTTGCACCTGACTCCCCCATTGCTGCATTTTCTCACACATCACTTTACCTTAGTCCTTCAGTGCTGCCATAGCGCTGATTCGGCGCTGCCTCAGCAACACTGTACCCTATCTCCTTCTGCCCTATTAGTCTAAAGAGCACTGTACAGTATTCAAAAGTTCTGCATTAATGCATACTTTAATTCTCAGGTACTAATATTTTTTTAATCGGAATGGGCCTCAGTGCTTCGAAAGTACTTCACCCTCAGCATTCCTGCAATTAGATGGATGGGGCCCGATGACTGAATTTACAAGTTTGCATTTAAAAAGTTACTATTGCTAGCTATCTATTTTGTTTTTTGTTTTTTGTACTCTACAAATTATGTGGTAGGCTAGCTATCTATTTGTTAGTGGAGATCCATACCATTGGGATGGAGATCATGCTGAAGTAAAACATAGGGAGTTTTAATAAAGATTACAGTTTATTACAAAAATAAATATTCAATTTATGTTAATGTAAAATAAAGATGTAAAATAATCTTAAGCAAATAGTATTCACATAGGACACCTAAAAGCAATAGATACAACACACTACCTTTTACAATTACCTTTGTTTTTATTAGTAAATTAACTTAAACAACATATACATTTACTTTTTCAAAACAATTTTTTAAAGCATTTTTTGCAATTAAATTCATCCACACTCACATTTTTATAGTTAAGCAATCAATCTGTAACAAGCGTGGTTATGTATCCTTTTAAATAATCTTAATATTTTTGAACTTTTAAATTAACTGAAAAAGTAATTTAATTATTTTTAGTTTGAAGTTTATAGTTCACTTTAAAATGTTAACATTTAGTGACATATTACATTTTTAACTTGTATATTAAATTTGGAATTAATGTAATTTATTTTATATTATTATCTACAGCCCACATCCATTGTTGTCAATGGAAGTGATTTGCAGTAACACTGGTTGGCCAGTTGGCCATGGGTGGTGCATGACTTACGCCTACGCTCAACTGGAGTATATTTAACCCTATTGTGTCTCTGTCACAATTGTAGTTTGATATGAAGTGGATTTTGTGGGTGGGTGTTTTGAAATAACATGCTGTTCCATAAACCCCTTCTTAAATTTCCTAAATTCCTTCTAGTTATAAGTAATTATTCATCATTTTTCCACCACTCCAATGTAACTCCCATAACCTGTTTGGAGATCTCTGCCAACAGGGCAGACATCTCCACACAGAAATAGAGGTGAGGCGGAGGTAGCGATCTCCTACCACTGGCTTGAAAATTGCATTTATTAGCACGTGAAGTAGTACTAATGGAGTACTAGTTTATATGTTCTCATTTGCCTTTTGTGACTCCATCCCTCAATCTATGTAAACTTGATATTCTGCTGTCAATGTTTTGAAAACAATATTTTTGTTTCACACTATTCTCATGATTGATATTCTGTTACACCACCAGTAGAGATTCCACCTAAATATTGGTTCTGATCAAGGTTTTTCATTTCCCTCTTTTTACAAGGAAAGACAGGTGTAAAATAATTTGTAGTTAAGTTTATATTTAATAATGAAAAAATACAGACATGGGGTTGTTGTTTACACACCCATTATGGAGTCATTATAATCTGCCTTTTTGAATTGGCTCAAAAACGTCTAAAGTGAGTCTAGAATGGGAATGTTTATAAACAATTAGAAAAATTGGATAGGGCTGTGCCCTCGTTGCACTTTTACTAATAGGGAAGTTGATTTTTCTGGGTGATTCAAAAAGGTGCGTTTAGAAGTAATGCTTGAGTACTATTTCCTGAACTCATAAATGGTGTTGTGAAGTGGCCCAAGAGTGTCTCTCCAAAATTACATTACTGACTGCCATGGTAATAGCTATTCATACTGAGAGCATAGGAATTTGAAAAATAAGATAAGATGACCTAATTAAGCATACATAGTGGCATATCTGCACTTGAGCTACTACTTAATTTTAGTATTTTCAGGTGAGCGCATTGTTGCATTCTACATGGCTACAACTTTACCAATACTGAATTGTTAGTCTATGTTCATTAATTAATTATGTGTGGAACTAAATCAGTAGCAACTTACTATTTTCACTAACCAAAAAGCATATGCCAATACCACGAGACAAATTAGATCTACATAAATACAGATGAAAATGTTAGAAAGGAAATACCATAAAACTGAAATGGTGTTGCATTCCGTACAACCTTGGCATCAGAATCAAAGTCATGGAGGAAAGGGTTCTGCTGGAGGAAAGTGAGTATTCAGCTTCTTCTGAGTACACCCTTGAAAGCCAGCTTCCACAACCTGGTATATCACATGTCTCTACTTCCTTTTATTACCAAACATAACAATTTAGAGCAGAAAAGATTGCAGTGTCCCTCAGCAGAACATGTGAGTGAAGGGATAAGGAGCTCACAATCCAGGCAGCAGTTAAAAATAGTGCATTAAAATCACATACATTATAATGCAACTCCATCTTATGAAGAGGAAAGGGAGAAATATCCAGTAGCTGAAGAAAAAATCTATCTTCTAAAAAGCTTTGCCCTAAAAATTGGAGCTCCTATGGTAGTTCATCGAAACCCCCATAGTTGTGTTGATCTTGAATTTACTTTTTGCATTTAACTTACTGAAAACAATCTCAACACCACATAACTTATATTTTATAAGTCTCATAAAGGCACAATCCTAGGTTAGTGAGAAAAAAGCTGGTGCTCAAATTCTACTGGAGAGATATGCAAATACTTACATTTTTTTAGGGGATTCAGTGCTTCGGCAGTGCTGATGCTATAAATAGTCATTTTTTGCTTCGCTTTTACACAGTGACATTGTATGAGCTGCTAGACAGATGTGAAGAGAAGGTGTTCACTCCTCGAAGGCTGTCCATTGAGTGACTTTCATGGTGCACACCGCCTGTCACATGCACATTCGACCCTCTATGATGGTCAGGTACACACTTCAAAGCTAAGCATCCCCAGAAGACAAAATTATGACCCAACTGAAATGTCCCATTCCTAGGATGCTTATTTAAACAAAGAAAATGATGTGGACGGTGGTTACCTTAAAAAATATACAGGAATATTATTCACATTCACTCCCCCAATATAACCACTCCATTTGCAATTCCTTGAACCAGTCAGGATTCTATAGCCAATATCACTTTCAATTAATGGACTTGTAGTTTCTCTTTTCCTATGTACAGGCATCGGTCCAAAATTCCTATTATCAAAAGGGAGCCATGGATTGGGTAGCTATAAATTTCCTGATCTTGGAACACATTAATCGTGCTTCTTGGATTTAGTACACGCTCCAAACATGGGTGAATGAGCAAACCTATCTCCATGATTAAATATGCGCTGCCTTTGTTCCCAGGCACTCAGCACAGAACCATATCAGGAATGTTGTTTTTCTATCATGGCTAAACACTGCCTGACGATGGACAAAGCCATCTGGCTGGGTTGAATAACAAGAATATTTATTCAAAAATATTGTGCCTAATGAATGTCATGTCAAAAAGATTGTCACCACAAAAATGTAGAGTGACAAAATATAGAAGGCAAGAATATAGTTTTTAGTATTTAATATTGTTTTTTAATAAATTGTTGAATGTAATATCATTTACTTTAAAATAATTGTATTAAATATTGTTTTGAATTATTCTAATACACATTGGCTATTATAATAATTTTAGGTGTTATTACTATTAATGTAATTTTTTAAACATTTTTGAGTATACTTTGTAATTTGTAATGTGTGATTAATATTTTTTATGTCTAATTAATAATTTATTACTCAGTAGTTGTTGAGTTTATAGGAGAATAGAGTGGGACCATATTCAAATTATACATGATTGTTTTATATTTGTAATTACTTTTTTATGTTAATAAATATTTAATTGTGATTAAGTATAAAAATTGATGAATTGATTAGTTATTTGAATTATTTTAGTGTAGGTGATGCTTTTTAATGTATATTGTATTTTTGTATATGTAAATCAGTAAGCTTTATTTTATTTGCAGGTTGTTTAATTTGAAGGGGCATAGTATGGGCAGTTATATAAACGGAATATCTTTTAATTTGTTTTCATTTTGATTAAATATTTGTTTGTTAATTAATTATGTTAACCTTTAGAGTGATTATGTTATGTAATTTTATATTGATTTTAATTACTGTTATCATTTAATAACTAGTGTATTTAATAATAAGATTTTAATATGTATTTTATATGTTTTTGCTTTTATTGTATTTGTCTTATTTAATTAATAATTTAAAGTTATTATAGTTGTATTTATAATCTATTATCGTTTCTTTCGAGGTTTCTGAGTTTTTGCAGTAACAGGAAGGGAAGTGCATTTGTTTAATTTCGTTTTTTAATTTCTTTTATTATTGTATTAGTAATTATTTTTTACATTTAATTTTATTGATTTTTATAGTAAGTGATTATTTTAAATATACTGTAATCATTTTATGTTGTTTGGTATTTAATAGTTTCTTTAAAGATTTTAAGGAATTGGAATGGTACATATAACTCAACCTAAGGGCCAACGCAATCCCTGAATTTGCTTATACTGGAGTATGAATAGTAAATTTAACCCCTCCAAAGTCCAACACTTTCCCTAATGTTGATTAAATTGGAGTGTGATTAGTAAATCGTACCTATCCAAAGTGCAACACTTTCCATACTGTTGCTTATTGGAGTAGGAATAGAAAATATAACCCCTCCAAAAGTCCAACACTTCTGTACTGTTGTTTAGATTGGAGTTAGAATAGTAAAGCTAACAACTATAAAGTCCAACACTTTTTCTGATTTTGCTTACATTGGAGTAGGAATAATAAACTCCAAAATCCAACACTTTCCCTACAGTTGGTTGAATAGGACTAAGAATAGTAGATCTAACATCACCAAAGTACAATATGTTTCCTACAGTTGCTTAGAGTGGAGTAGAACATTCAACATCCAACAGTCTCCTGACTATTTGCTAGATTGAAATGGGAATAGCAAATCTAAACGTATAAAGTTCAACACTTTCTCTACTGTTGTGTACATTGGCATGGGTATAGTAAATCCAACCCCTCCAACATTACATTGGGTTGGAAATAGTAAAAGTAACCCCTCCAAAGTCCAACAGTTTTTCTGCTTATGATTAGAAAAAGTAAATCAAACCTCTCTAAAGTCCAACAATTTGTCCCTGGCTCCTCTGTACCTGCATATGATGTTTGTGATATGCATCATATCCCATGGATTGAGACATATTGGTGTGCTGTGTGGTCTAAACAAACCTCCATCATCGATCTGACGCTACCCACCTCTGCACGTTCTGGCTTTTCTACACAACATGGTGGACTTTACAGACTTTAACACTCATAGTAATAGGTGGCTCACTACATCTCTGGCAGCAGCCAAGCTCTGTATTTTGCATTTTTCACCATTGGCTTAAGTGTACTGTCCTTACCTCTGATGAATGGCTGAAACAACTCCAATTGATAGACTCATGCAAGAGAGTTACATACAGCATAATTGATCAATTTGATATTTTTAATCTATTATGAGGCCAGTGTCATTTGGATCCCTTTCTTTTGGCCTGAGATGCTGACTGACATTTAAGGAACTATTTATTGTGGTGATCTGATCTACCTAGGCCCCTGTCTGACTGGACTGTGTTCAGTGTGATTAGTGGGGCATGGCAGCGCCGTAACAATAGTGCCCGCAGTCTGACCTCCAGGGTGGCCCTTCGGGCACTGTGCACCAGTGACAGCTGAGAGCTCCTTATTGGGTATGGAGCATGGGGGCTCCCTCCATTTACTTTGCAGGGGGGCCTCAAGTTTTGTGATGCAACTGGGGCAGATAGATACATACATACATTTTACTTACACATTTGTTATTGAGATCTTCATAGATCTGGGGAAGTCTGTGGTGCATGTGAGGTATACCTGTCCATAACCTGAATACTCAACTCACTGTGTTTGACAGCATATACTTGGATCTGGATGGTTTGTGATGTTTAAGTTTCCCCTTTACTCAGCACCAGATACATCTTTTGTTCCCATCTGATAGTGTTGCTGTGTTCGACAACAGCTTCTAACATGCACTGCATGTATAGTCTTTAACATCATAGAATGCCTCTACCTCCTCTTTCCCACTGTATGATTTGTAACAGCGATACTATGACCTTCTATGACTTTTCCATGTTGTTTGATTCTGACTGCCCTCCATTTTGGCATAAGGAGAGATACTCCACATCGTTGTGACATTTTTTCTGCTCACCTCTGAAGTTAGGTGTTAATTGGTTTCCTTCTTCTCCTTGTTTTCTTCCCAATACCTTTTATAAGGATTCTTTATACTTATGTTTCTGTTTGATTGGGTGGAACTGGGAAAAAAGGGGATTTTCCCTCTCTTTCCCATTTCCCTCTCCCCACCCCTCCCTCACCTTACTCCTTTCATTTTTTCAGATATTAAGCCTTTTGATCCCTTTTCAGCCTTATGGTGCGGTTTTTGATACTTGGCCTAAAAAAGGCAGTTTATATTCTTCGTTATATATTTCGATTGATAGAAGATACAAGGACACATTTGTTCTGCATATTTGTCAATAATGTTATCAGTTGCAGTACCCACACACCCACTCACTCCTCCATAGAGGCACTTACACACCCACTCACACACTCACTCACTCGAACAGCATCTCACACAACCATTCACTCACCCATCCAACCACTCATACAGCCAGTAACTCACCCATACAGCCACTCACATAGCAACACATTCCTCCATACAGCTACGCACACAACCATTTATTTACCTATACAGTCACTCACACACCCACTCACTCACCCATACAGCCTCTCAACACATCCACGCACTCATCCATACAAGCACTCACACACTCACTCACACACCCACACTACCACTTACATACCTATTCACACATCATACAAGCACTCACACATCTGCTCACTCACCCATCAAACAGCCACTTACACAGAGTCACTCACTCAGACAACCATTCAGACACCTACTCACTCACCCATAAAGCCACTGACACACCCACTCACTCACAAACACCACCACTCACACAGCATCTCACTCAGACACACAGCTACTCACACACTGTCTTATACACCCATACAGCATATTACACACCAGTACACACAAGGATACATACAATCACACAGCCACTCACTCAATATGTTACAAGTAGTATAACTCAGTAGTAGTGTACCTATTATACTAATGTAACTTTTGTAGTAGGTTAGTATATATGCTTAACACCCATAAACTATTAAAAACACTTACACTGGGGTCTGGCCCACGCAGATCCCAATCTATATTTTTTAAGTGCTTTTTTGGCCCAGTGGGGTCCATGTGGAGACCTAGGGGGTTAGGGTATTTCTACCCTGCCCCCTTTTCTTTTTTTTAATGTTTCTTCTGGGACTCGGTTCAAGCTGAGTCCCAAGATGGCTGCCAACACTTCCTGGTTTGAAGTGTTGTCAGCCAATCAGAACTCAGCACGAGATTAGGAGGGGTTGTAGATCATCCATGTCCCTATATACACAACTGGAGATTTCTTTAAACTGCTCTGAAACTATTGAATACATTTACACCAAATCACAGAAAAGCATGTCCCTGAACCAACATCTACCTTTCAGCCAAATTTGGTTCAATACAGGCTGTAGCCATGTTTAAAGATCCTATTATGGGTAAAACGCATTTTAGGCTCCCCTTGTTCTTGTCCCCAGCTTCACAGATCACCCCATAACTTTCAAGACAGCAGCTGAATTGAGCGTCAAACTAGTTTTGAAAATGTTACGAGGATTCGTCAAACGATGCCAAAGTTATTGGCAAATGAAAAAAATCTCTTCCTATAGAAACTACATCCTAACTATAACTGCCTACTGCAAGCACCAGAAGGTAATATATACACACACACACACACGCACACACACACACACACACACACACACATATATATAGATATTTTGAGAAAGGCAAAAGCTGAAACGTTTCCTTTGTATTTATAATTCATTGATTAAATCAAGTTTTTTTCCTCTCTCGCTAATGCTGTCTCTTCTTTTTGAAGCAGATATATCTATCTCTATCTATCTATCTATCTATCTATCTATCTATCTATCTATCTATCTATCTATCTATCTATCTATCTATCTATCTATCTATCTATCTATCTATCTATCTATCTATCTATCTATCTATCTATCTATCTATCTATCTACCTATCTATCTATCTATCTATCTATCTATCTATCTATCTATCTATCTATCTATCTATCTATCTATCTATCTATCTATCTATCTATCTATCTATCTATCTATCTATCTATCTATCTATCTATCTATCTATATATATATATTACCTACTGGCGGTCGCCAGTAGGTAGTTATAGTTAGGACCCCTTTTCCATAGGAAATCCGCAACATTCTATTTTGAATAACTTTGGCGCCGGTCGATGAATCCTCGCGAATTTCTCAAAATAGGTGGGGCGCTACGCTCCGCTCCTACCCTGAAAGTCTCGGGGGGATTCGTCAAGCGGGGGCTGAGATAAAAGGGGGGTCCCAAAACGTGTTTTTCCCATGCATTTTTCCATAGGACCTTTAGACAGAGCTACAGCCTGAACGGCTGAACAGAATTACTAGAAATTTGGCAGAGAGGTAGTCCCTATGTCAAGGAAGTGCCTTTTGTAGGTTTGGTGTAAATCTGTTCAGTAGATTCTGAGAAAATAGCCTTTAAATCAATATATATATCTGAGCCCGCTTACGGTACGCTTACGGTACGCTTACTGTACGCGTACGGTGGCGTGCGCGAGCGCGATTCTGATTGGCTCTTAGATCTTAGTAAACATTCGAATCGGCCGAAACCAGAAAGCGGCGTCCGCCATTTTGTCTCTCGCACTGAGTGTTATTTATCAAACATGATGCCCAAAAACATGTTACGGGGCTGTTTTGACAACTCCCTCCCACATAGTCATGTTGAGGGAGTCCCCAAACATCCCCCAAGAGCAAAAACGGTTTTATTTTTTTTTCGGCAATTTCGCCGAGTACGCTTACCGTACGCTTACCGTAAGCGTACGGTAAAAAATAGAAATAAAAAAACACTATCCACACTTAACCCAACCCCATGTGCTTTTGTTGGCCGTAGGCCACCAAATGTACAGGGCTTATTACATCAGTAAAAAAACTATATTTTGGCAACATGAAATTATAAAATCGAAATAAAAAAAACACTATCCACATTGACCCCACCCCCTGTGCTTTTGGTGGCTGAAGGCCACCAAATGTACAGGGCTTATTAAAGTTGATAAAAACCATGCACGGAACGCACTGTGTTAAGTGGGCGCGCACGCCTCGAATGGCGTAAAGTAACTTAGCATTTAAAAAAACGTACAAATTCACTGAAAAAACCATAGGTTTCACACACGTTATAGTTAGGAATTAGCATTTAAAAAACCTTGCAAATTCACAGAAAAAACCATAGGTTTCACACATGTTATAGTTAGCGGAAATTTTACTGATAAAAAACCAATGAAATTGCCCCGTTATAGTTAGTGCTGGCAACTATAACTCACGCGACCGCAATCTTCTGCTGATGACATATGTGTCTTTATAAAAAAAAATATTTGTAATATATGTATAGCTAAAAATGTATGGAAGAAGACATGGGCAAATAAGTGTCTAAATACAGTATTAGCATCAGCAGAGGATTGCGGTCGCGTGAGTTATAGTTGCCAGCACTAACTATAACGGGGCAATTTCATTGGTTTTTTATCAGTAAAATTTCCGCTAACTATAACATGTGTGAAACCTATGGTTTTTTCTGTGAATATATATATATATATGTATATATACATTTATATAGAGATATATTCATATTCAATCGTGGTCCATATTCCAGAAACCAAAACTGAGTCCAATTCCTTTTTGCAGTGAATGCTGATTTATTAAGAAAACAGCAGAAAAAATGCCTGACGCGTTTCGGAGCAGCCGCTCCTTGTTCACGGGTCAGTGTACATTTCTTTACCACCATTTACATATAGTGCACAATAGTGAAAATAAAGGTAGGATAGGACTACTATGTGATCATAACATTACAACAGAAATGGCATTCATTTTGTAATGGGTTTTACATTTTATGGGTATTCTTTAGCACATTGTTCATATGGCCTACATCAGTATTTTTGACAGTTCATTACCACTTTCCTAACCGGATTGAGATATAGAGATTACGTAATTTGGTCAAAATAATACTCGTAATCCAAACAAGAACCTGATCAATAACCATCAATTCTTCCCCAGTGGGCTCATACAATCCTGCCCCAGTGGTTTTACAATATTAAAGTAATTTGGAACACATTATTGTCATTATTGTGGCCAATTCACGTTTTTCTCTAGACTTAATCCGGTTAGAGATGTGGCAAGGAATTGTTAAAAATTCCTATGTAGCCCATGACAATAATGTGTTACAAATTACTTTAATATCGTAAGCCCACAAGGGGTTCTGGTTCTGTAGACATCATACATCAAGCAGTCATCGGCCGAGTGAAAGTGTCACCAGAACCCTAAAATAGCTGTATTGGACCACATTACATGTTGCTCGTTGCATATTTTTTATGTTACATGTTATTTTTGGGTGGTTACCTTCAAAAAGAGGATTTATTAAAAGTGAATCTAACAATGTACAGATTAGAATTTGAATGGTTAGGTTGTATTTACCTGTAATAAATATATTTTGATAAAGCAATAGATATTTATGGATTTACTGCGCTTGCCACATCATTTACAACCACCCTGATGTACTTACATCTGTACCTTAAAGTCACAGTTGTCGTAGCATGCCTGGGATCCACAATTATCACCACTACTATATATTGCAGGGCCTTGTAGATAGGAATTTGCTCTGTGTTACAGGATACGTTTACAGAAAGTAATGAACTATTCTTTAAATGTGCGTGTGCCTGCTGCAGTGATGCCCTCACTAATATAACGTACAAAGTATACTGCTCTAAGCCCTAGTAAAAATAGGTTTCAGCTTTCCAGAAATTAATGGACTAACCAGGGGGAACTGTGATAATACAGCCTGTAGCATGTCAGGCTCCTTCTTCGCGTTAAGGCATGCATCTATAATGTGAGAAACATTTAATTCAGTCTTAAACTTAACGATTCTAATGAATCTGACGGTAAACTTCACACCACGGGCTCATTTGGGAAAAGTGTGACTGTGATGTGTGGTAGGTGAGGCCTCCTGCTGCTTCGGCTTCTGGCAGGACCTGTGACCCTGCAGGCCAGCAGGGGGTAGCCAAGGACTTCCAGTTCCTATTCCTGCTGGAGAACAGTGTAAAACGGAGCAAAATGTAGCAGTATTGCTTTGTTTGCTCTTGTTTTCGCCGTCATTCCTGAATTTTGAAAGTTTCTTACTTTTAGTCGCTTGGAAAGCCTCACATTGAACGTTATGTTTTTGTCAGGCAAGCCTATGAAAAGTGAGTTAAACTAATACAACACAAAGGAAATCATCGTTGCTGTTAAAGGCCACATTGAAACGGCGTGAAACCTAACATCCCAAGGGGAAATTATTCGAGGGTTATTATATCTCTTAGTTATTTATTTATTTATTTTTATGCGTTTTTATATAGCGCGGACTTTACCCGAAGGTGTCAGAGCGCTTCACAATAGGAACAGCAGCGTTACATGAGGAGAAAATTACAAGTGGGCATGGTACAAAAGCAAACGTTACAGTACATGAGGCAAAAGTGACAATTGTGCATGTATCAAAAGCAAACAAAATACAAGAAGAGGCAGCAAACGATAAGTTACAAGAGGAAAAAGTGACGTGTGTGCAAGTTACATAAGCGTACACGTTACAGGTAGAGGTATAAAACTGCAATAAATGGCAGACACTCAAAACACAAGAACACACTGGGAAGGCACTTCTATAGGCATGGAGTACAGACCTTCCTATAGTGGAAGAACTTCTTTCAGGGAATAGAGAGGGTGTGAATTAGATTTGGAAGTGTCTTTGAAGGAGGAGAACTTTGAGGCCAGTTTTGAAGGACCGGGAAGAGGTGGTGGTCCGGAGCTGAGGCGGAAGTGAGTTCCAGATCTCTCACTACATCCGCGCATGTTCTAAAATACCCTTCTATAGTACGCGAAATCGTCAACACTAGCTTCTCTTATATGATCATTCGATGACTGCCCTTGCTCTTAAATTCATACTCGGACCTAAAACAAGGACGGAAAGAACAGAGAGCACAGTGGGAAAACAGGTAGTCAGTGACAATAAGATCTTAAGTGCCTCTATAAAACGTGCACTTGATTTCTTTTAAAACAAAAGCTCTTCAATATCTGAGAAATGCATATCTTTTAATACACACAAAGAAAACTTGTTTAAGTACAGTATTTCATTGCCCCATCAATTTCAAATACTTTCTTCCCTTGACAAGATTCTAGTCTTTGGAATGGATGCTTCAAACAGCAGCCTGTCAGTTTTACATTTTGTGAAGTGTTGTCTAATCATAAATCCACAAGTAAAATCTACATATTTTTCATAGGGATTTCAACATTTTCGGCAAAACGTCAAAATCGGAGGTTTTTTAAACAGTGTTGACTGTCAGCGGAAATTACAGATTTTTGCATTAGGCAGGCACACTGGAAGAAATTCTTTGATTATATTCATTTATTTTTAAATGTAAGTGAATCACTTATTATATTGAAGACAAGTGCCAGACTCCTGTACTAATTCTAAACAGATTTTTTTTATGCCAAGTGTCTTTTGCTGCAATAGACGAATTATATCACTGTTGCAAAAATTTGCACAAGTACACATTGCGACATAGAAAAGTCTGCTGTATTTTTTTAGGGGCATATTATCAAGCCAGGCGATAACATTATCGCCGCTTTAGCGGCAGAAACTGCCGCTAAAATGGCGATAATGGGCTTGATAATATGCTCTATGGAATTCCAATTGAAGCCCATGTTAGATGACCTTCACATCTAACCTGAGCTTCAATTGGAATTCAATAGAGCATATTATCACGCCCATTATCGCCGTTTTAGCGTCAGTTTTCTGCCGCTAAAGCGGCGATAATTTTATCGCCTATCTTGATAATATGCCCCTAAGTTCCCTAAGAAAACTGGATCGCTACAGAGCACGAGCAAGCTTGAAAATAGTTTTTGTGATGTAACCGGGTCATCCCCAAATCAGTGCCGTGTATCTTGATTTTAATATTTGGATATCAGATATCAATGGATATTCCAGTGGTTTGCAAGTTTTTATCTCACAAACTTCCCATAATTCTTATAAATACTATAGTTACCCCCCAATAGTTCGTAAACGTTTCTGCATGTGCGTTTTCACATTATATTGAGGAATTTTAGCCTCTGTTAATTTCTGTAGAGCAAAAACTCCACCTTATTCTGCCCAGTTTGATGGTCGCCAGGAAACAATTTTAAAGGAAAGTCGTGAGAAAATTGATAATCTATTTTCAGCAGCACCTTGCACCAGTAGCAAAGTATTGTCAGGTTTCAGGGAAAAATTAAGCCCGGGTGCAGAAATAGAAAAAGTCAGAAATGCTGAAAACCGTGGACAGGACAGCAATTGTATCTGCACATCTCTATATCGCAATAATGACTGCCTGTCCTATTGATATGTACAGCCCTCAGGGTTAATGTTTGAGCACTAAGAGGCATTCTGTAACCATGTTTACCCAGATAATATGATTGCCCCCTTTACAGTACCACCCTCACCTTCTGACCAGATCGTCACTATATACATTGACCTAAAATAAAAAATAAAAACATTGCTTCCAGAGGCAGGGCTTTTCTGCATTACTCTTTATCCCCCACTACTCGGTACAGTGACATTTTTTGTGAATAAGCCCTGTTGTTTTATGGATTGCTGTACAATATTTTTATAGCTCAGTGTTCACCCATTCTTTGTCCTCTTGGCATTTTTTTGGGTTTTATCATGTACATTGTTGTCCACTTGTTGGGGTTTTTCCAATTGGTGCACTTCCTAGAGCTGATTGAGCCCTGTGGCATTTCACCAAGACACTGGAAGGTTTGGTAGCTTTTGAGGCTCGTTTATGATGATAGTGTCTTTCAGGGCTTTTCTTTTTTTTTGCAGAATTATATAGCGCGAACTGGACCTGAAGGTATTGACGCACTTTACATGTGCGCCAGTTACGTTACACAAGGACACATTCATTTTTACGTCTCGCTGAGCCAGTGCATGCGCTGACTGTGTGAAATTTAGTGTGTGGGTTTTTCAAAGTGCTGCCACAGGCTTTTGGTGGCCTAGCGCTTGCGTTCACGCAAGTTTGCACGCACGCAGCCACCATCTGTCTTTGATCGCGATCACTTTCACTTTCGCAGGCCGCGCGGCCGTGTCACATCCACGGCCGCGTGGCCAATGCTTGTTTACCTCCATTCCTGTGCTCGTTATAACCTAATTCCGTCCTTTCTCTGTCTTATCCTTTCCCTGTTTTTATGACCCCCACCCCCTTTTTCACCACCAGTTTAGCTCCTCCCGGCTATGTTTCTTCTCTTTATTTCTCTGTCCTCTACTTCACCTCTTATTGTACTCCCACTCCGTAGAGCCTGGCCACTTTCTCCCGCCCATTTGTGATTTGTCCCTTACTGCCGCCACATCTTCACTCATATGCCTCCCTTCTATATCCCTTGCTCTCCCATCTTTTGTAATCTAACTTATGCTTTAATTACGTACCATACTACCCGGCAGAGGAAAATTGTTTTCCTTCTTTAACATTTCCTCCTCGATCTTTTACTGATGCAACCACTTGTAGTGGTAATGGACCTGTCCAAAACACTTCGTTTAAATGTCTGCTGTGAGTAGCGCTTGTTAGAGGCGCTGAGTGGAGCCTCCAAAATGGGCATCCACCTTAACTGTTGAACCTCTTTCTCCAGTGTCTCCACTGCACTATATGAGGCAGTTATTGTCCATTGTGTAGTTGGCCTCTCATGAGATGCCTGTTGATGGCTGTGCGTAGTTGAACGGCCATGCATAAAAGGTACCCCTGGAGCACTTTAGTGCTGCCCTGTAGTGTTTTTAATTGGCTCGGGAAGAGTTGTATACTTTTTCTTCCCATAAAGACTTCTTTGCAGCCAATCAGAGGGAGTCGTTTACTGCCTAATAAATACTCATTAGGCAGGTCTTTCCAGGACCGCCTCCAAATCATTATTTTTAGTACCGACGTGTTAATACATAGGGCGGTCTGCAAGATATTTAAGTGGTTTCAAATTGTGACCACAGTTTGAGTATATGTGGCTCATTGTTCCATATATTGCATTCTTGAACTGTCATGAGACTTGTGATATCTTCAAGTGCTCCTGCAAGAAAGTGCATGTTCCTTCCTTTTGATTAGTTTTCTATCTTCCTGCAGCTCCATAAGTAGCCACATTCTTGTGGTTTTTCATCTCCCTGCTTCTCTAGGGCAGCTTGGTGCTTTATTCACTAGAAAGGTTTGCATGCCCCAGTTTCTTTTCTTACTACAGTTTAGTGGGCTATGTGTACATTGTAAATGTATTTATATAGCGCTTACGACCGCTGACGAGACATTGAAGCACTTTTTGCAGCGAGTAGCATGCTAGCTACTCCGGAACCCAAGATTAGTAATTATTAGGTTAGTCAAATTTTTTTATTGTTTTTTCTTGCGTGTTAGCTGTGTTAGAATTGTGCTCTCGATTTATTGTGTGTTTAGCAGAGTGTGGGGTAGGGATAGAATGATAGGAGTGGATTGGAAAAGGAGAAGCAGTAAGTTGTTTTATAAGTAATGGTCGTGTGTGCTTGTTAGTTGAGTGGCAAGATTTAACAAGCATTGGCATAGCCTATAGGTCTCGCCTTTGGGACCTTATAAGTGTTTAGCCATGCAACAGTTGATGTTGTTGCAGTAAGGCTATTGTGCTGCATAACTAAATACTTATAAGGTCCCAAAGGCGAGACCTATTGGCTGTGCCAATGCTTGTTTTGGCAGGCACGGGGAGATTAGTTGATTTGCCCAAAATCACAGGATATGGACGCGACCGCGAAGCTCGAACCTTGGTTTCCCAGTTCGGCAGTCTAGCCGTGAGACCATATCAGACTGCTGTCTGTTGGTTGAGTTCCTTCATAGGGGATGGGTTATGAGGACTGAGGTCATCTTCCAAGAGACCTTGTAACTATTACCAGCATACATTGTGTATGTTTTTCCTCACAATCCCACTGTCAGTCATGCTTCACTCCGTGTTCACACCGTGGCCTAATGACAGTGGGTCTTGCACTGGCACGTCAGTGTGTGCACTGGGATTTATGTTTCAGTTACAGAGTATGTGTGAGTGTTTCCCTGCCTTTGTTATTTAGGCCATTGTCTTTGGTTGTGTGTGCTCCTAATGGCAAGCCAGATGAGATACGAATAAACAATCTTGGTGGTAAAAATTGATGGGAAAAAGGAGCGAGAGAAAGATAAGAAAGGAAGGAAAGAGAGTGGAATAAGTGACTTGAGAAATAAGGCAGCTGTTTAAGGAAGCAGTGAAACAAAGGAAAGATGGTGGAGTGAGAGGAGAGGAGAGGAGAAAGGAGAGATTAGTGCTGAAAACGAATGATTGTATGGAAAGGGAAGTTCACGATGTATGAATGGGTAGCCGTGCCAGGCCTTTAACTAAACAAACTGTTTTGGCACCACCTCTACCCTAACGACATACTTTTCTAACCATTCATCCAGAAGTTGTGCCTACGTACTTTCCTCTTTTAACCACCACACTTTTTCTTGATGTGTATGTAGTTAAGTTGCTTTTTTTGTTTGTTTCTGTTTTGGATTGTTTTAATGGAATATACTACAGAGACTTCCTTATTTTCTAGTCTTAGTATATTGGCAGTCAATACCGTAACCCCTTCCCATTAAGGGTCTGTTAATGAGGGGCTGCAGTTGTGTATATCACTCTTCGAAGCTGGCCTTCAATGCATATAAATGTGTTTCTTTATTACCTGTAAAGAAAAATGTCTACAGGAACTGTTTATCACTTTTAACAAACAAACAAACTGTACAAATAAAGTTGCAACCGGTTACAAGAATTTGCACCTCCTATTTCTTTTTTGGTAAATTTTTAGAATGTCTTATATTTTAAAAAATATACACAGGATTCCTTCATTTTATTCTGCAGTTGTATTTCAAAATATCCTTTCAGGCTGTGTTACATTTCACTTCCGTTTCACTTGGACGCTTAGGGAGAAATGTATCAATGAGTTGCGTCACCTTTGCGCCAAGCCTGAGTGGCTTGATAAATCTAGAATAATGCAAAGCAGCGTAAATCCCTGCCTTGAGTTACTCTGGTGCTCGGCGGCGTTCCATGAGTGGAGCTGGGTGTTCTTTTGCATCCACCCATGGATTTTGGCATTCCCAGATTTACCATTACTGGTAGACTTTGGAAAGCGTCAAAATGCTATGTCTCCGCAGGCGCTATGTAATGAGGAGAAATATCTTTATTTCTCCTAGTTATATCCCCTTTCAATGAGTGCGCATTCTGCAGCTCACATAGAAACAGAAAAATGCCTCTGAGGATTATTTTTCTGCAGGAAGGTGTCCCTTCCTGCACAAAAACAATCCTGTCTGCAACGTAGACACATGGTGCAAGGCTGCCTGCATTGGTGCAAGCAGCACATTGTGCACTAGTGCAAGGAAAGGACAGGAATGCACCATATTATGTTAAATACATTACATTCCTGTCCTTCCACGCAGTGCAGCAAGGTGACTTGCTGCTTTGCGCAAATTCTTTATAAATGTGTCCCTAAGTATTTTAGAAAGTTCGCACCCTGAATTACTTCATTTCCGGGTATAAATAAGTGCAATCCACTAGCAGAGATGTAATACAATAGATAAAGCAAATGAAAAAAAAGCATAGGGAATGTTTGGTAAAACGCATGACTGCAGTGTTTACTCCTTTTGCAGGTAAACCAAACAGGCCATTTAGATACGTCATGGCGCCTATATGCTGATTCAAAGCACAGTGGGTAGCCTCAAGGTCATAAGTGATAGGTCAACTCAGCCTTTCATGTTTCTGAAGCTGGATTCTGGAGTGTAATACCTGTGTTTACAGGTGTGAGAATTCCAATGCTGTGTGGTGACAATCACAAGCCTCTTCTTTAAGCCCTGAATATGTTGTCTTTGCATTGAGAGAATGCAGTATAGCTTTGTTGAATAAAGTGATGTTAGTGCAGAGGAGCTGGCCTCATTCACTAAGCACTTCGCTCAACTAGGTTCATCCTATCTGTTAAATAAAACACAATTCTGAGTCACAGGATCAGATTGGTTGAATTTTGTTGTCAGAAATTAGGTACGTGAACATGGAGATTCTGCCAGTATCCTGGCATGGCATTTAAACATTGGAAAATGTAATGCTGTTTAATGTTTTGTGGGCATTCAAGGGAATTACTGTCTGCAAAGGTATGTAAAGAGTCACAAACTTTTCAAGAGAGGATAAGTGGATTTCCATATTTAGAAATTGAGAGACTCCACGCTGGTGGTAAACACCCAAAATATCGATTCCAAAATATCGACTGCCCAGAATATCGAAGTTAAAATATAGAGTGGACAGAATATCCACTCTACAAAATATAGATAGGTCAGAATATCGAAATTGGGGTACAAAATATTGATTACCAAAATATAGACCTTAAAAATATAGATTACCAAAATATAGATCTTAAAAATATCGAATACCATAATATCGAATTTTAAAATATAGATTACCATAATATCGAAAAAGAAAATTGTGTTATGTATGGTAGTATATGTGTTAAAATGATGTAGTATTGTTGTAATGTATGTTTAATTTATTTAAACAAATGAATGTTATGTAATTTAATTATTGCGTAATTTAATTCCGTAGCGGGTTGTGGGTTTATAGGGGAATAGGGTGGGAAGTAATTTAATTATGGTTAATTCAATGTTAATTATATGTATATGTTTTGATAATTAATTAATAGATAATTAATTATTAATTGGTAATTTATTTTTATTAATTGGTAATTAATTTATATTAATTGATTAATTGATAATTATGTTAATTGTATTTGTTATTAATAGGAGCGGGTTGTGGGTTTGTAGGGGAATTGGGTGGGAAGTAAATTAATTGTAATAAAGTAAATAATTAATTTTTTATTTATGTGTATTGATAAATGATAATTAATTTGTAATTGGTAATTAATAATTATTAATTGGTATTACATTTTTATCAATTGATAATTAATATTTTTAAATGGTAATTAATTGCTATTAATTGGTAATTATTTTTAATTAACTTTTTATCAGTATTGATAATTAATGTCATCTTATATTTAATTTAAATCATTACTTTCCCTACTTTTGCACTCTCTGGAGTGGGAATAGTAATTTTTACCTTTACGCTATCCAACGCTTTCACTACTGTTGCACTGTTTGGAGTTGGAATAGTAATTTTTACCCCTACGCTATCCAACGTTTTCCCTACTGTTGCACTCACTGGAGTGGGAATAGTAATTTTTACCTCTACGCTATCCAACGCTTTCCCTACTGTTGCACTCTCTGGAGTGGGAATAGTAATTTTTACCCCTACGCTATCCAATGTTTTCCCTACTGTTGCACTCACTGGAGTGGGAATAGTAATTTTTACCTCTACGCTATCCAACGCTTTCCCTACTGTTGCACTCTCTGGAGTGGGAATAGTAATTTTTACCCCTACGCTATCCAACGTTTTCCCTACTGTTGCACTCACTGGAGTGGGAATAGTAATTTTTACCTCTACGCTATCCAACGCTTTCCCTACTGTTGCACTCTATGGAGTGGGAATAGTAATTTTTACCCCTACGCTATCCAACGTTTTCCCTACTGTTGCACTCACTGGAGTGGGAATAGTAAATTTTACCCCTACGCTATCCAACGCTTTCCCTACTGTTGCACTCTCTGGAGTGGGAATAGTAATTTTTACCCCTACGCTATCCAACGTTTTCCCTACTGTTGCACTCACTGGAGTGGGAATAGTAATTTTTACCCCTACGCTATCCAACGCTTTCCCTACTGTTGCACTCTCTGGAGTGGGAATAGCAATTTTTACCCCTACGCTATCCAACGTTTTCCCTACTGTTGCACTCACTGGAGTGGGAATAGTAATTTTTACCCCTACGCTATCCAACGTTTTCCCTACTGTTGCACTCACTGGAGTGGGAATAGTAATTTTTACCCCTACGCTATCCAACGCTTTCCCTACTGTTGCACTCACTGGAGTGGGAATAGTAATCTTTACGCTCTCAGTATCCAACAAAATCTCGACTTTTTTAAATTACTTATATTATGTTTACATTTTAAGCTATTTTATATTATATCATGTATGTTTTATTTAATTGTTTTTAATATTTAATTAATTTTATATTATTTTTAATACATTTAAAAAATTCGATATTTTGGCTAACTGTATTTTGACAGTCTATATTTTGGAATCGATATTTTAGTACTTACCTGTTTGTAGATAGGGAGTCGATATTCTGTCCCTCGATATTTTAGTGTCGATTTTTTGTATAGTCGATATTTTGTCCCTCGATATTTAGTCACTGAACCCACGCTGGTATATGATAAGCACTTAGAAAAATACTTTCCATTAGAGAAATAAAAAAGTTTCATGTGGACTTTGACATTCGTCTTACATTTCAACATGCAGACTGTTCACGTGGTGGAAAATCTGCATGCATACATTTTAAGCATGTGAGCACAACAGTAACAATTGTGGTGGGCTACCAGTAGCGGCTCATGGAGGGAGTTCGGTGGCTTTTTACGATGCAGCGCGCGCAAACAAATTCATTTTATTTATTTAAATGTGTACTTACCTCCGTTCATCCATATTCCGGTGTTTACAGTTCCCCACCCTGCCCCTCCCCCGCCCCGCCTCACTGCCCCACCGAACTCCCTCCACGAGCCGCTACTGAGGGCTACAATATATAATTGTAAAGAGCGAAATATGAAAAACAGTTGTAATTTGAATTCCTTATGTTCGGTGCATATTCTGAGCATTGTGCACCTGGAAGGAATGTCTCTAAATATTGAACAGATATCATATGTCATTTTTTTTCAACACGGACTTGACTACAAATTAATCAGTGGATTTCGGTTTATCGACACACAAAGGGCCCAGTTACAGGTGATTCGCAATTTCCGGAGCCAAGTGCACACCTTCCATTAGTGTAGGGTGTGAATTTGCACATTTCTGCGTTTGAAAACTCAGCACGGGGAATAACGCATTAATAATGCTTCTAATACTCTTCATAATGTGTCCTTATAGTGCATGTGTGCTCTTTGCTACCACTATGTTCATCAGGTTTTACCCGATGCACATTGCAAGTGCAAACGCCCATATCCGATACAATTTCTGTCTGACTTGTAATCCTTTTTTTTAAGTTTAAAGATACATTTTATTCAGCTTAAGATGGCAAATAATAAAATAGTACAAAGCAATTAAACAAGAATTACAGAAAGGGCAAGATAAAAATACGGAAAACAGGAGAGAGAGAAAGAAAAAAAAGGATACGCATCGCATAACTGACTTGTAATCCTGATTTAAGAGCAAGCTGACGTTTACACTGAAAATGGGATTTGTGGCTCTAATGTAGTAAGGGACAACGATTGAACACATTGATGGGTGTTTTATGTTGTGCAAACTCTCACCATAAAAGGTGAGGAACAGCCTTTATTGTGGTGCCTATAGCTACCAACACACTTTAAAATTCAATGGGGCAGATTTATGTTAACTGGCGCATCCCTGCATATCAGCAGGGATGCGCCAATTATTATGCGCCACAGCTGCGCCACCATGGATGCGCCGCATTTATAATGCGGCGCACCATGGGGCAAAAACGGGACAGATGCGTGACGCATCAGTGCCGTAAAAGTGGCGCATTGCTGGAGTTGCGTCGCAAGCGCGACGCAGCTCCAGCAATGTTCTGGGGGCCCTATCTGTACAATGCTGCGTCAATCCTTACGCCTGCTTCAAGCAGGCGCAGGGTTTTGACGCAGCATGGGCCTAAAAGTGACTGAGTGAAATCTTGTAGATTTCACTCAGCCACTTTTAGGAGGCGTTCCTGCGCCAGAACGCCCCCACCTGCCCTGGAACGCCTACATGTGACGCAGGGCTTTACAATGTGACGCATCTCCCAGATGCGTCACGTTGTAAATACCCCGCACCATGGCGCAGGATTTGCGCCGCTGCTGCGTCACAAAAGTGACGCAACGGCGGCGCAAAAGTGGCGCAAGTGCAACATAAATCTGCCCCAATATGTTTTCCACTTGCATGTCACCTGGCATCTCAAACACCAATTCCACGGCCACCATGTCATGAATATATAATCAGTGGTTTTTGCTTTCCAATGAAAAGGCCTTTATACAGTTTTCTGATATCTCTGTGCCATTTGACAAACCTGTAAGAAATGTAGTGCCCAGTTAATGCATCTGGCTTTATTCCTCAGTCAAGTTTCACATAAACCTATTCAAAGTGGTGAACGTTGAGGAAAGGGCTAAGATTAGAATCACCATCTTTAGATCCTAAATGTCTTTTTACTCTCCACTGCACATAAAAGTGCTGCACTGAATTACACCAAACTTAGCATAAAACAATAACTTTACTCAGAATAGGGACATATTGTGGATTGCTGTAGTTCCGCTTATTTTTTTTGTGATATATGTGTCACAAAATATTAGTGGGAGGCAGCCGCGGCCCGTGGAGGGAGTTCCGTGGGGCGGTAAGGCGGGGTGGGAGAGGGGCAGGGTGGGGGATTCTAAAAACCGGAATATGGATAATTGCAGGTAAGTAAACAATTAAATAAATAAAACGAATTTCGTAGCGCGCGCTGCATCGCAAAATCCCCCGCTCCGCCTTACCGCCCCACGGAACTCCCTCCATGGGCCGCGGCTGGTGGGAGGATTTTTAAGGTTTAAATTACAGAGATAGCTTGACTGTCACAAATCTGGGTCTATGGAGGATTTGCAGATCCTAAATTTGAAAAGTAACTGAATCCAATTGTATGTCCCAGTCAAGGGTGGAAATAACTCCTCCTCCTAAGCCTGCTTAGTATCTCGTCAGCCTTTGAAACAGTCAAACATTGATCTACACCCTGAAAGCATGCATGGCCTTCTTTTATAGAGTTCGGCAATAGGGTACTTCCTACCTCACCAATCATATAATCTAATAATGATAAGAACTTCAAGGTTACAGAAGTTCAACATCTCCTATGAATCATCACAGGCTTCCACCCACTTTCTGATCATCAGCAACCACTACATAATACCCCTTGTTTCATAACTCATTGACAACAGCATTGAATTGGTGCTCTCCTATCTGGGCAAAAGCAGCAATCAACTCAACGGCCTCCCATATGCCATTGTGGCAACTGCGAACCGCATTCTCAATGCAGTGACAAATCTCATCAAAGGTTTGAAGAAATTCAACCACATCAACCCATCTAGGCATGTTTAGGCAGATGTTTAGCCTACAAAAGCATTGGAAATGACACACCAACATATGTGCTCAAGAAATTGACCATCTGCTGTACACAACGATTCACCAGAAGCCATGACATTGCCAAGGTAGAGAGAACAAGATGCCAAAATGGAAAAAACGAAAACAAGTCTTCTCCATGTGCACACCCAGAATCAAGAACAATATCCTCTTCATCACCAAAACTGCTCTGACCCTCCTACAATCAAATAATATGAAACTGAAAACATATCTCTTCAAGGTGCACCTCACACTAAATCACTGAGAATACCTATTGCCTGCTTCATGTAAAATGATTGTATCATTCCCAGGGCTCTCACTGATTTTCAGTGCTTTGTTACTTCCCTACAGCTTTTGGGCTACACAAATAACATACATACTTACATAAATATGTACAAAGGAACATTGGTCACCTCTGTTAATTGTGGAATTTCTGAAACCTCAGAGGATCTGATGTGCTAGTTGTGGCTGAAAATTTGCTTGTAGCTGAAAATGCTTTTGTGGTGTCCATTACAAGATAACATAAAACTTAAATATAGGAACGGTTTCTAAATGTTTTGGGTCTCTATTTATTGTCCAATTTTAGTCTCCTCAATGGTTACATAAGTTAGGTATGATATTATGATGAATTCAATGAATTTCCAATTCATTTTTGGAGGAGAATGTTTTACATTTTTTATAGAGCCGCACAGCATGCACAGCAGCACAGCACCACCTGTTTTTATAGAGCCGCACAGCCGCAGAGCACCACCTGTGTGCCCTCGTCCCCGTGCTCGCTGCCACTGACACTGCTGTAAGCTCGAGGCCCTCTGCCTCGGTTGTGTTTCCTTGCTAATTGCTGATTGTACCGCTGTTGTATTTACTGTTGTCCTGTTCTTGCCCCCTGTGCCCCTTTTGCCTTCTGAGCCTCTTCTTTTTGCTTGCCTTGTGCCCCCTGCCTTTGCCTTCTGTGCCCCGCTCCTCACCTGTTTTTCCCACCGCTGCGTCCCATGTGGCCCCGCCCCCCTGCTCGCCCATTCGCCGCCCCACCTCCCAGCTGCTCCTCCCTCCCACCTCCCCTTATATGGCGGCCGTTGCACGGTGAGGAGAGCGACCCTTGACCCTGTTCACAGGCAGGTCGATCCCCCACGCCGCACAGCACCACCTGTGTGCCCTCGTCCCCGTGCTCGCTGCCACTGACACTGCTGTAAGTTCAAGGCCCTCTGCCTCGGTTGTGTTGCCTTGTTAATTGCTGATTGTACCGCTGTTGTATTAAATGTTGTCCTGTTCTTGCCCCCTGTGCCCCTTTTGCCTTCTGTGCCCCTTCTTTTTGCTTGCCTTGTGCCCCCTGCCTTTGCCTTCTGTGCCCCGCTCCACGCCCGTTTTTCCCGTCGCTGCGTCCCCTGCGGCCCTGTCCCCCTGCTCGCCCATTCGCCGACCCGCTCCCCACTCCCAGCTGCTCCTCCCTCCCACCTCCCCTTATATGGCGGCCGCTCCACCCCCTCAGCCTGGGACAACTCCTGGTGGCCGTCTGCACTGGGAGCAGCACTGACACCCACCGACCATGCACGCAACCTGGGGTTTATCCTCGACTCAACACTCTCCATGACCAAGCAAGTCAACGCCGTCTCGTCCTCCTGCTTCAACACCCTCCACATGCTCCGTATGATCTACAGGTGGATCCCCACCGAAACAAGAAGAACGGTCACCCAGGCCCTCGTCAGTAGCAGGCTGGACTACGGAAACGCCCTCTACACAGGAGCCTCGGCCAAACTCCTGAACTGACTACAACGCATACAGAACGCCTCTGCTCGCCTGATCCTAGACATCCCATGCCACAGCCACATCACACCACACCTGAGAGACCTGCACTGGCTTCCCGTCAACAAGAGGATCACCTTCAAGCTCCTCACCTACGCACACAAGGCGCTCCACAACACCGGACCAGCATACCTCAACAGACGACTCACCTTCTACACCCCGAACCGACAGCTCCGCTCCACCGACCTCACCCTCGCCACCGTCCCCCGCTTCCGAAGAGTGACCACCGGTGGCAGATCATTCTCCCACCTCGCCGCCAAGACCTGGAAAACCCTCCCCATCCTCCTACGGCAGACCCAGGACCTACTAACCTTCAGGAGGCTTCTCAAAACCTGGCTATTCGAGCAGTAGCAGCCCCCCCCCACCCAGCACCTTGAGTCCCTCACGGGTGATAGTGCGCTTTACAAATGTAGTGATTGATTGATTGATAGAGCAGTGATGCTTCCCCCAAAGTCCTCATAGACTACAATCTAGAAAAAGAATGCACCTCCACCTAGAGTATACAGTTGGAATTCACAGTAATCTAATGAAAAAATGTTTGAACTAGTGAACATGTTGAAGGTGCCAATGATCTGAAAGACTGTGATCATTAAAATCCCCCTCAAATCACTCCCCAGCAAATCTTGCTCACAGTGATCCCTATTGCAACTAGTAGCCAGGTTACTGTTGCATCTTCAACCCACTTAATAGAGAAAGGGCAAATGCCAGTCATGAGAGTGGCAAACAGTGATATACTGTGGGAAAGATATCTTCATCAAAACCTTTATGCAAAAGAATAATGACAACTTGTTTTATATGTTGTACGTTATACACCACTTCCTGCATTTCTAAGCGCAGTAAATGAGATTTTAATATTGAACTCATAAATAGCACCAAAATATGCAGCATAACCTAACACGTTTTGATTCTGACTCATGTAAAATACCATTCTGAGCGTGATGATGTAAAGTTAGCTTAAACATTACAAGCAGAATTCACATCAATGAACTTGACCTATCCAGAGACAACATCATTAGTGAAGGTGTGGAGAGAAAAGTGCTTGAATTTTTGGGATGCTGTGTGGAGATGAAACACTATACTTAGAGTATCAAGTTAGTCTTATATTTGTTTATCAATAATGTTGACCAATCCATGTGAAGCTCTCACCTTTACCCCCTATTCGTTTAGCCCACTATTATTTTGATCTTCGAGAATACATTTATTTTTTCATGTATTTCCCCATTATGGTCTTCACATTTAATATTCCCCACTAGCCTGCTTTGTGAAGTTTCCCCCTTCCTTTTGTCCTTCTCTTCTGCTTGAGGACCCAGATGCTTTATGAACTAAATTGGCTCTTTCATGTTGCACTGTTTCTTCATGTGTGCTTTCGTAGATATCTTCTTTTCAGGAAGGAAGGGCCGACTCCTTTTACTCTCTCTCAATGTGGCAGGTCATGTTCCCATGCTATCCAGACTTTACTTCCTGTGAATTTTTATATTTACCGTATTTGTCTATTTCTATGTCCAATGCATTTGTCAAAGCATGTTAAAATATCATGACTGCGAAGGATGTGCTGTGCTGCTCTGTGCCCTCACATACTTGCACTTGGAATGTTCAAACATGCTTAAACATGCTAATCTTAGCACACTCAAACTGAATAGTAATGCCTCTATTGTGTACTGGGCTTATTGATCCCTAGGACTCAACATGTAAACGATAAGGCTGAGTGAACAAAGAAGACTAGTGAAGGAATCTATTCATCAGAATAATTTTTACTTCCTTTTTGGAGAAGGTAGAGGAGGGGGTTTGTCCTAGTTTTAGGTGGTTGCAAATTCCATATTCTAGGAGATAGAATAGAGAAGGAGCCTTTGCACTTCTTTTTCTTTTTGAACTTCTGTGGCTTCAGCAGTAGGGACTTAGAACTTCTTGAGGAGTGACTACCTCTGGATAGTACATGTTGTTTGGCCAGGTAGACAGGTGTGTTTTGGGAAAGGGCCTTGTGTGGCATGCAAGCTATCTTCATCTGGATTCTGGCTTCAAAAAGGGAGCCATTTTAGATGGTTGAGGTCAGGTGTGATTTGGTTGAATCTCCTGGATCCAGTGTAGAGCCTGACAGCAGAGTTCAATGTGGCTCTTAGTGGAGCCAGCTGTAGTTTGTGTAAACCAGCAAGAGTAGCATTCCCATGAAATCAGACTGGAGATAACCAGGGATTGGACTTTTAACTGAAAGTCAGATGGAGTAAGAAAGGTTTGATTTTCCTTAATATGTTTAGATGCTAGTTGGCTCCCCTAATAGTGGCACTGATATGATCTTGCATATGCAAGTGTTTGTCCAATGTTATCTAGTGGAATCAATCAAGTGTGAAACATAGTTAAGAGCAGTGAGTTGCTTGAGCCATTCTTCTATATAGACAAAGTGATTGTGAGGTATGATCAGGAGGAATTAGTTTTGAGGGTGTTAAGCATGAGATGATTGAGGATCAGCCATTGTTGGATTTTCTGTAGGGTGTAAATGAGCAGTTTAATGTCATTGAGGGAGGACATTTTCAAACATAGTTGTGTGTAATCAAAGTACATGTGGTAGTTAATGTTAGAGATATTCAAAAGATCGGTAAGAAGTTCCCTGAGCAGACTAAAACTCCAATCGTGACTGGAGTAGTGTTGGATAGAGTTTGATTGACGTTCATTCTTTGTGCTCTATTTTGAAGGAAAGAGGTAAACCATTTTAAGACGGGACCAGATAGCTCCATCCTCTTCTAAAGAAGGTCAATCACACTATCATGTTTATTATATTGAAAGCAGAAGGGAAATCAAGTAAAATAGGAAGACAGGGTTCGTTCTCGTCTAACATTTTCAGTGCATCATCAACAATATGTGTTAGAGCCTTTTCAGTGTAATGACCTGTTCTGAAGCCAGATTAATGATGACCAAGGAGTTGAAATTGTTTGATGTGATTGCAAAGTTGCATGTGTACGTATTTTTCTAACAGCTTTGCTAGAGTAGGGATGTTGGTGATAGGGTGGTAGTTGTAAAGGTCAGACAGGCCCGCATTTGTTTTTTTTAAATAGGGGAGATCTGTCCTATCTTTAAGTAATTGAGAACTATGCCCTGAGAGAGAGATGCATTGACAATCTTGGTCCAAAGAGGTAGAATGGAAGGACTAAACTGTTTGATGAGCTTGAAAGGCAAGTGGTCATTTAAGTGGATGGGTTTTATTGTTGCTAATAGTGTGAGTAAAGGGTCTTCAGCTGGGATTTTGAAGGCACCTTAATTAGCATTGTTTTGGTAGTATAGTCAACAGGAGGGAAAATAGCCTGGTGCTGTACAGGTAGGGGACGGACTGGGCCTGGGTTAGCACAAGCTGTGTGGCGTGAAGCAGTTCTGATTCAATCCTCTTTGTCTTTTCAACCAAATAGACAGAGAACCCCTCACTGCTTGGCAAGAATCCTGTGTCTACCAAGTGTTGGTTAGTTTTGCTTGTTACTTGTTGATTGATGATTTTTAAAACATTTTTGGGTTTGTTTTTGGATTGTCTAATTGCCTCCTGAAGTATTCTGCTTTGAAACTTTGGATGTGTTTTTGTAGGATCTTCTTGTTAACCTCATGTGCTTGAGGTGTGTGATGGAGGGAGAGCTTCTCCATGTTCTCTCAGCTAGCCTTAATTTGCATATTTCCTCATTAAGACTGCCATTGAACCAGGCTTTGGAGTGTCAGATCTGTATTCTTTTTAACTGCTTCTGAGAAATTGTATCAAGTATTTCTGACATGGAATGTATGTAATGTTCAGTAAGATCATTCACATTTGTCATGTTTGTGAGAGGCTGTAGGATGTTGTTGCTAGTAGAGGTCACACCAGAAAGATTAATGCTTCTCAAATTTCTGGACCAATGTTTGGGTTTAAGTGGTTTGCTCTTTTTAGTCATCACCTTCTCCAGGATCAGGAAGGAGATTAGGTAGTGGTCTGACGAGTCACAAAGGGTTATGGATTCTAGTTGAATAGTATTGATTTTCAAGATGATTAGATGAAGGGTGGAGCCTCTGTTCTAAGTAGGGCCATTACAAGACTGGGTAAGATTGGGATCCGTGAGGAAGGCCTTGTAGTTGTTCAGTAAGGGGTCATTAGAATCACTCCAATGTATGTTGAAGTCCCAGAGGAAGATATGTTTAGTGTGCTGATCCGAGTTAGTGGAGATGGCCTCCATTATTTGTTCAATGAAAGAGAGGTTATTTCCCAGGGGGTGATAAATCGTAAGGAGGTTGCATACCATCTTATCGTTGCTCCATATTTCCATACCAAGGTATTCACAGGAGGGCATTGGCCTAGTTTGAGAATGTTTCAGGGTGAGCATTGAACAGTAGCTGCATGGGGATGGGGTTGAGTTTCCTATTTCAAGTTCGGAGAGTTTTAGATGTCTGAAGTCCCATACCAGGAGTAGTTTGGTCATCCGAGTAGGGGTGAGTTACATTTTTTGGTGTTTGTGGTTCTGTTAGCCTGATGGGTCAGTTTGAGTTTCAAGATCTTCTCAAGCTTTGAGGTGTAATGAATAAGGTTCTGAAGATTGGTTTTGTCTAACTGAAGATCTTGACTAATTTCAGAAAGTTTCTTCCCCAGGGAAGGGAGGTGGTTAGTGCCTGTGGAAGTGGCTTTTGGGCTAGGGAATATAGACGAGTGATCACCATCCTGGGGAAAGGAATAGTAAGTAGCCCAGCCTTCTCAGGGGAGGTGAGGAGTGAGATGGGTGACATAATAAGAGAATGGGGTTAAGAGAGGGTCTACTCATCGTTGTGATAGGAAGAGGGGTGGGCAGAGCACCAGGGAACACATTGTGTCGGTTGGACACTAAAGCCAAATTGGTGTCCTACATGAATGAGTGGGTCGAACCCTGGGAAGCAGATGAGGTAGTTGAGGGTGTACCATTGATTGAGGGAGGCAATAAAGCATTCATGAATATGTTCGGGCTAAGGCTATTGTCCATTCTCTCTTTATGGGTATTATTTCTTCTATGCGCAAAGGATCGGGGCTGTTCAGATTGGTGAGATAAAGGGAAAGAGGAAGAGTCCTCCTCTGGCTTGGGTGATCTGGAGCCTTCGGCGATGCTTCCACTGAAGGAACATCAAGATTGTTCCTGGGGAGGCATAGGTAATGCTGGAAGAAGTCTGTATTTCTGTCGATGAGAAAAAGGGGAGATGTAGACTTTAGGAGGAGAAAGGGACATCCTATTTTTGATCCTCATGAATATTTAATCAAACAGCTCTAAATAACGGTCAGAAGATTGAATGAGAACATTTCCATTGTTGTAAAGGGAGATTTAAGCTTAGGTCAAGAAGATCGGTGAGGTTGTTATGTAGATTTGTAGGCCATGTGATGTTTTCCTAGAAGTGTTAATCTTGAGCATTGCGGCAATGACTCTCCTCCACTGTGCTCTTTTGTTGGTAAAGAAAATTAAATCAGCAACCACCGCTCCTTTATTGGCACAAAAGTAAACATCAGAGAAAAACGTATCAGGTTTCCTTTTCAATAATTTATTTTTGAAGTTTTTGGCTGTGCTTTAGAAAGGTTAGGTAGGTATTTTATCTTGAGGGCATTACGGCCTACCTGTGATATCAAGCTACCACTAGGAAATAGCTCCATTACGGCAACAGTTACAATAGTTTAAGGATTAAAAATGAATCCCTGAGAAGCGCATCAAGCTAAAAACTGGTGAATGGTGCAAAGGAGCATTCATATCTAAGGGAGTTTACACAGAGGGGGTACAGTGGTATCTGAGGGAGTGTAAATAGAGGAGGTATATTGGCAGTGGATGAAGAGCAGTAACTCAAACCATGAATTCTTCTAATGAGGTAAGAAAAAGGTAGGCAGTGAGAGAAACACCTTGATAGAGCAGGAACGTGAGTGGGGAAATTAAATTATCCCGATTTTATGTTATCCAATCTGTTGTGTAAGTATTCCTTCATGCACTTCAATTAAATAGCAGTTACATTTCCAATGTAGTCTAGAAATTATTCCGGGCAGAGGGGCTAAGCAGCAAAGGGTAGCCATAGGCGGTGTTAAGTGGTCTAGAACTAAAACGATATACAGCAATGAGGGCCGGGGAAGTGCTGATAGGGTAATAATTTCAACAAAAGTATGGACACTTTATCAACACAAAACTAACATTTTAATAACTAATAAGCATCCCAAACATATTGTACAGTTTTTGAAACTTTTTTTTTAATTGAGATCCATCAAGAATTTACAAATTCATCCAAATAACACAATACAAATATCCAATAATAAAACCTTTCACAATCTTAAAAAGTCAATTGAAAACAGGTTACATAGTATGAGGAAAAAAGGATAACCTTAGATTAAACAAAACATTAGAGATCAGATACAGTATTCTTTCATCAATAACTAGATAATCACTAAGGTGCCCATAAAGCAGTAAAATATAAGTCTGGGTACGGCTGAAAGTATTGCCAAAATTAAGGCTACTTATGGTGTTTTGGTGTGCTAAAGATCAAATGCGACGGTGCCTGCCAAATCTAAAACGAGCTTAAGGTGTCTATAGTACATTAGGTCCAATAAATTATGCAAAAATATCAACATATAGGTCATAATTATTGTTTTTGTCCCGTTGACTTAAACCATTTTTAAAAAGAGAAGCTAAAGTGTCTATAGTGCAATAAAGTGCTGTAAAATAAGTATCTATGGTGCAATAAAGTGCAACTGAGTATAGAAATATGTCAACACATACAACATTACTTAAGATTTCTGCATATTAGTACAGACTTTAAAAATTTAAGCTCATATTAAAAATTCAGTCAAAATGGGCCGCCCAGACTTTTTCAAACTTCTTAATCCCTCCAATTCGTAATGCATGCAAGCGCTCACTATTCCTAAACTGCTTCATTTTCCGAACCCATTCACATTTGTTGGTACCAGGTCTGATCTCCATCTCTGAAGCAAGAGTGACCTGGCGACCGCCATTGCAATATGTTGTAATTTAACCAGGTTATCAGAGAGAAGTAAGGAAGGGTCATAGCCAAGGACTTTCAGCCAATTATTGGAGTCTATTGTGATGAAACATTCAGCCTCCAGATGATGGAAAATCTCATTCCAGAACCCCTGAATTGAAGGGCACTGTAATATAATATGTGTCCAATTGGCAATCGGATGATTTAATCAGCGAAAACACTGATCGATTTGGCTGGGGTACACCTTGGATAAAGAATGTGGGTTTCTATATAGAAGCCATTTGCTGAAAAATAGCATCTAGAGCCAATTAGCTCCCCTTAATGTTGTAAAGTTAAGTTTATTTAATTCGGATCACATATTTGCTGTAACCTCCAAACCTTTGTGCTTTCCCCATTTTGTTATTGCTTTTTTAGTGAGATCCGAACCCCTGATGGGGGATAAAAAAAAAATCCACTCGTCTGGTTTCCTGACTGTAATTTCTCCAAAGAGAGCATATGCCATATTTTTACATTCATTAATCTGTATCAGATCCAGATTGTTAAGGAACCTGATAAGAATATTAAATGACCTGAGAAGAAGGAAATCTTTCGGAAGCCTTATAAAATCTGAGATCTTCCGACTGCCGGTCTCACCCCATTTTTGAATAATTTCGGTTAATTCTCTAGCCCCAAATACTGAAGTAAGTTTGGATAGCGGGTGAAGAATTAATAATTGGAATTGTATATCTTCTATAAAAGTCCTGAGGTTTATAAAGGAACCACTGCATGCACTTATAACGCACTAATTTAGGGGATTTTTAGATTTTTTATGTTATGTTAAAAGTACTTGTTAAGTGAGCGTACACCAAACGGTTTCATGGCGCTGAGAATAATAGAGGAGGTGGCATCAACAGGACAGTTAGCTTACTCATATGCCTGAGAAAACAGCCTGGTCTTGAGTTGTTTTCTGAACTGAACATAAGAAGTTGCAGACCTCAATTCCACAGGAAGGGAGTTCCAAAATTGTGGAGCCAAGACCGTGAATCTGAGACCCCTGTGTTTTTTACGTTTGAATGCTGGAGTAGTCAGTAAGTTCAGATAAGAAGAGTGCAGTTCCTGGGAAGGGATGTAGCTCTGGATCCTTGAAAGGATAAATGCTGGGTCATTCCCGGCAGGGGCTTTAAAGATGGTGCAGCCCAACTTAAAGGCACAGCGTTTAGTCACCGAAAGCCAATGGAGGCTCTTCATCAGGGGACTTACATTATTGTGTCTGGGTTGACGATAGATTAACCTGACCGCTTGGTTTTGTGCCAACTGCAGGCTGTGTAGTTGATATGCTGGGATGCCAACGTATAGTGAGTTGGCGTAATCAATTCGGGAGATTACCAAGGTCAAAGTCACCAGGGTCAAAGCCTCAGTGGTCAAGAATCTACTGATCTTCCAGATTCTACGTAGATGGAAAAAACTAGCAGAGACCACTGAGCCGATCTCGGCTTTCATGGACAGATCGTTACTAATTATAATTCCTAAACTCTTGATGGAGCGTGCTGGGCGTGGAGGACTGCCCAAAGGTGAAGGCCAAAAATTAGAGTTCCATGAATTAGCAGTTCCTCCTGTGAGTATCAACTCAGTGTTATCGGGATTTAGTTTCAGTTGATTTGTGTAGATACATTCGCTGATAAAGCTTGTGGTAGATTGGAAATTGAGCACTGAGGAAGTGAAAGAATCGATGTCAAACACCAGCTGGAGGTCGTCAGCGTAGTTAAAGGTTTTGACCATTCTTGTACGCAGAGAACAAATCAAGGGTAGCAAATACAAGTTAAAAAGAAGGGGCGAGAGGGAAGAGCCCTGAGGAACTCCACAAGTCAATTTAATTTTTGTTAGAGGAGAAATTGGCAACGCGCCCTGCTTGAGAGCTATTACTATGAAATGAAGAGATCAGGAGACCATGATCGACCGTGTCAAAAGCAGCTGACAAGTCCAGGAGGACCAGGGCCTGGGTAAGGCCTTTATCGGCCCCCCTCCTAAGCTCATCCATGACTGCCAGGATGACTTACTCCATAGAGTGTGAGGGTCTAAATCCTGCCTGGTGGGGGTCAAGGAAGTGGAAGTGTTCAATGAATGAGCTAAGACAGTTTGCTACATGGGCCCCTAAGATTTTGCCTAAATAGGGAAGGAGGGAGCTGGGGCGATAGTTACTAAGGACCGAAGGGTCAGCATTGGGTTTCTTCAAAATTGGGACAATTTCTGTGCTTTTGAAAGCGTCGGGGACAATGCCTTGTTTAAGAGAGTTATTCAGAAATGAGAGGGGCGGGTCTGGACAAGTGAGGAAAGCTTCCTGTAGAATATGAGGAGGACAGCAATCGCTGGGGGAGCCAGATCTGACGTTTTTGAGTAAGACAACAAATTCTTCCCTAGAGATTAGGGGGATTTGATCAATTAGGAATGGGTTTTTACAGATAGTAGGGGAGGTCGTAGAAGAGATGAGGGTAGGGAGGCTAGCCTTAATGATCGCAATTTTCTCAATAAAGTAGGAGTTGAGAGAATCACATAGGGATTGCGAGGGGACAGGTTTCGCCATGACAGCATATCTGATGCTCTTTACAGATTAAATTCATAAAATAATTTATGAATAGTCCTGTGTTCAAATCTGACTAAAACCTAGACAGATATTGTACAAAATATGCAAAATAATAATCCCTGAGATTAGGAAGAGTTAACCCACCATTCTCCACCTCCTCATATAAAGTGCTTAGTGCAATTCGGGGAGTTTTCCTTCCCCAAAAAAGGATGTAAACATGGACTCAAATTTGGCAAAAAAAGGTGCTTTTAAAACACATGGAATTGCCGGGGAAAAAATTGGATAGCGGGAGAACGTACGTTTTAATCAGTGAGACCCTTCCCATAATAGTTAACGGGAGCGAGTTCCACCAATGCAGTAAATCCTGTACTTTCCGCAAAAGCGGGACAAAATTTAAATCATACAAGTCAACGGTTCGAGACTAGAAGTAAACCCCCAAATATCTTTTTGGTTTAGAATTTAGACAGAACAAAATATCAGAATTTAACATATCGGGCTTGCATCCACACTGGATTATTTCCGTTTTCTTTTTATTGATTTTATACCCTCCGAGCAGTTCAAACTGCTCAAAATCCTCAAAGACATTTGCTTTGACCCTCTTATCGTCTTTAATTATAAGCATGATATCATCCACATATAATTTTAGTTTCCCCAGAGTAGGTAAAGGGGGGCAAATATCTGCATTATTTTGAATAGCGATAGCCAAAGGTTCAATAAAAAAAGTGAACTAAACGGGGAACAATGGACAGCCTTGTCTGGTCCCTCGTTTTACACTGATTTGTCCTGACTCTGAGGCGTTAACGATAATATTGGCTTCTGCGGTGAGATATATTCTCTGAATCAACCCTGTCAATTTAGGAGGTATACCAAAACTGGAGAGGATAGGGAATAAAGTCTCCCAGACCATGAGGTCAAATGCCTTCTCGGCATCTAACAGAAAGACCAAGGCTGGTATTTTCTTGGTCTCTAAATAATCCAATGCTTTTGCGAGATAATACGTGTTAGTCCCAATCTGTCTCCCTGCTATAAACCCATTTTGGTTGGAATGGATCAGATTTGGGGCTATAACATTAAATATGTTGGCTAAAAGTTTGGTGATGGTTTTATAGTCAGAGTTTAAAATTGTGATTGGGCGGTATCAATTAGGGTCTTCGCAGTCTTTTCCCTTTTTTAAAAAACTACCTTTTGGAATGAAGGCAGAATCGGACTTCCCTCTCAGATTGAATTGGCAACCAGCAAAAAATATTCTAAAGCAGCATCTGAAAATGTTTTTAAAAACTCAGCCGGGAGACAGTCTGGTCCACAAGCTTTGCCATTCGGGAGGTTTTTATGATATCCCCCAGCTCTTCTCTAGAAAATGGGCACATCATACTACTTTTATCGGCCCCAGAAAGTACCGGAATTTCCTGTTCCTGGAGAAACTTGTCCAGGGATGCCTTTTCAATGGGTTGTTGTTGACCATAAATATTCTTATAGTGTTGAAGCATTATGTCTCCTATGACCGCTAGATCTTCACTTCGGGTCCCAGTTACAGGACATCTCAAAGTACTAATCCGGTTGCTTGCAGAATGCTACCGGGCCTGCCATGCGAGGAAACTCCCAGTGAAATTGCTCTCTTCATTTACCTTTTTCCTATGTTTGCTATTAAGTGTTTCACATTCTATATAATAAGCTTCGGTAAGATCCTGTTTGTCCTGAAGGAGTTTTCACTGAGTAGGGGCCGAGAGGTTACTGAGAAAAATTTCATAGCACCGCTGCACCTCCTGTTCTAAATTTCACTTTTTTTCCTTCTTTTTTCTAGAACTTTCAGCATCCTTCCCAATAGCTAAGCCCCGAATATAAGCTTTCAGGGAGTCCCAGACAATGTGGGGAGGAGCTGAACTGTGATTTCTTGTGAGAAACTCCTTTATGTCTGTTTTACAGAGAAGAACCCATCTTTCTTTCGAAAGATGTTGCCTATTTAAGGTCCATCTCTTAGAATGAGCTGAGATTTTACCTATTTCAGGCTCTAAAATGAGCATTGCATGATCTGAAAATACATTCTGAAGGATTTTCTGCTGACTAAAAATCAAGGTCTTTGATATAAGAAAGAAATCGATGCATGAGGCGGAGCAAAATCTGCCCAAAAAGCAGGTATATGAAGTCTTAGTCGGGAATGCTGCTCTCCAAGGGTCGATTATATCAAGAGTTTTCCTATAATTCTGAATAATTCTACAAGTTTTAGATTTTAATTGTTTTTTTAGAAATGGTTGAGGAATCAATTTTTGGATTCGCTAGGAAATTAACATCTCCCCATATAATCACTTCCCCGGGAGTTTGTAATAGGGATTGAAAAAACTCTTCCAATGGTGACAGATTATCGTCTACTGGGGCATAAATGCTAGCAAAGGTTAAAAATCTATTTCCCAATTTACAGGTCGCCCAACACCACCTTCCTCTCTGATCACTTACAAAATTAACCACCTTGACTTGAAGGTTTTTGCCCAAGAAAATCACAGTGCTGTGATGTGATACGGAGGAGGAGGAGAAGCCATGGTATGCTGCCCATTACCTAAACATTGAAGAATCTGCTAGCTTCCCATCTGCTATATGGGATTCTTGAATTAAAATAACATCCGGGTTTTCTGTCTTAACCCCTTCAGTGCCCATGACGAGCTGGACTCGTCATGGGCTGCGGTGGCGCTGTGCCCATGACGAGTCCAGCTCGTCATGAACTCCGCCCGCTAATGTTAAGCGCGGCACTGGGCGGGGAAAGGGGCGGGCATGCAAGGGGTTAATCCATGATTCAACGGCCCGCATTTTCTTTTTATTATTGAGTCCATTTACATTAAAAGAGACCACTTTAAGGATTTCCTTTTTATCCATTAACACACTGCACAATATGATCCTATAGGGTACACAGGATGGGCTAAAGTTTGCTGGAGGGACACAAAATATGTCATTACTCCCCTGCTCGCCCTAACAGGATATAGATTTATAGGTAAAATTTGGAAGAATCTAGAACTTACAAATGGATCTCTTGTTTTCCTCTTGCTACCCATTCCACCCCGTGGACCCCCCTCCCAAGAAGCTGCGGTGAGCAGTGCACCATCCCTGCTCACGCCTGACAGGCTTAATCAACTCCCTAAAACTGGCACCTTGACCTTGTGCCAGGTACTACCGGCCTACATACCCCTCCCTCCTCAACCAGGACATGAAAAAAAAGGAAAAAGGATAAGACTCAAAAAAGATAAACCCCACAATACTCTATAAGGAAAATAGGAAAATAGACTCAAAAAGGAAGAGAAAACAGACAAAAGAACAACTGCAGAGCTGATTATAGTAGCAACTATAAAGGCCCTAAGCTAAGAAATCTAGGACTTGCTTGAAGAGATTTGTTGCAGTAATTCGTGTGCTTCGGGGATATTGCAAAATACGTGAAATCTACCTTTCACAGGCACTTTTAGTTTGCTTTGTTGTGCAATCATAGCCTGTGCCCCCTGCCCTTTAAATCAGTGGAACATTTTAACAAATTCTGTCCGCCTTTTAGCTGAGGAGGCAGACATGTCTGAGAAAATGCGTCATAATGGAAAGTCCGAGGAGGTGAACAACATGTTATCTTCGATTTTAGAGAGGCGGGCATAGATGTCAGCAATTTCCGTAGATTGAGAGGTTTTGAGCTCTCTAATCTTTTCCAGAATTAAATTGAGCAGGCTCTTAGCATCCCATTGAAAAGAAAAAGATCTATCACCCTGAGAAGAATTTTCCTGAATTGATTCAGTCCCAACTTTAGATTGCACTGCAGATGTTACAGATGTAACGGCGGATGCTACAGAAAATACAGTATTATCAGGTACTGCCTGACCATCGTCTTAAAAAGCGCGTAGACCCGATAAACCCCATCCAGGATAGGATTGTACTTGAGATTGTAAAAGAACAATGCTGCCACCACCGAGAGACTTCCCCTTACTGGAGTCCACAGGTTATTCAGCTGTTGTGGAACACTCTCCGCCCCCTCTATGCCAGATGTTATCCCAGATTTAGCTTTGGAAAATAGAGGGTATTTTTTAAGCTCCTTGGCTTTTCCAGCCACAGCATTGGCCCCGGGAGTTGTCACCTCTGGATCCTCCAAAATTGGCGCAATTAGGGGCCCTGCCCCAGGAGAAACAACAGGGACGGGACTGATACTCGTGTTAAGATCAGCGGAAGCCCACCCCTGGTTTCTGGGAGAGCTCTGCGGTGGCCATCTCACAGTTTTTTTGGGGCAGAACTAGATATTTCCTCAAAGTTGCTGTGCGATTAGTCCGGGCCACTGCTTGTCCAGCGCGCTTTTAAACCCTCTGAACTAGAACTGGGGAATCAAGATGGGATGCGGCAGTGTTTCTGGAGAAATTTTGCATATTGAGAGTCCTGGAAAGTTTTTCTACTACTTTCTCGTGATGGATTACTAGAGGGTCCCAGGAAAGGAGAAAGAATGCTTTAGCGCATAGAACTCCCCCAGTGGCCCTCTACCAAGTAGTACAAAAGCACCATGCACAGACAGGCAGCAGAGCACATGCCCCTCCCCCATGGAGAGAAACCTGGTGGACCCCCGATGGCACATTGAAACCGAGTCTCAGAAGTAGCAAGCCTGCTTGAATACTGGGAGGTGACACTGCCCAATCCAACAGATTTATTTTTTAAATGCGTCCTTAATATTTATGCCAGAGCAGCCCAGCAGCCCAGCAGGGATAAAAAATAAAAACCCAGGAGCTAGGTTGGTGTTAAGTATCGCACCAGCCAGTCTTTAAATACTGCTTTTGAAGTTAGGGACGCTTTCCAGCCAGTTGTTCTGTGCCTGGACTGCTCTTTTTTCCGTTTCCCCTTTCATGCAGCCGCTTCCTGCCACTTCCTGCTGTCCAGGGTAAGAGATTAGCCCCACAGCGATGCTCGGTTTCACAGTGAGCACCAGAGCCTCCCTGGCTCACACACAAAAACGGGGCGCGGCCATTCCGGTCATGCACACAGTGATACAGCGTCTCTGCCGCCGTCATCCTGGAAGTGGAGGGGGGTGGCATACGGCGTGTTCAGCCGATTGTCCGCATTCGCCAAACATATTGTACAGTTGTAGTTCCACACCCAGGCAAACCATGGATTGGTATTTCTTTAAACCACATCCTTTACACAAGGAAGCCTTGTTAAGTGGATGCTATGGAGGTGCAGAACCTGTGAGATTTTGAAAGTCCTTCTACAAACCTGCACGACTAGTTCAGCATACTTTCACACCCTCACAATGGTAGTAAGAACTAAAAACATATTTGTGGACTTATTGGAAGTTGGTTGGCTTTGTGTACCTCTCTATCGTAGAGCCTGTGACCACCAAACTGTGATGGGTTTTGCCCACCTCTGACATAGACCAAAATCTATCTTCCTTTTTGAGAAGCCCATGATTAGCAATCTGTAATGGACCATGTCCACCTATCTTCGGACAAGCCCTTGACAACTCTGTGATGGTACAAGTGCACTTTTCTTTCTGACAAGCAATTGACCAACAATCTGTGGTCTTCCAAAAAGCCCTTAACTGCCACTGCGATGGAATTATCTGCAGTGGGTGAGCTCCATTTATCGTTCAGAAGCCCTTAAACACCACTGCAGTATCCTTCGTCTGCATCTCATACCGACAAGTTTGTGACAAACAATATAAGATGGGCTGTATCACCTCTCTTCATGACAAGCTGGTGATCTCTTTTCCTATGGCCCGAGTCGGCTTCTCTCTCTCTTTTCCACAAGTCCATGACCACCAATCTACGATAGACATGTCCACCTCTCTTTCGAACAAGCCCTTAATCCTCTGGCCTAATTTTTTCTCTCTTCTGATGAGCATGTTCCCACTGAAGTGGGCCATGTGCACTTCTGTTTCAAATCGTTCTTCAATGCCTGTAGGTAAATTGACTGGTGTTGTTCACTTTCATAAAAACAGAAGTGAAGGCATTTGGGACACAAATAGCTAAAGTCTTCAAAGATGGAAACAGATTCACATGATACAAATTCCCTAGTGGTCTGTGTAACACTGAAAATACATGAATTGTAGCAACATGATCTTGTTCGTTAAAGACTCGACTTCAACACCTCAATGGCTCCATTAATATCAATTGATTGTGGTAATTGTGAATGGGGCGGTAGTAGGTGCAAGCCCTTTTAGGTGTGCAGAAAACTACAAAATGAGAGCACATTTTTCTGCAGCTGTAAATCCCACTCAAGAGGTGAGAAAATGGGCCATCCCCCAAATTTAACATGGGTGTAGTGGAAAGGCTCTCTCCGCGGAGAAAAATATTTTCCCCATGGATGAAAAAAAGTGTTTGAACATGGGGATCCTATTCTTCCTGTGTGGAATTCGCCACCATGGAGAACTCGATACAGGGAAACTAGGGGGCATATTCTCAAGAACTTATCACCGAGTTATCTGCACTTTATCACAGCCAAATTGGCGATAAATGTGTTGCCCCATTCACAAGCCGGTGCTAACAGCCCATATCACCAGTTTACCTGCGATAGCAGCCGCAAAAAACATCGCCACAGATGACCCCGGCAACTATCGCTATTGAGATGCAAAGTAGGCATTCCCGTGCAAAAAACAGTGAACACACAACTTCACAACATTCTCAACGACCAGCAAGATCAGCAATAAGAACCCAAAACAGGCGATAAGGCGCGTTAGCTGCAGAAATCTAACACCTGCTCTGACCTGGTGTAAATTCAGATGACAACCTGCACCATGAAAGGTAGCCCAGCCCAGAGCCACACCAGAAGAACAATAAATGCCATGGAGCCAATGATCATGCAGCTCGGACACCCAAGAGGGCCACAACACCCACCCCCACCACCCCCTGGTCCACAACCCCCCCAGAACCTCCCCCGACAAAGATATGTGACATCAACTTTATGAAATCATGAACAAAACAATTCCCCTGATATCGCATAAGTACAACACTCAACATGCATGTGAGGTCGGAAAAAGGAAAATTACTCAGTCATCTTTGAATTACCAAACAACACATTTAATTCAAATTAAAATCAAAACAACTATTTGGAAGAGCCATGGTGGGTCATTTGTGGACAATCTGTAAGTCACAGCCTGCAAGACAAAATTCAAGATAAAAAGGTGCGTCATGCGCTCATCAAAGGACAGAGAGAGAGAAAGAGAGAGAAAGGGAGAGAGAGAGAGAGAGAGAAAGAGTGAGAGAGAAAGAGAGGTAAAGATTGAGACAGAGAAAGGGAGAGAGAATGCCAACACTGCGGACTCAGGCCTCACTGATCAACTGCTGCCACTGGTGTGTCTCCAACCACATGCTGGTACACACTGCAGTCCACCAGGTTCCTTATCTGAAGTGAGTCCAGATTTAGGAATGGCAGAGTACATACAATTGCACACTCCATCATCGCATGCCCGCCCCTGTGCACACACGCTGCTGCACCCTAGCCCCTCCCGCCGCCCAGCGATGACTGCCCGTCCCTGCACACCCAGGCCTCACTACTCACCTTCCGCCACCGGCGTGTCTCCAAGAGGGCCCACCACGTGCCGGTGCAAGCTCCAAGCCCGGGGCCCGCGACCTTGGCAACCCCCACATCATGCAGCCCAGCACCGCGGGCCACCAGGTCACACACTTGATTCTGGGTCTTGATATTGCAATGGCCGAGAACATATCAGTGCACAGGGCATCATCGCAGGCTGCACACCCACTCAGCCCTTTAGGTGCCACTAACTCTGTGATCCGCGAGGCAACGCCATGTGGTGGTAGACCCGCACTACTCGCTGGCTCAGACCTACACTGCGGTCCAGCAGGGCACACAAATCCTTAGCAGTTCGGACCACCAGGACGGGGCATCATCGCAGGCTGCACACCCGCTCAGCACTTAAGGTGCCCCAACCTCAGTGCACCGAAAGTCACCATCCCGTGGTGGTGTGCCTGTGCCGGCCGCAGTGTGTCAGGTGCCACCTAGGCCCTCATGCATAAATAATGAGCACACAGACACACCCAGATAGAGAGTGGAAATGGCGTCCAGCACGTGCGTCTGGGTTTTTTTATTGGCAGGGTCACATGTCCTGTGACGCCTGTGCCGGATGGGTGTGGTGTGAGTGTAAACCAGCTGTGAGGGAGCGGCTGTGGCATGCTGACAACTAGACCTATGATCAGCAGATCACTGCAAGAAAGACCTGGGAAATGTAGTGTTGTCGTCCCCCCTGTAAGCGTAAGCGGAGTGGGCTAGTCTGACGTATGCCAGTCCAGCATAAGGGTGTGAACAATGACCCTGGGGCTTTGGGCATGGTTCCGTCCTGAGCTGGACAAGGAAGTAACTGATGCGTGTGACCCTGTTGTGGTGCTGGTGCCACCTGGACCGCAATCGGCAATGTGTCACCCTGTGAAAGAAGAGATAAAAATTGAGACAGAGAAAGGGAGAGAGAGTGCCAACACTGCGGACTCAGGCTTCACTGATCAACTGCTGCCACTGGTGTGTCTCCAACCACATGCCGGTACACACTGCAGTCCACCAGGTTCCTTATCTGAAGTGAGTCCAGATTTAGGAATGGCAGAGTACATACAATTGCACACTCCATCATCGCATGACCGCCCCTGCACACACACGCTGCTGCACCCTAGCCCCTCCCACCGCCCAGCGATGACTGCCCGCCCCTGCACACCCAGGCCTCACTGCTCACCTTCTGCCACCGGCGTGTCTCCAAGAGGGCCCACCACGTGCCGGTGCAAGCTCCAAGCCCGGGGCTGCGACCTTGGCAGCCCCCACATCATGCAGCCCAGCACTGCGGGCCACCAGGTCACACACTTGATTCTGGGTCTTGATATTGCAATGGCCGAGAACATATCAGTGCACAGGGCATCATCGCAGGCTGCACACCCGCTCAGCCCTTTAGGTGCCACTAACTCTGTGATCCGCGAGGCAACGCCATGTGGTGGTAGACCCGCACTGCCCGCTGGCTCAGACCTACACTGCGGTCCAGAAGGGCACACAAATCCTTAGCAGTTCGGACCGCCAGGACGGAGCATCATCGCAGGCTGCACGCCCGCTCAGCACTTAAGGTGCCCCTACCTCAGTGCACTGAAAGTCACCATCCCGTGGCAGTGTGCCTGTGCCGGCCGCAGTGTGTCAGGTGCCACCTAGGCCCTCATGCATAAATAATGAGCACACTGACACACCCAGATAGAGAGTGGAAATGGCGTCCAGCACATGCATCTGGGCCTTTTTATTGGCAGGGTCACATGTCCTGTGATGCCTGTGCCGGATGGGTGTGGTGTGAGTGTAAACCAGCTGTGAGGGAGTGGCTGTGGCATGCTGACAACTAGACCTGTGATCAGCAGATCACTACAAGGAAGACCTGGGAAATGTAGCGTTGTCGTCCCCCCTGTAAGCGTAAGCAGAGTGGGCTGGCCTGACGTATGCCAGTCCAGCATAAGGGTGTGAACAATGACCCTGGGGCTTTGGGCATGGTTCCGTCCTGAGCTGGACAAGGAAGTAACTGATGCGTGTGTCCCTGTTGTGGTGCCGGCACCACCCAGACAGCAATCGGCAATGTGTCACCCTGTGACCAAGTCTCACAACATGAGCAGCATGGATGTAAGGGGGAGTCACTGACCCTACATTCATCCATATTTCCACACTTGAAAGATCATAGACATGACACATCTGGAGCAGTACAGGGCCATGCCAACTCCACTTTACATTGTGGCCCCGTGGAGGGCCAGCCAGAGTCCTTCAGGGAATGACAAGTTCAACAGAAGGGGAATAGCTCAGTCTGCAGTCTGAATGCTGTGTCATTGGTGACCAATCAGAATATGGCAGTCCATATTGAGGTCCAAGGTGAGTGTCACAGAGTGTATCGGGGACAGTGGAAGGTGATGATGCAGAGGGCAGAACCAAGCAGAAACCGTCCATAGGGCGGAGATGAATGCTACAGTTTTCTTCTTACCAGGAAGTCAAATTCATCCGCATCTTCATCCTCTGCTGTTTCATGTGCCTCACGTGTGGGTGGTGGTGTTCTGTCTCCAGCACTGTGGCAGTGATACCTCAGGGGCCAGAGGTGGAATGTCTGCCGCACTGTGTGGCACTGATACTTCAGGGGGTGGAGATGTGGATGTAGTGGTAGCAGCAGCATTCATCAGCACCAGGCCTTGCGGCAGCAATGCCATGAGGAGGGCCTTTAGGTCATTGAGGAACACAGCTACCACTCGCTGGTGTGCAGCCGTGGCAGCCGCTCTTTACGCCTGCGTCCGCTCCATGGTCTCTATTAACCTCTGCATGTGTCCCAACTCCCGGGTGACATCGCTGGAGCCTCTCCGACTAGACAGTTGTTCTTGTCTCAGAGTCAGGACTCCAGCGATATCAGCCATGGTTCGTTGGAGGGCATGGAGCAGACTGTGGGTGTCCATTAGGGACTGTGAGTGGTCCCTGATGGGACTTAGACACCCACGTGTGGCATCTAGTTTGGCTGCCATGTGGTCGAACCCCATCCGCATCTGTTCAGCCAGCTGCTCCTGGCACCCCAACACACGGCGTTGGAAGGTCATGTGGTCTTCGTAGGGGTCCTGGGAGGCAGCCAGGGTGGTGGGTGCTGCACGCTGTGTGGTCTGTGCAGGAGGTTGGGTCTCCTCATAGCAACTGGGCTGCCCTGCTCCTGGAGGTGGACTGCGGAGGCTGTCAATAAACTCTTGGAGGGCATTGGTGTCATAGGTGTGGTGGTCCTCTTCATCATCAGAGAAGAGAGGTTCGGGCTGCCCTGCAGGAGGTGTTGGTGTTCCCTCTGCAATATGAAAGGGAGATGCAGTTTAACATTTTGTTCACATGTTTGTTGTCGCATTGTACATGTTTACATACAGACTGCATGACAGTGTACATTGTGGCTGTTTGGGAGGAGCTGCCTATGTGATGCGGGACAGTGGACATTTCGACAATATTACAGATGTGTGTTTGTTCTTGTACATTATAAAATCACATCTCCCTGCTATGCAAAATGTGATTGGTCAGTTTCTACACACATGCGGCACCAGTTGTGTCCTCTGTTCTGTTGTGGACGTGTTGCGGTTTGTACCACATCGTTGTCAATGGTGATGTGTCCTTTATGTTATGTGTGTGTGCTGCATTTTGGGGGAGTCGCCCCTGCAGCTCTGATTTTGCTGCAGCCTTCTCCCTTACATTTGGTGTGCCTTTGACGTCTGTGCTGATACAGTGCTGAGATGTTGCATACTTGGGTACATTGGTCTCTTGGTGGAATTTGGGGGTCTGGGGCATGGTTTGTTGGAAGATATGCTCTACTTAATTTGCATGTGTGCCATTGTGTCCATCTCCCCCCGTCCCCCCAGTCCCTGGTCGTTACTCACCCTGGTGCTGTTGTGTCCGGTCATGTTGAGCAGTGTCTGGTCCCCCAACTCCTGCCACCGTCTCCCCACTGATGACTGTGGACACCATTTCCTCCATCTCGTCCAGCTCCTCCTGTGGCGCTGGATTCCCACCTCCAGTCTGCATTGCTGCCTTCCGGTTGTTGGCGAGTTTCTGCTTGGTTTTGCACTTCACATCATTTCAGCACCTCTTGACCTCTTCCATTGTCCTCTTCAGCACTCCAACTGCATTCACCTTGTCCACGAAGGACTGCCATACTCCATTTTTTGTTGCCAATGACACAGTGGAGGTGACGAACAGTTGTTGATGGTGTTCTACCACCTCCGTTATCAGGATCCTGTTTTCCTGTGGACTGAACCACTTCTTCCTACTCTTCTTGTCCTTGCCCTGCCCTGACCCCGAGGTCCCAGACTGGTCCTCCGGGGGCTTTGTGGGGTTCTGGTTGTCCTCTGTACTTGCTCCTCCATTGTGCTTCGCTGTTTTTTTTATTTTTTTTTTAACTTTTATAGTGATATTCCCCGCCTGACGTGTGTGAATTGCAGGCCTGGGGAAGATTGTCGTAGATTTTTTTATCGCAGGTTGGCCCATCCCAACTTTTTTCACGTTGGGGTTTGCTTTTTTATCGCTGTCCAGGTGACTTTATTGCAGACATTTGATGCATTATTGTGAGACTATCGCATGGTACCGCCGTGTTGGGAATACAACGTTAACACAGCGTTATTTTCACGCGATAGACTGCGATGTGAAGAGTTGCGTTAAGCTTATTTTGCGATGATTATCACACGTTCTTGAGAATATCCTCCTAGGACTCTAAGCATTCAGAACACCTTCCAAAGAGTATGTTTGGAAGCCTGTACCTGACATGACTTTCCAAGAGTACTATTGGGAATGTTCAGAAATACACCTTGTGAAACAAAGTCTGCAGTCATTCACCCTTCGCTACTATTTTGGGAAAATAATTAAAATCTTGCCCCGAAAATGGCATGAATCTAATACCTGTTGCCAGTGTGGTGACTGAAGGGGGTGATTCTGAATGAAAAACAAATGGAGGAGAACTTCTGCTTACAGGGACGGTGTTTCGTTGCTCCTCACCCTTGTCTATGAAAGCCTAATACAAAAGACAAAATCATAAAATGTGTCCCTCTTTGAAGAGGCAAATGTCCTTTCAGATGGTAGGAGACAATCAGAATCTGCAGTTAAAGGACTACTGCCGCACACCCTGCGCTTCCATTTGCAGACACATCTTCATGCATGTCACACTATAGGGACTAGGCCCTCCGCATTGGCTCTTGAGAACCACCAGGGTAAAGCCAAGAGGGCCTGCCGATGTGAAAGGTTCTTTCATGTCAATACTGTTAATTACATCCCTACCTCTAATTTAAAGATATGTGTGTAAGTGAGAACTTCACTGCCCATACGCTACTCAAACAGCAGGGTGCAGAGGCCTGCAATGGCGGGAAGGGAGGGGTACTTGCTTCTCCTATAACATTATGCATTCTGTGCATTAGCCCTGCGCCAATTTAGGACTTCCGTGTGGGAAAGGGATGTGCAAGGTCCAGGTCTCCTTCTGTGAGTTGGTAATGGTGTGCAATCCACAGGTGAATCTGGCCGGAATAGTTTTTTCCCACATAATGTTGCTCCTGTGACCTTGGCGCTGACCTTTGTGCAGCTTCTTGTGTTGCTTTCTCAGTCAAGACAACCTGAGGCATCCCAATTTCTGAGGATTTGGGTTTCAACGTGATTGCTTGGAGTTGCTTTTTAGTGATTATTTGTTTGTCAGTCATATGATATTGAAATACAATAGATAAGAACAACAATAGTTTTTATATTAAATGGCATTTATTTTACTGAGTTTCACCTTAAAGACTGCAACTACAAATTACATTGGCAGTTGGTCTACGTTTTTAAAAATACATCACTACGCTGGACTCACAGGCAGAGCGCAGGTTAACCTAGATGAAAGTTTACAAACACCCCACACTTACACTGACTGATGTGTGCAGCAGAAAGAAGAGATAGCCTGCCTAAACAGAACACAGCCTACAACAGCATGAAGCATCATGCACCTAAATATAGATGCTGTGTGCATGTATAATCATTTTGTTGTGTCTTCTGAAATTAGGTTATATATGATATGCAATAAGTTAATGTGCTTTGTTTCTTATTATTGTAGAGCGCTACCTGTTACGAACTAATGAGTTTATTACTTAACACTAAAATCTATGCATGAACCAAAAACTAGAACATTGTCAACTGGTGGATTGTCATAACATTGACCCAGTCCCTATATCTTTGATACATTGTACTTTTTTTGATACAGTGTCATCCATCCTGCTATATTGTATGACGAGAATTTAATGTATAATGCTTGCATCTCAGGCTTACTCACACTGACCATTTATTACAAGTCTTTAATGTTTTACAAGAAATGTATTTGTGTCCTTTCACTTTTAAGTTGATGTGCAAGTACCATAATTAAATGTGCACATCTCGCACATGAAGATATATGAGAGGGAAATGCAGAGTCTGTGGAAGCGTCAGTGTGCAAACAGACTGCGGGTTAACGGCAGAGGAGTATAGGGGAACATTCCTACTGATTCCATATTTTTCTAGACAGAAAGAGTAATCCATCATTTTCAGGTGTAAAAGGTTGCGGCAGTGTGTAATGAACAGAAAAATATCTCTGAGCGACAAAGGAACGCGCCGAACGCAAATATTGAGCACGCCATTTTAAAGAAGTTAATTGCAAAGAAATATGCATTTGTGACGTGCACAGTGGCATTCCTGTATTTCTTCTCTTTGTCTGGGTTGCAGCCAAGGTGCGCTGCATGTTACAGATGCACAGCATTCCAGATAAAAGAAACCATTGTCGTCATTGTTATTTTTGAATATCTGAAGTCAAGTACCAGGAAAACAAGTTCAGACCAAAAAAATCATTTTTGTGAGTACGGCAAACGGATGGTGAAAATACATATCTAAAGACCCTCATAATGAGTTCCACGTTATCTCCAGGAGGAGATACCAGGGCTAGATTTAACAGTACTGGACGATATCTCTGTGTGAGATAAGGAGGATTACAAATTTTCTCCCAAAATGGGGACTAATGTGTGGAGCCAGTAATCCGGTTACCATTCCCCATGTTTTTCTCCCTTCCAGGGCAAACACGTGCCCAGATCTGCGAGCATTCACCACATCCTTAGAGCCAATCGTTAAGGTAGAATACTTTTTTTTCTCAACCATGGGGTTGGTCTGGAGACAGAGGGAGGAGGGATATAATGTATCTTCAGTTGGGGGGAGTTTTTTCTTCTTTACCTAGTTAAAGAATGAGTGTGGAAGGGGGCCAGGCAAAACAGCTGTCTGCAGCCCTTGCAGCCCCTCTGAAGTCTCAGGGGCCTGAGACTCTGGGCCCAAAATTACCAGGTCCGAAGTGTGAGGACCCAATAGTTCTGGCCTTGGAGACACTGGAAAACTTGTAGTTGTCCGAACTAGTACCTAGTCCCTTCAGGAATACCGTTCCCGGCATCTTGTAATGAGGAACTAAGTAGTAAATTTAACATATACAGTACTCCATTCCAACTGCAATAGAGTACTCTCTACGCCAAACGAAAGGTTGACCCACCTCATTTAGAGGCAGGCCAGCCATCAGTATGTCAGTGATGGAGACTGCTCTGTATCCATCACTGACATCCACCTCTGATGGCCCAATGGGTTGAGGGCTGTCTGAGGTTTGGGTATTTGACCACCCACCCGATTTCGAGTGGGTGGTCAAATGGCCAGTTTTCACTGTATGTCACCATCAAGGAAAACGTGGCAGGAAAGGGTAACCAAAAGAAAACAAAAAATCTGTCGCAGCACCTGGGAGTTGGGTGGAAAGGGTTCCAGACTGTGACGAGAATGACTTGTACTCAGACTTATGAAGATTACCGGTAAGTAACCAAGTAATTACCTCCTTGTCATTCTCCCTTGCATAGTCCTTACATGTTGAGATACCCAAGAAGGAACTAATTGATAATTTGATTTCCTGACAAAAATAAGAAGCAAGATCAGACAAAAAATCTTTGATGCAACACCCTGAATTTATTTCAGCTTGCTACATTTTAAATGTTAGAGACAAAGAACCGAACGTGAGAACTGAAATCTGCAAATCCCACACCACCTAACTGCAGATGGTAATCATCATAAAAATCTGAGGGGACGACTGAGTAGCAGCACAACAAATGCCCTTAAGGGAAGCACCCTTGAAGCTGCCTAGGAAGTAGTTCCTTGAATGCGATTTGCAAAGTATAAACCCGAGATTTCACATGATTTTCCAATTGCCATCTTTATCCACCTAGATAACGTATATGGGTAAGGGCCAAGACCCCTAACCAAAAGGCTAAAAGTGACAAACAGAGAATCAGACTTCCCAAAAGGAGTTGTTCTATCTAGATAAATCTAGAGAGCTATATGCACGTCAAGTAGTATGTAGCTTTGCTTCCTCCTTGTGAAAATGGATTGGGATTGAAGACCAGCAAGAGTATATCTTCAGAGAAATGGAACCTTGGGGGGGCCCTTGCTAAGAAAGAGTGTATTCTACCTCAGTTTTTATTTTTCTGGAAAAAGTCTAAAAAGATTAAAGTAGGGATCTAATCTCCCCAATCCTTCCAACCAAACAAAGGGTTACTAGGATTACTTTGGTGAGAGAAATGTCAGTTCAGAGGATTCCAGGGGCCTAAAGGAGGGAGCCTGTAAGACTTGAAGAAACACTGGTAGATCCCAGGAAGGAATGGGACAATGAGTCACTGGTCTACAGAGAAAGAAAGTCCTCAACAAGTAAAAGGTTAGGGGGAAATTGAAGAAACATCAGCTCCCTTAAAAGCCTGAATCGCCACCCACTGAGACCTTATAGTATAGACTGCTAGGCCCACTCAGACGCTATCTTTAAGAAATCAAGAACCCTGTAAGGATCACAGGAAGCCAGGGATAAAGCTGGGGATAAATCCTTATCACAATTATGCCAATAGCGACGGTAAGGTTTTAGGATAGCTGCACTTCTGGAGAGCTGAATGCTCTCAGCTACTTCACTAGAGCATCCCTGGCCTATAAGAGCTAACTTCTCAAGTGCAATACCTCCAGATTTAGGCATCAGAGGGTATCCAGGCAGACACAGAAGGCTCAGGGGGGCGAGTGGATTGGAAACTGCCAGTGAGAAAGGACTTCCATCTGAAGAAGAAGGGGAAACCAAGGTCTGCAACACCACCCCGAACCACCAGAAGGACCATGGCATGGTCTTCCTGAATTTTCCTATGGACTCTGGGAATCAACTGAAATGGGGGGAAACAGGAAAGGAGCCATGGAAGACATGGAATCGGCACAGTGTCTATCGCCCACACTTTTTTGGGAGAATTAGACTTCAAAAGTGGGGGAGTAGGGTTTTGGTTTCCATGGAAGAAAGATCCAGCCACAATGACTGAACCTCAGGACAATCTCCTGAAATAGCAGGGGAGAGAGGCATAGGGACACAGAGGAAGGAAGCTTCAAACTGAGATGGTCTGCAGCCTCATTATCCTTCCACAGAAGGTACACTGCTGAGTGAGAGTGTAAATTCTGCTCTGCCCGATGCATATCCTTTGAGAAAGAGAGAGATACCACTATATTTCTCCCTGATGGTTGGCATAGGGTCTCACCACCTGGATGCCAATCTAGACACAATCAGCCTAGTTCCAGATTAAAGGAGGAAAGTAAAGAGGTGCCATCTGAACTACTGCTTACTTCCTTCTGTTGCAAGAATGGAACCTCTCCTGACTGCTCCATCTGCCCTGTGCTTTTTGAGTATTTCACAACAGTGCCCTGCTAATCTTGGTGCTATCTGTAGAAAGCATCACCAGAGGAAAATATACCAACTGATGGCTCCATCCAGGTTCAGTGTATTGAGTCACCACTGAAGATCCTGTGGAATCAGGTAACAGGAGCCAATGCTTTGTAATCCTGATAAGCAGGGACTCCCAGTAGATGATGAATTAAGCTACAGAGATGACTCCAAGTAAACACTAGAAGTATCAAGACCATCTCCCCTTGAATTCTGAGCCAGAGTCTTGCAGAAGCCTAGTTTCCTCCCAGTAGGAATCACAGGTGAGATGATAGTTTTCATTTCCTTTTGTCCATAAGAAAGACCTCCCGTATGTCTGTCTGTAGCAGAGCTCTAATGAACTGAAGGGGCTGAGAGAGGAACAGGTGAGATTTCTTGTAATTTAAGAGGAAGCTGTGATGCTGGAGAGGGTTGCAGGTGTGATGAATGTCCTCCTTTGCTCTGAGAAAGAAAAACTCCAATTAGCCAATCATCAAAGTAAGGATACACTTGAACCCCTCTGAAGTGCAAGATACTTACCAAAGGAGCCAAAAGTTTGGTAAACATTCTTGGCGCTGAGGAAAGGCCAAAGGGAAGCATACAGAACTGATAGTGGTTCCTAATCACAGTGAAACACAGGCATTTTTTTATGGCGAACATGAATAGGCACATGGAGATAGGCATCCTACATGTCCAGCAAGGTCAGAAAATCCACTTGAATGGAGAGATAGAACGCTCTGCAAGGCTTCTATCTTGAAGGTTCTGCAGAAGATATCCTTTATTCACGGCCTTGAGGAACAGCACAGGACAAAACGTTCAAGAAGTTTTTTGAACCAGAAACAAGTTGCAATAGTAGCCTTGAAATCTTTGATTGAGGGGAACAGGAGAAATCACCGATTTTTTCAGCATGAGTTGAATACATGTTAGAATGGACTGATGCCAAACAAAATCCTTCGCAAGAGGTGTCTGGTAAAAAAAAATGACATGAAGAGCTGGTGAAGTCTATTATGTAGCCCCAAAAAACAATCCGGGCATACATTTTTGAACTATGCCACATTTCTTCGAATAGCAGGTAACGACACCCACATAGGAATACTACTGGCATAGTCATACCTTGGAAGGATGGGGTTAGTGACAGAGGTTGGAACCGGGACTTGTTGACAAGAGTGGCCCCCTGGCCATGAGCCCTATGTCAAAAAAACTGGCTATTACCTTTCTTAATTCCCGGACCAAAGGCCTTTTTAAAACCAATGCCCTTTCCTCTGTAAAATGAGCAGAAAGAAATCACTAACTTTTTCTTTTCTACTGATTGCTTAACCATATCCTTGACTGAGCTGCTATCTGAATATTTTGAAACCTCTGATTGATAACTTCATTAGAATGACCTTTTGTGCAGCATTCGTCTCCCAAAAGCGCATCCAATGTTACAGCACACAGTAATAGCAGCACCTGAAGCTGCTGCTTATGCACATGAGTTGTCAAAAGAGACATCAGATAAAAAACAGAACTGTTGTTCCATGATGGCCAAGAAGGAAGAACAGTCAACCACCTCCTACATCCACTCTGCAAGAGTTTGAAAATCACTGAGATGTGATTGGGCCAGCTAACTTGTGTAGCTATTCACTTTTTGGAAATGCCATCAACTTTTTTGTCCACCGGTTCAGCAGTAAGAAATTCCCCAGAAATTACAATCCCTAATGAAGAGAATCTTGCCATGAGATTATCTACTTTCTCAGCTGGCAGGCAACTGTTTCCATTTGGGTATAAGGACACATCCGAAGACACTGTGCAATGGGAGAGACGCTTAGTAAAAGTCTTCATCCTCCCCACTAGAAACAGGAGGAGGAAAGTTCAAATACTCCTTTAAACGCTGGAGTTCTGCAAGCTCTGAGCCCTAGATGAAGGGACCAGCTTCTCTCTTACGTATCAGGGTCATACATAGGCATCCTCATCAGTTTGTAACCCTGGGGACTTTCGCCCCTTTCTGTCTTTAAATGAAACTGCAGGTTCACTCATGTGCAGCAAAGCTGATAAAGAGGGAGCCTCCAATAATAAGCAAGATGCTCTTCATCAATGTCCCCCTGGAGTCTGTCCTCACTCTCTGTATTGCTGAATCTGGAGTCAACCACAGCTTCTCTCTTTGATCAGTTACTAGGTAATAAGATAACATGGACTGTAAAGCCTAACTGGAGGTGCCATAGCGAGGACAGGCAAAGCAAGAAATGTCATACTTTGAAAAAGCCCCTAAAGTATATATTAAAATGATATTGTATGACATGCTCAATGTTTTATAACATCAATATAGGTTGAAGACTTACAGAATGAAAAGAGACCGCTTAGCGAGTCTTTGTTTCTAAAGTTGTTTGGTCTTGTCTGCTGTGCAAGATGGTTAAGACCATACATGACATAAAAGAGACTGCTATTGCAAGTTTTACAGGGGAGAAGCAAAGCACATTCAAATAACATTACTACAATAAGAACACATATCCTAAATACCTCAAACTAGTTGGGAGGGTAACAGAAGAAACAACCATTAAAAATGCACTAGTTCTCGGCTTTCGTTAAGTTAAATCCATTTGCTTTGCTAAACAATACCATTAGCAAAGCAAATGGCTTTATCTTAATCGAAGGCGAGACCTATTGCATTTTCAATGCTTGTTATCATGTATGCTGGAGGTATTCCAACAGTTGGAGAGGAGGTCTGGGTTACCAAAAATAGACCTATTGCAATCAGGAGAGAATCAGCTCCCTTGCTATTGCACAATTACATTGTCAACAAGAGCGTGGTGTATAGATGCCATTTTGTTAATTTGACATCAGGTTCTGGTATATACATTTCCTCCAATAGCCATGATTTCCAAGCTATTAGAGAATATCAGGGAAGACAAGGCGTTAGTTCGGATGATAGTGTATGGTTGGAAATGTTTCCCTGGTTGTTGCAGTTAGCAACACAGTCTCATTGGTGGATTCAAATTCTTCCTTACCCGCTGTGGGGTTCTCAGCTGCTATATGCTTTGGTTATCAGCTCATGAGTAATGTCTGTGTCGAGGAAGACTAACGAGTAGGTAATGCCCCAGTTACTTACCAGCAATCTTCATTATTTCGAGTCTAAGCCTTCCTGTCACATTCATAGTTTCCCATTCCGTAGGGGTCGGCTTCAATATGTACTAATGGCTTTGTATTACAAGAAGTGACGCAATTTAACTTGCCTTTTACATTATTTGCATACAATGTAAGTGTCAGCCATCTCGGAAAATACGTGTGTTTATTTGCTTGGTAATTGTTCTGTGGACAGGAGTGTTTACTCAGGAACTAATAAAGTGACCAGGGAAACCTGAACTCGGAAGAATGAAGATGATCAGTAAATAACCAGCGCATTCATAGTCTGGGGTACAGCACTGCAATCGTTGAAGATATTGCACAGATTAAGAATGCTCTCCATAAAGCGCTCACCTGCTCTGTATCCCATACCTTAAATACTTTCTTCCCCACAAAGGTGGTGAAAGGCTGTGAAATAATAGGCTAAAGCGGTTCTACTGTACCATGTTCAAACAGAACAGTTTTAACAGTTTTAACTGCCTTGAGGCGGTTTCAGCCTGACAGCAACACAAATATTTAAGTAACAAGCTATCTGGTGGAAAATCTGAAAATGTGTACGAAAAGCACAACGGTCCAGTGTATGTGGCTGTGTTGGGACAATATCACATAGCAACCACGGCAGAGTGCCTATCAGCAGGAAGCGGACCGGGGCATTAACGCATGAGAATTCCATTCCGGGGGCGTCATGTTCTTGACAAAGGCACATTATTACCTACTTTGTGGAAACAGCCGGAGTAAGAGACCAATCAAAGGCCTCTCTGGGCTGTCGAGCGCGCATGGCAGGTACTACCTGCCCAGCCCGGGCGTTTTTCCGGCCTAAGCTCAGGATGGGCTGCTGGAATGCCCGGCCTCTTAGTCACAAATTCTTGTGCGGCTGACGGCCTCTCTTCCGAGGGAACTGTGGAGTCTTCAGAGACTTGCGTGCAGAGTCTGAAAGGTGCGACACGCCGCAGCGGAAGCCCTTGAAGCTCCGCCAGGATTGGGAATATGGTGAGGGTGGGTGCGCACGTGTCAACTCGCCATCGTTTCGTGGGTGTCATCTCTTGCACACACATTCATCCTCCTCACAAACAAATTTCTGCCACGGACTTCAATGGGGTCACTTTCTGTTCAAACCTGTAACGCTCTCAAAACGGTTAATTCTCCAGTCACCTTAGAGAGAACCATACGCTTAAACGGCTGGCTTCTCTCCCATTTTGAGTCAACAGGTTGACCGGTGGCAATGGGGGTGTCAAGAATTCCTGTCATGCGAGGGGAGGAAAACGGTAACCAGCGTAAACGGACTACATCTCCCAGGATGCTTAGCGGTTGAGAGGTTATGTAAACAGGAGAGCTGTTACATAACTCAAGGAAAACACGCCCTTATGTAAACAGGAGAGCTGTTACATAACTCAAGGGAAAACACGCCCTTATGTAAACAGGAGAGCTGTTACATAACTCAAGGGAAAACACGCCCTTATGTAAACAGGAGAGCTGTTACATAACTCAAGGAAAACACGCCCTATAAAGGGAGGAACCGGGAGGTACAAGTCTGTCGGATATTGTGTTTACACTGACGTACCTGCTTCGTGAAGAGCAGTGTTCCGGAGTGGTGCTCCAGTAAGGCAAGAACGGAGGTAGGTCGAGTCGTTACTCCCTGGGCCGTGTCTTGCCCCATCGTCACCTGTGAAGGACCCGGAAGCTCTACCGGTCAACCATTGAGCTTCGCTTTTTGACTCGGCTGAGTCAAAGCGCAGTGGCGCTTTTGCTGGTTGGAGTCGTAACTCCCAGCCCGACCAGAGATACAGGGACTGCCAGTTGTAACGCACACCAGGAGGTGTTTGCCGCGTTACAGACTCGGAAGTCCACAGGATCGATCGAGCGGCTGCTCTCGGTTCAGTCTTCTTGCTTTTGATTGGGGTATCGGTGACGCATCACCAGGAGGTGACTCCGCGTCCCGGTGCAGTCTGAGGAAGAGGTTGAGCGGCTGCTCCCTTCAGGTAGAGACCCCGGCTGGGTGTTTCCCTGACTCCTCGATTCTCCCCAACACTCGTCGTGCCCCTCACAGCCTACCGATTGGCATTGTCGGCCATTTCATTTCTGCCCTCTGTTGGCATACGCCGGGATCGGCGTATATGCAGAGGACGGTTAGGACCATCCGTGCTGTGGGCTGGTAACGTACTTAGCCTGGAGGATTCCAGTGACTATAACTTTTGCTTATTCGTTGTATTGTTTTGCCTTCATTAAAATAACTAACCCTTCACAAGTGGTTGCGTCCTCATTATCGTGTCTGTTAAACGATCCTGGGACGTTCAGGGCGTTACAAAATATCCGACCGTAATAACACTAACTGTCTCCCGGTCGATAACAGACATGGCAACACTTGATGATGTGCTGGCTGCTTTAGCGACCGTGCAAGTTGAAGTGGCTGCCTCTAGGCAAGAAACAGCCGATGTAAAAGCCAGACTGGATGCTATCCAATTGGACCCGCTCACGCCCAGCACCTCCCTCACGAACCAGACCCCTGCGGTAGTAGTGGAAATGCCGGTAGCCATCCCCTTGGCAACACCAGAGAGGTACAGTGGGGATCCTAACACAGTGCAGGCATTCCTCACACAAGTGGCGCTACATTTATCGTGCAAACCAAAGGCGTTCCTCACGAGTCAGGCTCGTGTGGCTTTCCTTATTTCCTATTTGGCTGGAAACGCGGCACAATGGGCCGTACCTCTGGTGAGCAGGGACGACCCCATCTTATGTGAGTGGGGTGCTTTTCGCGAGGAATTCCTGAAGGTCTTCGACAGAAGGGCTGACTCATACACGGCGGACCGTGAAATGCTTGAGTTGAGACAGGGATCCAACGACCTGGTGCAGTATCTCAACGCGTTCCAACGGCTAGTTGCGGAAACCAAGTGGCCTGTTGCTAAACAGACGGCGCTCTTCCATCACGGGCTGTGCGATGAGCTCAAAGACGCCGTGGCTCATATTGACCCTCAACCCAAGACATGTGAGGGCCTTATCAACCTGGTATTACGGCTGGAACATAGGCTGAGTGAAAGAAAAGGGGATCATGGGAGAAAAGGAAAATCCCTTCCATCCTATGTGACGGTGGGAAGTCCTGAAACTTCCACCGCATCCAAGGGAGAACCCATGGACATCGGCGCAATACGAGCGAGCCTCACAGCCACGGAGAAAGAGTCACGCCGTAAACAAGGATTGTGCCTATATTGTGGCAAAAAGGCCACTACGTACGTGAATGCCCTGCCAAACCGAAGACGTCACGTTATTGGGCCAACCGGTCGGTAACAGCCGTGGTGGACATACCGGCGGAAAACTAGAGGACTCCCAGACCAAAGAAGGGGCATCTCGGAGTCACTCATCCATCCCTTCACTCTCCAACTCGGTCACTAAGGGACACCGACACCTGTTTCTCACGGTGCACGTGGGAGTGCATGACCAGTGGATACCCGTTGTGGCCATGGTGGATTCAGGGGCCACTGGCATGTTTATGGACCACAACGAGGCATGCAGGCTAGGGCTAGTGCTTCTTCCCAAAGCTGTACCCGAAGACGTCTATGCTGTAGACGGAAGGCGATTGGTGACGGGGCCCATCGGGCAGCACACGGGGGTCCTTCCGATGAGATATGGGAGGAACCATTTGGAACAAATCGATTTTAACATCATCCGAGCGCCCCAATATGGCGTCATATTGGGATTGCCGTGGCTACAGAAACACAACCCCTCTGTGGATTGGCCAACACATCGCGTCGAAATGACGTCACCGTATTGCATCCTGCATTGTGGAAAAAGAACGGAATCCCTTGACGCAGATGAGAGCGGGAGTCAGACGGTGGCTACAGCGGCAGAAAAAGATGTGGCTCTCCCCCAGGCTTATCACAGTTTTGAGGATGTATTTGATGAGGTGAAGGCGGACGTGCTACCACCACATAGACAGTTTGACTGCCAGATCGACCTGGTGCCAGGGGCCAGCGTTCCCAGCGGCAGGCTGTATGCCCTGACGGAGCCTGAAAACGTGCATCTCCGGGGGTACCTGGATAAACTCCTCAAGCTAGGATTCATCCGCCCGTCCAAGTCTCCGGCCGCCTCGCCACTCTTCTTCATCCCGAAAGCTAATGGAGAGCTGAGAGCCTGTGTGGACTTTAGGGCATTGAATGCGATAACCATAAAGAATCGGTACCCCTTGCCTCTCATCAGTGTACTGCTGGAACAGGTCAAGAAAGCTCGTATCTACACCAAGTTGGATTTGAAAGGGGCATACCATCTGGTGCGCATGAGGGACGGAGACGAGTGGAAGACCGCCTTTAAGACCAGGTTCGGCCTTTTTGAGTACCTCGTCATGCCGTTCGGTCTGTGCAACGCCCCGGCAGCCTTTCAGTACTTTCTGAATGAGGTATTCAGAGAGGAGTTGGATATCTACGTGGTCGTATATATCGACGACATCCTCATCTACTCGTCCAGTGAGGAGGAGCACGTACACCATGTCAATGCTGTGCTCCAAAAGCTGAGGGAAAACAAGCTGTTTTGTAAACTCAGCAAGTGTGACTTCCACGTCACGTCCGTGGAATTCCTCGGAGTGATGCTGAGTCCAGAGGGACAGGAGATGGCAGAACGAAAGATCAAGGCGGTGAAAGAATGGCCGGTGCCCCAAAGCGTGAAGGACGTCCAAAGTTTCATTGGCTTCGCCAACTTTTACAGGCGGTTTATAGATGGATTTTCAGGATTGGTGGCCCCAATCACACAGCTACTGAGGAAGTCCAAGGAGTTTGTCTGGTCCCCTGAAGCGAACACAGCCTTTGAGGCCCTGAAAAGCGCCTTTGGTAAGGCGCCGGTGTTGGCTCACCCCGATCCGGATCTCCCCTACGTGGTGGAAGCGGACGCTTCGGATGTGGCGCTGGGGGCTATCTTGTCCCAACGCAACCACGACACAGGGGTGCTTCATCCCGTTGCGTACATGTCCCGCAAACTCAACAACGCCGAACGCAACTACCATATTGCGGAGAAGGAGCTTCTCGCAATCAAGGACGCCTTCACCGAATGGAGACATTGGTTGATGGGGGCAAGACATGTGGTATCGGTGTACACGGACCATCGGAATCTACAGTTCATGACGGCCACAAGACACCTTTCTCCCAGGCAGCTGCGGTGGATGATCTTCTTTGCGGGGTTCAACTTCCGCATCACATATCGGCCGGGGACGGAAAACCGGAAGGCGGACGCCCTGTCCCGTCAATCTGCAGTTAAGGAACCATTGCCTGCGACCGAGCGTTCCATCATTTCCCCGAGGATGGTATTGGGGGTTATCCAACCGGATACTTTCCTGAGGGGAATAAAGAGAGGGATCAGGTCATTCGCATGGCGGAGGTGGCTCCTCAGTCACAGAGAATGGCAGCTGAAGGACGGGATACCCCTGAAGGGCAGGTGCCTGTTGATACCCACGCCTAGGCTAAGGAAACAAACATTCATCTGGTGCCATGACTCTCCATGCGCAGGTCATTTGGGCTTTGAAAAAACGGTGGCTAGCATGGGACGGCATTTCTGGTGGCCAACCATGAGAGTGGATGTCAGGAGGTGGGGACAGGAGTGTCCTACGTGTGCTACCATGAAGGCCGACCATGGCCGAACCCAAGGGCTCTTACATCCACTTCCGACCCCGGATAGACCATGGGATAGCATATCACTGGACTTCGTGGTGGGCCTACCGGTAGACCAGGGGATGACGGCAATACTGGTGGTGGTGGATTACTTGACGAAAATGGGGCACTTCATTCCCTGCAAGAGAGTCCCTACGGCCGGGAATTGGCGTCACTACTCCTAAAGAATGTGGTACGACTGCATGGATTACCTGGGGTGATCGTGTCGGACCGGGGGTCGCAGTTTACTGCGCAATTCTGGAAGACTTGGTGCACTGCGCTGCATGTTAAGACCGCCCTGTCCACCAGCTACCACCCTCAAACGGACGGCCAAACCGAGCGCCTGAACCAAACGCTCAAACAGTATCTGCGATGTTTTGTGGACCAGGGCAGGGAAGAATGGGTCGACTTGCTATGGGTTGCAGAGATAGCCTATAACAACGCCACTCACAGCTCCACACAGTCATCTCCGTTCTATAGCAACTATGGCCAACATCCCAGGTTCTTGCCATTTCTACATCCGTTCAGAGAGGACAGGATTCCCGCCACAGCGGACAGGGTGGCACACATAAAAGACACGTTGATGCGCTCAAGGGCTGTCCTAATAGAGGCCAAGAGACGATACAAGGCTGCGGCCGACAGGAAGAGAAGGCCCGGGCCACTGTACCGTACTGGAGACTACGTCTGGATATCCACAAGAAACATGAGGTTTCGAAAGAACAGTGTGTTCCATCCCAAGTACATGGGCCCCTATCGCATTACCAAGTGTTTGGGTCCCGTGAACGTGAAGGTGTGCTTGCCCCAGTCATTGCGGATACACCCTGTCTTTCATGTATCATTGCTCAAACCAGCACCCTCCAAGCCGTCTGGGACACCTAGGCCGGTATGCGTGGAGTCGGAGGTGGAGTATGAAGTGTCGGGCATACGGGCGTCCAAATGGCGCAGGGGGAAGCTGTGGTACCTGGTTGCGTGGAAAGGCTATGGCCCGGAGGAGCAATCATGGGAACCGGCTGAAGGGGTTCATGCTCCACGCTTGGTCTCCTTGTTCCATCGGCGTTTTCCTGCCAGCGCTGGACCCGTGGGGAGCCGCTGAGAGGGAGGATGTACTGTCAAGAATTCCTGTCATGCGAGGGGAGGAAAACGGTAACCAGCGTAAACGGACTACATCTCCCAGGATGCTTAGCGGTTGAGAGGTTATGTAAACAGGAGAGCTGTTACATAACTCAAGGAAAACACGCCCTTATGTAAACAGGAGAGCTGTTACATAACTCAAGGGAAAACACGCCCTTATGTAAACAGGAGAGCTGTTACATAACTCAAGGGAAAACACGCCCTTATGTAAACAGGAGAGCTGTTACATAACTCAAGGAAAACACGCCCTATAAAGGGAGGAACCGGGAGGTACAAGGCTGTCGGATATTGTGTTTACACCGACGTACCTGCTTCGTGAAGAGCAGTGTTCCGGAGTGGTGCTCCAGTAAGGCAAGAACGGAGGTAGGTCGAGTCGTTACTCCCTGGGCCGTGTCTTGCCCCATCGTCACCTGTGAAGGACCCGGAAGCTCTACCGGTCAACCATTGAGCTTCGCTTTTTGACTCGGCTGAGTCAAAGCGCAGTGGCGCTTTTGCTGGTTGGAGTCGTAACTCCCAGCCCGACCAGAGATACAGGGACTGCCAGCTGTAACGCACACCAGGAGGTGTTTGCCGCGTTACAGACTCGGAAGTCCACAGGATCGATCGAGCGGCTGCTCTCGGTTCAGTCTTCTTGCTTTTGATTGGGGTATCGGTGACGCATCACCAGGAGGTGACTCCGCGTCCCGGTGCAGTCTGAGGAAGAGGTTGAGCGGCTGCTCCCTTCAGGTAGAGACCCCGGCTGGGTGTTTCCCTGACTCCTCGATTCTCCCCAACACTCGTCGTTCCCCTCACAGCCTACCGATTGGCATTGTCGGCCATTTCATTTCTGCCCTCTGTTGGCATACGCCGGGATCGGCGTATATGCAGAGGACGGTTAGGACCATCCGTGCTGTGGGCTGGTAACGTACTTAGCCTGGAGGATTCCAGTGACTATAACTTTTGCTTATTCGTTGTATTGTTTTGCCTTCATTAAAATAACTAACCCTTCACAAGTGGTTGCGTCCTCATTATCGTGTCTGTTAAACGATCCTGGGACGTTCAGGGCGTTACAGGGGGCCTCCAAGAAGGCGCGAGCACTACGCATGTATGCGTGGCCACGTTCGCTCCCCATCTTTAAGGAATGCATAGATTGGGTGGGTGGGGAAGAGTGACATGGGTGGGTAAGAATGGCAAAATGAGGGGTTCGAGTTGGAGGTGGATGCGAGGCCGAATGGAGGTTAACTAAAAGAAAGGTTAGCATTTGTGGGAGGACAGCATGGTGGGACTGACTGACTAAGAGGGCAGCATGGAGTGAGGAGAGTAGTTGCGAAAGAGGGATAAAGGCTGAGGAGAGTGTTTCTGTTTGTGCGAAGAAGATGTAGAAAACCGGGGCAATATTTGGAAGAGGGAAACGGATTGCTTTGGAGGGCAGAAAGGTTAAGGGCGAGAGGGGTTGGTATGTGTTGCATGGTTGAGGAGTGCAGTTATTCGACGGGAACGTCTCGTATAGGACAATTTTACTTAAAGTAAGAAGGCTTACAGCAACCAGTTATGGATAAGAAAGCAGTGTGTGATGGGAGAGACATGGAGGGTAAAGTGAGGACCTTTAGCAGTCATCTGGCTACACCTCTAATAAGCACTGTCTTCACACTTCCGATAAAACAAGCGCTCGCCATTGCCTTGTCCTCCCCATGACCCCGTGCGCCTCTGAGCTCCGTGCCTGCTTCACAGCTGTCGTGAAGACTTTTCTTATCTGCTTGTTAAATAAACAAGCAGATAAGAAAAGTCTTCATCACAGCCGTGAATCAGGCGAGCCAGTCCGGCAAAAAGCGAAAAGGAGGCAACGAAAAACCCTCATTTCCAATGGGAAGCCAGCGTTTACTATAAACGCTGACGCTACCCAATGGAAATGAGGGGCGGGGCTAGAGTCCCCTTCTCCAAACTGATTTGTTCACTATAGCTCTCGCAGGAGAGGAGCCAGCCGAGACCTAAAAACAGGAAGTCATCATACAAAGGTCCTTTTTTGAGGCACTCTGGGAAAAGATAGCCATATTGACGGAACTTTAATAAATGTCTGTGAGACTGAAGGATTGCTCAGCATATAGGAACTTGCAAGGAAGATGGACGAGGAAGCAACAAACCACATTAACAATGTACCCATTACGTATTCTTTATTTTTTGTTTAAATTTGTGTTGTCTTATGTTGAGTCATTTTATGTCTTAATGTCTAAATAATTTGAGGTAACCTTCGAGTATCTTAGTTGCTAATCCAATGGTCTATATAAATATGAACTATGCATGTTAACTATATTTATCTTAAACCTAAAAAATAAACTGCTGATGTCAAGGAGAACTGGGTATCTGCTCTCAAATATTCAATTGGTATGATAAAGCCTCAACCAATTAGTGGTATTTTGTGTCATGTGGTGTCATTTCATGTCATGTGATTTGGGGACATATGTAAGAAGCCATTTTGCAGTTGCTAATGGTGCGAAACATGACTTCCAGTCATTAGAAAGGAGCCTACAGCAATACATCAGGATGTTCTAGTTGCTGCAAATGTAGCAACGCCACTCTACACTTGCTAAATTTGGATTTTTGTAGCAAAGGCAATAAAAAGCATTTGACGAGGGGGAGAAGGCATTTACAGAAGAAAATTAAATGTAACAGGGCCTGGAAAGACATCTCAGCACACTGGTGTTTGCATATATCAGAGCAAGTAAATTGTCCTTGTAGGAAACAGAGTAGCCACCTAATTGAGCCTAACCTAAACCAGGATAACAGCACATGTTCCCAAGTGCCTGGGACCAGACTCAGATAAGTGCCACCCAGCGTAGTTTGTAAGAGACTATGGGGCATATTATCAAGCACGGCATTAAAATTATTGCCGCCTTAGCGGCAAAAAACTTCCGCTAAAGCGGCGATAATGGGCTTGATAATATACCGCAGAGAATTCCAATAGAAGCCCATGTTGACACCAGAACATGGGCTTCTATGGGAATTCTCAAGGGCATATTATCAAGCCAATTATCGCCGCTTTAGCAGCAGTTTTCTGCCGCTAAAGCGGCGATAATTTTAGCGCCGTTTCTTGATAATATGCCCCAATATTCCCTAAATCAGGTTTTCAATAATTATCTACCCTCTCTCTGGGCCCTTCTACTGGAGAGAACACACTCCCTGATCCACCCTCTATCTTTTTTGCAAATATCTGATTGCGTTTCATAAAGAGAAGTGCAACCAAGGGCATAAATTGTCTACCTAATATATTTAAGCCAGGGTATCCTTTACCCATAACAGCAGGAAAGACAATCCAAAATAATTTACCTGTTCAACCTACCTTCCTCATTATACCAAACTGAGCACCAAAGCATCAAGTTAGCAAGATTAAACTGTTCCTTGATATACTTCAGGCCCAGTTCCTGGTGGATAGCAAAATGCAACGTTGATAAAGGGACCCCCAACAAACGGCGAAACACTCTATTTTCCATGGTTTGGATACTACCCACATCTCTGTAGCCCCATACAACTGCTTCATAGGACAGTATTGGCAGACTCTTCCTCCTATAGATTTTAAGTAAAGAGTGTATGGGTTTGTTTCATATGGAGGAGGCAAGAGAAAAAATTGAACCAACCGCATGTAGAAAACAATTTTTTCTGTTGCAGACAGAGCACAAGTGCATGTGCTTTTACATATTATGGCAAGATATGGGAAATAGGTCACTTTCTCAATGGTACGCCCCCAGTACTAATACAGCGGGTTCTAACATTGTGTGGGCCACAAACCATAATAAAAGTGTTTGTTAGGTTGTTTTCCAGATCTAACTGCTTCATGAACAAGACAAAAGGGTAAATCAATGTCTTTAGACCATTAGCCATCCTGGCAAGCAGCAAAGTAGTAATCAGGTAATTTTAGATGTAATTGCTGAGTTACATCCTCAGCTACAAACCCCAACAGTCAGAAACAATGCAATTCCACCACGGGGAACAACCTTTACAACGCAACTTTTACAACGCACTACACTTACAACGCATTTTTTACAACGCACAATCCATTACAACGCATGACATTACAACGCATGACACTACAACGCATTTTTAAAAACTACCTTTACAACGCATTCCATTACAACGCATACTACCATTACAACGCATACCATTACAACGCATAATATAGTAATTTTTACCCCTATACTATCCAACACTTACCCTACTGTTGCACCCCCGGGAGTTAGAATAGTAATTTGTACCCCTATACTATCCAACACTTACCCTACTGTTGCACCCCCTGGAGTTAGAATAGTAATTTTTACCCCTATACTATCCAACACTTACCCTACTGTTGCACCCCCTGGAGTTAGAATAGTAATTTTTACCCCTATACTATCCAACACTTACCCTACTGTTGCACCCCCTGGAGTTAGAATAGTAATTTTTACCCCTATACTATCCAACACTTACCCTACTGTTGCACCCCCTGGAGTTAGAATAGTAATTTTTACCCCTATACTATCCAACACTTACCCTACTGTTGCACCCCCTGGAGTTAGAATAGTAATTTTTACCCCCATACTATCCAACACTTACCCTACTGTTGCACCCCCTGGAGTTAGAATAGTAATTTTTACCCCTATACTATCCAACACTTACTCTACTGTTGCACCCCCTGGAGTTAGAATAGTAATTTTTACCCCTATACTATCCAACACTTACCCTACTGTTGCACCCCCTGGAGTTAGAATAGTAATTTTTACCCCTATACTATCCAACACTTACCCTACTGTTGCACCCCCTGGAGTTAGAATAGTAATTTTTACCCCTATACTATCCAACACTTACCCTACTGTTGCACCCCCTGGAGTTAGAATAGTAATTTTTACCCCTATACTATCCAACACTTTCCCTACTGTTGCACCCCCTGGAGTTAGAATAGTAATTTTTACCCCTATACTATCCAACATTTACCCTACTGTTGCACCCACTGGAGTTAGAATAGTAATTTTTAACCCTATACTATCCAACACTTACCCTACTGTTGCACCCCCTGGAGTTAGAATAGTAATTTTTACCCCTATACTATCTAATACTTACCTTAAATGCAATTTAATATTATGCGTTGTAATGGTATGCGTTGTAAAGGTGGTATGCATTGTAATAGAAATGCGTTGTAAAGGTAGTTTTTAAAAATGCGTTGTAGTGTCCTGCGTTGTAATGTCATGCGTTGTAATGGATTGTGCGTTGTAAAAAATGCGTTGTAAGTGCATGCGTTGTAAAAGTGTGCGTTGTAACGACATACATCCTTCCACCACATGTGCAGGTATTGTGTTGTCTACACGTTTTAGCTTCTAGCAGTTACCAGGAAGTTAGAGCAGTGGCAAGGGGGATTGTCCAAAAAATAGTTTTTGGGATATCATGGTTGGCAAATTGAACCATATTTGTTTTTTTTCCAAACACTCCCCAAGATATAAAACACACAAAAATAATGTTTTATCGGGTAGCACAGCTTCCAAACGTTATTGGTTGTGACGATGGAACACATATCGCCATATGCCCCCTCTCTGCAAATGAATTCATTTCTAGAAACAGGAAAAGCACCCATTCACTCAATGTGCAGGTAGTGTGTAATGTCTCAGGCATCATAACTGATCTTGTAGCCAGATTTCCAGGCAGCATACATGAGTCCTTTATTTTACGTCACAGTGGACTAAATAGCCATCTGTCTCAGGGGGTATTTGGCAATGGTTTTATACTCGGTAAGAGGATTGCAACCTCAATTCACACAGTGTTCAATAGCATGTTAGTAAAATAATCACATTTTTTCTCCCTCTCATACTATTTAAAGAGACAATGCATATGCCTTGCACCCCAACACAGAACCAGAATCAGACTCAGATGATGAACTACCACCAATACAGAATCAGCAATATGGGACACAACACTCAGAGATCTCAAACAACTATTTTTAAGGTAAGAATGATTACATCTAAGAAATTGCCAATACATATGATGGTAATGTTTTTCCATTACTGAAAGATAACCTTTAATTCAGGTTGTAATAACGTATTGTAATTGTGTATGATCAACTGTATCCCTATAGGATGTCATTGTTTAAACAAAGCAACAAAGTTTGGAAACACAAATATAACAATCTAGTATCAGACATCTGAGTGCATTCAAAAGTTACTTTTATGACCTCTGGTGTTGACCATCTTCTCAGCAGGACTTGGCGGTGGTGTTTAGGATATATCGGTCCCCGGTGTGTCTTGGTGTGTTCGCCTTGTACATTATCCATCTGGCACAGATATGCCACTGATGAGTCGTCTTCACTTTCAGGTGGTGGCAATATGTTGGGGACAGACATGTTATGTGTTAGAATGGTCTCCAGAGTTGTAGTCAGCTCATTTGAACCAGCATGTGTGCTACATCTTGTCAGCAGTACCCCATATCTTTTTTGATGTTCACAGTTCTTCTGGAAAGAGTGGTGGTGGCTACTGGCAATTGATTTATTGATTTTGTAAATGTGCCGTAGTGTGCCATGTGCAGCTTGAGCCTGTGGCTTTGCATATGTTGCTCCTTCTCCATGGCAGCAATTCAATGCTCTTGAACTTTCTGCAATTGCACCATTGAATGTGACATGCTTTAAAGATGCCTATTCACTGTTTTTTTCTGTTTGGCTAGCAGGCGCTGTACTGTGGATTTCTCAAGGCCACCAAACCATTGTGAACTGTCTGACATGTCGTCAGAGGCATCATCATTGTGAACTGTTAGTTGTTGGACTCTATGTTGTCTGTGTGTCCTTCGCACAGAAGAAGTTGTGTTCCTGCATTGTGTTTTCTCCTCATCGCCTTTCCCAAAGTCTGGTAGTGGTGCAATATTTGTTCTCCTAGTAGTTGGAGTTTGAGTTATGGAAGTAGCAGGAGTAGCATTTGTGCTCTCATCAAATTCCACTTGCATGTCAATTGCTTCATCAGCCTCAATGTTTTCATACAAGGTCTGGGTGTGAATTGTGGACATTTATGTATATAGTTGTTGTAAATAAATGGCTCCTAACTTTGCATAATATTGTTGATAATGTGATTTATGATTTTGACATGAATATTATACATAGATATATGTAGTCTACACAGTGACACACTATACCATATAACTTGGTGCTATATGCTATGGACAAAATTATACAAGAAAATAATTTGCCGTGGCTAGAGCCTGCAAGATTGGAGGTGTCAATGTCTGACAGTGGCAGGAAGATATTTGGAGGGACCACCACCTGTGCCACGAGCTTCAGCCATCCTGATAGCCACCATCCTTTTAGTACCGGATCTTAGGTCATACCAGGGTTTCCTTATTTCAGGTATGGCCTTCTGGGTGACACTAAGAGAGTTTAATTTTTCTAGGACACTGTTCCAAATTTTGGTTTTCTGGGCCTCAGGTACAGAAAAAGATGATTTGCCAAACAGCTTGTCCATGTGTGCCATAAATTCCTCAGTCAGCAGCTCCTGCTCCTAATCAGAAAATGAAACTTTCAACTTCCTGCTGCCAAAGTCCGTATTTCCATAATTGTAGGGCAATGTATATGTCACTGCCAGTAGTCACACAGGAAAACACTTTCCTTCCAGCATCTTCCCAGGCTTTTGAGTTGTGGCCACACCCTGTATTTCTAAACTTCCTAGATCTTACATCTTCAATGTGCATCCAAATTGCGAGTTTTCTTAATTGCAAATTCTTTATCAGTGCGATTTCCAAATAGGAAATTTCCTAATTGCAATGGCAAATTTGACGGAATCACTAATAGTGGAATACTTACCTTCATACATCTTATAATGCAAATTCCAAATAGCGATTTCTATTAAATCACTATTTGGAATTAGCAAGCAGTAACTTTCACAGATATGGACCTTTGTGTGTTTTTGTGGTATGTTCTGGTATTTTGTGGTATGTTATGGTATGTTATGTTGTATAGTGTTATGTTACATTTGTGTATGCCATTCTATGCTGTCGTACAGTATATTATGCTATGTGTAGCACACATCAGGCATACTTATGGCACTGGTGTATGCTTTTCTGAATGGAGCCAACTAGGAAAAAATGGGAGAAGGGGTTCATCCAAGAACAGTAGGGCCCTAGACAAGAAAGTTAGACATAGTATAAGCCCTTTTTAGGTTGAGCCTACCAGACAGCAACAGCTTACATTTTGTGAAAGACATATTGTGGGATTACCAAGAACATGCAGAGGCTTAGAGCCTGCCCATTACTTAATATTGGTTGGCTTTTCTGTTGCTCTCATTTAGCTGTTTCTTATTTGATGGGTATTTGTCAATCCTGTGTTTGTCTTGCCCATGGAGCAAAGCCTCTTTAACATCACTTTGATTGGTTTGATTCTATTCTTCCTCTTTTCACTTTTATGGAATTACTTTTTTTTCTTTTTGTTCAAACACAACTTATGAGAGTGCAGGTGTTTTCCATTTGTCTCCCTTATGCACTTTCTCCCCTCACTCTCTCTGCCCACCCATACTTGAGTTGCTCTCTCTCACCCGTGTGCTTCTGCCCAATTACTCCACGTTGCTCTCTTTCACCTGTGTTATCTACCTTTTGTTGCTTCTTACCTTCCTGCTGTGTTGCTTCACCTCCAAACCTGATCCTCCATTACTTTTTTAAAGAAATACATTTTTGCTTTGATTTAAAAGCTACTTTTATCTCAATTTATTGATTCATCTCAGGTTGGAAATAAAAAAACGAATCCTCTTGTGGGAGCTTTCTAAACGCATGAGCGAGCCTACAAAATGATGCGGTGGCTGCATCATCGAATCTTTCTTTATTTTTTTTGCCATGCCGACAGCAGTCACAGTACTATACGGTATAAATTAAATCATTATCAAAGCCAATAGCTCTTAGAAGTTCATTAAAATGACTGATTCGAATGATCTCTGTAACAGATGAAGTGCATATCTGACTGGGAATTCCTGGAAATGTAGGGGCAGATTTGCTCTACAGATTTACTTGTCATTTTGCAGGACGGTGCTTCTTCCTGCACAAAACAATCCTACCTGCAAGGCAGATACTCTAGCACCAGAATGCAAGGGTACCTTTCTTGGCGCTAGGCAGGACACAGTGCGCAAGCTCTAGGAAACAGCTAAAAGGAGCCATGGCTTAGTTGATTTGGTGCACTTCTGCTGTCTCTTTTTCACATAAAACAGCACAGCAACTTTGCTTGCTGTCCTGCACTGCGCAAAAAATTTCAGAGCAGAAAATCTCATATTCCTCCACTATTATTATTATAATTCTTCTTCTTTCTATTATTATTATTATTATTATTATTATTATTATTATTATTATTATTATTATTATTATTATTTAGCTCACTATTAGTTATTAAGCACACATATATGGAGGCACCTTGTCACTAGGGATGAAAGAGTAGAGAGAATGAACCAACAAAAGAAAATTCAATAAGATAGGGTGTAAAGCTTAGCTAAGAGAAAAACTTTCAGAGCCACCTTAAAAACTGAAAACATTTAGATTGTCCATATCTCCAGGGGGACATTGTTCAATATTTTAGATCTCAAATAATGGAAAGCTTTGCTACCACAATGTGACTATTTAAATCATAGCACGCAGAGCACAGAAACAGCTTGGGAAAACAACAACTGTAAAAGTGGTCAGTGGCTCACCAACTGGGATAAAAATACAGGGCTGGACTTATGCAAGACTCAGTGGGTGGAATGTGAACTTTATGCTGAATCTTGTATTTTATTAGCAGCCACCACATGGTGTCCTTAGCTCAGAAAACATGTTCACATTTTCTGAGATCCTTACTGAGTCTCAAACCTTGTTAGAAATGGCCAGGTCTGGAAGGCCAAGGTTGAGAAAGTTACAGCTATGTAGATGGGATATTATGCAAAATCTTGCCACTTGCCCATAACTGTCACCAGGAATAATGGGTACATGGGGTTTGGTCTGATGCCGAAGGGCTGAGACGCAGATTTCAGAGCTTCCGGTGGGGCTCTCTCATCTGGCCCAATCCTGACATTTGTTGCCCCTGTCAAGAGACATAGAGGTGCGATCACATGTTCCCCAGCACATGCTGCTGAGAGTGACTGGTCTGCATTCCAGGCCGCATAGAAGATGGCAGTGTCCAGACTCAGCAATTCAAAAGAAGAGCAAGGTGGGCCAAACTGAAGCCTGGTAGAGCTGATGCGGGTTGCACATGCTGCTGTACAGGTGGTGCCAACTGATGCTTCCCTTGGACTCCTGGATGTGGTGGTGAGGTTTAGTGGGCACCTTGCAGGAATGGTGGAGCATGGATATGAGCCCTAAAAGTACTGTGAGGGTCTGCTGCTTGAATGCTAATAAACACAGGAGGTCTGTGCAACTTGGTGGCCCCTTGATACCCCATTGATGGCCTGCAGAGGCTGGTGAGTGTGGAACGCCACACATCCTGGTAAAGTGGATGAGCAGACTTACCAGTGCAGCTGGTGAGGGAACAGTACTGTCTGCATGGTGGCAGGGACTGAGGCCTGTAGCTTGTTGGGACCTACCTGAGACTTTCGCTGCCTCTGAGGACCACTGGGCCACCCTTCTACATTAATTACAAGGCTCCTGCTTTCTATATGTGAGGGCTGTCAAGGGAAACAAGGACTGGGACCTTGCTCACTTGGTTTATGCCACTGCCTGCTACTGTTTTGTTCTTAGGTGCTCTGGCCCTTCCTTTGCAGCACTGGTGGTGAACACTGGGACCTTTTCTCAAGCAGGGGTAGTGACCAGCCCCTGGGAGGTCCCCTGTCGGACTTTGCTGTAAGGTATTTGCCTTCCATATCCTCAGGGCAGAGGCTCGTTGTGCACACTGTGCACCATTCCACTGCAGTCATGTGGTGCCAGTGCCACTGGAAAGAAGTGCCTCCAGGGCTGGTAGCAGCGACAACCTTCGTGGGTGATGGGGACGTAGGCCCCTCTCAGGATATGCTAGCAGACCCACAAGACAAACTGGACTCCATATTCCTGGCCATCGAGGATTTGAAGGAGACACTCGAGCACAAGATGGACACTATATTGGTGGATTTGGGTCTTTTCCATGCCTACCAACATAAACTGGCTGAGCAGGTCGCGGCCATGGAGCTCACACTGCAGGAGGTTGTCCCAGTGACTTGAGATTTAAAGAACCTGCTGGTGGGAGTGCTGGTCCAGGTCCAGATCCTGGCGACCTGGGCAGAAGACTCTGAGGAGGGTGCCTGCAGGAATAATATTCGAGTAGTGGTACTCCCTGAATGTGTGGAGGGGACAGACATGGTGGCATTCCTGGAGGACTGGCTCAGGTGAGTGGCCTGCCCCCTTTCTTTGCTCTAGAGCTGGCACATAGATTGCCCCAGGTGGGGTGCCCAGGCCAACAGTTGTGCGCTTCCTCCATTTTTGGAATCGTGATCACACCCTGAAAAGTGCCAGGGAGCTTGGTGAGTTGAACATTGAAAACAAGAAAGTTATGAGTTTCCCTAATTTTACTGTGGTAGTTCAGAAACAAAGGTCCTCATTTACAGAAGCCAAGCATAAGTTTCATGACTTGGGCATAAGCAGAACTGTGTATTAGGATGAGAGGACCTCAGAGTGCAGGGACTGAGTCTCTCAACAACGTCATTACCTGTTGGCTCAAATTGTAGCTAGCTTACAGTGCCTTAGCAGATCTACTAACCTTACCAGAGCAGCAGGTCATTTTGTCAACCTTGAATATGACCCTCTAGTCACCAAGAGAACAGTAGAAACAGATCCTCCCCTATCGTTACTCACTCCCTCATGCATACTCATGGTAAACACAAGAAGGACACAAAGAAAGTTTGCAATACATCTAGCATAGTCTATTATGAAGGAAATGTGTAGGGATGGGAGGACCTTGTGGCCTTTCCCTTTGTGGAATTCTGAGGAGTTACATGTAAACTCAGCGGAATTCCATGAAGTTCCGCAAGTGTGCTGAATTGTCACATCAAAGTTCAAAATTTGAATAAATAATATTTTATGGTGTCCCATCAGTGAAAATTAATTTATCTGGTTTCTCTCCGTGTTGTTTCTGGTACTGAAAAGAAAAGTGCTAATATGGAAAATAGACTAAAAAAGGAATGGCATGTTACTAGTGTCAGCCACAGCAGCCCATTCAATTTTGCACAGTATTGCACATTGTGAAAAATGCTGCTTAACTTATTTGTTACTCCTATGGTTGCATCTGCAGTTGTGCACTCCCTCTCCCCACCTGCTCCTCACAGCATAAGTGAGCAGGAACCAGTTATTTCTTCCCTCTGAACAAAAGGCAGTCAAAAAATGACCTGGCACGGGAGGCCACTCGCCTTACTTTCCACAGCCATTCTCTCAACTCGTGCTTTGTTCAAATACAAACGTAATTCTCCCAGCAGCAGCACTGGTCAACCGTCGCCATGTTCATGGGATACATTTCTGTGCTGATTCAGTGACAGTATACTAGCCCAGCCTGCAGCATACATAGAGTAACCAGGGAGCCTTCTGTCTTTTCACAGAGCAGGCTTGTGGGAAATGTAGTCTCATAGCAGTAGTGCACAGCTGTAATGGAAACAGCAAGTCTCCTTCGACACCCCAGTGTGTAAAGCAAAACTTCAACTTGCTTTATACCTTGAAACTCACATTTTACATGCATCCTTGGAGGTCCCTAATTTTTACACAAAACAGAGCCTGCCACTGGAATGAGAACTACAGACCCCACAATGCAACCATTTGCGTCCTTAGGTTTTGCAGAAATACACCGTGCAGGAATGTGCTGATGCCTCCTATTTGTTATAATTCACATGCACCCATTCAGTTTAAACTAAAGGACATCTGATGCACCTGTCAGCATTCTAATGAGCAAAGTGCAGTTTCAGGCACCTTGTTTTCTGATGCACACTTCTTTCACTGTTCTCACGCTCGCGCATATGGTATTTCTTTCCATTGCCAACCAGTTCAAGCATTGTTCAAGGGAATGCTTTTGTGTTGCTAAAAGAATCAGCTATCCCCTGGTAAGGAGAGGATTTCAATCTAATACAACTTGAAGCTAACAATATTTAGAATGCAAATCACAGAAAAGTTTCAACCACGACTCGCCATTAAAAGGTACATCACCTTGCATTCTAGCTGCAACAGACAGACAAACACTGTGCACTGTGAATGAAAGTGCACAATTTTGTGACCAAAAACTGAAGCATGTCTTGCAGCTACAGAGACAAAACCTATACTTCACAATCCACTCTTCTTTGCTTATGAATAACTTCCAATATTGCATGATAACAAAAATAACCCCACTGTTAACTGCACTTCAATCAATCAATCAATCAGAGCATTTGTAAAGCGCACTACTTACCCGTGAGGGTCTTAAGGCGCTGGGGGGGGGGGGGGGGGGGAATGCTGCTACTGCTCAAAAAGCCAGGTCTTGAGGAGTCTTCTGAAGGTCAGCAGGTCTTGGGTCTCCCGTAGGTGGATGGCGAGGGTGTTCCAGGTCTTGGCGGCGAGGTGGGAGAACAATCTGCGGCTGGAGGTCACTCTTCGGATGCGGAGGACTGTGGCGAGGGTGTGGTTGGCAGAGCGAAGCTGGCAGGTGGGGATGTAGAAGTTGAGTCGTCTGTTGAGGTACGCTGGTCCGGTGTTGTGGAGTGCCTGGTGTGCGTGGGTGAGGGCTTTGAAGGTGATCCTCTTGTTGACGGGGAGCCAGTGCAGGTCTCTCAGGTGGGTTGTGATGTAGCTGCCGCGACGGATGTCGATGATCAGACGTGCGGAGGCATTCTGAATGCGTTGAAGTCACTTCAGGAGTTTGGCGAGGTTCCTGCGTATAGGGCGTTTCCGTAGTCCAACCTGCTGCTGACGAGGGACTGGGTGACCGTTCTTCTTGTTTCAGTGGGGATCCACTTGTAGAGGAGTGTGTTGAAGCAGGAGGACGAGACGGCGTTGACCTGCTTTGTCATGGAGTGGATAGAGTTGAGAATGAACCCTAGGTTGCGTGCTTGGTCGGTGGGTGTTGGAGCTGTTCCCAGTGTGGTCGGCCACCAGGAGTCATCCCAGGCCGAGGGGGTGGAGCCGAGGATAAGGACTTCCGTCTTGTCCGTGTTCAGCTTCAGTCGGCTGTTCTACATCCACTCGGCGACGGCTTTCATTTCTTCGTGAAGGTTGGATTTGGCGGTGTGGGGGTCCTTGATGAGGGAGAGGATCAGCTGGGTGTCATCGGCGTAGGACATGATGTTGAGGTCGTGCAGTCGGGCGACGTGGGTGAGCGGTGCCATGTAGATGTTAAACAGTGTTGGGCTGAGGGATGAGCCCTGGGGTATACCGTAGATGATCTCGGTGGCTTCGGAGCGGAAAGGGGGGAGGCGGATGCTCTGAGTTCTGCCGGAGAGGAAGGAGGTGGTCCAGTCCAGGGCCTTCTCTTGGATCCCGGCGTCATGGAGGCGTGTGCGTAGTGTGCGGTGGCAGATCATGTCAAAGGCAGCTGACAGGTCTAGGAGGATGAGGGCCGCGGTTTCTCCGTTGTCGAGCAGGGCCCTGATGTCGTCGGTGGTGACGATGAGGGCAGTTTCGGTGCTGTGGTTGCTGCGGAACCCAGACAGGGACGGGTCCAAGATGCTGTTCTCCTTGAGGTAGTGGGTCAGTTGTTTGTTGACGGTCTTCTCGATGACCTTCACCGGGAACGGGAGCAGGGAGATGGGCCAGAAGTTCTTGAGGTCCTTGGGGTACGTCTTGGGTTTCTTGAGTAAGGCGTTGATCTCGGCGTGCTTCCAGCTCTCTGGGAAGGTTGCTGTCTCGAGGGAGATGTTGATGGCTTTCTGGAGATGGGGTGCGATGGTGATGCTGGCTTTGTTGAAGATGTGGGCATGGGTCTGACGGAGATCCGGAGTGGATGATGTTCATGATTTTGATGGTGTCGTCGTCGTTTATGTTGGTCCAGGAGAGCAGGCGGTCAGTGCAGATGGTGGTCGTGGGGGCGGGGGTCTCAGTGGTTGTCGAGGCGGTTGTGGTGTTGAAGCTGTCGTGGATGTCTGCGATCTTGCGATGGAAGAAGGTGGCAAGGGAGTCGCACAGGTGGGATGTCATTGGTGTTGGAGCTGGGGTTGGAGAGTTCCTTCACGATGTTGAAGAGCTGTTTGCTGTTGTGTGCGTTGTTGTCTAGGCGGTCTTTGAAGGAGGCCCTTTTGGCGGATCTGTTGAGGTGATGGTGTCTGCGGGTGGCGTTCTTGTGGGCTGCATAGCTGTCCAGTGTTCGCTCATGGTGCCATTTCTTCTCAAGCTTTCGGCAGGTTTGCTTGGAGGCCTGGAGATCTTCAGAGAACCAGCTGGATTTCCTGCTGGTGTGGCTGTTGGAGGGTTTCTTGATCGGGTGAGGGTGTTGGCGCAGTCGTCGATCCACTGTCTGAGGTTGCGGGCGGCAGTGTCGGGTCAGTGGGGTCGGCGGGTGGGCTCCGGGCGAGGGTGGTGGTTAGCTGGTCTTCGGTGACTTTGCTCCAGCAACCGCAAGGGATCTGTTGGGTGCGGTGGTGCGTGGTGGGTTTCTGGAAGGTGAAGTGGATGGAGCGATGGTCGGTCCAGTGGAGGTCGGTGGTGTGGTTGAAAGTGTTGTAATGCGGGATGATGAAATGTACATATGCTTTCCGTTCTTATAGTAAATTATTTTTTAACAAAACAGTATGTGCTCATGAAGTATCAGTAGAGTTGACAAGACGTTGCCTTCCTAATAGTATAAGAATATAAAATGCAAGACTGCAGATGAAAAATAATAGAGATACAGCATAAAATGACAGATAGCAATGCACAGCCCTATCTTGCACAAGTCTTGCACTTGCTTATTTTATTTATTTTGCACTTACCCACAGGCTCGGATCTCCCTTCTGTAGGCGCCAGCACTAGCAGTAGCAAACCAACTCAAAACCAACAAGCAGCCTGGTATTTTCATAAAGTGCCTAGCCTTGCTTCGCAATGGGCTGTAAGGTACTATGAGGCCAGATCCCATCTATGTGGCAGGAGATGTCAAACTTCCACTCAGCAGCTGATTCTCATCTGCTCTTCTGCTTCCACAAGAACTCCGGGGAGACAAGCACTTTTTCTTGGAGCACTGCTTGCTAGTTTCCTTTTTTATCAAGGAAAGACCCCTCATATGCAAATAATGTCCATGGCGCACCACTGTGTGCATATAGAAGAGAAACTAAGACGAGGGTACGTGTGCTGTCTGGGTCCAGGATTCTCAATGCCAGTGACTTGGCTCTCTGCCTCACCCCACCCCCTGCTCCCGGGCTGTTGGGGACAGCCAAAAGAGGGAGGTTTGACCTGCAAACTTGAGCTGGTGCAGCCCATCAGCAGCAGCTTTCCGCAGCTTGACGCTGACCAGCAGAAGCCTTTGGTGGTGGTTCTCTTGATTGCCTTAGGGCAAACATTTTTTCATTTTGAGCCACGGTTGGTCGTAGGCAATGGAGACTGCAGGTTCAGGCCTCTTGTACTGCACAGTGCTTACACAGCCCACTGGCCTCTAGGCTGTGCCTGCTGCATGGCTGCTCAGTCTCTGGCACACTTCCCTTCAACAACTGCCCTCCTTTACAAACTTGATACAGTTGTGTGCCCTGGAGATCAGGGAGGGAAGGCAGTCTCTCTGCTCCAATCAGTGTTGGTGCTGCAATGGGTACAAAGGGAAGCGATGGGCAAGCTACCATAATGACTCACCCAAAAGCACATTCCAATACTGCATACTGAGCTTAAAGAGAGGTGGGTGCAAGTAAATGCCGACACGTCATGGTCAGCAGGGTGTTTGCCAAACTCTGTGCTCTAAACAGAGCGTGGAGTGGCAAAACTCTGCAAACTCCACTGGTGGATTGGAATTTACCGCCCATATCTACAAATGTGCTGCGATCATTAGGCAGATACAACTAAACCCAGAAATTAGCATTACCAACAGGGTGTACAGGACAAACGTTCCAACCACGGCAAATTATGTATCTTGTTAAATCTACCCTCACTGTATGAGCACAGGGATATATATGTGATCTCTGGGATTGGCCTCAGACCCCGTACCTGGAGTTTACGCAGGGCTGCATGTCAGACACTGCTTTCATTTCAGAACAGTCCTCTCTGCCAGAACCCTTCTCTAAAGTCCCAAAGGGGGTCTGGTACAGTTTATATTATAAAAACTACTGTGTTGGAAGATGCAGCTGTGCAAAAGAGCAGAGAAAAGCAGTACACTATTGGGTATATTCACAAGAACGTGTGATAACTACCGCAAGAGTAGCTTAATGCAACTCTCAATATCACAGCCCATCGCGGGAAAATAAACCTGTGTCAACGTGGAATTCACAACAAGGCGGTACCATGCGGTAGTCTGCTGAAACAGCGGACATTGTCCGCGATACAACCACCTCGATGGAGATAAAAACACAAACCACAACACAAAAAAACCTGCGATGGGCAAAAGCACGATGAGGACAAGAGGACAATGAACGAGGTCAAGAGGCGATGGAATGACATCAAGCGGAAGACCAAGGAGAAACTCACAGCCAACCAGAAGGCAGCAATGCAGACTGGAGGTGGGGGCCCAGCGCCACAGCTTGTGCTGGATGACATGGAGGAGCTGGTGTCGACAGTCATCAGTGTGCATACTGTGGCCGGAGTCGGGGGACCGGACACTGCTCAACAGGACACAACACAACCCCAACAGGGTGAGTGACCACCAGGTACTGGGGGGGTGGGTGGAGATGGCCCCTATGGTACACATGCACAATCAAGCAGAGCACAGTGCCCACCCTCAATGACTCTGGGTCATCGCCCAGATCCACAGACTGTCACAATGTACAATGCCGTGCTGTCTGAATGTCAACATGTACCTTTGTGGCTACATACATGTGGGCACATTCCAATACACCATCTCCCCTTCACATTGCAAGGCCACCATCAACAACCCCTGCAGAGCAGTCCCAGCCACTCTTCACTGATGACGAGGAGGACAACCCCAGCATCGACACCCAAGCCCTCCTAGACATCATTGACATCATCCGCGACTCACCTCCAGGATCAGGGGTGACCAGCTGCATCGAGAAGAACCCACCCACCACCCAAACCACCCAGCAGGAGGCACCCACGGCCACGGCAGTCCCCCAAGACCTCCAGGAACAACACACGGCCTTCCAACGCCGTATGCTGGAGGCCCAGAGGGAGACAGATGAGCAGGTGCAGGTGGGGTTTGACCTCATGACCACCAAACTGGAAGCCATCCATGGCTGTCTAGGCCTGCTCCATGGCCTCCAACGAGCCCTGACTGACATTGCTCGTGTCCTGACGCAGAGAGAAGAACACCTGTCTGCTCAGAGGGACACCAGCGATAGCAGCCATGAGCACACATGCGGCGGCTCATGGAGGACATGGTGCGGATGGAGGCGGAAAGGATGGCAGCCACCGCTGCACATCAGCGAAATGTAGCTAGGATCTACCATGCCCTGCAGACCATCATCATGGCATTGCTGCCACAAGGCGTGGTGCTGGTGAATGCTGCTGCCCCCACACCATCCACATCTCCGCCCCCTGGTGTGTCAGTGCCTCACAGTGCAGCAGGCGTATCCACTCCAGCACCTGATGTGTCAATGCCACACAGTGCAGCCAACAATCCTTCTCCAGCCCCTGATGTGTCAGTGGCACACAGTGCCGCAGCCGGGACTGCAACTCCCACAGGTGGGGCAGAGCACACAGCCGGGGATGAGGACGTGGATGGGTTTGTGATCAGGAGGCACTAGCATTCATCTCCGCCACCTGGCCTGTTTCTGCTTGGTGCTGCACATGGCCTCATGACCTTCCACTGACCCCCGATACACTCCAATGCACTCACCTTGGACAGCGACATGGACTGCCATATCCTGTCTGATGACCAGTGACACGGCGACCAGACTGCGGACTGTACCCTTCCTCTTCCGCAGGACTTGTCATCCCCGGATGGACTCTGGCTGGCCCTCCACGGCCCCATATTGTGCAGTGTGCTCGGCATTGCCCTGTACCGCTCCAGCTGCAGAATTGCACTGGATGCGCAATAAACATCCAGTGACGCACTGCTGTGTCATGTCTATCATTATTCATGTATGAATGTGTGGATGAATGTAGGGACAGTGATTTCCCTTGCGTCAATGAGGCACATCTTGTGGGATGCCAGTCAGAGGGTGCTACATTGCATATTGTGTACTGGTTCCCATGAACACTACAACAGGGACACACGCATCAGTTACTTCCAAGTCTGGACATGGAATGAAACACGCCCAGAGCCCACGGGTCATTGTTGGAAGCCGTGTGCTGGTCTGGCGTACGGCAGGCCAGACCCCTCCTCTAACGCTCCGAGGGGGCCCCTCATTGCTGTCCCTCGCAGACGTACTTGCTGGTGGTGTGCAGGTCACTGGTCTAGTAGTCAGCATGTCACAGCCACTCCCTGAGGGCAGGTTTGCAAGCACACCTCAACCATCCAACAGAGGCGTCACAGGCCATGTGACTCCGCCAACATAAGGGGTCAACGACGTCACATTCCCCTCTGCCGGTGGTGACTGGATAACAGACACTCCACGGTTCTCAATCATAAAGGGCCCATAAGTTGTTGCGCACATGGTTAGTGGCACCCGAGGCCTTGCGACCGTCAGAGGCCTACCACCATGTGGCACAGACTAGGGTTGCACAGGGTTAGTGGCACCCAGAGCATTGCGGCTGGCACAGGCACCCCACCACGGGATGGTGACTTTGGGTGCACTGAGTCAGTGGCACCTTAAGCTGCGGAGCGGGTGTGCAGCCAGCGATGATGCACCATCCCGGTGGTCTGAACAGCTCAGGTTTTGTGTGCCCTGCTGGACTGCAGTGTAGGCCAGAGCCAGCGGGCAGCGCGGGCCTACTGCCATGTGGCGTCGCTTCCGGGATCCCAGAGTTAGTGGCACCCATTGGGCTGAGTGGGTGTGCAGCCTGCAATGATGCCGGGTGCACTGGTATGTCCTATGCCATGGAGTAATCAAGACCCAGCACCAAACGTGAGACCTGGTGGCCTGCTAAGCATAGCTGCATGGTGTGGAGGGTGCCATTTCCGCGGGCCCCGGGCTTGTCGCTTGCAGCGACACATGGTGGGACCTCCTGTCTACACGCCGGTGGCGGAAGATGAGCAGTGAGACCTGGGTGTGCTTTGGCAGGCATGCTCCGATGGGCGGTGGGAGGAGCTGGGGTGCCTCTGCCTGGGTGTGCATGGGCGGGCATGCTCCGATGGTTGGTGAGAGGGGCTGGGGTGCCTCTGCCTGGGTGTGCATGGGCGGGCTTGCTCCGATGGGCAGCGGGAGGGGCTGGGGTGCCTCTGCCTGGGTGTGCATGGGCGGGCAGGTGATGTTGTCTTGTGCAAGTGTGTGCAGTGTGCCAATCATGTTTCAGGACTTTGTTTCAGATGACGGCTCTGTCACAGATATGTGACCTGGTGTACTGCTATGTTGTAAATTGGCAGCGATTGGGTTAGCATTAGCGGAAGCCATCTTGTATTTAGAGGCTATCTTGTCCATATTGTGGAATACATTTTGTATATCTGTCAGCCATTTTGTTTGCCATGTGCTGCGACGTGCTCACCATGTGCTCTGTCCTCCCTCAGAGTTGTCTGCTCTTGTAATCTGCCTAGAAACAAACTATATTTAGCATCTTCCACCTTTGCACATGCCCAGTTGAGTTTGCAGCTGTCCTTGCAGCTGTTAGTAGTATGTAACTGTCAGGATGTGTTTACTATCATTGGCAAACTGTTAACTCCTCCTACTTGTTGACTGTGCATTTCTATATGACCTTATATGTACTTAAAGCCTTCTTCTGTACTTGCACCGCCTTCTTTTGAGCCCCTGTGTGGGTATAAAAGGACCATGCTCCTTCTGTTCAGGGTGCTACTTCATTCATTACCAAAGGGTGCTGTGTGAATGTAGTTCCACCTCATGAGGTTTATTAAACTTTGTATTTTCTATTCCAGTTTCTGTGCCAACTTCTTCCTATTGGTCTGAGGACTCTGTGCAGAGGTCCACTTCTACAAATTGGCGTCCGACACGTGGGGCTCATTGGCGAATCGGATGCCCGAAGGATTGGTCGTGAGGAAGGACTGGAATCTCGCTCTGGACGCGATCGCTGCCCGATGAGACCCGAGTCTTGGCAACCACGGCGTTTTTCCTTTCTTTCTGATCTGACCATCCAGGTGGTGCCGGTCCTCGACTGAGATCTCTTCTGTTGATTCGCCGTGCAGTGACCATTTGGTCGATTTTAGAACTTGGCAGTTGGAACCTGGACACCAAGTGATTGGTAAGAGTCGTTCTGCGGCGCTTGCTGTTGGTTTTTATGCCTGGGATTGGTAAGGTAGTTTAGTAACACTTAATGCGGCTTTTGTATTTTGGAATTTGTGTTGGCCAACTTGTATTTCTATGGGATTCATATATAAATTGCAATTTATATAGGCAGGTAATGAGGAGAATTGTCTCTATCTGAATAGATTTGAATGGCACATCGTACTAAAGGTACCTTAAGTGCTACTTTGATTATAATACTGCATATTCTGCACTATTTTTGGCATGCCTGTTTTTAGCACACTTCGTAGGATGTGTTGCTTTTGTAGTGGTACCAATTTGAGACTCGATGAAGCACAACCGGCGCCTCCGGAAGGGACGCCTAATAGGGATATGTATATTAAGTATGGTCTTTCTTCTATAATGTACAGCACATTGTGGAATAAATACACTTGTAAGGATTCTGAGTTGCGTTGGCCTATGCATGGGTCATTTGATTTACGAAAGATTGAGTATGTGAAACAATGTATGTTTAAGCGAAAGACTAGGCAAGATATGTTTGACTGTGAACGAATGTGGGAGAAAGAAGTGCGTGAACGAATGAAGCGTGAGCAAGCCTTGATTGAAAAAGAACAGCGAAAGAACATTTATGCAAAAGCATTAGAGTTGAAAAACAAAGAAATAAAAGAGTTAAAAAAGAGAGAAGATAGGGAGCGCAATTTACAAGTAACTGTCCAATACACTGTTCGGCGGCCCATTTATCCTATACTTAATAAACCACAAGATGATATTTTATTATTAGATCGTCCTCCACCTCCGTATACTGTTCCTTCTGCCCCTCATGAGTCAGATGAGGACTCTGGTTTGGAGGAACACAAGGCACGAGAAACTCGTTCTATGTTGACCGCTGAGCGTGCGTCCCAGATTAGATCTGCTGCTTGTAAAGCAGTTCGTAGCACTGCCCCCGCCTCTGAACTTCTAGATAGTATGAAAGGGTGGCAGGAAAGGGAGCAGCTGTATTTTACTGAGGTGTTTGCCGCAGAGGTCCTTGAGCTGTTTAGGAAATATTCTGAGGAGTTAGAGCCCGACGATGTAGCAGATAATTGTAAGCAAATGCGTGATGGTCTTTTTGTTTTCTCCCAGGTGACTGATACAATCAGGCGTTTGGTTAAACTGCGTGTTGATGCAGTCCGTTTGCGAGAGGAGAAAAAGGCTGCAGACGTGGCTGCACAGACATCTCAGACCGGCATGGCACAAGCTTCTATCTTCGCAACAGATAAGACTATGATAGATCATGCGAAACCTATGCGGGAGGCCGCGTCTTTGTATGTTCCTCCTAAAGGAATGGGTACAAGTGATGATGAGGCTTCTATCGATGCAAAGGGTTATTTTATTTATAATTGGGGTTGCACTCCTTGGAATAGGATGGATGTCATGGCACTTAAAACTGCATTGCCTGATCCGCGGAAAAATCCAGCCGCTTTTTATGAGGAAGTTGAGGGATGCTATTAGCTCTTGTACTATGACTTTGCCTGATATTGATTTATTTTTCGGATTGATATTACTGTCTAATATGTGGAGAACTGTTCATAAAATTGATGATCGTGCAACTTTTGGGGCATTATGGAAAGACTTAGAAACAAATGGATGTAAAAAGGGAACCCGCACAGAAGCCATGTCAGTTAATTTTAGATCTTCCCGTAGCTATATTAGTTAAGTTAAAAACGATTATTCCCCCTAAAAAGATAGATTGGACTGTTTTAGCGTCTTGTAAGCAAAAGGCAGATGAATTGGTCTCTGATTTCTTTACATGCTTTGAAGAAGCATTCCAGGATTTTAGTGGCCAGTCATTGACAGATGACACGGGCAGACATCTGTTTGTCGATAAATATGTCGCAAACCTGTTGCCAGGAATAGCTAGTCGCCTAAAAGCCAGTGAGAGTTCTTCTCCGGTTTCTCTCTTGACTATGGCTCAGTATTATGAACGCCAGGAATTAGAAGCAAAGGGTAATGAGGATAAGAAGACTAAAGAATTAAAAACGAAGGTTATGTTGGCTCAGGCTTATGGTCCGCCTTTTAGAGGTAGTGATAGAGGTGGACTTGGATCTTATGGTTCGTCTTTCCCTTCTTATACTCGTTCGAATTTGTCTGTAGACCAGTGTGCGTACTGTAAGAAATTTGGGCATTGGGCTTCCGATTGTCCAGCACTGCGTGCTCAGCAGTGTCCACGTGGTCGGGGACAAATGAGAAATCGTTCAGGATATTTAGGGCCTAGAGGAAGCACAGGTGATCGTGCTAGGTTTGATGCTAATATACGTGGGCAGGATGTGTTTAACACTTTTGATAGAAGGAACCAATATCAAATGTCCGACTATGTGCCGTCTGATTTTCAAAATTCTGCTTATACATAGGATTGCCTAGGATGGGGTAAGGAATCAGTTGAAGTTCCAGTAGATCAGAGGGGTCCCTATGTTACAGCACATGTTTTGGGTTCTACTGATCAGTTTCTGGTTGATACAGGAGCTACTCATAGCACCTTGTCTAAACAATTGGTTCCAAGGACTCCCCTGTCTGGCTTAACCATTACATCGATAGGTTTCGATGGAACCCCTTCCCTTAGCCCACTGTCACAACCACTTGCATTCCATGTGGATAAATTTACTGCTCCAAGTCCATTTTTGCTTTCCCCAAATACACCAGACAATTTTGTGGGTCTTGATATGCTCAAGTATTTTAGGGCTACGATACGATGTTCTCCAGAAGGTGTACGTCTTATCTTGAATGACAACCATCCTGTGACGGAGAGAGCTTGTCTTGTTAAAGAGGATATTGCATTAGCTTCACTCCCTAGTGCTTTGTGGGCTACTTCAGACACTGATGTAGGGCAAATGGTTATTCCACCAGTACATATTAGTGTCAAGGAGGGCGCTGAGCTGCCACGTTTGCCTCAATACAAAATTTCACAGGAAGGCGAAGAAGCACTCATACGTATTGTCCATGATCTCATTGAAGTGGGGGTTGTTGAGGAAGTTCCTTACAATGTTTGTAACAGTCCGACTCTTCCTATTCTGAAAAAAGTTACTGACACTAGGATTTACCGATTCATTATTGATTTGCGAGAAGTTAACAAGATTGTAGTACCACAATACCCCGTGGTTTCTGACATAACAACACTTCTTACTTTGGTTCCTCCGACAGCAACTACATTCTCTGTGATAGACTTGAAGAACGCTTTCTTTTCGATCCCTATTCATCCTGATAGCCGATATTTGTTTGGTTTCACTTTGAATAATCGATCGTATAGATTTTGTAGAGTTCCTCAAGGCTATACTGAGAGTCCTAGTATTTACAGTCAAGCATTACAAAGACAACTTGATTCTTTCGTTTTGCCTGAAGGTGTGGCTCTCATACAATATGTCGATGACATCTTGTTGGCAGCCGATACCCTCGAACAGTGTGAAAAATGTACTTTGTCCTTGCTTTCTTTTCTTGCTTCCCATCATCACAAAGTGTCACAAAAGAAATTGCAATATTGTAGACCGAAGGTAACCTACTTAGGTCACCTTCTGTCTAAGAAGGGACGTGCACTCACACCAGATCGCATTCAAGCTATTTTAGACACACCAGTGCCCCGTACTCAGAAAGATGTCTGTGCATTCATTGGTCTTACTTCTTTTTGTAGGCAATGGATATTAGGGTTTTCACATATTGTTAAACCCCTGTGGGCTATTTTGATTAAAGATACTCCAATGCCCCTTCCATGGATGACTGAACGCCAGAATGCTTTCCAACAATTGCAACAAGCCCTTTGCTCTGCACCAGTATTAGGCACTCCGGATTACACCAAGGCTTTTACACTCTATGTACACAAAAGAGATGGTTGCGCACTTTCAGTTTTAGTGCAGACACACGGTGACAAACAGCGTCCCTGTGCATATTTTTCAGCAGTACTTGATCCTGTTGCTCGTGCGTTGCCTGGATGCTCCCGTTCAGTTGCAGCAACAGCTGTGTCAATACGTCAGAGTGAAGGGATAGTTTTGTCACATAAGCTATTGGTGCTAGTACCCCATGCGATTGATGCCCTTTTAAATCAGACGAAGACGCAGCATTTAACTAGTGCTCGTCTGACAGGATACGAATTGACATTGTTGGCCCCTCACATTACCCTCAGAGATAGGCAACACTAAACCCAGCCACTTTGTTGCCATACCCGGTGACTCAGTCTCAGTCACAGGAGTCTCATGATTGTATATTCCTTACTGAGGAACAGACAAAGGGTCATGTCGATTTGCAAGACACGCCCCTTTCAAGTGTTGATGGGGAACTATGGGTTGATGGGTCCTGTTTGAAGTTACCAGATGGTACAACGTCAGCTGCATATGCAATTACAAAACTTCAGACGGTAGTTGAGACAGCTCGTATTCCACAGAAGTCAGCTCAGTCAGCTGAGCTAATAGCTTTGACACGAGCATGTGAACTTAGTACTGACTTATCTGTGAACATTTATACAGATAGCCGCTATGCTTTCGGAGTGGCTCATGATTTTGGGATACTCTGGAAGGAGAGGTGCTTTCTTACATCCCACGGGATGCAAATAATGCATGGAGAATTAGTACATAATCTCTTGACTGCTTTAAGATACCCGAAGAGAATAGCAATTGTTAAATGTAGCGCACATAGGAAAGTAATTGATAAGATAGGACAAGGCAATGCTTTTGCAGACCAAACAGCCCGTGAAACTGCCATGCAGCGAAGCACCACGTCTATGTACGTAGTGAAGTCACAGGCTGAACGCTGGCATGATACCAGACAGGAAGTGCTAGATATGCAGAGATCTGCTTCTGCAGAAGAAATTGAGCAATGGTCCAAGGAGGGAACATTGGACGATGAGGGCTGTTGGAGGAATAAAGAGATGAGCAAGTGGAGATTGCCTACAGCCTATTTACAGCCTATGATTCATATGGCACATGGGCTGGAAAATGTTGGAGCCTCCTCGATAACGAAATTGCTCACGCAAGTTTGGGAGCATCCAGAAATTTGCGGCACAGCTAAAAAGATGGTGCAGTCTTGTCGGATTTGTCTTCAGCATAATCCTAGTAAAGGGACACGAACTCCTACAGGAGGTTTTGCTACGCCAACCGCACCTTTTGAAGTCTTGCAAATGGATTACATCCAGCTTGAGCACTGTAACAACTTAAAGTATGTTTTGATAGTGGTATGTGCCTTCAGTAAATGGATAGAGGCATACCCTACGAAGGACAATACAGCTCTCACTACAGCAAAGGTACTTTTGAAGGAATTCTTCCCTAGATTTGGTGTTTGTAAACTTTCATGGAGTGATAACGGACCCCATTTTATTGGGCAAGTTGTCAAATATGTCCTGAAGGGATTAGGGATCAAGCAGAAATTTCATGCTGCTTTCCATCCACAATCAGCAGGACTAGTGGAAAGGTATAACGCCAAACTTAAATTGAAACTGGCTAAAATACAGGGTTCCACGTCTTTGAAATGGCCTGATGCACTACCCTTAGCACTGTTGTCCATTAGATCAGTGCCACATTTGCGATCTGGTCTTACACCATATGAGGTGGTATTTGGAAGGCCTATGAACATTTGGGGAATTCCTAAACCATGTCCCATACATGATGTACCATGTTTATTGATGAGTGACTACCTATCACAATTGACTGACAGTTTGATTTCTATTCATCAACAGGTTCGAGAAGCTCTTCCTGATAGGTCTGCAGGTGAAGGCCATGGACTTCGACCTGGAGACCAGGTGATGATCCGATCTTTCCAGAGGTCGAGCAGCTTGGAGCCGAGGTGGCGCAGCCCGGAGCAGGTGCTCCTTTCAACGAGAACTGCTGTCCCAGTGACGAACAGGAGGAACTGGGTACACTCCACCCACTGCAAGAAAGTGCTGTCTACCTTGGTGGATCCTGCTGCCTTGATCGACCATCGGGACATTGTGGATACAGAGAGAGGCCAAGCCATATCACCTGACGAACCTGAGGAAGTCTTCCCGGACCACACGATTCCTGGAGTATCCCGATACCAACTGAGACAACGGAAAGAGCCTGCATCGTCGAAATAGACTGGTTGAGCAACCGCCCTGGGTTAGTGAAACGGAATGCCGATGTGGCAAGGGGGGGGGATCAGTCCTGTATAGTGTGGCGACACCCTTCTTGACCCTCGGTGAAGAAACCAACGGATGCCCAGGGATAAGAGCTCCAACGATTGTTTCCAACGACAAGCTGATCATGTCCACAATGAGATCAACTGCTGCTAAGAGAAAGATCATTTGTGCTATAGGGTTTGTTGTTGCTATGGTGGCTGCAGCAGTAATAACTTGGTTAGTTGAGAAAATGGCTCCTGCTCGAGAGCTTTTGATCGCCACTACTCCAGTATCAGTTGAACACCACTACTTTATGCATCCCTACCATGAGCAGAAGCATCGACAATCCTACTTAAATAATACCTTTATCCAGATGTTGCATCATACTCATAATGTCACAAATACTACCAACTGTTGGGTGTGTGGGATGATACCTGCACATCAAAAGAAAGGAGGAACACCTTTTATTCCTCTTCCCTTTTCTCATAATGGTTCTTGTCAAGCTTGGTATGCGCTTTTGTTTGCATCTGGAAGACGTACAGTAGGCAGGCTTCTTTTTTGCCTTAATAAAGTATGCTACCAAGATAAAGATGGTTATCCTCAAGCAAAGGGACCAAATGGGAATGGGAAGAGTATCAACCAGACAATATTTCAACACCATATGTCTTCACAAATATGAGAACTTTTACCAGTAATGAACAATTTGTGATTTCTGTTACTAGAGCTAAAGCAGATCTATGTATAAGCAGTATTGGGAGAATTCCAGTCGGGAAAAGCGAATGTACTGTAATTCTGACTATTGAAGGTGTAAATAACAGTAGTTTTATAGCCTCACATAATACTTACTTTATCTGTGGTAGCCAAGGATATTATCAACTACCTGCTGAGTGGTCAGGTGTGTGCTATGTGTCCTTTCTATTGCCCCCTGTGTTTCTGGCACCTGCATCATACCACCGGGACCTTAAATTATTCGACGATATCTCTAGAAATAGATACAAAAGGACAATAAGTGCTGACGAAGTAGACCAAACTGATACCACTCTGCAACAATATGTCGATTTTAATTTAGGTTTGTTCTTCTTTGTGGGTGCTGCATTAAACAGTAGGAAAATAAGACGATTGACTAGAGTTGTGGAAGCTGTTACCAATCAGACAACTATGGCACTTGGGAACATTACGGAGGAGCTGCAAATTGCAAGGATTGTAGCTCTCCAGAACCGAATGGTTCTAGATGTGGTTCTGGCTGATCGAGGTGGTGCATGTCGCATCATAGGTAGCAGCTGTTGCGTATTCATACCAGATCACTCACTTACAGTATATGACGCAATATCAAAACTGCATAAGATTGCTGCAGAAATTCATCCAGAGACTGGTACTTGGACTTTTGCTGGATGGTTTTGGACTCTTGTTTCTGTTTGGGGCTGGAAGCTACTGACTCTCCAGTGTGTAATGATTACGATACCTTTTACATGCTGTGTATGTATCCAATGTGGTCCAATGCTTTGCTCCATTTGCATCTCTGTCTGTATACCTGTCAAAAGGAATGTTGCAGAAACAAAGTCCCAACAAATGTTGAATAAAGAGGTGGCCGAAATAATGCTAATAGATGTACGGGATGCATATTTAGATTACCCCAGAGGAACAATGTCTTCAGCTAATGCTAAAAGTGTAGTCTGTTGTAAATTGGCAGTGATTGGGTTAGCATTAGCGGAAGCCATCTTGTATTTAGAGGCTATCTTGTTCATTTTGTGGAATCCATTTTGTATTTCTGGCAGCCATTTTGTTTGCCATGTACTGCCACGTGCTCACCATGTGCTCTGTCCTCCCTCAGTGTTGACTGCTCTTGTAATCTGCCTAGAAGCTAACTATATTTAGCATCTTCCACCTTCGCACATGCCCAGTTGAGTTTGCAGCTGTCCTTGCAGCTGATAGTAGTATGTAACTGTCAGGATGTGTTTACTAGCATTGGCAAACTGTTAACTCCTCCTACTTGTTGACTGTGCATTTCTATATGACCTTATATGTACTTAAAACCTTCTTCTGTACATGTACCGCCTTCTTTTGAGCCCCTGTGTGGGTATAGAAGGACCATGCTCCTTCTGTTCGGTGTGCTACTTTATTCATTACCAAAGGGTGCTGTGTGAATGTAGTTTCACCTCATGAGGTTTATTAAACTTTGTATTTTCTATTCCAGTTTCTGTGCCAACTTCTTCCTATTGGTCTAAGGACTCTGTGCAGAGAAGGGCGTACCCCTTGCACTGGTAGGCCTCGCTGAGGTCCACTTCTACCGCTATACGTACCGGCAAGTGGTTGAAGGCACACCAGTGGCAGCAGGTGAGCAGTGTGGCCTGGGTGCACAGGGGTGGCGCTCTCTCTTCTTCTCTCTCTCTCTCTCCCTCTCTCGCCCTCTCTTCTTCTCTCTTTCTCTCTCTCTCCCCCTCTCTTCTTCTCTCTCTCTCTCCATCTCTCCCCCTCTCTTCTCTCTCCCTCTCCCTCTCTCCCCCTCTCTTCCTCTCTCTCTCTCCCCCTCTCTTCTTCTCTCTCCCTCTCTCCCCCTCTCTTCTCTCTCTCTCTCTCTCCCCCTCTCTTCTTATCTCTCTCCCTCTCTTTCTCTCGCTCTCTCCTTCGCTCTCTCTCTGTCCTTTCATGTGCGCAGGACACACCTTCTCTTCATGATTTTTGTCTTGCAGGCTGTGATATACGGATAGTCCTGAGGGGAGTCGCCATGTGTCTTCATTTCATTTCAGTGTTCCTTTTAATAAAGTTTCATTTGTTGCTCCGATAGTGAATGTGTGATGCTCATTAATGTGATGACACATGCATGTCACCGGTTGTGATTGTGCGACATCAAGCGAATTATTTTGGACATGTTTAGGTGTAGCTGATATGACATGTCTTTGGTTGGGGGCGGTGTCGGGGAGGGGGGTCCTGGGGATGGTGGCGGAGGGTGTTGTTGCCCTTTCGGCCCGCCGGGCTGCATGTTCAGTTGCCCGGGTGCATCTGTTGTTCTTCTGGTGTGGCTGTGGGCTGTGCTCCCTTTTGTGGTGCAGGTTGCAGTCCGACTTTGCACCAGGTCGGAGCAGGTGTTATTGTCCTGCTGCTAACGCGCATTATCGCCTGTTTTGTGTTCTTATCCCAGTTCTGTCTGGTCGTTGTGAATGTTGTGGAGTGGTGTTGTCGCGGGTTTTGGCACGGGACCGCCTACTCTGCATCTCATTAGCGATAGTTGCGGGGGTCATCTGTGGCGATATTTTTTGCGGCTGCTATCGCAGGGAAACTGGTGGTATCGGCTGTTAGCACCAGCTTGTGAATAGGGTGATAATTTTATCGCTACTTTGGCTGCGATAAAATGCCGCTAACTTGGCGATAAATCCTTGTGTGTATCGCCCTATGTTGTGATGTATTCGGAGCAACCTTGTACAAGATATGCAGACAGAATCCCAAGAAGAGTCCCTGAACAACATGTACAGAGTGTTCCTGGAAATAATGTCACAAAAACAAATGTATTATATCTGGCTATGCGGATTAGAGTCAGCATAAAACAGCTCAAATGCAAAACTAAGGGAGAACCAAAGTGGGCCCAAAAGGGAAATCACTACACCCCCTCCATGGCTTAGCTACTAAAATATAATGAAAATTAGAAGTCAAGCAGGCTTTCTCCCCACCCATGCTGCCAGCCCAAGTAAAACCCCCACAGATTTGTTGAAGCTCAGGCAGCAGTTTGCAAGGCATGGTAACCAACAATTCCTAAATTCAAAGGTTATGCCTAGGTATGGAAATTCACTGACCCTCGTGATGTAATTGCCCTTAATATATATTGCCCTCACTTTGGCATTACGCTTCCATAACACAATATAATGTGTCTTAACAATGTTGCTTTTTTTGCTCAAGGATGTCCATAAAAAAGACAAACACATCAATGAGGCCCCTGAGACAGCTTGGTGTGAGTGAAAGCAGGGCAGTGTCATTGACATAAAGTAGAGCTGAAATAAACATTGAGTTTACCTTGGGTATATCTGTCCCTGTAATTGGAAAAAAGAACTTAAAATATTGCTATTTAAGAGAAATAAAATAGGGGTGAAGACACGCCCCATGCGAACTTCCCGAGACAGGCCAAAGGGGTCGGTGCATTCCCTCTCTGGTCCATATCTCACAGAGGCACTAACCCCATTATGTAGAGCACACAGAACGTTCACCAAGATTAGGAGTAATCCTATGTTGGTTAAGATATTCCCCAAATTAGACCAGATTTAGTTCTCTACGGTACCCAAACCTTCCCTGAAACCATAAGGAACCATTTTACCACCCAGTCCTAAATTCTATGCAGAATTACTTGCCCCACAATCTTTACCACTGAATACAGAAATTAAATGAGCTTGTAGCAGCGAGGGTCCTGCCTGTTACCTCTTTTGAAAACAGACACAATAGTGGCAGTATACCAAGAAGAAGGTATACCAGAGGAGGCAGCAATGTTTAGAACATTATTAATTATGGACACCCACAGCTGAATGTTATTCTTGTAAAGTTCCAGGGGTTCGCCATCTGGACCCGGTGCCTTGTTCGATGGGCTAACGTATATAGCAACAGAAACCTCCTCGAAACTGAAGCTAACTTCCAGTGGGAAGTGTGAATCGCCATCTACGTCCTCTGCCGTGGGGCACCCCCATATGAAAAGATGCTTTTAAAATGCTCTAACCAGTTCTTAGGGTTGATATTAGATCCAAGTCCGTCTAACATGACCTGTAGGGATTCTGTGTCATTAACAATTTTTCAAAGTCCCTTGTAGTCCCTAACTTTACATGTATGGACTAATTGTTCCCAGGTTGCCTCTTTAAGTACAGATTTCCATTTTTTATGGCAAGTTTGTAGGCTACCCTTGCCTCAGCTATATGCTGTTGATTCCTGGGCTTAGCAATGAGGGCTTTGTGCAGACTACAATTTACAGTTCTGCCATCCTTGTCAAGCCACCCATGTTTTGGTGCCCCTTTGTTCCTTGATTGGTCCCGGATAAAATTTCTTATGGCTTGGTTTAGGAGACTAAAGTTGTCCAAAAAGTTAATTGGTGGGGAATTGAAAGTTATCAAGCAACTAAATAAATTGTCATATGGTTCATACTTTCTCAGTAAAACTATGCATTTGTTGGGGACAACGTGAACATCAAAACTGTGCAAGACTGGTTCTAAGGACACCATCAGGATATGCTGGCCATTGTCCTCCTAGCTCACAGTGTATAATGTGTACCACTAACCTGACAAGGTAACAGGAGGAATGTGCAAGCTCAGAACATGACAACCCTGACTCCTCAGGGAAATCATGGAAACAGATCTAGAACCCTTCCGTTCGGTAATTCATGCATACCCAAAGAGATACACAAACAATACACAACATGGCATTTCAATATTTATTCAAGCATTATGATTCTTGTGTAAAATGTGTGCACTTCAATAATCAATAGAAGGAAACAGAACAGTGTGATCAGCATTACAAGAATGGTGAAGAAGATAAACAAGCGCTTCCTATCCTAGTGTGTCTAGGGTGGGTAAATCTGCCAGAATCCCTGTAGGGTGATCTAACATCCCAGTTACCTCTGGGTAAGTGTCATCAGGATGCCAGTATTGGTGGAGAGTAGGACATCATCGCTCGCAGGAGGTAAACAGTAATCAGTTGAGCTGGAATTCTGTCATGGGGGTGACCTCAGCAGTGTCAGCAAAATGCTCCTCTACATTAACAAAGGAGTTATGTTGTTTATATAATAAACTGCACTCATGCGATTATGCCGGAGCCCCAGTCAGGATGCTATTGTTGAACCTTTTGTGATAACTCAGTAGCCAAGCGGAATATAACAAACAACAGCATTTTGCGTAGTGAACTTAGCACTGTACAGAATGTTCAAGATGCTTGATAATATGCCTATGAAGAAGTGTAAATGTAAGCAAAGCCATTTCAGAGAATATTATCCTGCACAGGCACGCAAGCAAATGCGTGTCAGATGCCAGCGTTTAAGAAAAGATGGCAACTTTAAAACGTGAGCATATAAAATGGTGGTGTACCAACTCAGGCCTAGATATGACTACATCAGAATATCAAAATTAGAGCCAAGAAGAGATCTCAACAGGGTGGTGATATGAGTAGCTCTCCAGCTTATCATTGGCCTGCCATTCTTCTGGGTCAAACCAGTTATACCTGATGGGGCTGATGGTTGGATACATTTTGATATCTTAAGGGTAAGCACAAGTAGATTGTGATCGCTAAAAGTGTTTTTGGTCCCCATCCCTGAATTGGCAAAGGATTACATATTCTTAGAGATGAGAATGTAATCAATGACTGAGCCTGAGCTCTATCCAACAAACGTAGGGGGTAGTTTATGCAGATCTCCCAAGATTTCTGCTGTGTTCAATAATTCAACGTTGTGTAGAATATTGAGCACCTTCAGACCCCTAAAATCAGCCTGGCAACAAGGTAAGTTATTGACTTCACAAATGGATCATACAGTGTTGGATTTCAGCCCAGTTTAGCATTCAAATCCCCACCTATAACCATATAAAACTAATTAAAAAAGGTTTAATGACCACGACTTTAAGATTGAGAGTATTTTGGACAGGGCATTAATTTGGCATCCCACATCAAAGATTGCATTATAAAAATTCACAAGGATGAAATTAAATGTAATAATTAAAACAATGCACAAGATCTGTGTCCTCCTATGCTTGCATACAATTGAGACAATTCTTCAAAACATTCAAATTCTTATCAGAATGGTTAAACCACCTCGTGCTCTCTGGCCTCTGGAAGCAACGGCAGGAACTGAGAAGCTTTCAAACCCATCCTACACAGTTTCATCTTTGGACTAAGTCTCTTGTAGAATATTAATATCAAATTTAGTGATGCAATCCAACCAGGACGGGGTCCTACTGTTTGGCCTGCATGGCATATAAATTGGCTTAAAAGATTTATTAGAGTATTAGAGGATCAGGTCGTGTTTTGGTTTTTGGTTGTGATCTCACCAGAGACCCCTCTGTCAGAAGGTCATTGGGGGATTACAATGGGTATCCCAGGGGTCTTAGGGCCCAGCCCACTATGGGTTGACTGAAAGCTCTGAGGAAGGGCAAAAAGTATTAGAACATTCCCCTGAATCCAGGGTTAGATGCCTGTCTGTGAGGTCACTTTCCTTCGAGTTGACCCCAACTGCTCCTGCCAAGAAAGAGTCCAGAGTTGTTTGGTGTGTAATATTCGCTTTATATCTCGCATTCTCAGGGTTCTTGCATCCAACTACCTTCTTTTTTCCATGATGATCCCTTCCAGCAGAATATACGTTTTATTGTTGTAGCGAAGTGAATGGCAAATTTCTTTTTTTTAAAGGATAATGTAAAACACATTCAAAGGCTTTATGCCCAAGGGCAGATGCATATCACTGTCTGTACAAGAAAATCTCAAGGTCCACCGACCGCTAAGTAGGTCAAAAACCAAAGCCCAAGAGGGGTGTGCCGGCTCAGCCTCTTCTTGCCACGATGGGTGCACACTGGTCCACCCTTGGACCCAACGCGTCATGCACACTGGAGCCTCTGAATGGGCTATATAGCACTGGCAGCAGGTGCAACCAATGAAACGGGCTACCTTCCGGCCCCCTGAAATTTTGGGACACGTAGTCCTTAGCAGATCTTCTCCAATCCTTCTCTCTGTCTACCTGCTTCAGGTGGTCCTTTTGTCTTAGTTGAGGAATGTTTTGTGATGGCATATAAAGAGAATGGCAATAGCCATGCACCATTAAGATTATCATTCTCTCTTTCATTCATCTTAACAACACTGACCCTTTTATAACCATATCTACTCCATGATAAGTATATCTCTGAATTCCTGTAACCAACCAAAGGTGCTTCACAGTACTTAAACTTGTGAAACGTACAAGCACAATTAACGAAGGTTAAGTGATCAGCAATATAATCAGCATCAATATTTAGTGAATTCAGTTGAAGTGAAATATTTTAGATCTAGCATAAATTTGTTTAGTAGGGTCATCATTATTTAAGTCAATTTGTCATTGGAGAAGAAAAAAGGCATTTACATCCCACTTCCTCAATGGAGGCGTTTTCAGTGTAGGATAGTATCTTTTTGTATAAACAATTAAAATTGTTTTAAAATACAGCAAAGTATCCGATTCCTTGTCCACATTTCCGCATGTGGACGTATCATGCTCCAAGTGCATTTGCAATTGCTATTTTTTGTAACTACTTGTTTTTCTTTGAAGAAAAGCATTCCCGGGCTTCCCAAAAAAATTGTGCATGAGCGTCCTCCCCATTCCCACTTTGGATTTTAAAATATATCTGCTCTTGACATAATTAAACCCCGGATCATAACCAGGTTTATAGAACGGTGCTTACCAAATGTATTTCAATACTCATATAATGAAAGGTTTGTAAATGCAAGACCCACGACTTGTCCCTGCAAGCACATTTATACTGGCTGACTTTTAAATCCATTTGCAGGTGCAAATTCAAAGTTTGTTAATCACTAATGTGGTTTTGTAGTAGCATATTATGCAAACACCGCTTTCTGAATCCGGGCCTAATAGATCTTTACGGATATGCCACATTATATAATTTTTATTTATTTATCTTTAAGGTTTTATATAGCGCTGGCTAAACCCGGAGGTATCAGAGCGCTTTACAAGAGTATCAGACAATAATTGCAGGTTACATTTTTACAAAGATTAAACGGTTATTAGAGCATGGCAATATAGTGACAAGTAAGGATGAGACAAACAACAAGCATTGGCATAGCCAATAGGTCTCGCCTTTGGGACCTTATAAGTGTTTAGTTATGCAACAGTTGCATAACTAAACACTTATAAGGTCGCAAAAGCGAGACCCATTGGCTATGCCAAGCGGCCATGCGGCCGCGAAAGTGAAAGTGATCGCGATGCGATCAAACATCAAAGCGGCCCTGAAAGTGAAAGTAATCGCGGTCAATCGCGGCGCGAGCGCCCGTGCACATGAACTGTAGCTCTAGGCTGGCCTGGTAGCACTTTTTGGAGCCCTCTCAATAAGTCTCGCCAGACTAGCGCATGCGCTGGGTCAAGCGAGACCTAAAAAGGAACATATAGGTCAGGGAAAAAGCAGGCAAAGGGAGAGATTCCGGGGGGGGAGGGGGTGGCGGGTAAGAGCAGGGGAAGTGGAATGTATGATGTCATCAGCTCTGCACTGTAAGTTAGGTTCTAATGAACTGCATGTCACACATTGTTGTGAGTTTTCGTGAACACTTGAATGTTACTGAAGTGTTTTGTTCTAATCAGTACATATCCCGTTAGCTGGATAATATGAAATATCCGTGTTTTGAGTGTATTTACTGACGAAAGGCTTGATGTTTGGCATTGCACTCTTATGTGCACTTGTGTATTTATCTTATGCCCTATCATATGGCGCCTTCAAGAAATGCACTTTAGCTTGTTATCACAATAGTTCATTTCCTACAGGAGGCCAAAACTGAAATATTGATCAATGCAACTAAAGCAGACGTGCTCCTGTGCATAACAGAAACGCAAGCATTTGCTTACAAATGAAATGCACGTACACTACAGCGCATAAAGTAATTATCGGTGAAAATATGGCACTTATGCAACTGTGGTTAACAGCCTTGTTGCTTCCTCTGATTGTGCGCTATTTAGAGTGCTCCTAAAATTAAATATGATTTCATTTTGTGTGCTTTTTTATCTTTGATCATTTCTATTTTTATAATCAAAAGGGTTAAAATGAAAGAACATTGAAACGTTTTAAATTGCTTTTAGGCTCTGGAATCCGAGACCACTAATTATTTCCCACAAGGGAGACACATTGTTACTGATGTGCGCAAACGGGAAACACGCGAGTACATTAGAAGTCCTCATATCATCACAGAAAATGTTTACTTGCTCGGTTTTTTGCAAACGGTGCTCATGCGCGTTATTTTCAGGACAATACTTTGCACTTATAGCTTTGAATTAGTTGTGTTGAAAGATTCTCTTGGCTTAACATTCAGCTATTAAAAGGCTGTCCCGGCTGCATGCAGTTTCTGGCAGTGATCCACTTGCAGATATGCATAAAATTTCATTAAGAGGCACTGTAACCAAAATGGCTTGCTGTGCTAAAGAAAACAATGTGCTTCTTGCCGCATAGTGCTAATCCATCATTTTTCAATCATCACTTAGGAACATCCTACCTGTTATTTGTTCTACCAGAGTCGACACAAATTGATGCTCCTTGTGGTCGAGGTGCACTCCCAGAATATGATACATAAAAGAGCATACTAATCAAGGTTTAGCTAGCGTTTGCTCTGTAGAGCACGGGAATGAATGAAACAGGCTCTGTGGGCCAATGATTTCTACACGTCCATACAAGAGATTTAAAATTTTTAAGTACGTGCTTATGAGCAAGCGTCTATCCTTGCCAACAACATATTTGAGCATATTTTCTTTAACGTTTTGTTTACAACTTTGTCACTTCTCACTTTCTGCAAACTGTATTCTTCTTCTACTAACTCAATAAGGAATGTACCAGTGTCCAGAGAAAATGGCCACTATTATCTCAAAGCACACTACAGAAATATTTAAGTACATTGCAGAAGGCTATTTAAGAATCAGTACACAATGTACATAGTACCCATAGAGGTGGAGAGCGAGCTGTTGTTGTTACTATAAGCTGAGGTTTTTATGGTTTCGAATTAACATCAGGAAGAAATAAAAATCTGGTGTGTCACATTTGCAGAAAATAATAAAAAATGAAAATAATTGTAGGACAAAAATAATAAAACATAATTTAAAACATTTTAATTTAAACAACTCATACACTTAATGGTTCGTTGACGATTCAACGGTTGGCTTCAAGAAGCTGCAAGATGGTTTTTATTAATATTTTTAGATGTCATTCTATTGGCAATTTTCTTCATTTCTCTAAAAACTTCTATAACTAGACTCAGGATTCTTTATTTCTGATGTTTACAGTCCTGAAAGGAATTCCTTAAAAAAAGTTTAGTCACAGAAATTCACAAGCATAGAACCCTAGGATGATTTTCACTGGTAAAGGGATATAATGAGTTAAGCAAGGAGCATCTGGCATTGCAACAACCAACCGTGCACAATATGTATTATTTATAGTGCAGTGCATCTTATTTATACAATCTACTTGAGTGGCAGCAAAGAAGCAGTGTCTTCTGGTGTGACATTTGGTGCCATTCACACTGATTTTGCAGCTGATTTTGCAGCCCGGAACAAGCTCTCAATGCTAAAAATCAACACAAGCAGCCCAACATGCCAATTTTGCCTCCCCGTGGAACTCCACGCAATCTCATTGAGTTTTTATGTCACTCCACCAAATTTGGGCTACATTCGCACGATACTTGTCTTACATTTGGGCTCTTTTTTCTCTGGTGGCCATCTTGGGAGACTTATTTGCTATGAAGCTCCCTAATTTCCTCATTTACTAAACTAGTCTCAGTAGAAAACGCTTTCAGTTTTCTGTTTCAATTCCATCAAGATGGCATTCAGATGCCCCACACTTTGGCATAAATTCAGAATGTTAGCACTCTAGTTGCTCATTATAGCACTGTGGTAAAGCTGCGGATCACCAGGGAGTTAACTGGTAGTCTGCTGCTGGTGTTGAAAGTGCATGTTTCAGTCTGCATGTCAGAATGTTTGAATGAAATAGAACAAGAAGATATTTGAGAACTCATTCAAAATGTGTCCTAATTTTGTTTTCTACAGCACTAACCATAATTTCTATGACAAAATGAACTCCATATTTTCGTTTCTTTCTAAATGAAATGTTTTAAGTTTTACCGATTTGATTCAATCAAGATGGCTTCAGGTGTTGCACACTTATGTCATAAGTAAGACTGTTAGCGATCTAGTTGTTCTTTAGAACACTCTGGGAGTCTGCAGTAGAACATAGGGGAATCAACTGATGTGATGGAAGTACATGTTTTACATAGAATGTCAACCTTTATTCTCACATGGCAGAGAAAGATAGAGTGAATTTACACTCATTTTAGCTTCAGGAGCCCTTCCATAACATCTAAGGGATCTTGTTTTCTCAAACACGATTCATGAAATCTCAGTGGATGGTCAGCATTTTTCACAGGGTAAAATTACTTTAGAAGATAGTACAATTCCTAAAATTAGAATGGTACCACTAGCAAATGATTTATATTGTAACTTAAATCTGTCATCACCATTTTGTATGTGCTCCATTTTGTGACCCTAAAACCCTGCCATTCACTGCAATGCATTTCAATGGGGACCACGTCCCAGAGTTCTGTAAAGGCTTCCATAACATATTGTCCATGTTGTGGCCAGCCAATAAAGTGGAAGTCCAATTGGGATCTCCACATGCCCTTTGAGGTCTGGGCATGCTCACTCTATCCCCTTACATAGTTTTTTAAATTAATGTACAAGACACAGGGCCCAAGTCCCTGGATCTTGTAATAGCTGCCAAAACATATTGTTCAAGTTGAAACTAACCACTCAAAATTGAATAGTCCCCTTTAAATTGGCCAATCAGAGCATATCTTGGCACCAACTCTTCAGATATACAAGGATTTTTTAACCTTAATTTCTGAGAAACTGCTGAATGGATTTACACCAAATAACAAAAATCACGAAACTGCAAAGCAAGATCTAGCTTCTTGTCAAATATGCTATCATTCAATTCATTTTTTGCTGTAGCCTTATCTAAAGAAGTCTATAGAAAATGCATGGGGATTTTGTGTTTTGGTTTCCCCTTTTTTTCTCAGCCCCTGCTTGATGGATCAACCTGAAACCTTCCAGGAAGGAGCTGAGGTAGATGGACTTTTTTTTGGAAAGTTTTGTGAAGATCTGTCAAAACAGGACTAAAGGTATATATATCTATATAGTCTATTCTCTTTCAGACCTCTAGAAACACAGAACAAAGATCACACCTCTGTCCGGATAATCAGGGAGATGAAACTAACATCATATTAATCACCACGTACAGTCGACAGGAAATATCTATTAGAACGATTATCAATAGACAATGGCAATAGTTCCACCGGACTCCACCTTGGGCCAACATCTTCCCAATAAACCCAATTTAACATTTCGGCGAGTTTACCCAATGAGGAAGGCACTAATTAAAAGTACCCCTGAAATAGTTGATAAAACAAATTGATTGTCCTCTAAAAAACGATTTCTTCAAATGTAGTGTGTTAGACCTGGCAATATTGGCGTGGGTTACCCCTGTATTTTTGCCTTTGCCTCCTGTGTTCTTGCTGCGTGTTGGATTTCGTTTTTGCTGGTCTAGATGCTATGGGCACTTGGCCACTGCTGTCAGTGCCAAAGTGCAAGTGCTCCTGTTGTAAATTGTTGTTATGGATTGGTGATTCCATGTTTGGCATATTTGATTTACTAGTCAGTCGCTAGTACAGTGCACTGTGTGTGCCCAGGGCCTGTAAATCATATGCTCCTAGTGGACCTGCAGCACTGATTGTGCCACCCACATAAGCAGCATGTAAATGTAACTCAGGCCTGCTATTGCAGAGCCTATGTGCAGTCTAGTACTGCCATGTCAACCTGGCAAGTGCACCCACTTGCCAGGCCCTAACCTTCCTTTTTCTTACATATGAGTCACCCCAAAGGTAGGCCGATGGTACCCCTGTGAGCAGGGTGCAGTGTATGTGAAAGGTAGGACATGCCCTGGTGTGTGTGGCATGTCCTGATAGTGAAATACTGCCAATTTATTTTTTCACTATTGCGAGACTACCTGTTCCCATAGAATAGAATGGGGAGTTTGCTTATAACATCTTATAAACATACCAACCCCTGGGACTAAGGTAGGAAAATACATTTTAGTATGCCTGAACTCAGAATGTTGAAATGCATCTTTTAGTGAAGGTGATTTTTACATTCTGTGTTTGAAAATACCACTTTTAGGATTTTTCTTGCTTAGCCATCCAGTGTGCCTCAATTAGGATTTGTATTGACTGTCTGGCTTTGTAGTGACAGGGGCTGGGAATGTGCAGTGGCTCCAGAGAATCTGGATGAGTCAGGGTCGGGATGAATAGACCTGGGCTGCATTTAGAGTAGGGGGGGAGATTTCCTTTCACCTGAATGGGCCTGCTCTGCCTTCCACAATGCTTTCTCCACCTCCTGCCAGGAAGCTGCACCAGAGAGGATAGAACTGGTTTTGACTGAGCACAGGACTTCTCTGCCACCAGAGAAGAAAGGATTTTGCTGTATAAATATTGGGGCCCAGACCCCAGTCTTTTAGAGCACTTCTAGGAAATCAAGAGGAACGTTTGCCAAGGAGAAGAGCTGGAGAAACTGGAGGAGGAGTACTGCCCTTGCGCTGTGTGCTGTCTGGGGTTGGCCTGTAGTAGCTGTTTTTGCAAAGGAAAGGAGAGGGACTTTGCTGTGTGCTGTGTCCCCTGCTTGATGAAGATCTCCAAGGGCTGGAAGTGGAGCTTGCCCCCTGTTCACGTGTTCTTAGGAACATCAAAGACCTCACCAAGCTTCTGGGCACTGTCTCTGGAACCGCTGGTTTCAAGTAGCCACAGAAGAAAAGGGTAACCAACTTTGTCACCAAGTCCATCGCAGGATCCCTTGTCCTGAAGCACCGTAGAGAGCACTGCCTCATTTTGCAATGCAACCCTGGTCTCATGACTCTGTCAATGACCCCGCTGCTTGCACTGCTTCCTGTGGGCATCGCAATCGGCACCGCTTCGCTACACGTTGCACTTACGTCATCGACTCCGTCCCTGCCCAACTCAAACATCGACCGGCTCCATCGCCGCATTATGACCTATCAGCACTGCATCGAGCACCGTCTCACCCTGAAATGCAAGCCTTGGTCTCACCGACTCTGTCAATGAGCCACTGCATGCACTGAGTCATGAGGACACTGCATGCTGCAAAGCTTCCATCTCACATCGCAACTGCAATGGAAACCCTGGACGGGCTTGTATCATCGTGTCGGCCAGAAAAGCAAAAGGTACTGTCTCCGAGTTTGTCGACGCTTTAGATAACCCGTATCGATGCGTTTGGCTGGAATTGTTAGACTCTGTCGTATTCAGTATTGCGGTAGCCCCTGACAGAGCTACAGAGTCAGAGGAACTGTATTTTCACGTTTTTCCTGCAATTTAAAGGTTATTTTGCACAGTAACTATTTTTTAAGAGTATTGTATGTTGGATTTTTGTCATTTGGTCTTGGTTTAGATAAAGTTTGCTTATTTTTCTAAACTTGTGTGGTGTCCATTTGTAGTGGTTTCACTGTGTTACTGTATGCATGCACAAATGCTTCACACACTGCCTCTGAGATAAGCCTGTCTGCTCGTGCCAAGCTACCAAGGGGGTGAGCAGGGGTTATTTTAAAAGTGTATCCCCCTTGCCCTGACTAGGAAGAAGGGTCCCTACTTGGACAAAGGTGCAAACCTCTGCCAACCAGAGACCCCCATTTTTAACATAGCTCTTGAAGGGCATGCCAGTTCGGTGTTAACATCTTGAACTACGTGTCAGCATTCGATTCTAAACCGATACATTTAAATGGTTGTAACAACTGCAGAACAGATTTTGCCTTGTATGTCCTTGAGTGCACTTGCGGGCTTCAATATGTGGGAAGTACCAAGCTGCAGGTGTATGTTAGGATTTTACAGCATCTAAGACGTATTGTAAATTTGGACCCCTCATATCCGGTGGCATGGCACTTTAAATAAATGCATGACAATTACTTGAATTGTTTAAAGTATTATGTAATAGGTGATGTTCCAATTTTGAGGAGATAAGGCAATCGAGAAAAATTGTTACGACCCGGTTCATTCTAGAACTAGATTCTAAATCACCAAAAGGGCTGAATACTAACTAAGATCTACCTAATTTTTTTTTTAATCTAGATATAATTTATTTAATCCACTTTGTAGAGTCAGGAATTTTTGAAAATATGCAGCAAATGTATAAATAACAGAATGCAAATGTTAATACACATTTTCAGCTGCTATACGTCTTCTCTTAATTAGCAATTTTTGCAATATGCACTTTGAATCTTTAGCACTTTAGTGAGCACTTTTTACATATGACAACAATGGACGATGATATAAATATGATTGCTTTTGAATTGCTACATTATATGGATTTTAAAATGTCTGAGTGTCAGGCCTATAGACATAAGCATGATATCGATAGCCTGAAAAATCACTTGCCAATTGGTGAAGTCACAGTATGGGATATAAAGTATATGATGTCACATGGTGGAATGGGTCTCAATTGTAGTATTACATTTTAGAAAAGCTAGGAAACAGCTAAATAAAAAAAATTGTTTGAGATATCATCAATAATGTAATAAGTGATGTCACTGACCAAGCCATGAGTGATGTAATATGTGAACTCATAAGCAGTGCATTGCAGGGGTGTGAGTTATAGTTAGCTCAGCTACCTATAACGGCTGACCTTCTCAGGTTTTGTATGAGTGAAATGTCAGCCTCACTATAACGTCCCTGTAACCTTTGTTTTTTTCTGTGAATTTCTAAGGTATTTTTAATTCTATTTCCTAAATGTGATGTCCCTGTAACCTTTGTTTTTTCCAGGGAATTTGTAAAGTTTTTTAAATGCTAATTCCTAACTAAAACATCCCTGTACATTTTTGTTTTTTCAGAAACCGTATGGTGCCTGCCACGTAATGCAGGCAAATCTAAACAGTGCATCTTTAACATTGCAGCGGGTGCTGCAGCTAGCAGCACCCGCTGTAATGTTAATGATGGTAGATGCGACCGCCGCAGTGGCATCGTAATACCACCGGTGGGACCGCTGCCTTGTAGGCCGGCGGTCACACTCCCCGACACGATGGCAGACGGATCGTTATCACCCCCTAGCTGTTTAGTAAGATTTTAATTTAAGTTTCCCCTTTGTATTCATTTGTTGAAAAAACTACTTCAAAAATGTATTTTCCTTCTTCAACGCAACACCGGAGTTCGCGATGATGTCAGTAGTCATGAATACAATGCCAAAGTGAAAACAGATATATAGACATATTTTACACAAAGTTTGAGTCTAGCTGTTTAGTAACATATTGATTCAACTTTATTTTAACAACACGTTTAACAAAAACAACAGTTTCAGAAAATAACTTTCAACATTGGAACTCATGAATACAACAGAACTACAGAACAAAGAAATGTCATTGCTTTGCACAGTTTCCTTTATAAAAGGAAGTACACACCAATTTCTCCCTTCTTGAACTTTCCAGGTACTGGTTAGGTTCTTGTAAAAGCTTTCCCAAACTGATTTTGGAATTGTGTTGGTTTTTAACTTTTTATAGCTTTTTCTACCTCCAGCCTTGCTCCTAGTGACTAAGTTCCAGCTGAAGAGCAGAGAAGATGGAGTTAAATGTCATCAGAATGAACGCGTTTTGCTACATTCTGCAAAAACTATAAAAGCATTGTAATAGCTGGGAATCAAATTGTCCACATTTTGTAAAACCATAGTTATTAATGTTCATCCTTCTTTTATTGCAGTAGTTCAAGCAAAAAAAATGGAACAAAGAAAAATTTATTCGAATTTAATTTTTAACATTAGGCAACCACAATTAGATACAATGGTGAAGTGGAGACGTGACTTCTTAGATGCAACGTAAGGCTGCTGGTATTATAGTACTTCTATTTAGTTTTTATATGTTATAACAGAATGTAGTCCTGTAATGTTTTATAAATTCCTTTCCTCCAGTTAAAAAGTCTTTCATTTTTAATACCCTGATTTAGAAAATCCCCCTTATTGGCTGGAGAATGTCTCAGAAACTCATGATTCATATACATGTCAACACAATACCACATTTTGCTATCCTAAATTGTCCTTAGAACTTCAATCCTAGAAATAGCAGACATAAGTTTGTTAACTTTTTACGTAGTCTTGATTTGAATGACATCTCTATGTCTGTCCATCCTGTTTGACATCGTTAATATATTGTGCAGTGTGTAGAGGTTATATTACCTCCGTCATGAAATATTTTTGCTATACTTGTGAAACTTCTTTTTGAAATGGAAATTTGTCTGGCTACAAAGTTTGTAATTTCAGTTTTTAATTTACTGCCATTCACTCTACATCATTGTTGCATGACTATGACATGTTTCCCATACGTTTGTAGTAACAAAGTACACCTAAGTTCTAATCTGCAGTTTGGATAGGTAATATCTTGATGAGCTTTTTTTGGTTACATTTTCAAAGACCACAGCTTTGCAATCTGGTATCATCAAATAGAGGAATTGTTCCAAATTGATTTCAGTGCTGCAGGTGAATTTACAATGTTCACAATTATTGTTCCATTTATAACTTAAACCAAATAGTTAATTGATATTTACATCCTCTTCCTCTAATAGTCCTAGCATTACCATTAAAAAATCTTGAGCATCCTGCTGAACATTTTGAGAAAACACTACTAGTTCAGTACAATACTCTACCTTTTAACACCTTTATGCAGCTCTGTTGGTGTTAACTTGCCTGTCTTTGGCTCCATACAATCTATATCCTGAAATGGATGTATACTTTGGATGACAATTGACTCAAAAACATTTTAAACCTTGAAGTGGTTCTGGAATAGGAACCAGTATTGAATTGTCATGCACAGCTCTAGCTGGCATTTTATTATCCTCCAATTTATTGTAACAGTACTTACATATAACTTACTGTGTGGACAAAACAATCGTTCCTCTACAAATAAGTACACAGCAAACTTTTGCCAGTCATCATTATATTCTTTTTCAATTTTTACATACATGTCTTTTTTTTTTTTTTTAATCCTCATCACGCAAAGTTTTGAATAAGAGAGCTTTTTCTGCCGGTCTGTTGTTACCACGGCCCTTCCCCGGCACACTAGAACACTTCTATTTCCTGTGTGGGGGTATCCTATTGGCCATCAGGCATCTCATACGTGACTTGCCCATGAAAGTTGGAACCTGTACCGTCATCTCTCAAAACTTAGCTGTTGCTGCGCTTAATCATTGGACTTTATTAGGTCGCTATCACAACAAAGTTAACACATTTTCTCAGACCAATACTGTTCCCAATTATTCCAAAATACTAATCTTTTGCTAGGTACCCCAGCTCTATCCAACAGGTTTATTCTAAGCACTGAATTCAGCCATTCGTCTTCTCTAGGTGACAAAGGATTTACCCATTTAATACAGATCTCACGCCTAGCAACTAGTATCAATAAAAAGAGTAGGTTTCTTTGTTTTTTACTAAAGCCGTATCTTCCGCTATCGTCTATCTTCACCCCAAACTGTATTTCTTGATGGAATACCTCTGAAAGTACCGTACCCACTTTTTTCCTGTAGTTTTGAAGCTGGGGGCACTGCCAGAACATGTGGATGTCATCGGCCCGTTCTTCACCTCATTTGGGGCATTTCTTCACCCCTCCTTTTTTCAATTTTGACAACTACTTGGGTGTCCAATATGCTCTATGTAGAGTAAATAGATAGTTCTTTTTGAGAGGTGCAGATTTAATAACATCCCCACACGCAGCCGGAGATACTTGCCATATTAAAGATATATCCAGCGACGGCAGCGCCTTCCCCTAGATCTCGATGGGTAGGGTGGATTCCTCTCGTCCTTCATTGATAAGCGCCCAATACCAAAATGCTACCTCTTTCTTCCTGATTTCCCCTTGGAATTTCGAGTCCAGTTCTGAGTTTCCTACCCTGTCTTTTTCCAAGGATTTAACCCAACTCATAAGTTAGTAATGTTTAATCTTAGATAAAGCCCCATTAGACAGTGCTGACAGTCGATCACAGTCAACAATGGTGGACCCAGTCAGTATTTGTCCCCATTCCACTACTCCGCCTTGTTAGAACCGGGGTCTCTAGTTGGCAGGGAGATGCACCCTATTCCAATTAGGGACCACCGCTTCTGACAGGGTAGCTTGGCACAGATCAGGAGGGCTTAACTTCAGAGGCAATGTGTAAAGTATTTGTGCAACACATACCAACAGCACACAGTGCAACACGCACAACAGAAAAAGACACTCCACCAATGAGTTATAAAAATAAAAGTATCTTTATCTCAGTTTCAGGCAAGATCAATCATCAGATAAATACAGTTTCCAAGCAAGGTTAGATCAATAAAAACGAAATGCACATATGCTCAGGAGTTGCCCTGTGCAGTATAACCATAGTCGAGATGTGCAGGTTCAGGGAGTCGCTCAGGACAAGAGTCCCGCAATCCCCAGTTCAGTCTTAGGTAGGGGGGAGAAAAGTCCTGTAGGAAACAGTTGTGGGCTCCCAAAAATGTAATCCTTTGGTGTGGGCCCTGTCTACTGTGTGCAGGGCCTCTCACACTATTTGTCCTGGTTAAATTACTGCCATAGGGGTTGAGGCCGCCAGCGCTAATCAGCTCCCACCGCCCGTAGGACAGTAATGCAGCCAATGCCCGTGTTAGTATACCACTGAGGTCAGTCACGGGGCCCCGGTACCGCAATGCCTCTAAATTCGTGTACGGGCTGTGACCAACATGGGCGGTAAGGGGACAGTGCCGGCCTTAAGAAATGCCTCCCAAGCAGAGTCACCAATCGGGTACTTGAGCCCAGTCTCGAACCCACAGCCTGCCGTTGCCAACCAATGTCCCAAGTGAAGCAGTTCACGCGGACCCGCCAATCAAACAGGTGATCCGCCGGTGAGTTTGCGCAATCCCCGGCCCGCAGCTCGCGCCCCGCCTGAACTTCCACTACACTCAGGAGGTCAGCGCATAGCGTTACCTGAGGTTGGAGGGCGAGCCAGGCACTGTCAGGGAACTCTCCTTTTCCTCTGGGGCACTCGGACCTTGGCGCAGCTGCACGGGAGCGGAGCAGGAAAGCCCTTCCTGTTTGTAGCACCGCCTCGCTCCGTGACGAGCCCCTCATAGCCAGGCAACCCCCCCTCGCTGCAGCACCAATCCCAGCACGGCCCTGCTCTGACGTAAGCGGGGCAGCGTGCGGGATTCCCGAGTCTCCCAGGCCGGCAGCGGTGATACTAGCAGCGGTTGTGGAGCGGCTGAACTCAGGCTCATGGCGGTGATGTCGAGAGGCAATTTAAGTGACGATCCTCTCGCGCAAGGAATGTGACAGCCCAGCAGTAGTTTGGATGCACTTTCCCGTGGCCAGTGGTGGCGAATTTACATGCGCAGCTCTTCCTTCGGCAGTCGCCGGTCACGGGCACACAGCGCTCCTTTGCCACAGCGCTTCTCAGTTCAAATAATGCCCTCACAGCGCGATCAGGTCCCAGGGCAGCGGCGGTGCTTTCTGCTGCACAGCGCTTCGCTTCTCAGCACTACACAGATGTGCTCAGATCTCAGGGAGACGGCGACGAGTTAGGCTAACAGCGCTTCCTCCTCACAGCTCAATTAGGGTCCCCAGGCGGCAGCAGTGATTCCCAGCGCTGCAGGGTGACCTATGGAAAGATGACAGATTGCTATTGTCCTTCTAGTTCCGTGCTGCAGCTGAGCAGGTCCACAAGCTGCAGGGACAGTCCTTGGTGGTTTTACTGTCCTGGTGATCCCAGTGCCCTGGGGATCAGTCCTTGTGGATGTTGTGGAGACACTCCGGAGATGTTGCTCCAGTCCCCTCTTTGCAGGGTCAGATCAGCAGGCAGTAGGGCGGCTCAGCAACCACAGGGCAGCAGTTCCTAGGAACAGTCAGCTCCAGCAGAGTGGCAATCCTCCTGGTGCAGCAGTCTGTACTCCAGCAGAGTTTTGTCGTGGTCCAGCAGTGTAACAAGAATGTGAGGCCAGGACCCTCCCTTATATTTCCTGCAGTCTAGTTGCTGGAAGGTCGTAGAAGTCTCTGGAAGGGTCTGGGGGCAGGGGGTTTCTGGAAGAGTCCAGGGAGTTCTGGGATGTTCCCTGCCTTCCCTGACCTGGCTGTCACAGTGACGAGATACAGGGCCGTTAAGGCTCCGGTGGGCAGCCATTCACAGCCCCTTCAAGGGGAGAAGGTGCGAATCACCACTCCCACCTCCCAACCCATGCAGCTATCAGTGTGTAGAGGGGAGGGGGGAGTCTGCAGTGCCCAGACTAAGTGTAGGCAGAAAAATATCCACTTTCTAAAAGTGGGATTGCTAAAGGAGTAGTGCCCAAACCCCATATATCATTGGAAAGGGTTCCCCGCCCCGAGTCCAACAATACCAAACATGACAGCCTTATTAGGTCCCTGTCAGAAATTATCCCATAAGGGGGGGTTCCCAATGTTAGCCTATGGAGGGTTAAGCCTCACTGCAGTAGCAGGGGCTTGTGGCAGATATGCCAGCATCACAATGTTTTAGGGTGAGAGCACCTGCACCTCAGCACTGTTTAGCAGCGGAGAGGCGTCCAGAGGCCTAAGTCCAACAAAAAGGTACGGTGAAAATGGGAGGCACAAGAGCAAAAATGTAGGGGGAGACCACCCTAAGGCTGACAGGTCCAACATGCCTTCTCTTAGTGGTACTGATAACGCGTACTTCAGACATTCCGGCATTCCAGGCGAGTCCCAAATTGGGGCATGTTGACAATAATAGGGGATCTTCCACAAACACCTTATCTGAGCCCACAGTCTAATAGCCGCTCCCAACATTTTTAATGTAACTTTTTTGAAGAATTTTGTATGGCTAAATTTGTATAAGAAGTGACTTCCTTCTGGACCTATCATTGCTTGCATATAACCAGTGAAAGAGCCGTAGTCCTTGAATAATACTCTAAAATGTTTTCAATGAAACGCCCTATAGTATTGGAACAGGTCCGGCTTGGCTATTCCTCCATGTTCCTGTTTTCTCCTTATCTTCTTCCACGAAATTCTAACTCCCTTCAATGCCCAAATAAAACTACTGATTTTACCCTGCATTTTACTAATCCATTCTTTCTTAAATTCAAGTGGTATCGAGTTAAACACATACGTAAATTTAGGTAAAATCATCATCTTAACCAGATTAGAATGGCCTAAAAAAGACAAAGGGATACTCTTCCGTGCGTTTAGCAGTTTTTTGAACTCTGTTTGAGTTTTATTAAAATTAATTTACGCAATCCTCTTAACCTCTCCCACCAATAAAATCCTTGGTATCTTATTTGATGTTTTACCAGGGGGTCATCACTCTGAGTATTCCAACACATGATCTCAGTCTTTTGCTGGTTTATCTGATAACCTGATAGGTTACCAAACTTCTACAGTGTTTGTTATTCTAGGGCGAGAACCATTCAAATCATCTGTGAATACCATTAAATAGTCCGCGTAGACTGCGACCTTTTTCACCCAATTCCTAAACCTAAAGGGGGATATGTGTGGGTTTGATCTCAAGGCACTGGCCAAGGGCTCTATATAAAAGTTAAACAATAGGGGAGAGAGAGGGCACCCCTGTCTAGTACCTCTTTCTATATATATCTTTTCCGTAAGGGACCCATTAACCAGTACACATGAGGGTGGGGATCTATATAGAGCTTTTACTGCTCTTACAAAGTTACTACCCAACTTATAAGCCTCCAGGGTATTGTGTAAAAAACTCCAACTGACTCTATCGAAGGCCTTGCCGGCATCGAAGTTGATTACCGATAGGGGAAGTTTCTCCTCAGCCGCCAAGTCTATTGCGCCAATTAATTCGTGGGTGAGTTCCTGAATCTGTCTACCTCTTATAAAACCTTTCTGGTCTTCATGAATTAGACAACCTGCCCATTTCCCCAATCTCTTTGCTAATAATTGCGTAAAGATCTTATAGTCGCTATTTAACATTGAAATGGGTCTGTAGGACTCACATAGTTTAGGGTCTTTCCCAGGCTTTAATATAATACAAATAGTTGCTTCACTCCAGGACTTAGGAGGTTCCTGTCCTCTTATAAATATGTCATTGAATAAGCTAGTAAGTCCAGGCACAAGTTCCTCTTTCAAAACCTTGTAGATTTCATTGGGCAAAGCATAAGGCCCAGCCGCCTTAGCAGTTTTTAAACCTTTAACTATCTCTTTTACTTCTAATTCAGTGATCTCTGCATTTAGTTCTTCCCTTTGCTCTTCTGACAGAGTTTGCTTTACCCAGCAGTTCAGATAATCTTTAATTTGATCCTCACTATTACACGTATCCTCTTTATATAATTCTCAAACAAAACCATAAAAGGCTCTCTTGATTTCCGAATCTTCTATAGAAGGTTGACTTTTATCCACCTCTTGGATACTCAAAATCTTGTTACGGTTTAGGTCAGTCTTTGTTTTCCAAGCTAAAAGCTTACCACACCCCTCAACATATTGATAGTGGGCAAGTTTACTTGCCTCCCATTTTCTCTTGATTCGAGTGTCCAAGATATTTACTAGTTTCCTTCTTTTGTTGACTAATTCACCAGTAAATATTTCCACATTAGCAGCTAAGGTTTCCTCCCTAATACTCTTCTGAAGTCTTTGTATTTCTCCCTCTAAGCTCTCTATTTCCTCTTTGTTCATCTTGTTACGGTAGGCTGCTAAACTAATCAGCTTCCCCCTGAGTACCGCCTTATATGCATCCCACCTAATCTGGCAGGAGGTCCCCTCCAAATTTAACTGGAAGTAGGATATAGTTTCTTCTTTAAGGTCCTCAGGTACCTTAGCGTCTAGAAGCAATACCTTATCTAGAGTCCACCTTGGCTGAGGTTGCAGACTATGGAATTCAAGCTCCATCAATACTGCAGAGTAATCCGAAAGGTGTTCTGGGAGATGTCTAACCTTTTTTACTTCACCCCTAATGATTTATCAATGAAAAAATAATCATTTCTAGAGGAATGGCCCAGTTTTTTATTCTTAAACATGAACAGGTGAGATTTTTCACCTTTCTTTCTCCATATATCAATTAAACCTAAGTCATCCTGGTAAGTCTTAACCCAACTCCACATTTTTGGTAGAGTGGAGAATTTTTTTGGGGGGCTCCTATCTTGTTTGGGGTCAATTAGTATATTAAAATCACCCCCAAGAATGAAACACCTAGGAACGTCCAAGAGGTATGCATAGAGGGCCTCTAAAGCTGAAGGGTCATTTATGTTTGGTCCGTAATACCCTGCTATAGCCAGTGATCTTCCGTCCATACGTATATCAATCTTGTACATTTCAATGATAGCTTTCACTAACCTTTTAAAAAGAATGATTAATTTATCCCCTTAACGCAACATGCTTGATCAGTACAAATGAAAAACTCCACCCAGCGCTGAGTTTCCATTATGTCCTCCCACTCTGCTTTTAAGAGATGAGTTTCTTGGAGAGTTATTATGTCACACCTTTGGTTTCTAAGATACTCTAAGATCCTTTGCCTTCTAGCTCTTAATCGTAAACCATTCACATTCCAAGTGAGGATATTAACTCCCATACTCTAAGATGATGATTTCGCTTCTACATATAACTTTTTTTGAATCGGAGCTGTTTTTTTGGTTTTATTTCTCCAAATGCTCCCACAGCCTTAGTACGCCATATTATACATACCCTGTGCCCACCCCACCCACTGTCCTCACCCCCCCAGAGAGAACCCTACCTTTATCCCTTGGCAGGTCTATCCCGCCTCTTTGAGATCTCTACTCCATGGGCATATTAAACTTTGTGTGCCTTTATCTTATTTATCAGTGATTCTACCTCTTTAGCTTCCCTCAAATTGTGCATCTGGTTGTCCCACATAATCCTCAATGATGCCAGGAACTTCATTTGTACTGTAGCTCCCAGTGTCTTCAATTCCTGCATGTATTGACCTAGCTCCCATTGTCGGTCCTGTGTCGTCTTTGATATATCAGATCTTATTCGGAAAGACCAGTCATTCTTTTTATGAGATCTTGCTCTTATTTCTTATCTCAGAATTCTTTTCCTTTATTGCATAGGTCCTGAAGTTGACTAAAATCTTCCTTGGGTTCACCCTATTTTTACCTTTCCCAAACTGGTCTCTGTGAGCCCTTTGTATGTCCTCATAGAGAACCTTAGTTTCGATCCACGGGAAGGTTTCTTTCAAAAGGTTTACCACCGAGTTTTTTATATCGTCTCCCTCCTGACCTTCTGGAATATTCAGGAGCCTCAAATATTTTGTCTAGACTGGTTTTACAAAGACTCAATCTTCCCTCTTAATTCTTTCTCACTGGCTTGCAGGACCCTCATATCCTGTTCATTGGTCATGATCTTTTTGTCCATTTCTTCCACAGAGGCCTCAACTGTACTAACCCTTTCCATAATTGAGTTCATCTTAGTTTCTAAAGCCCCGCAGACTCCCTGAATTCTAAGCTGGTTTATTTCAGATGTAGCAAAACTCAAAACTCAACCTCATCTCTGTAATCAGAGTTTCCATTAGATTGTCCACAGATTTAGCTCCATCTAGCGAATGTGAGCCCATTACTGGTAATTCCTCACCCACTCCATTCTCTCCCAAAATCACAGGAGAGGTGAACGCACCATTACTAATATCTTTGTCATGTTCTAGGTCTATCAGACCTTCAAAACGAATAGCACTATGTGGGATGCCTGCCATTAATCCATCCTCTGCCATTGTATTTTTTAGTATGTGCTCAATATTAACTGTCTTCTGTCTGTCTGTCTTCTGTGGGCTTGGCTCTTTTGATTCTTTTAATTCTTTAGCAAGGGATTGCCTAACTTTAAAGTACGTACAAAGGGAAGGAGTGATTTTAACTTTTTTTGTCGCAGCCTTGGCCCGGATTGACACTATAGTAGACTCCACGATTTGTGCTGGGGACACAGCCTTAATTATTTCTTTATCACTCTGGAGTGGTTACAGTGTTCTGGGGGTGTTCTACTGCAATCGTTAAATTATCTGGCAAATTCCTGCTTCTCAAGCAGTATCTTATCCCCCTCCTAGGCGAGGTCTCTTGCACTAACTCTTTTGAGATACCTGTGTTTTTATTCTTTTTCAGGCCCTTGCTTTGAACCAAAATTTGAGATTTTATCGCACTACCCCCCCTGTTTGCTTCACTTACTCTGTTGGTTTGTATTGCGCCTCTCGGAGTTCAAGTCCGTCCCTTCTTGGTGGAGGTAGCAAGTTTGGTTCCCTTGATTGAACCTGCTGTGTCCGCCAAGATTTTTCCCCTCCGCCAGTGTTCTTGCTGCTGGGGCTGAGAGTAACCTTTGCCCGGAAGAAAACTCTTGCTGCCGCCTTCCTGCTCTCCTGCAGGACTAGACCAGCCTTAGCCCATGCTGAGCTTGTGCTGAGGCTCCGATCCCCTCCCAGATCCTCTAGCGGCACCGCGTCAGCAGGGGGGCCGGGAGACGGAGTCCGAGATCGTGCCCGAGTGCCGCCTTTCAAACCGCGTTGTGCCGCTGAGAGAGGTGGGGAGGGAAAAAGCTTGTTTACCGGGGTGACAAGGGACATGCTATGAGCCTAGACGACATCCGGAAGCCTTCAGAGAGTAAGTTAACTATTTTACAGGCAAAACCTTATTTCATGCTCAGAAACTACCCATAGCCGTAGAGAGCTCCAAATCGGCGATCCTATCTGGCCGCCATGTTCTCTCGAGTTTCGCAGCCAATTTCTTTTTTTTTTTTTACATGCTGGTCAACAGTTTGTATTTCAATCTTGAAGTGAGTGTGTGGACAACATATACAAACATACTCTGGTTTTTCAGAGCACATTGTGTTAAATGTTGTAATCTCTTCAAAGCTATCAGCTATAATTCCTGTTCCCTTTACTGCAACTCCTCTTGTTATTAACTCTTAATTTTCCATAGAGTCCTGTTCTGGACAAAAGAAATGACACTGCACATCATCACAAACCTTTCTTACCTCTGCCACAATACCATGGAAAAGTGCTCTATTCATTTATCCTAAAGATAAAGCAGTAATGTTCACATAGTACAACCTCCTAACTAAACTTTGCATTGTTGAGAGGTGTACAGCTTACATCCTGAAATGATGAAAGGTGCTTTGTCACACTATCTTTGCTAAACAGGATACTGAGTGTACCTCCAAATTTGTATACTTTCTAACCTTGCAAGAATCAAATCCTTGTAAAGTATTTAGGGGCATATCATCTAGGCGGCGCTATAAAATTATAGCTGCTTTTACGTCTGTTTTCGGCCGAAAAGCGGTGATATTTTTATCGCTTTATCAGCAAGGTCACGCTATCGCGTGAATCCTTGCCTCAGCGCCCTATCCCTGAACACCCAGCTTTTCATCTCTAATGAGATGCAAAGTGGGCGTTCCTTTCCAAAAGAACATGAGAAATGTCGCTAACCAACATTGCTCCTATTATCTAGCCTCACACTAACCTGCAGAGCGATAAGAAAAGAAGCGCTAACCTCGGTTAGCGCTACTTTCCTTACGCCTGCTTTTCATCTGACTTAGCCATGATATCCAATGGAATGTGGATATCATGGCTGAGTCTGCCCTGCCCTTTCAACAAGCTAACGCCAAATGTTATGTGATTATCGCTGGATTTCCAGCGATAATCGCACATTTGGCAGCTTGCATCTGGAATTTTATCGCTGTTGAGATAAGTTGCTGATAGAACGCTATCTCAGCGATAAAATTCAGCATTAGCCGGCGATAATTATCCTCGTGCTAAGTGCGCTGAGTGATAATTATCACCGGCCCTTGATGATATGCCCATTATTTTGTGTTTTGAACTTCACCTTAGAAAGATATGTAGAAATGTTCTTAGTATATCAATGGATTACTGTCAAATACTACAAACACTACTACAATACCATTTGTATAATGGCCCGACTACACCTTCCCTGTATCTGTTCTCTTTAACTTGTTCTACATTTCTAGATACCATCACCTCTTTCGCTTTAGGAGTGCCATTCTTCATTTCACATTATCATCCTCTTTCAATAGCATGAACTAATGTGTTTTCTGAAGATAGCTTTCTTCATAAAAGAAAGAATCTGTAGTGAAAATATGGATCCATTTTCCACTAAAAGCTGTACAAAAGTAACTTCTATTTTGTCAAGAGTCTTCAACTTGTTCTTTCTGTTTTATTGCCTCTGTCCTTCTTCTATACTTCTTCATACTTCTCAATACATTAACAACCACTCTACTTTGAAACATCTTGGCTCTGATTTCCTTTAACTGCTACTATCTCCTGGTTAAGGTGTGTCCATCTTTGTAACAGTCTTTCCTGTTCTTGTAATTTAGATTTTGTCCTCTCATAGCTTGGTTTTTATTTACATTATTTTAAAATCTTTGCAGGTGTCCAGATATATTTTTAAGATATCACTTTGTCCTCTTACAAGTAGCTGTTTATTCTTTCACCACTTTTTCTGCATTTTTCCTCATTTGTATGTCAGTTCTGCAGGTATACTGTAGTTATTTCTGTTGCTTTTTTCTCTGATCTTTTGTAGGCACTCTAACTGTTCTGTAAAAAAATAAGTATATTTACATTTTTACTCTAGCCAATGTACCAACTACTTAACTACTGACTTCACATAATAATGTTATATTCCATATAGTTACCATAATATAGGCTCCGGTAACTTCATTACCCTTCACCTCTATTCTTCCCTACTTTACACATATAACAGTTTACAAGGACTGACCTTTTACCTAGATACGACACTGCATTCAGAACACAGGTTTTCCCTAGTTCAAAATCTCATACATTATGCATGAGGATTCACAGAAGCACAGCAGGACTACCATCTCTTGTATAATATCTATGTATAAAGTTCATGTCCGACGTCATCCTTAGGCTGACACAGTAATACAGTGAGGTAGGATCCCTGGGGAGACTCATGGGTGTATATACATCACATCTTGCTAAGACAGGGAGAGGAGACCGAGACTTCCCAGCCGACATACTGACAATAGATGCTGAGGTTCCTGCATGCAGACACTCCAGCTCGCAGTGGTCTAACATCCCTCGCGGAGTGTCCAACTCAAGACCAAGACGGATTCCCACAGTCTCTCACTTCAGGTAATAGGGTTGACTAAATCCTAGAGGGATTCTTGGCTTAACACCTATACACATGCCAGGTACATGTAGGTACATCTAGTTAGGAAGGCATCATAGGAGTATGCATCTTTTTATCATGTGTTTCATATATGTATTCATGATTATTTTAAGATTGTAGTACTGCTAATCATTTATATCTTATACTGTCTAACGGTGTTGCAGCTCATCTATTCTACACCAGAATAACAACTGTTCAATAAATACTTATTGCAAATGCCCAGCCTGTTTATTCTGTACATCTCTCTGAGAAGAAACTAAGTAGGCATGAGTGACTGAGCAAAAAGTAGTATATTGTTTCCACGGTCCTGAGGGATCAGGGTTGTAATGTTCAGTGGTTGCCGAGAACAATTCTCTTCTTGGTAAGAGGAGATCCTAGTGGCACTGTGAGCTAGTTGGTACAAAAGGCCAACATACCCGTTGGGGGTGTTCAGAGTCAGTCTGTCACCAACCCTACAGTGTATGCTGTCCAAACGTGCAGATCCTGTATAACTATTATAGGAGCTACACGACAATACAAAAATAGTTTTAATGTTATGTTGTAGTTTTAAATCTACAGATGAATCTAGCTATATAACTACATTCACTTACTTCAATATTTCAAGCCCAAAGCAAAACACAAAACGTTTTTTATTAGTTACCTTTTAACATTATTGCACCCTCTCCTACAACATAGCTGCACCATATCTCAGTTCTCATATATACATGGTGAAAGGCCAGTTTATCCCTTCTGTAGTAACATTTTAAATGAACATCAACCAACGTGTAGAAGTACATACAGTGTTTCAACAGTGTAAATCCAAAAACACCACGTAAGAGCTATTTGTGTGCCTCTCTACCAATGTGCCACTGGTGTATTTAGTATCTCAATATTTTTCTACATTAAACATTTGCTAAATCGTGCATATCCAAATCTTCACATTAATCTCTATCAGAGCATATAGCTCACTAATTCTTCTGAGTACATGAAAAGAGTGTGTGACAGGTTACATATATAATTCACCAGATAGTTCTAAAAGACTACATATTCCTCACTAAAACTTGTAAATACATGTGTTTATGGTTGAATACATGAATACTCCCTGGATGATTAGCTGAGTGTATTGGTAGTGCTTAGGTCATTACCTGAGGATACACGTAGTGCCTGGATGATTACCTGAGTATGTGAAAACTCCATGGGTCATTCCATATCTGCATAGTTACTACCTGCATGTTTGCATGAGTATATCAATACTGTGTGGGTATTTGGATGAGTTCATGAGTAGTGCCTGAATAATTAGAAAAGTGCATCACTAAGGCCTCAATTATCCAATAAATACATAGATAGTGGTTGGATAATTAAATGAGTGCAACTCTAGTGCCTCAATGATTGTAGGAGTGCATGCATAGTTTATAGGTTATTCATAGAGTGCATAGATAGTGCATATGTGATTGTTTAAGTGCAAGCATAGCACCTGGCAGACTGGATGAGTTAAGGAGTAGTGTTTTAGTGATTGGATGAGTACATGGCTGCTGCTGATGTGTGTTTTTGGTTGAATGAACAGGTAGTGCCTGGCTATTTAGATAAGTACATGTATAGTCCATTGTTAAAGTCTGAGTGATTGTATGAAAGCAAGTCCACTACTGGTGTGATAGTATTAGTGCAACATTATTGCATCAGTAATTGAATTAGTGCATAGGTACTGGATGGGTTATAGGTTCACTGCAATGGTGCTGCCAACGTGATTGGATGAGTGCACAGGTTGTTCCTCAGTATTTGGATGAGTGCATTGGTTGTAAGTGGGTATTTGGATGAGTGCATGGGTTGTGCTTGGGTATTTGAATGATTTCAAAGGTACAGCCTTCTTGGTGATTGTATAGATGAATGGTTAGTGCCTGGGTGATTAGATGAATGCATGGGTAGTGCCTTCATAGTTCAATGACTAAATAGTGCCTGCGGGATTGCAAGAGTCCATATGTAGTGCCTGGGTAATTGAATACGTGCGTAGACAGTGCATAAGTGATTTGATGAATGCCTTATTAGTGACTAACTGATTGGATGAGTGCCTGTTTAGTGTCTGGCTTACTGTGAAAGTACCCCCATTGCTGTTAGATACATAACAGTTGTGACTATATCTATGGCTCGTTTAAGTGCTCCTGTCAGTATGAAACTACCTGTTTTAGTGTACCTATCCTTGTCTACTGAGCTATGTGTGAGTGTAGTCTAGATATCACAATTGATATATAATTGGATTCATGGCTCACTAGGAGCATACATTGCTCTGTTACTCAGTGTGCTCTTGCATCAGTCAGTTTCTAAAACTGAAAACAACAATTCTCACTTTTTCAAAGCACAAAATATTTTCTTAATTGCACACATATATTATTTCTCAAATATTTCTTGTGTCTTTAAAACACAATAACTCTCAAGAGACATTCTACACTATTAACCCCTCAATTTTAAACAGAGCATGTTTAAAGAAATGCATCACCTCACCATATACATTTTCAACAGCCTTAAAGAACATAGATCACCATGTAAATATATATGTCATTGATAATCGATACACACCTTTGGACCATCTTTTCAAAAATATATAGTTCTCTACATCATTAAGTAAACTTAAGACTCTCATCGTACATATAACTTTCTGCAGCCAGAATAACCCTATCTCACAATCTAAACATGTGCAAACTGGTCATATTAGTTAAAAACCACATTGACAGACACTTACTAATACATGCCTAACAAGTATTACTACTTTATAATTCATATACAGGCACAGCACATTTTCTTAAATAATGTGACTAAAAGTACTACAGTTCCCAGAATGCAAATAACGTAAATCTGTCCGTTCTGAACATGATGCCCAGACATTTAAAATTGTCATTTTTGAAAGGCATTGCTCATGGTAACTTTCAACAGTACTTACATCTTAAACACCACCCTCTGCCAGATACAGTTCATCTGATATGTGTCTTTTTAGATCACTGTGATACTCTTTTTAATCAGACTCCCATATACATCTTGAATTCTAATGCACATTTTAAATAATTAAAAACTTATATACATACCAGTGAATTGAGTTCGTAGATTATATTGTTGCTTTAGCTCTTTCTGGCTAGTTTTGACACTGTTAAAATTTGTAAAAACAAAGCACAGGAATGCTACACCATTCTCATGGAAAGCACTTATAAAATGGCAACCTCTTCAATTTTCCACTTTATGATCAAGAGAAAGGCTGCAAATTAAATCATATTTTCTATTTCAGATTACAGTATCTCCACTTGTGAATAGTTAGGATCTGTTAAACCTTTCCTTCTCTTTCAAAACGAGGTTCCTGTTTTTGCGTGTCCGTGATGTTTTCTCATTCACCACGGAGTAATCGTGAAAAAAATGGGAGTTCTAAATGGTATTTACCTTCAGTTTTTTTTAAATTTAAATACAGCACAACAGTTTTTTACATAGTCCTGAATCGAAAATTAAAGTTTGCCATTACTTAAATTGTGTTACAACTTCTCAACCTTAATTATTTCTCTTTTTTGTCTCTTTAACACCCTTCCCCCAACACACTTTTAGCTCAGTGTACCTAGCAACCCAGTGGAACCAGTAGGTCACATGTTCAGAGCACATTCTAGAAGGAACATGCTACTTCAAAAAGAGATACAGCAGATGTGGTTTACTCCACAAAATTCAAAAGCATATCCATGTCTGTATCAGATTTGTTTTTCAAAGAACAGCAATAATAGGACTTCTTGCTAATGCATCCAACATACTAACTAATTTTATTCACTTACATGCTGACAGCATCCAATTATATATATATAATCATGAATATGTAACATGTTTAATTTAAGAGGCGTTTCCAATGTGTCTGATGACACCGATGAAGGCGACCAGCCAAAACGCATTTGTTTGTCCGAGTTAAAGAATAAAATGTGTAACTATTATCCTGGAATTGCAGAGCAAAGAAAAATTATACACAGGTACACCCCCATGACTGAGGCACCCACCCACCGCCGCTGCAACGTAACTAAGGAATTGACGAGGAGAACGGAACCGCAATAAACGAAGATTTGGTCGACTGCAATCGAATGTGACATCAACGCGACCGTTATAACGTGCGGTAAGCCATTGTGTATGTATGCGTGGCAGAGGATTGAACAGTGGCACGGCGTGGGGGGAAAGAGGCAATAACAATTGAAACATACAGAGTATTTAAAGAAGAAAATGTTCTGCTAATCAGAATGCCGTGAGGCGCCCCTCAACATTTAAAAAAAATGGACATCAGGAGATACAGCCAATGGGCAGGCAGAATTAAGAGCTTTGACGAGCACTCTATACTCCAAATTTAAAGCGCTGGAATGTCTGTATGAAGGAGAAATCCGCAAGTGGTGGGGGGCTACCTCCCTACAAAGTTACATTGACGAGAACAGAGTCCCAAGGGGGCTTCGCATCTATACAGTACCGGAATACGAAAACCCCGACCAGCTATTGTTGCAGGAGTGGGAAGAGCACACTGCACAATCGGGTCAAGGAATGTTATTGATCCTTGTAAGATTTGCATGAAGTTGTAGGGGTAAAGCCTTCCTTGAGATAAGCAAACTGGAAGATGAAATATCGCAAGATGAGGACAAAGAAAAACAGATGGAACTTAAGGAGCTCATGAAAAAAAGGCTCAAAACATATGAACAGACAATAAAACAGCGTAAACAGGAAACATTTGAAAGGGATGAAAAGGATTATGCTCTGGGTAGAGTATTGACATTCGCCAACAAATTTGACATTCCAAAGAAGGAACTGTTACTGAGACAAACAAATTAAATTGTGGGACCCAGAGATACTTCCGAATCAGATGTTACCGACAATGAAGCGGCCAATGAAGATATAGGCAATGAACCAGCAGCGCAACTTAACAAGACTTCTTTTCACGAGGAATTTCGATTAATACGTCAAGCCTGGCAAAAAGGGACCAGGGGCAAACCACCAGACCCAAAATCACAAGGCAAACAAGGAGAGGCAGCAGTGGGCGCAAAAAGCAACAGGCAACGGCCGGTGACAAGAAGCAAACGATCGAACAAGAAGAAGCAATATCAGAGACTTTAACCGTCATCAACCTAACTCCAAAAATCCAAAACGGAAGAACAGGTATTAAGGCTCGGCCTCACTATTTGTCCAAACAAACAATTGGAATACACCAAAACACGTATCGACTTGTTTAGGTTCACGTGAAAGTTAAAACTGCATACATTCTTCAAACTTAAACCTGTAGTCAGTCGCCCTAAGAAAAGAATTGGTGAAAATTGCCTACGGATATTCTTATTGGTAAAGACCTGGAGACTATGCAAATCTTGGAAAGTCGCTCTACTGAACATGAAGTGCCAGCGATTACGACTATGAATACCCAACAACAGATTTCCACAATAGACATTGAAAAAAGCAGTGGAAATAGCCCTTTCAAACCTGTTTCTCAGTTTTTTCCACAAATGCCGAGCGACACCATTGATACATTCGCGGAAGCAAGAGACACAACAAGAGTAACTTTAACAAGGAACAACATGTTGCACTGACCAACCTTTGCAATGACAAAACATTAATAATTAAACCCTCCGATAAAGGAGGCAATAATGTGTTGCAAACACAAGAGCAATATGAATTGCAGGCATTTAGACAGCTACAAGAAGAAAGCTGTTATCAAAAAATCACACCAACTGTGTACCATGAAAGTATTAAATCATATCATGTATTGATAAAAAAAAGTGGTACGAGAAGGGGATGTTAAACACAGATGAGTTTTTATATCTACGGTGTACAGAACCTATAACTCCAACTTTTGACGACCTATAGTTTCCTCACAGGGCAGTCTTGTGGAGCATATGTCCATTTTTACCGACTACTTTTCGGCGCAAGAGGTAATAAAACTATCTTCCTACATTCGGGATACAAAGGACTTCCTGAACTCCATAAAAAATGTCAAGTGGGAAAATGATTTTCAGATGATGGCACTTGACATATCTGCTTTGTATACGTGTATTGTGCAAAAGGATGGCCTGAATCACCACTCATGTACTTGGAACACAATAGCATGTTACTGGAATTTGTTGATTTTTGTCTTACCCCCAACATATTTTTGTTTCAGAATCAACATTACAAGCATTTGTCCGGAACAGCGATGGGCACCTGCTGCGCCCCAAGCTATGTAAACTTGTTCGTAGGCTGGTGGGAGGAGCAGGTGGCCTGGTCCAATGACAATCAGATTTGGTTGGATCACATTGTAACATGGTACCGTTACATCGATGATCTCTTTATAATAAGAGGGGATCATCACAGTCAGATCATGCTTACATCGATCTACTTAATATTAACAATGTCAATTTGAAGTTTACAGGAGGAGTCAGCAATACATCGATACATTTCTCGGATCTTGAAATGTATGTTTCAGAAGCTGTCTTGGGGACGAGACTTTAAAGAAAACCCACTGCGGGCAATTCTATATTGCAAGCAACCAGCAACCATCCCCACAAGCTCATCAGTAGCATACCATATGGTGAGCTTTTGAGGATCAAACGTAACAACACGAAAGACAGTGACTTCCAACAGGCCGCCAGGGAAAGCATAGCCAGATTTAAAAAAAGAGGGTATAACAATCGGACTCTGGAAGAAGCCTTCAAGAGGGTGAAATTGACTTCCAGACAGGACATGTTAAAAACTACCCCCACAAATAGAGAAGAAAAAGTTGGATTCAGAATGATCACCACTTTTTCTGAAAATGCGGAAGAGATCCAGAGGATAATGCGAAAAAACTAGCATATACTTCAGACAGATTAGGTCATCAGCCAGGACATCCCAGCCCATCCACTACTTACTTTTAGAAAAGCAAGGTCTCTCAGCAATAATCTGGTACACAGTCACTTAGAAAAAGAGGCTATAGCGCCTCTAAATAAACTAAGGGTTTTTTATCCCTGTGGTAAATGCAAGGCTTGTGTAAAGAGTAAAAGAACACTGTCTTATATGATACCTGGTCTTGCGAAACCAAAAAACATTACCAAGTTCATGACTTGTACCACTTCCTACACGGTCTATTGTTTGATGTGTCCCTGTGGTTTGAGATATATATAGGAAGCACCATTAATCCAACAAAGGTCTTCATTTTAGAACACATGTGGACCATCACTAATAAAGACATCTCATATCCGGTAGCCCGACATTTCAGTAGCATGCATAACAGCAATAGGGATCTCCTAGCCTCTATTTGCCTCGACCATGTGCCAGCGAATTTGAGAGGAAGAGATAGAACCCTCAAACTGAGGAAATGGGAGTCCTGCTACATAATAGATGTCCAGACAAAGGCACCGAATGGAATGAACAGTATGAGGAGTTATCGGTACATTTAGGAAAACATTTGACATTTTCTCGTATCATATAATGAAACTTTATTGAGCTTTTTTCTGTCATCATCTTTCCTGTTATCATTTTTTCTGTCATTTTAAATGACAATTGATAGGTACTGGTAGAGCTATTTATAGAGAGGTGGCACTACAATGCAAAGGATCATTTGAGCGATAACAATGTGCATAGATTAACTAATTGATTGATTTTATCTGCTTGTCTGCCTGACTTTTATCCTTTCCTCTCTCTTCTACTTCCTTTACCTAGACTCTTCCTCACCTTCTTCTTCTCTTCTTTTCTTTTCTTATTGTCTTTTCTCCTTTTTTCCCCTATCTCTATAATTTTACCATTGCATTGCCATGCTGGACATGACAAGGATTGCCCATATAGGGCTCAATTATGTAAAGAACATACATTGTATAACACATTTTGGCCAATTCAGAGCTAAATTATTGAGATCAAATGTTAGAATCATTAATTAATTTGTTTTTTGAAAAGTAACACTTTAAATTTTGATTTACTTGCCCTTTTTATACACAATGTATTTTCCTTTGAATCATATAAAGATGGCGCAGTGGTTCTTATAGCGAAACAGGGTATATTGATGAATGTCCGTTTTCACTTTTCATGAATATGTAACGTGTATAATTTGAGAGGCATTTCTGGCGTGTCTGATGACATCGATGAAGGTGCCCAGCCAAAACGCATTTGAGTGCCTCTTCATTCAGGACTATTATCCTGGGATTAAGGAGCCAGGAAAAAATACAAGGGTACACCCCTGTGATTGAGGCACCCACCCGCAAGTGCGCCAGAGTAAAGGTGGCATTCAAGAGCAGGATGTATATATATATATATATATATATATATATATATATATATATATATATATATATATATATATATATATATATATATATATATATATATATATATATATATATGTATAAATACCAAGCGCATCCTTCCACTTCCCAGCGGGCGAGGAGGAAAAGCACACGGACACCAGACGTGCTTCACAGAGATTTATTCAGAAGTTAGTAACGGCGCGGCATGTCATTACGCATTTCGGCCACCAGGTGGCCTTGATCATATGTATATATATAGCTATATATCTCTGCTACAAAGTACAAAGTACAGCACTCACGGAGGATGATTTAACCCGATTTATTAGGTTAAACTACACACAAAAGAAGCGTTTCGGCGACTGCCTTCGTCAGTTTATATATATATATATATATATATATGTTTGAACAAGTTACCCCTAAAGTGGTCGGCACACCCAGGATTACTCCACTGCACAGGTAGGTATGAGGACACCTCCTCAAAACTTCAGCCAACACGTTTCGGGCGATGAACGCCCTTCATCATGGGCAGAACGTGAAGTGACGACAACGGAAGCAACTGCCAGCATAATCCCTTTTAATCAAATCAATCACCATGTAAATTACAGCAAAGCATTCTGGGACTGGTAGTGCCAAATAGTCCAACCCAAATGGGCGCCATCACTGTCACATTGCAAACAATCATGTAGGGTAAAATGTCCTCAAGACCTCACTGTGTGAATATACTGGTATCTCCTGTTCCGCTCAAACTGCAAATCCACGCAGCAAGTGGACCCGCATGGCTCTGGCGGTGGGACTCCTCACAACAAACGCTGCGCTGGAATCACCAACTCCGTGTCTTATTTCAATCCAAAAACACACGGACCCCCAAAGTACAGGCGGTGGTGCCTTACCATGACCAAGGGCTGGTCACTAATGTGTTTGAACAAGTTACCCCTAAAGTGGTCGGCACATCCAGGATTACTCCAGTGCACAGGTAGGTAGGAAGACACCGCCTCAAAACTTCACCCAACGCGTTTCGGGCGATGGACGCCTTTCATCATGGGCAGAACGTGAAGTGACGGCAACGGAAGCAATCGCCAGAATAATCCCTTTTAATCAAATCAATCAGCATGTTAATTACAGCAAAGCATTTTGGGACTGGTAGTGCCAAATAGTCCAACCCAAATGGGCGCCATCACTGTCACATTGCAAACAATCATGTAGGGTAAAATGTCCTCAAGACATCACTGTGTGAAGAGTCCCAGAATGCTTTGCTGTAATTAACATGCTGATTGATTTGATTAAAAGGGATTATGCTGGCAGTTGCTTCCGTCACGTTCTGCCCATGATGAAGGGCGTCCATCGCCCGAAACGCGTTGGCTGAAGTTTTGAGGAGGTGTCTTCCTACCTACCTGTGCAGTGGAGTAATCCTGGGTGTGCCAACCACTTTAGGGGTAACTTGTTCAGACATATATATATCTATCTATATATATCTATATATATATTCACAGAAAAAACCATAGGTTTCAGGCACGTTATAGTTAGGAATTAGCATTTAAAAAACCTCAGAAATTCACTGAAAAAACCATAGGTTTCAGGGGTGTTATAGTTAGCTGGACTTTTCACTTGTACAAAACCATTGAAATTCCCCCGTTATAGTTAGTTCAGCTAACTATAACTCGCGCGCCCGCAATGCACTGCTGATGACGTCACATATTACATCACTCATGACATGGTCAGTGACATCACTCATGACATCACTGATGACATCTCAAATGACATCACTGATGACATCACTGATTACATCATCCAGTGAATGTGTGTTTTTCTGAAAATTAAATATGTTTTATATATGTATATCTCAAGGTCGATGGAAGAATAAATGGGTATATAAGTGTCTAAATGGATGATTTGTTTTTGAAAAATTGATTGTGTAACTGACTGATTAAGTGTATCATAGTGAATACATGGCTTAGTGAGTAATGTTTAAATATGTAAATATCTGTATCAGTCTCTCACTTTGTGTATAAGTGGCTGCATGGGTTGGTGAGTAGCTACATGGGTGTCTATATAGGTTATTAGTTGGTTTTTTGAGTATCAGTCTGAGTGTCTGCATGGTTCGGTGGGGGGTATTACGTAGTGCATAGGTGCATGAATGAGTGACTCACTGTTTGTATGGGTTGAACACAGCATGTGTGCAGGACTGTATGGGTGGATGAGTGTGTGTATGGGTGTGTTAGTGAGTGAATGACTGTCTCAATAGTGTCTTTATGAGTAACTACATCTGTTTTAAACTAGTATATGTGACTATTGGTGTATATATGTGAGTATATGTGGGAGTGAGAGATTGAAAGAGTTCCTGTATGAATAAGTATGTGTTTCTATAAGTGATTGTTTAAAAGACTAAGTATGTGTAAGTTTCCGTAGAAGTAAGTATGGTGGTGTGTGTATAACTGTATATGCAAGTAAATGTATGTTTGATTCTTTATTAGCATGAGTGACTATGTGTGTGAGTAACTCTATGGATGAGTGGCATTGTGTAACAGGATGTATAGGTGTATGAGTACATATGATGAGTGAGTACATGTATGAGTGACTGTATAGGACTGTTGGTGAATGAGTGGATGTGTATGTGGATCTTAGAATTACTGAAGAGGTTGTTGTAACTGGTATTGGTATGTCCATTGTTTTGAAAATTTTAGTCTCTATTTTTGAATGTGTGTATCAAAGGTTATATTAGGGTGAGAGGAGGTCTGCCACTCTATCACAAGGATGATGTCATCAGTGATGTCATCAGTGATGTCATTTGAGATGTCATCAGTGATGTCATGAGTGATGTCACTGACCATGTCATGAGTGATGTAATATGTGACGTCATCAGCAGTGCATTGCGGGCGCGTGAGTTATAGTTAGCTGAACTAACTATAACGGGGGAATTTCAATGGTTTTGTACAAGTGAAAAGTCCAGCTAACTATAACACCCCTGAAACCTATGGTTTTTTCAGTGAATTTCTGAGGTTTTTTAAATGCTAATTCCTAACTATAACGTGCCTGAAACCTATGGTTTTTTCTGTGAATTTCAAAGGTTTTTTAAATGCTAATTTCTAACTATGCCTACAGAGATAGGACATGTGAAGAAAGAAGAAAAAATGCACAGAAAGAAACAAAAGAAGTGCAGAAAGAAGCAACAGAAGTCCTCAAATACGAAGATAAGTGCAGGAAGAAGGATAACGTGCAGAAAGAACAAAAAGAAGAGCAGAAAGAAGCCTTGTTGCAAAATCATCCTGTACCCTCAACTTTTTCAGACGGATACTGGTGGTAACTGAGTCTGACTAACCAGTCCTAGAGCCAGTGCTATGTTAAAAGACACTTAGAATACAGTGAAAACACCTACATACACTAGGGAACATTATGCGTTGGGGTCCCCCTGTGATTAGCATGACCTCCTCTGTAAGCCCCTAGTATATAATAGGGCATGGGGATTAAAACTACCTCTTAAAACAGGCCACAGGGCGTTTTTGCACACGTTAACTCACGCCCCGTCCCCTCCATTCACCACTGTGTAAACACGCCCTGTGTCCATTTTTAGTTGGGAGATTAAGTTCATTTGAATCCTGAGGGTCCCTAGGGTCCAACTAGCCCACTAGGTACCTCCAGTAAGTGCCACAGAGCTGCGTTGCAGAGAGGTGTAAAAAGTGGCACGGCCTGGACCACCTCTCTGCAATGCAGCTCAGTGGCGCTTACTGGAAGCACTTGGTGGGCTAGTTAGCCCCCAGGGGCCCTCAGTATTGAAGGGAAATTATATCCCCAATTTAAAACGTGCCATAGTGCGTGTTTGCACACGTCACCTCAGGCCCCGTCCCCTCCCTTCACCACTGTGTAAACGCGCCCTGTGGCTGTTCTAAGTTGAGAGATTAAGTCCCCTTGAATCCTAAGGGTCCCTAGGGTCAAACTAGACCACTAGGTACCTCCAGTAAGCGCCACAGAGCTGCGTTGCAGAGAGGTGTAAAAAGGGGCTTGGCCTCAGAACACCTGGCTGCAGTGCAGCTCCCTGGCGCATACTGGGGATGCCTGTTGGGGGCGCGTTTGCAGAGTGCTGCACGGAGGGGGCATGGCCTCCGGCACGATGCTAGTCTTTTTTATTTATTTTAGTTTTTTAAGAAGGGGGGCTGTTTGGTTTGGTTTGCCCTGATGACCCCAGGGCCAGTCTCCTAATTATATTTTTTTGACCCCAATCCCCAGGGCCGGCCACTGTTTTTTATTATTTTTAAAAAATATATATTCATAGACACACCTAGGACATGCTGGACAAACCGTACGTACCTATCACCATGACGATTTGCGTGATATTCATTAAAAGGCGACTATGCATGCAATGAATCCACGTGGAATGTATTTACACCACTAGTGAAGCTCTGACATGTCTGGTGCCCTACCGTGCCTAATCCTGGTAGACACCCTTGTCGTTTATTTATACAAACATGGGTAGCTATTGACGGGCACATTTAATACACATGCACACCAAGCCATTCAAAGGGGATTCGACAAAAATTTGACCAAAACTATGCAAGAAACCCCCCTCACGGTTAATAAAACACACATCCACTGCCGGATGTGTAATACTTTTTATTTTACTCTCTGGAAAGGGGACGAACATCACTTGAGAGTCACAGCGTGCTCCTGACAGAGCCCAATGCTGTGTTACACCCACCATTGCCTGCCGAGTGCCACACACCTGTGTTGTATTCCACTAGCTAGTGCATATGCTATGACACTCTCTAGCCCATGTGCACTGTAACACCACCCCGTGAATATGTCATGCCACACTTGTCTTCGCACGGGTTATATTGCCCCATCTAACGTGCCTTTCTCGATGCCTATGTTATAACGCACAGTGCTATGCCATACATATTACAATCTGGGATCCATATCTTTGTCACAGTGCATATGCAACGTTACACTCCCCAGCACATATTTTATATTACAACTTTAGAGACTAGTTAGGTTACACAACACTGCCCTGTGCATATTACACTCCAAGGCGCATATCGCATAGCACGCGCTAGTGCCTGTGCTATCTCGCGCTCTCCAATGAATCTGTCATTGCGCACAATGTATTGCATATTATATTTCACGCCCGGTTCATCTTATATCACACTTTTTGGTGCATAGTTTATACCATACACTATATCTAGTTTTCATTTTCAATCGTGCTCTCAGGACTATGTTCTATATAACACTGTGTTCACCTACCCTTTTCACGGGCATTACATTTTGCGATAGGGGGTGGAGGGTCAGGGGGTGTTTCTGCCAAGTGAGCCCGGAGTCACAGTCACAAACGTCCTCTTCTTCCTGAATAAAAGTGAGAATATGCTGCATACTTGTTCATATTTTAAGTAGTTCGCACAGACACAATGTTTTAAAAACAATAAAGTTCCTAATACCCGCCTTCTCTGAACAGTTAGCTTGCTGCCCCATCCCCTTCCTCCCTATCCTCTGTTGTGTGAATCCATGGACTAGCCTCCTCCCTCCTGCCATGCATGGTCTGATGTGCTGCCACTGCCCTCAATTTAGTATGATGTACCAGTCCACTCCTCCTGCCCTCCATTGCCCAATTCTATGCCCCATCATTGACCTCCTGCTTAAACTCTGTGCTTAGCTTGCTGCCCCTATTCTCCTTCCCCCTGCCCTCCGATGTCTTTGTGCATGCCCCTGCTCCATCCTTTTTGCCCACCATGTCCCATGGACCTGCCACTCCTATCTACTCTGAGTGTTCTGTTGAGCTGCCACTCCCCTCCCACCTGCCTAGCATTGTCAGATGACTGTAACCTGTCCCTGCCACCTCCACCCTGCCTGTCCACATGCCATGCCCCTATCCTCTTCCTCCTGTCCTACATGGTCCATTGTACTGCCACACCCTTCTGCCCTCCCTGGTCTGTTGTGCTGCAACTGCTCCTCCTGCCTGCCCCGTGTGGTCTGTTGTGAGGTCCCTTCCCCTGAACTTTCTTGTCTGTGCACAGGTCCTGACCCTCCCTTCTATCCTCCATCGTCCTTTGTGCATGCCCCTCCACCCTCCTTCTTGCCCATCATAGCCATTGTGCTGCCACTAACCCTCCCACTTGCCATGCATGGTCTTCTGTGCTGCCATGGCCCCTCCCACCTTCCCTGTGTGGTCAGTTAGCTGCCCCTGACCCCCTCCCACCTTCCCTCCATGGTCTGTGTGTATGCCATCACAGTCTCACTGTTGCTCTTCATGGTGTGTCTTGCTTCTAGTGCCCATCCTGCCTGACCTCCATGGCTATCTTGCTGCTCCTGCCCTGCCCCCTTGCCCCCAGCCCTACTCCCTCCCTCCTGGCTTGTCTGTTCCATTGTAATGCCCCTGATCCGTCCCTCCTGCCCTTTATGGTCTGTTATGCTGCAGCTTTCTCTCCTGTCTGTCCATTATGGTCAGCTAGCTACCATTGCCTCTTGTCCCTCTGTTCTCTGTTGTCCATGTGCATGGTCCTGTCCCCTCCCTCTTGCTTTCTATGGATTGTTGTGCTGCACTCCCGTCCTGCATGCCCTGTGTGGTGTATTGTGCTGCTGCAAACCCTGATGCCTGCCCTGCAGGGTCAGTTTGGTGCACCTCTCCATGTCCCTCCTGTCCTCTGTTATCCAAGTCCATGTCCCTATCCCATTTCCTTCCATGATCCAATGTACCATACTTGCGAACATTTTGAACTTGGTAAGAGGGAGATTTTGAAAAAAAACTGGGGTATTGATTTTCCCCTTTGAGTTACATTGAAAAAGAGGATATTGTAGACAGGAGACAGATCAAATAAAGCCCATTTGAGCTTAAAAACATTGGACGTTTCCTGGCTGAATCGGGTCTGTTGGCATGTATGGTTGTACTACCATTGCCTCTTCCTTCTGCCCACAATGGTCTATTACATTGCCACAGCCTTGAAGGAGGGTAGATTTTGTATCACAGGGGGCCCCTGGCCCGTTCTGTCCACACCTGAAGTATGAGACCCTTGTCCTTGCCCTGCCAGCTGCATTTGTAGGCCGTATTAAATTGACCAGCGGGTCCTGTGTTGCTATATAATTATCCTGAGACATCCTTACCACTCAGCCAGCATAAAACCCCTGTGTAGGCCCTTCTGTTCAATATGTAGGCCTCTTTGTTAAATTGACCATAGCTCTGCAATTTTAGTGTATAGCAGTCTGAAGGCAGGTCTGCGAGGCCTTCTGATCCAAACTAGTAGCCCCCACCCTACCCGAGTGCTCCGTGCTCGGTATCAAAGTTCAACATCCCCCTGAAGCTGTCGACATACAGTAGGCTGCATCCTGGACTGGTACTTGCTTCCTGGGCAGGTTTCCCGCTTTTAAGGAAGTGGCAACCGCAGAGCGTCAAGTTAGGAGAACTGAGGAGATTTTATACATGAATATATTGAATTCCCGTACAATAACCATTATTTTCTGCTTGCTCTATGGAACTTACGATAAGCGATTGGCCTGAGAGACTGACCTTTTCACCCAGTCCATTGTCAGCATTAAGTGGGTAAATGACGAAATGTCTGGTAAAATCTGCAGACGAAGCTTTTAGGTAGCATACGTAGGTAGATGTAGCGTGCAAAGGAGCCCACAAAATGATATAAAAAGGAGCACCCACAGATATCGACGGACTACCTCGCCGTCTGTATGTAGGTTAACAGGCAGTGCAGGTTTTCCCCAAGAGCTGGGAGCTCTTGTCTTCCTTTGCTTAAAATGTCTTGCTCTGCTTTGCTTGAAGTATCTTATTCTATTTTACCTATATGAAATGTCATGTTATGTTTAACCATTGTTCTCTTTACTTTTGCATTTAAAAGATTTTGTATTGTAATTGCAGGAATGCTTGCTCTAAGAGTAAACGTGAGTGTTCCTAGGTAACATTTTCCTTGGTGTAACTTGTTTCTCATGATGCATTTATAGATGTGTTTTCTCTCTCTCTCTGTCAGTACATTAATTGAGATACAGAGAATATTATGACAGCTGTATGATTATCTGGATTCTGTATTTTGTACTTTATGTCTCTATTCTGCGGTTTCTTTGAAGTTGCATCTTCTCATTAAACTGCCATTGTATTCTGCCTCCAATTCCATGTCTCATATGTCTGTTTTCTTCATTTTTGGAGCAAGCGTTCCTAGGCACCCCGGCTCAAATTAAGGTGCCCCTTTTGTCCCTGACTCACTCTCCTGCTCAGTTCTGTGGTGGCTCCCGGGGATCTGGGGACCGCCCCTAGCTTCCTTGACCCGTAATAGATCTTCCCTCCAACAGCCTCTCTTGCAAGTCCTGTATTGTTGGTTTGTTGCCCCTGCCCCCCTTTCCACTGTCCTCCATAGTCTGTTGTGCTTCCACGGCCCTTCCTGCCTGCTCAGTGTGGTTAAATTGTTGCCTTTGCACCCTCCTACCTGCCTTCAATTTTCAGAGTCCGTGCCCCTGGCCTCTGCCTCTCAACAGTATCCTAATGAACAACTAGATTGCTAACATTCTATATTTATTACAAAAGTGTGGAACGCCTGACATCATCTTGATGTAATCAAAACTGTAATACCTAGAGCATTTCCTTTAGAAATTACATATATGAGAGGGTCTTATTGGCATCAAAATTATGGTTAGTGCTCTAAAAGACTAAAATAAGGACATATTTTCTGAGTTTTCAAATAGCGACAAAGCACTTTTAAATTATTTGTTATCTTTATGTTTTTTTATCCAGTTGACCACTTGATTAAATGTTGCACTTAGGGGAGAGGATGTGGTGTTACTTCCAGAACTGCAGACTTTGCAACTGGGGAACCAGGTTGCAGTTTCTGCTTCAGCTCGACATTCTGTGATTCTGGTCAAATCACTTAGTCTCCCCATGTCTACAACCAAAATGGATTTGTTCTTGTGTGATGTAACCAATGCTCATGTAAAGCACTCCAATACCTGACAAGTCTGCACTATATAACACTGCAAAAACACAAAATAATAAGTGTTTTGCACACTTCTGTCATTGGGCTATATTTGGGCTACATCTGGGTGATTTTGGGCTACATTTGGGCTCTTTTGTCTCCGGTGGCCATCTTGGGAGATTTATTTGTTATGAAGTTTCCTAATTTCCTCATGTACTGCAGTCTCCTCAGTAGGAAATGCTTTCAGTTTTTTACTTTGATTCCATCATGAAGGTATTCAGATATGTCACACATTTGCCATAAATTCTGAATGTTAGCACTCTAGTTGCTCATTAGATCACTGCAGTAAAACTACTGCACCATGGAAGTCTGCTCCTGGTATTAAAAGTGCATGTTTCAGTCTGCATGTCAGAATTTTTTAATGAAATAGAAGAGGATTTGAGAAGTCACTCAAAATGTGCCCTCATTTTCTTTCTTCAGCATTAATCATAATTTCTATGGCAAAATGAACCTCCTCATTGTGTTCCTTTTTAAATTAAATGTTTTAAGTGTTACCAGTTTATTCCAATCAAGATGGCTTCAGGTGTGCCATACTTTTGTCATAATGAAGACAGTAAGCGCTCTAGTTGTTTTTAAGAACATTCTGGGACATTCTGTCATTGGGCTATACTTGGGCTACATCTGGGTGATATTTGGGCTACATTTGGGCTCTTTTGTCTCTGGTGGCCATCTTGGGAGACTTATTTGTTATGAAGTTTCCTAATTTCCTCATTTACGGCAGTCTCCTCAGTAGGAAATACTTTCAGTTTTTTACTTTGATTCCATCAAGAAGGCATTCAGATGTGTCACACATTTGCCATAAATTCAGAATGTTAGCACTCTTTTTGCTCATTAGATCACTGTAGTAAAGCTACTGCTCACCAGGGAAAACTGCTGCTGGTATTGAAAGTGCATGTTTCAGTCTGCATGTCAGAATTTTTTAATGAAATAGAAGAGGATTTGAGAAGTCACTCAAAATGTGCCCTAATTTTTCTTTCTGCAGCACTAATCATACTTTTTATGGAAAAATGAACCCCCTCATTTTGTTCCTTTTTAAATTAAATGTTTTAAGAGTTACCACTTTAATCCAAGCAAGATGGCTTCAGGTGTGCCATACGTTTATCATAAGTAGGACTGTTAGCGCTCTAGTAGTTCTTTGGAACACTCTGGGAAGCTGCAGTAGAACACAAAGGAATCAACTGACAGTCTCTGCCCTTGTTGGATGTACATGTTTTACTGAGAATGTCAGACTTCATTCTCACATGACTGAGAAAGATAATGTGAATTTACAGAAAATAAGCTCTCAGTTTAGCCTATAGATCACCTTCCAAACCTCTGTGGTAAAAGCATGAGAAAATATTTTTCTCTCAATCATGATATCCCAGCAGAAGGCTTTTTCACATGGTGAAATCACCTTAGAACATACCACAATTCCTAAAATGAGTATGGTACCATCAACAAATGATTTATAATGTAACTAAAGTCTTAAAACCTTCTATTAACTGCAATGCTTTTTAATGAGGTGCTATCATGTATATTGGTCCCAAGATGGCTGCCAACACTTCTTGGATGAAGTGCTGACAGCCAATCAGATCTCAGGATGAGATGTGTGGTTAGGCTCCGCCCACATATATATATGCTTTTAAATGCTATTTTCTCAGGAAATACTGAACAGATTTACACCAGACCTGCAAAAGGCACTTCCTTGACCTTATGGCTACCTCTCTGCCAAATTTCAAGTAATTCTGTTCAGCCGTTCGGGCTGTAGCTGTGTCTAAAGGTCCTATGGAAAAATGCATGGGGAAAACGCGTTTTGGGACCCCCCTTTTTTCTCGGCCCCTGCTTGACGAATCCCCCCGAGACTTTCAGGGTAGGAGCGGAGCGTAGCGCCCCACCTATTTTGAAAATTTCGCGAGGATTCGTCGACCAGCGCCAAAGTTATTCCAAATAGAATGTTGCGGATTTCCTATGGAAACAGGGTCCTAACTATAACTACCTACTGGCGACCGCCAGTAGGTAATATATATATATATATATATATATACACACACACACACACACATTAGTTTCCATAGGGATTTTGAAACAGTCTGGCTACAGCACAAACTGCTGAACCAAATTACACCAAATTTTGCAAAATGGTAGGTCTTGGTCCAGAAAACGTGTTTTTTTTCAAATGGTCTAAATCCGTTCAGTAGTTGCTGAGAAATTTAAAAAATAAAAATATCGATATCTGAGCACCGATGAGGATTTGCGAACCCTCCCGGGCACGAGCTTCACTCTGATTGGATGTCAACACTCCAAACCAGGAAGTGTTGGCAGCCATCTTGTAACTCAGTAAAAAAGGAGGAAAAAAAGATGAAAAAAAAGAAAAGGGGGCAGGGTTGGAATAGCCTGACCCCCTAGGCCTGCTCAGGAAGTCCCACAAGGACTTCATTATATGTAAGCTCCCGAGTGTGCCAGGTCCCGGGGGCAATATTTATAATGTATATGGGGGCCCGTGGGGGCCCCTGCAGCCCCGAGGACCACCACCTCCCTGGGGCTTTTGTAATAATTTTCAGGGGGAACGCAACCCCCGCAGCCCTAGTGCTTGAACAAAAACCTCACCAGGGCATTGCTAACTATATGCAGGGGGCCTCGAGGGACTGCCACCTCCCCCCGGGGCTTAAATTAGGAAAATTGGTGTGGGGGGCTCCTGCCACCCCCACACTGCCCCAGGGACCACCACCTCCCCGGGGCACTAATTATTCAAATGCGAGGGTGTGTAGAGGCCCCCGGCCCGGGGACCAGCACCTCTTGTTTTTTCAATTAAATGGGTGGGGGCTGCACAGCCCCCCTCCTGGAGCCCGGGACATTGCAGGAGCTGGCCCTGGGGGGTGGTGGTCCCCAGGGCCAGCTTCTGCAATGTCCCGGGGTGCCCACCCCTGGAAAATTGCCATTTGCTATGACAGGGCTCTCGCTTCCAAAAAGCAAAGTAGAGTGCTTTTGGACAAGGGGAGCTGCATCTTAGCATCTCCCCTTGCCCAAAACCAATCCCAGTTCCTGCAGGAGGTGGGGAGCTGGCTGGGACAGTGGGGGCATTAGGGCTCCCCCCACAGTCCCCAGTGGTGAGGCCAGGCCCTGGGGGATGGGGTCCCTGGGAACAGAAGTGGCCCGGGAGGGGGGCCACTTGGCCCCCTCCCATTTATTTAAAAAACAAGAAACAGCAGGCCGGCCCCGGGGGATGGGGTCCATGGGGCCAATAGTGGCCTAGGGAAGGGGGGCACTGTGGCCTGTAAAAAAGGGGTCCACTCTCAGCAATCCAGGTGTGTGACGCTTACTGGAGGTACCTGGTTGGCTAGTTGGCCCCTAGGGACCCTCAGGTATGAAGGGGACTTAATACCCTAACTTAGAACTCACCAGGAGGTGCGTTTGCAGAGTGGTGGCGAAAGGGGTGGTGGCCTTTGTCCACCGCTCAGCAATCACACTGTGTGGGGTTTTCTGGAAGTAAGAGGTAGGATAGTTGGCCCCTAAAGAACCCCCAACAGCAAAGGGGACTTCAATACCCATCCAAGAGCACACCAGGGAGCGCGTTTACAGAGTGGTGGGCAAAGGGGGCGTGGCCTGCTATGAGAATTTAGTAATCCTGCTGTGTGAGACTTCTTGGAGTTAATAGGAGGGGTAGTTTGCCCCCAAGGACGTCCTTGGGGGCAACTACCCCTCTTGTTACCTCCAGTAAGTCCCACAACGCGGGATTGCTAAGACGCCTTCGGAGGCCATACCCCCTTTCTCCACCACTCTGCAAACGGGCCTCCTGGCAGACTACGGGATGGGAGATTAAGTGAAATTTACTCCTGAGGGACTTTGGGGACCAAGAGGCCCTCCTAGTACCTCCTGTAAGTCCTACGCAGTGGAATTCCTGAACGCTGGTCAGAGGCCCAGTACCCTTTCTCCACCACTCTACAAATGTACTACTAGTTAAAGAAGTGTTTGCAATGTAATAGGTTATACATTTGCGAGAATTAGAGCTATTGGCGTTGTAAATGCAAAGTTTTTTACTTATGTTTTTTGGAGTGGAGTGGATGTACGTTGTGTGTAGTGGAATTATGTTGTATGTTGTGCAGTGAAATTATGTGGATAGAAAGTATATGGTATTTAGTGTATAGGAATTATGTAGAGTGGGTTATGTGTTATGGAGAGTAATTATGTGGTATGGTAGTCGGTGTTGTGGAGTGGTAACTTCAGGTTTAGTCTTCCACGTTTCCATAGAAGCTCAACTATGAACTCAGTGAGACAAAAAAAGAAGGACTCACTTAGAAGCACTTGTGGACCTAGTCAGAGGTATGAGCAGGGCCACTGGAATTATATGACTGTTTGGCTGCACCGACTTTTGCAAAATTATACATTTTCTGCATTAGCCACATCATTCATCATCTGCTCCCTAATCTGCAGATTTGTACAAAAAAGACTCGTTTCTAGCTCAAATGGCTCAAACGTTCCCAAAAATGCAGCGACAAGTGTTACAGTGTGGTGGAAGGCCATTTGCAAATCTAGAATGGTCATCTGTTACTTATTGCTAAATGTGGGTGTTAAATTGATACTAATGGTGTGCAAGCCACTCTTGCTTCCCTCTGCACCTCTCTTGCCTCTTTCTGCATTTCTGTTGCTTCTTTCTGCATGTTTATTTCTTTTTCTGCACTTGTCTTGCCTCTTTCTGCAAATCTCTTGTACTTTCTGCACCTCTCTTTCCTCTTTCTGCACGTCTGTTGCCTCTTTCTGCACCTCATGTGCTTCTTTCTGTACCCCTCTTATGTCTTTCTGCAACCTTTTTGCCACTTTCTGCACCTCTGTTCCTTCTTTCTGCACTTCTTTTGTTTCTTTCTGCACCTGCCTTGGTTCTTTCTGCAGGCCTTTTGCCTCTCTCTCCACCCCTCTTCCCTCTTTCTGCACTTCTGTTGCTTCTTTCTGTACTTCTATTGCTTCTTTCTGCACCTCACTTGCCTCTTTCTGTACCTCTATTGCCTCTTTCTGTAACTCTCTTGCCTCTTTCTGCACCTCTCTTGCCTCTTTCTGCACCTCACTTGCTTCTTTCTGCACCCCTTTTGCTTGTTTCTGCACACCTCTTCTCTCTTTGTGCAACTCTATTGCCTCTTTCTACACCTCTCTCCCCTCTTTCTGCAGCACTCTTGCCTCTTTCTGTACCTCTGCTCCTTCTTTCTTCACCTGTCTTGTCTCTTTCTGCACCCCTTGTGCCTCTTTCTACACCTCTGTTGCTTCTTTCTGCAGGTCTCTTCCTCTTTCTGGACCCCTCTTGCCTCTTTCCGTATCCCTTTTGCCTCTTTGTGCACCTCTCCTACCGCTTTCTGCACCCCTCTTGCCTCTGTTTCCACCTCTGTTGGTTCTTTCTGCACCTCTTTTGCTTCGATCTGCACTACACTTGCCTCTTTCTGTACCCCTCTTGCCTCTTTCTGCACCTCTGTTGGTTCTTTCTGCATTGTTCTGGCTTCTTCCTGCACCTCTGTTCCAAATGTTTCCATCCCTCTTGCCTTTTTCTGCACCACTCTTCCCTCTTTCTACACCTCTCTTGCCTCAGTCTGCCTACCTGTTCCCTCTTTCTGTACCTATTTCGCCAGTTTCTGCAACTCTCTTGCCTCTTTCTGCAGTTCTCTTGCCTCCTTCTGCACCTCACTTGCCTCTTTTTGCATCTCTGTTGGTTCTTTTGCACTGCTCTTGCTTCTTTCTGCACCTCTTGCCAATTTCAGCACCCTTCTTGACTCTTTCTGCACCCCTTTCACCTGTTTCTGCACCTCTCTTGCCTCTGACTGCACCTCTGTTACCTCTTTCTGTACCTCTTTTGCCTGTTTCTGCAACTCTCTTGCCTCTTTCTGCACTTCTCTTGCCTCTTTCTGCACCCCTGTTGCTTCATTCTGCACTTTCCATGCTTCTTTCTGCACCTCTCTTGCTTCTTTCTGCACCCCTGTTGTCTCTTTCTGCACTCGTCTTCCCTCTTTCTGTACCTTGCTTGCCTGTTTCTGCATCTCACTTGCCTCTTTGTGCACTTTTCTTGCTTCTTTCTACACCTATGTTGCTTCTTTCAGCAATTCTTTTGCCTCTTTCTGCACTTCTCTTGCCTGTTTCTGCACCTCTCTTGACTCTTTCTGCACCTCACTTGCTTCGTTCTACACTTCTCTTGCCTCGTTCTTCACCCCTGTTGCTTCATTCTGCACTTTCCATACTTCTTTCAGCACCTCGGTTTCTTCTTTCAGCAATTCTCTTGCCTCTTTCTGCACTTCTCTTGCCTGTTTCTGAAACTCTCTTACTTCTTTCTGCAGTTTTCTTGCCTCCTTCTGCACCTCACTTGCCTCGTTTTGCACCTCTGTTCTTTCTGCACTACTATAGCTTCTTCCTGCACCTGTGTTCCAAATTTCTGCAACCCTCCTGCCTTTTTTTGCACCCCTCTTCCCTCTTTCTGCACCTCTCTTGCTTCAGTCTGCCCACCTGTCCCCTCTTTCTGCACCCCTTTTTCCTGTTTCTGCAACTCTCTTGCCTCTTTAAGTATTTCGCTTGCCTCCTTCTGTACTTCACTTGCCTCTTTTTGCACCTCTGTTGGTTCTTTTGCACTGCTCATGCTTCTTTCTGCAACTCTCTTGCAAATGTCTGCACCCCTCTTGCCTCCTTCTGTACCCCTTTTACCTGTTTCTGTGCCTCTCTTGCCTCTGTCTGCACCTCTGTTCCCTCTTTTGCCTGTTTCTGCAACTCTCTTGCCTCTTTCTGTACCTCTGTTGCTTCTTTCTGAACTTCTCTTGTCTCTTTCTGCACCCCTGTTGCTTCATTCTGCACTTTCCATGCTTCTTTCTGCACCTGTCTTGCTTCTTTCTGCACCCCTGTTTTCTATATAGGTACTCGTCTTCCCTTGTTCTGTACCTTTCTTGCCTGTTTATGCATCTCACTTGCCTCTTTCTGCACTTTTCTTGCTTCTTTCTACACCTCTGTTGCTTCTTTCAGCAATTTTCTTGCCTCTTTCTGCACTTCTCTTGCCTGTTTCTGCACCTCCCTTGGCTCTTTTCTGTACCTCACTTGCTTCTTTCTATACTTCTCTTGCCTCGTTCTGCACCCCTGTTGCTTCATTATGCACTTTCCATGCTTCTTTCTGCACCTGTCTTGCTTCTTTCTGCACCCCTGTTTTCTATATAGGTACTCATCTTCCCTCTTTCTGTACCTTTCTTGCCTGTTTATGCAACTCACTTGCCTCTTTTTGCACTTTTCTTGCTTCTTTCTACACCTCTGTTGCTTCTTTCAGCAATTCTCTTGCCTCTTTCTGCACTTCTCTTGCCTGTTTCTGCACCTCTCTTGCTTCTTTCTGCACCACTCTTGGCTCTTTTCTGTACCTCACTTGCTTCTTTCTATACTTCTCTTGCCTCATTCTGCACCCCTGTTGTTTCTTCATGTACCTCCTTTGCCTCTTTCTGCACTTTTCTTGCCGTTTTCTGCAGTTCTCTTGCCTTGTTCTGCACCTCTGTTGCTTCTTTCTGTACTTCTATTCCCTCTTTCTGCACCCCTGTTGCTTCATACTGCACATTCCATGCTTCTTTCTGCATCTGTATTGCTTCCTTCAGCACCCCTGTTGTCTCTTTCTGTACTTGTCTTCCCTCTTTCTGTACCTTTACTGCCTGTTTCTGCATCTCACTTGCCTCTTTCTGCACTTTTCTTGCTTCTTTCTACACCTCTGTTGCTTCTTTCAGCAATTCTCTTGCCTCTTTCTGCATTTCTCTTGCCTGTTTCTGCACCTCTCTTGCCTCTTTCTGCACCACTCTTGGCTCTTTTCTGTACCTCAATTGCTTCTTTCTATCCTTCTCTTGCCTCATTCTGCACCCCTGTTGCTTCATTCTTCACTTTCCATGCTTCTTTCTGCACCTGTCTCGGTTCTTTCTGCACCCCTGTTGTCTCTTCATGGACCTCTTTTGCCTCTTTCTTCACTTTTCTTGCATTGTTCTGTAGTTCTCTTGCCTTTTTCTGCACCTCTGGTGCTTTTTTCTGTACTTCTATAGCCTCTTTCTGCACCCCTGTTGCTTCATTCTGCACTTTCCATGCTTCTTTCTGCATCTGTATTGCTTCCTTCAGCACCCTGTTGTCTCTTTCTGTACTTGTCTTCCCTCTTTCTGTACCTTTACTGCCTGTTTCTGCATCTCACTTGCCTCTTTCTGCACTTTTCTTGCTTCTTTCTACACCTCTGTTGCTTCTTTCAGCGATTCTCTTGCCTCTTTCTGCACTTCTCTTGCCTGTTTCTGCACCTCCCTTGGCTCTTTTCTGTACCTCACTTGCTTCTTTCTATACTTCTCTTGCCTCGTTCTGCACCCCTGTTGCTTCATTATGCACTTTCCATGCTTCTTTCTGCACCTGTCTTGCTTCTTTCTGCACCCCTGTTGTCTATATCGGTACTCGTCTTCCCTTTTTCTGTACCTTTCTTGCCTGTTTATGCAACTCACTTGCCTCTTTCTGCACTTTTCTTGCTTCTTTCTACACCTCTGTTGCTTCTTTCAGCAATTCTCTTGCCTCTTTCTGCACTTCTCTTGCCTGTTTCTGCACCTCTCTTGCCTCTTTCTGCACCACTCTTGGGTCTTTTCTGTACCTCACTTGCTTCTTTCTATACTCCTCTTGTCTCATTCGGCACCCCTGTTGCTTCATTCTGCACTTTTCATGCTTCTTTCTGCACCTGTTTTGCTTCTTTCTTCACCCCTGTTGTCTCTTCATGTACCTCTTTTGCCTCTTTCTTCACTTTTCTTGCATTTTTCTGTAGTTCTCTTGCCTTTTTCTGCACCTCTGTTTCTTCTTTCTGTACTTCTATTGCCTCTTTCTGCACCCCTGTTGCTTCATTCTGCACTTTCCATGCTTCTTTCTGCATCTGTATTGCTTCCTTCAGCACCCTTGTTGTCTATTTCTGTACTTGTCTTCCCTCTTTCTGTACCTTTACTGCCTGTTTCTGCACCCCTCTTCCCTCTTTCTGCACCTCTCTTGCTTCAGTCTGCCCGCCTGTTCCCTCTTTCTGCACCCCTTTTTCCTGTTTCTGCAACTCTCTTGCCTCTTTAAGTATTTAGCTTGCCTCCTTCTCTACTTCACTTGCCTCTTTTTGCACCTCTGTTGGTTCTTTTGCACTGCTCATGCTTCTTTCTGCAACTCTCTTGCAAATTTCTGCATCGCTCTTGCCTCCTTCTGTACCCCTTTTACCTGTTTCTGTGCCTCTCTTGCCTCTGTCTGCACCTCTGTTCCCTCTTTTGCCTGTTTCTGCAACTCTCGTGCCTCTTTCTGTACCTCTGTTGCTTCTTTCTGCACTTCTCTTGCCTCTTTCTCCACCCCTGTTGCTTCATTCTGCACTTTCCATGCTTCTTTCTGCACCTGTCTTGCTTCTTTCTGCACCCATGTTTTCTATATCGGTACTCGTCTTCCCTCTTTCTGTACCTTTCTTGCCTGTTTATGCATCTCACTTGCCTCTTGATGCACTTTTCTTGCTTCTTTCTACACCTCCGTTGCTTCTTTCAGCAATTCTCTTGCCTCTTTCTGCACTTCTCTTGCCTGTTTCTGCACCTCCCTTGGCTCTTTTCTGTACCTCACTTGCTTCTTTCTATACTTCTCTTGCCTCGTTCGGCACCCCTGTTGCTTCATTATGCACTTTCCATGCTTCTTTCTGCACCTGTCTAGCTTCTTTCTACACCCCTGTTGTCTATATTGGTACTCGTCTTTCTGTACCTTTCTTGCCTGTTTATGCAACTCACTTGCCTCTTTCTGCACTTTTCTTGCTTCTTTCTACACCTCTGTTGCTTCTTTCAGCAATTCTCTTGCCTCTTTCTGCACTTCTCTTGCCTTTTTCTGCACCCCTGTTGCTTCATTCTGCACTTTCCATGCTTCTTTTTGCACCTCTCTTGCTTCTTTCTGCACCCCTGTTGTCTCTTGCTGCACTCGTCTTCCCTCTTTCTATACCTTGCTTGCCTGTTTCTGCATCTCACTTGCCACTTTCTGCATTTTTCTTGCTTCTTTCTACACCTCTTTTGCTTCTTTCAGCAATTCTTTTGCCTCTTTCTGCACTTCTCTTGCCTCTTTCTGCACCTCTCTTGACTCTTTCTGCACCTCACTTGCTTCGTTCTACACTTCTCTTGCCTCGTTCTGCACCCCTGTTGCTTCATTGTGCACTTTCCATGCTTCTTTCTGCACCTCGGTTTCTTCTTTCAGCAATTCTCTTTCCTCTTTCTGCACTTCTCTTGCCTGTTTCTGAAACTCTCTTACTTCTTTCTGCAGTTTTCTTGCCTCCTTCTGTACCTCACTTGCCTCGTTTTGCACCTCTGTTCTTTCTGCACTACTTTAGCTTCTTCCTGCACCTGTGTTCCAAATTTCTGCCACCCTCCTGCCTTTTTCTGCACCCCTCTTCCCTCTTTCTGCACCTCTCTTGCTTCAGTCTGCCCACCTGTTCCCTCTTTCTGCACCCCTTTTTCCTGTTTCGGCAACTCTCTTGCCTCTTTAAGTATTTCGCTTGCCTCCTTCTGTACTTCACTTGCCTCTTTTTGCACATCTGTTGGTTCTTTTGCACTGCTCATGCTTCTTTCTGCAACTCTCTCACAAATTTCTGCACCCCATCTGCCTCCTTCTGTACCCCTTTTACCTGGTTCTGTGCCTCTCTTGCCTCTGTCTGCACCTCTGTTCCCTCTTTTGCCTGTTTCTGCAACTCTCTTGCTTCTTTCTGTACCTCTGTTGCTTCTTTCTGCACTTCTCTTGCCTCTTTCTGCACCCCTGTTGCTTCATTCTGCACTTTCCATGCTTCTTTCTGCACTTGTCTTGCTTCTTTCTGCACCCCTGTTGTCTATATTGGTACTCGGCTTCCCTCTTTCTGTACCTTTCTTGCCTGTTTATGCATCTCACTTGCCTCTTTCTGCACTTTTCTTGCTTCTTTCAACACCTCTGTTGCTTCTTTCAGCAATTCTCTTGCCTCTTTCTGCACTTCTCTTGCCTGTTTCTGCACCTCCCTTGGCTCTTTTCTGTACCTCACTTGCTTCTTTCAATACTTCTCTTGCCTTGTTATGCACCCCTGTTGCTGCATTATGCACTTTCCATGCTTCTTTCAGCACCTGTCTTGCTTCTTTCTGCTCCCCTGTTGTCTATATAGGTACTCGTCTTCCCTCTTTCTGTACCTTTCTTGCCTGTTTATGCAACTCACTTGCCTCTTTCTGCACTTTTCTTGCTTTTTTCTACACCTCTGTTGCTTCTTTCAGCAATTCTCTTGCCTCTTTCTGCACTTCTCTTGCCTGTTTCTGCACCTCACTTGCCTCTTTCTGCACCACTCTTGGCTCTATTCTGTGCCTCACTTGCTTCTTTCTATACTCCTCTTGCCTCATTCTGCACCCCTGTTCCCTCTTTCTGCACTTTTCTTGCTTCTTTCTACACCTCTGTTGCTTCTTTCAGCAATTCTCTTGCCTTTTTCTGCAGTTCTCTTGCCTGTTTCTGTACCCCTTTTGCACCTTTCTGCATCCGTCTTCCCTCTTTATGAACTCGCTAGCCTCTTTCTACACCTCTCTTCCCTCTTTATGCACCACTCTTACCTCTTTTTGTACCTCTGTTGCTTCTTACTGCACTTCTCTTGACTCTTTCTGCACCCTTCATGCCTCTTTCAGCACCTCTGTTGCTTCTTTCAGCACTTCTCTTCCTTCTTTCTGCACTCCTTGTGCCTCCTTCTGCACTTCTGTTGCTTCTTTCTGCACTTCTCTTGGTTCTTTCTGCACTGCTCTTGCCTCTTTTTGCATCCCTTTTGCCTCTTTGAGCACCTCTTTTGCTTCTTTTTTGCACTTTTCTCTCTTCTTTCTACACCCCTCTTGCCTCTTTGTGTACCTCTGATGCTTCTTTCTGCACTTCTATTGTCTCTTTCTGTACATCGTATGCTTCTTTCTGCACCTCGATTGCCTCTTTCAGTACCTCTGTTGCTTTTTTTCTGCAGATCTCTTACCCCTTTCCGCACCTCACTTGCCTCTTTCAGCACCTCTGTTTTTTTAGGATCTCTTGCCTCTTTCTGCACCCCTCCATTCTCTTTCTGCATCTCTCTTGCCTCTATCTGCACCCCTATTCCCTCTTTCTGTACCTTTCCTGACTGTTTCTGTACCTCTCTTGCCTCTTTCTGCACTTCTCTTGCTCTTTCTGAACCCTTTGCGCCTCTTTCAGAACCTCTGTTACTTCTTTCTGTACTTCTCTTCCTTCTTTCTGCACCCCTCCTGCCTCCTTCCGTACCTCTCTTGCCTCTTTGTATACCCTTCCTACATTTTTCTGCACCCCAATGCCTCTTTTTGCACCTCTGTTGGTTCTTTCTGTACTGCTCTTGCTTCTTTCTGTATCTTACTTGCCTCTTTCTACACTTCTCTTGCTTCTTTCCACACCTGTTGCTTCTTTAAGCAATTCCCTTACCTCTTCCTGCACTTCACTTGCTTCATTCTGCACTTCTCTTGCCTCTTTCTGTACCTCTGAGTTAGAGGTAGTTTTAACCCCCCTGCCCTATTATGTACTAGGGCCTTACAGGGGAGGTCATGCCAATCACAGGGGTATCTCAACCCACAGTGTACCCCCAGTGTATGTAGGTGTATTCATTGTATTCTAAGTGTCTTTCAGCATAGAACTGGCTCTGGGCCTGGTTAGTCAGAGTCAGTTACCACCAGTACCAGTCAGCAAAAAGTTGGGGGCACACGATGACTTTACAACAAGGCCTCTTTCTGCACCTCTGTTGGTTCTTTCTGCATATCTCTTGCTTCTTTCTGCTCTTTTCCTTGTCTTTCTGGACTTCTGTTGCCTCTTTCTACATTTCTCTTGCTTCTTTCTGCACCTTTCTGCCTCTTCCTCTTGCTGCACATGTCCTACCTCTGTAGGCATAGTTAGAAATGAGCATTTAAAAAACCTTTGAAATTCACTGAATAAACCATAGGTTTCAGGGACGATATAGTTAGAAATTATCATTTAAAAAACCTTTGAAATTCACTGAAACAAACGCAGGTTTCAGGGATGTTATAGTGTTAGACATTTCACTCATACAAAACCAGAGAATTTCGGCCATTATAGTTAGTTGAGCTAACTATAACTCACGCATCCGCAATGCACTGCTGATGACATCACATATTACATCATTCATAACATGGTCAGTGACATCACTGATGACATCACTGATGCCACAGATTGACAAAGCCAGGAAACATGTTAATAAAACTGTTTCTGGTTTCCTCAGAGACCATAACATAGTATATCTACAACAAGGGACTACGTTTTGACATGGATGGAATATATAGAAGTGATGGAGTTCTCTTTACAGATAAAGGGAACACGGTGTTTCTAAGCAACTTGAAACTCGGCCTACAGTCTAATCTGTAGCTGATTTATACACACTCTCAAGACAAAGACTCTTGTCAGAGCCACCCAAGAGGCCAAAATGTTGTTAATTTTCTATTTAATTTTTGGAAATTTGCACCAACTTCGCAATCACGGTTATGTCGCGAAATCGCAAAACAAAAACAGACATTCAATGAACACCACCACATTAAAAAATGTTACCTTAAAAAATTCACAGATATTTTTGTAGTAACTTTTAAAAAAACTTTTTGGAACCCCATTTCATGTTTTTGCAACTATGCAGAGAGTCTCAATGACTTTGGTAACCGAGATGATTGCGCCTTTTTTAACAGCTGTAAAACACATACATGCACACATTTTACAGTACTGAAGATACTAGAGATTTATTACTGCACTGTTTAAAGTCAAATTGTTATCGGGTGTTTGTATAAAAACAATCTTTTAAACCAATTTTCCATTTTCGCGAGTATTCCGATTACCGTGAAGACGTCGGTAAACACGATGATCGTGTCATTTTTTATAAAGTGTAAAACAAATATATGCACACATTTTGCAGTATTTTAGACACTAGGGGCTTATTAGTACACAGTTTAAAATCATTTTTTTCTAAGTAGTTTATATAAAAATTAATCTTTACAATAGATTGTCCATTTTTGCAGTGATGCCTGGCGTTGCAAATGCGTCAATACCCACAATGGTAGATGGGGGATGCGCTGGCAGTCTCGTCATCATCATCGCAACTTTCATGCATGATGGCCCCTTATGTCACTTTGAAAAAATAAATTGCCAAGGAAACTGTCCCCGATAAATTAAATGGATGCGGCAACTTTCTGTTAAGGTTGCGACCAACCGATCAGAGCATTCCCACATTCTCAAGTTCCTGCGCAAACATCTCAATTTACCTGCAGTCACCACAAAACCACCACGAAATATCTGTGGCTAGAAATATCACTATACTGTTTAGCTTTAATTTCACAAAAACTGCTGAACAGATTTGCAACAATTAACAAAAAGCACAATCTACGTGACAAGATCTACCTTTCTGCTAAATTTGGTGTAATTCCATCCAGCTGTCCGAGCTCTAGGCTCGCCAATGCGCTCCTAAGGGAATTAACATTACAAACAAACCCTTTTTTGTGCCCCTATTTCTCCACCTCCACGGATCATCTCCGTATTTTCCATGACAGAAAGAACCTACTTTCCCACTTTTTGGGTAAATTTCATGAAAATTGGTCAAACAACGCCAAAGTTTTAGGCAAGTTAGAAAATGTTTTTGCTATGGAAACTCGGTCCTTACTATCTATAACTACCTACTGGTGACCACCAGTAGGTAATACATATAGTATTTTCCTGGAGGGCCGGCATTTTCTTTGTTTAATCATATCAAGAATTCGTGCAAAATAGAATGTGCTCCCGCCGCCCAGCATCAGCCTCGATAGGTGGATGCAGTTGGTAACAGCAGGGGAATATATATATATAAAAATTTTCACTGAAAAAAACAAAAGTTATAGGGACATTATGTTAGACTCACATTACACTTGTACAAAGCCAGAGAAATTCAGCATTTATCCAGTCACCTGTGGCGTAATTTATTGCGTGGGCGGGGCCGCGTCGGCCAACAGACGTGCGCAGCACTACTGAGGTAGTGCTTGCGACGGCTGTTGGCTGACGCGCACACACGAGGGGTTCTAGTTATCTGAGCTAACTAAAACTTACTTCCCCACAATGCACTATCACTCATGACATGGTCAGTGACATCACAAATAGTATATTTCTACTTGGAAGGCCTTTTAAATGTTTTTGAAATGTATTTAGCAGTGTCGCGATGGTGGCGCCATGGATGCGTGACGGGTACACGAACCCCATGTGACTAAAAAACCAAAGGATCTTATTGGTTGAAAAGCTTTCTATCTTGCTAATTAGAAGATCCCACCTGATTTTTTTCTTTGTGTTAGGTGAACAGCTATTTATATTCTCACTGACTATTTTTTTGGGTGGTATTTGTAATTTTTGTTGGAGAGTAGGTGCATGAGTCTATGAGTAGATGTGTGGGTGGGTGCATAAGCCTCTAACTGGGTCTGTTGCTGCGTGACAGTCTGAATGGGTCTGTGAGTGTTTGCATGAGTCTCTGAGTGGGTCTGTGAATTGATGCGTAACATTCTGAATCGATCCCTTAATGGGTGCCTGAGTCTCTGAGTGGGTCTGAGAGTGAGTATGTAAGTGTGTGAGTGAGTCTGTGAGTGTGTGCATGAGTCTCTGAGTGGGTCTGTGAGTTGATGTGTGACTGTCTGAGTAGGTCTGTGAGTGGGTGCATGTGTCTCTGAGTGAGTCTGTGAGGGAGTCAGTGACTGTCAGAATGGGTCTGTGAGTGGATGCATGAGTCCGTGAGTTGGTGTCTGAGTGGGTGAGTGACTGATTCTGTGAATGGGTGCATGAGTCTCTGAGTGGGTCTGTGAGGTGTGCATGCATCTCTGAATGGGTCTGTGAGTGGATGTGTGAATGCTTGCATTACTGTGTGAATGAGTGTATGAATGCACAGTTATTTCATTTGTTTTAGCGAGGTTTACAGCTCCACTGCGATGGTACACAAGGGGCTGCGCTGATCATAGCAATAGGGCAGTGACTCCATCCATGTAAAAACAAACTGATTTCTGCATTCTAAAGCTCCTAACAGATACGTGAGAGACCCCTAAAATCCCAACATACCTGCGAGATACCACAGAGGTCCTCAACCTCATTCAGAACTTTGACGACCCAAGCCTGATTCCACCATTGGGGTATTGGAATGTGCTCTCTATGATCTGGACCCTTGGCCTTATGAGATGCCCATCAACTTCATTTTTGACTGTGCTACCATTGCCCTCAAAGAAAACTTCTTTGCCTCCAAAAATAAACTATACCATCAAATACAGGGCACCAGCATGGGGAGCACATTCACACCAAGTCTAGCCTGTCTTTACATGGCTAACTTTGAGTCCGAACATATACTGAAGACCACCAACCCATATAACACTAACATCTTACTATGGTGTCGCTACATTGACTACGTCCTAGTCTTCTGGAGAGGTACAGAAGATGAATGCCAGAATTTTTGTGGGTGAACACATTGGACCCCTTTGTTAAATTCACAGGCTCTATGTCTAATGACTGTATCCCATTCCTGGATCTACAAATCTGGTTACAAGATGGTTACCTACACACTGCCAACTACAAAAAGACCACTGATAGGAACAGTCTTCTCCTATACCAAAGTCACCACCCTAAGGCACTAAAGGACAACCTTCCGGTGGGTCAGTTACTACGTTTACGTAGGAATTGCAACACTCTTAATGAATTCGAAGCCCAGGCGAAAATCCTATCAGACAATCTTACAACAAGACAATACCCAAGGAGGATTTTAAAGCAAGCACACAAAAGAGCAAAAAAGAATCATAGAGAAGCCCTCCCGGAAACGAGAGAAAAGACAAAAACGGAAACAATGACATGTGTGACTACATTCACACCCAACATTATCCAGAAGATTGTAAAAAGACATTGGAAAATTTTGGAAACAGGAGACTTCAGCCCAGGCCCAATACCCCTATTTGCCTTCACACGCATGCAGAATTTCAGAGATCTTCTAGTACACACACGTCCCACAAGACAAGCCCAGACTCAATCCACGCTGTGGGATCTACCCCCAGTTGTCAGACATTATCCATGCGAATCATGCTCCGCCTGCCCCCAGACTACACCGACAAAAGAAATAGATCTGGGCATGATGAGGCCATGGCAGCAAAAACACCACATAAATTGCAACACCAAGAATTGCGTTTATTTATTGACATGCCCTTTCACTCTAAAATATGTGGGCATGACCACGAGACCGGTCAAGGTCCACATCGCCGAGCATAAAAGTACAATCCGTTGCCATAAAAGGACTACAAAGCTACAGACACACTGTACTGAGAGAAATCATGCACCCGAAAGCTTAAGATGGACTGTAATTGACTCGAACCCCCAGTGGAGCACTTCTGCTCTGTTTAGACAAGAACAACAATGGGTGTTCAGGCTTAAGAGTAATAAAAGAGGACTTAATGACGATATCCTGTGGGTAGAACTGGTACCATGAATCATGACCTCCCTACCACATAACTTCACCTACGCAATAACGCGTTGAAATCATTTATTAATATTCCACTCATGATCTGTTCCCCCACCATCTACACAAACTGTATGTACATATTTCCATACATATGGGTGCTAAGACACACCCTACCAATATAATATGGGCTCCTAACCGAGTAGTCATAATATCATATTTATAGACTACATTCTCCTATGAAAATATCGTCCAGTGCATTTCCTACAATATCATGACCATCTTTCCATACACACACACCAAGGTGCCGATTCCGATCCTGGAAAAACCGGGTACGAACCGTCGGTCGGAGCGTTTTCTCCGTCCGACTCGTAAAAAACCCTATGAACTTGCAAGTACGATTCGTACGGAAACACCATTTCCGTACGAATCGGAAAAAACACTGACCGACTGTAAAAATACATACCAATGTGATCCGGGACAGCGCCGACCTGACATCGGGACACAGTCAGGCTGCGTTTCACGAACCAGGAAGTGCGATTCATACCAACAGCAGTCCGGACGGCGATATTTTTATGGCACCCAAAAAGTGCAGAAAAAGCGAAGTACGTCGCGATGCGAGCGGAAGTGGGGGCCCGGTATGCGCTGAACCCCCCCAGCCCCCGTAAGTACGCGCCGTACCCCCCCAGCCCCCGTAAGTATGCACTGAACCCCCCCAGCCCCCGTAAGTACGCGCCGTACCCCCACCCCACCCGTGTATGTACGGAGCGTACCCCCACCCGTGTTTGCATGGAGCATACCCCCACCCGTGTATGTACGGAGCGTACCCCCACCCCACCTGTGTATTTACGGAGCGTACCCCCATCCGTGTATGTACGGAGCGTACCCCCACCCCAGCCGTGTATGTACGGAGCGTACCCCCACCCCACCCGTGTATGTACGGAGCGTACCCCCATCCGTGTATGTACGGAGCATACCCCCACCCCACCCGTGTATGTACGGAGCGTACCCCCACCCGTGTATGTACGGTGCGTACCCCCACCCCACCCGTGTATGTATGGAGCGTACCCCCACCCGTGTATGTACGGAGCGTACCCCCACCCCACCCGTGTATGTACGGAGTGTACCCCCACCCGTGTATGTACGGTGCGTACCCCCACCCCACCCATGTTTGTACGGAGCGTACCCCCACCCCATCCGTGTATGTACGGAGCGTACCCCCACCCATGTATGTACGGAGCGTACCCCCACCCGTGTATGTATGGTGCGGACCACCAGCACTATGCGCTGGGGGTCCGCACCGTACATACACGGGTGGGGGTACGCTCCGTACATACACAGGTGGGGTGGGGGTATGCTCCGTACATACACGGGTGGGGGTACGCTCCGTACATACACGGGTGGGGTGGGGGTACGCTCCATACATACACGGGTAGGGGTACGCTCTGTACATACACGGGTGGGGTGGGGGTACGCTCCGTACATACACGGTGGGGGTACGCTCCGTACATACACGGGTGGGGGTACGCTCCGTACATACACGGGTGGGGTGGGAGTACGGTGCGTACTTACGGGGGCTGGGGGGGTACGGCGCGTACTTACGGGGGCTGGGGGGGTACGGCACGTACTTACGGGGGCTGAGGGGGGTACGGTGCGTACTTACGGGGGGCTGGGGGGGTGTTCGGCGCGTATGCGGGCACATGTCTCCATGGTTGCTATCGAGGTTCGGTCCGTACGGTGTTTTTTCCATACGGTTGTACAATCGGACGCACGGGACGGATCGTACTTGCGCGCTCAGACTTCAGTTTTCCGATTCGTACGGAATATCGTCCGGGGACGTGTCGGACACTTTTTCCGACCCCAGGACGTGTTGGGGAATTTTCCCAATGCGATTCGTATGGACTTTTTCCCATACGAATCGTACTTGCCAGTTTGTACGGATACGATTCGTACGGGGAAAATTTTTCCAGGATCGGAATCGGCCCCCAAGTGTCTGGCTTAAGTATATATCACAACTGAACCATTTCTGACTGCTTCCCATACGTAAGGCATAACAGACTAACAAACTGACATCCTTTAAGATGGCCGACAGTACTGCACTCCTGCCCATGAGTACACGTTTGTTTACTGCATGTTGCAAATTAATAATGATGTTACGCGCTCATACTCATAAATAAACAGCGCGCACAGACAGTTTCTGCGTACAGATGCTGGACTACCCTTTTCCCCTTATATATATATATATATATATATATTTATATTTTCTATGTGCCATCTCCTACATACTCTTCCAGGTTATTTCACTCCTCCCAACATGACCGACAGATAAGCACAACCCCATACTCCTCCCGCCACGTTACTACATGTTCTTTTACCACGTGACTATCCGCCCACTAACACGGAAGTCATATCATTTAAACCACCATCTCATGGAGCCACAGCTACCGGCGTAACCTGATCCGGCGTCAGGTACACGGGCGCCTCCACGAGGAAGAAACGGTGAGTCTATGCCCCTGCCTGATCCCTGCAGTTTGGTAAGTTGAACAACACTGCTTTATAACAATCATAGAATGGGTGGTGAATACATGTCCTGCTTTTTACCCATCCAGTTCCCTTCCTCGGCAGCCTGACGATACACCGATGCGGCCCTTCGACTTTCAGGGGAGGGTACGTTTCTTTGATGGTACTATCTGTTTTAACTAGTCCACACTGCATGACTGTTTTACGCACACTCCGTGTTAGTGTGCCTTTCCACCACCGCTTTCTTCTTTTTCCCCCCTCCCACCCTCTACCGGCATTTCCCGGCGGCAGCGTGTTACCTACGGTCTCTTGCTCACACTAAACGCCCCGTATCTCCTGATACTTCCTATCACCCGGGCTCCGTTTACTTGTTTGCAGAACTTAATCGGATCGTATATGACTTTATAGGCTTGATTAAAAATCGTTTTAGCTTTACTTATGCCTCCACCTTTGCACCCCTCGCCTAATACCTCATTCAGTCCCTTGGTTTACCCTGTTCTCATTGTTATGCCGCCAGGACTGTTTTGATATTCATCGCAGCTCACAGATAATTTCTCACTGCTGACATGGCACTTTTAGATACATGTCCACGCTACCACCCATATGATCTTACTCATACCCTTACCGGTTTCAACTTCCCCTACCACACATAACACTGAGTCCAGTGCTGACACTTACCATCCTCACCATATTCCTACTTCTGTCCGTTACTGTGTGTCAATTGACCTCCTGAGCTTTTTCCTCACTTGGATTTTATTCAAACCCTTCGCTTCTTCTGCAGAGGGTTACTATAGAACCACCCTGTCTACCACTTTAGTCCTGCAGACATGCTAATTGTGTGCATTAGACTACCATTGACAGGGCCACGCAGTTTGTGGTACTGACCTGTCTCTATCTTATTTTGCAAGTCATTGTTTGATTCCAGATTCAATCATGGTGGATTCTTGTCCCTTCTCTGTCTCCAACAGGTTTTGGTTTGTTGAGAACACGGACATAACATGTCTCGGAGGCAGAGATGTCTTATCTAACTTGAGAACAGGTGACGTGGAAGTATAGGTTGTTTTTCCCTGACTCCCACCAGCACTTACTTTATGCACACGGTCCTGAAGAAGCGCACTAGGATCCACTAGGGACCATTAGACTGCGCAAAACATGTCGACCACCACTTACTTTTAGCACACCACACACTTATATTCACGGTTTGAGACCAGGTGGGAACACACTAGTCCCCCCCTTTTATTAAGTCCAAAGGAAAGCCTCCAAACCATACAACCATTTTAATTTACCTCAAGGACCCTTTACTAAACTTATTTAGGTACCAAGAGGTAATTTTAACATCACCCACACTCACCACCTTGACCCACTCACCCACATGCACAAGTATGGCACCTCCTTAAAAGATCTCCAACAAAGAGCCCTTTCGTAGGGCCCGTGAGGGACTGCAGTGCCACCGCATGAGGAGCACCGCCCAATGATGATGCTTTACACTTGCAAGAGTGTATGAGGGCACAAAAGATAGTAGGAGGTCTACCCCCACTTCTAGCACACTCAACCTTCTTTTGGAGACATTGATAATTGACTCACACCCATAGTTCAGTTGTTGAGCATTTGTCCCCCCTTCTTTTAGGAACTGTTACCACTATAACAGACCCCTAAATATACCCATTGGGTCGGGGGCTCCTACCCTGACCCCTTCTGTACTTTTTTTACATGTATTTCTATCCCCAGGACATCTCTCTCTTCATAAAATAGGGGTAGTAATTTTTTAGACAGCTTGTGGCCAGCTAATTACAATGCTCCTCCCGGCGCGTAGGTTCGCATAGCACTGCATAGGCCCACGGTTTCTCTGTGTCCCTAAATATACAAATTTGAATTTCTTTTAATAACGCCTCAACTTCTGAACAGATTTACACCAATCATGAAAAGGCACTTCCTGGACCAATATCTAACTTCCTGCCTAATTTGTTGCATTTCCATTCAGCAGTTCTGCGGGTTATCACCATTTCTAAATTTCCTATGGGAATTAGTATGGAGAAAATACGTTTTGCCAACCCCCCCTTGTTCTTGGTCTCTGCTTGACGAATTGCCACAAAACTTTCAAGACAGCAGCTGAAGTGAGCGACATATTCATTTTGAAAAACTTGCGTGGATATGGCAAATGAAAAAACACTCTAATTTGAAAATAGATCCTAACTATGATTACATATATATATTCACTTAAAAAACGCAAAGATTAAAGTAACGTTATAGTTTGATGAATTTGCCACTGACAACATTAATATTTTGAACTAAAAACCCCACAGGAATTCACCAGTTATAGTTAACAGTGGAACTAAAACTTGTGGCCCCCATGCACTGCTAATGACCTCACATATGACATCACTTATGCGATGTTCTATGACATAATTTATGGCTTCACTGATGACATCTCAAATTACATCATTGATGATATCCCCCAGCACTAGCTGTAACTTTTGTTGGGATGGGGGCGCACAGCCCCCCTCCTTGGCCCCGGCGGCCCTGACCCCTCGGGCTAGGTGCAATTGTTATGGAGAGGGTGGCATGTTACCCCCTCCCTGGGCTGATTTTGTCCCAGGGGACCCCACCTCCTGGGTCCAGGGGCAATTGTAAATGGGGAAGGGGCACACAGCCCCCTTCCCTGGACAGATGTCAGCCCAGCGACCCCATTTCTCGGTGCCCAGCAGTATATTCGAGGGGGTGTGGGGCACACAGTCAATTTCGGCCCAAAGGAACCAAACTCATGAGGCCCAGCACTATTTACAAGGAGGAGGGACCCTGTCCCCTAGGGCCTGTGGCAATTGTTATGGGGAGGGGCTATGCAGCCCCCTCCCTGTGCAAGCTTTGGCCCCGGACCCCCATCTCCCAGGGCCCAGGACCATTTACAAAAGGGCATTAGGCCCTCCTCCCCAGACCCATTTTGGCCCTGGGGACCCCATCCCCTGGGGCTCGGCACAATTGAGTAGGGGGAGGAGGCACGCTGCGGAAGGCTATATGGGACAGGGGGATAGGGACACGAGCGCAGGACCTGGACAGAGGCCAAGCCCTGCACCCAACCCCACAATGCGAATAGTTATGGACGACTTACTTTACATTAAAAAAACATAGTTATTCACTGAAAAAACACAAATGTTAAATTCACATTATAGTTAGGAATATTAATACTATCTAAGTTTTCATTTATAAAACTCAGAAATTAAATAAAAAATCAAAGGTTAAAGGGCCACTAAAACTAGATGAAAATATCAGTTAAAATATATATTGTTTTAAATGAACAATACTTCTGAAATTCATCAGTTATCATCATCTCAAGTAACTGTAACTTGTGTCTTCATTATCTCAAGTAACTCTAACTTGTGTCGTGAACTAACAATAACTGGCCCCCTCACCATGCATTGCTAATTTCCTCATGTATTTCATCCCTCATGCCATGTTCTATGACATCATTGATAAAGTCACCGCAACATTTGAAATTACAACATTGATAACAACACTGTGCGTGGGGGCACATTGGAGGGGTTAAAGATTTACTATTCCCACTCCAACATCATCAAAATTAGGGAATTCAGGGAAAGTGTTGGATTTTGAATGGATTACATTTACCATTTCTATCCAACCTGAGCCACAGCAAGGAACGTGTTGGACTTTAGAGGTTTACTTTAGCTCCCACTTCAACCTGAGCTACAGTAGGAAAAGTGTTGCAATTTGGATGGGTTGGATATACTACTCCCACCTGAATGTATACAAAGCCAGGCAAAGTGTTGAACTTTGGAGTGGTTAGGTTTACTATTCCCATTCCAACCTGAGCAGCAGTAGGCAAAGTATTGGACTTTGGAGGGGTTATATTTAGTGTTCCCACTTAACATAAGCAAAAGTGGGGAAAGTGTTGGACTTTGGAGGAGGGGGATTTAAAGTTCCCACTTCAATCCATGCAGCAGTTGAAGAAGTGTTAGATTTGGAGGGGCTAGGCTTACTATTCTCACTAAAATCTAAGCAACAGTAGGGAAAATGTTGGACTTTGAAGTGGTTGATTTACTATTCCCACTCCAATCTAAGCAACAATAGGGAAACGTTTCTTTTTTGGAAGGGTTAGATATAAAATTTAAAATTCCAAAAAATGTAAATACAAAACCAAGTAAGAATATTTAAACATATTTCAGTTAAAAAATACATGCATTATAGATAATTAAAATTAAATGTAATGGAAAAAAATCAGATTACAAAAATAATTAACAAACATGAACCAAATTATGAAAAATGAAACTAAACTCACTACCCTACCTGCTACCTACAAAACATCAACAACAAAAATTTGGAATAATAATTTTAAATACAAATTAGAATATTAAATTGGTTGTTAAATAAAGGAAATTAAATGAAAGCAAATAAAAATAGAAGACTCATTTTAAAGCATCATTATTGAAATCCTAAATATAATACTTCAATATAACAGTGAAATAAAATACCACATATTTAACATATTTAATAAATTCAATCATTCACATAATTAATTATCAGCTAATCTTTTAATTATTCTAAATGAAGTAATATGATTAAAAGACAATATGCAATATTTTCAATAACTTTCCATCCTAAACACCTATAAACCAAACAAAACACTATTAAATTGCAAATTACTAACTAAACTTTAGAAAGTTTAAATTACAAATTAAAAATCACAAACTATACTAAAATAAGTAAAATAAGTATTAATCAATTAAATAATTTATATAATTTATTTGACATACAAAAAATTAAGTAAAATACTAATTGACACATTAAATAGTTTCCCACCATAATTCTCTCCAAATCCAACAACCCTCTACTAAATAAAACGTGCTAATCCATTTATAATAATTCTAATAGCTAAAACTATATAATAACTCCTATGTATTCAATTAATCAAGAAACAACATTTAATACAGCTATATTAAAGTAAACAATGTTATATTCAATGATGTTAAAAAAGAGAATAATATGAACTTTAAAACATTTTTTATATCTTTGCTAGGCCTGACGAGAGCTCGAAAAGTTTCACTCTGAAGAATTACACAGAGTTACAGTGAAAAGAAAATTTCACGGAGTTCTGTGAGCGGATGGAGTATTGCTCAGCCACCCCTAGTTTCTGTCCTGGACACAAATGAAATTAATAAAAAATAAACAAATGAAGTGATCACCTTACAGAACTAATCCAAAGTTAACCCATCAGGAATGGTGCATGTGTGCCCAGCACTCCCGGCAACATTGCACTGCTGAATGAAAAGGGCATGTTTGTCCTCTCTCTTTATGTGGTGTCCCCATCAGGAGATGCTCTAAGGCTGTTACCTTATCATGCCTATGGCACTGCCAGGGCGTTCTGTGCTGTGTAGGCTGAGCTGAACCTTCCTGGATTCACCCTGAGAAAAGTGCTAGCAAATGCTTCCAATACAATGTTCTTCAAGTATTAGAAGTAGGAGGCCAATTCTATGATTTGTGAAAAGCAAAGACCACTGCGAGAGGAGACAAGAGCTTGCAAACACAGTGCATGAACCTGTCCTCAAAGGAAAAAACCCCAGAAATATTCAATCAAATGCAGACGAAGTACAAAGAAGAACATGAAATGAGGGTGTTGGAGAGACATGAACAAATCCCGCTCACTGACTTTACACGTCAACTCAGGAAACAGCCCTAAAAGGGACATACGCCTCTCTTTACTCTCTCAACAGAATATGTTGTTTATTCTGAGGTGGCAATGACAGGTGCAGACATTGATTTTTACCTCAGCAGCAATCTGAAAGTCACCAGACTGGCGGCAGATCAAGGACAGACTTCTCCCCAGTCAATGCCATGAACTCCATCAGTACCACAGCACGTGCATGCCATGGCAGGTTGTGATATGCTAGTACAGGTGAGATAACACACGTTGTAAACTCCTACCTCACAAGGGTACCATGTCTGTCGTAAAACAGCAATTTGGTCAGTTTTTGTGCCAATATGATAGCTCTGTGCCCAAGGTAAGCTGGTTTCATAATGGTTGGCACATCAGTATTGTAAGAGCCACAGCAAATTCTCAAAGCAGAGCCTAGGGCAGAAATGCAAATGAAGCCTGCATCTAGCTGTGAAGGTTTGGAGGGAAGTGAGATGAACACTTTGTGATAGGCACATTTTTTGCTGTTCCTTAAAATGCACCATGTGCCCCTAGTTTACCTCCAAATTATTATTAGTTGATAATCACAGAAACAAATACATTAAAACCCTGCAAAGTTCTGCACAACGCTGTTGACCCAGTTTTCTTCAATTAAAACGCACAACTTGCCATACATTTTAACAAACGTGAACCAACCATGCAAGTACTACAAAAAAGGGTGTATCAAAAGGTCTTGAACTGCAAAATGTGAACGTGGGAAGAATTTCTGTACCTGAGCCTGTTTTTGTACCAGTTTGGCACCAGAGGACATGTGCCTGGCAGAGCAGAACTGGATACTATAGCTCCCAGTCTGTCTTGACACTGCATAAACTCTGACTCAAGGGAGCAAATGTCAGGGTGAACCGGTATGGCATTCTCATACCAGGCTGCCTTTGACGCTAGAACTCTGACCTTCATGGGCACATTCTTCGTACATTTCTCATGCCCTCTCAACATCCATAGACCACCCAACCCCATAAGCTCTCCACTTTTTCATGAATCTTCATAACCCATACTGCAAAAACCATCACTCCCTACTGTCCCCTCACTACAACCCACCCCCATGTCCCACCTCGCTGATAACTGGACCGCACACACAAAACATTTTTATGTTAAACAGCAACAACAAGTGCACTAAACACATTACTTACACTTCAATGTATATGGCCCATTCCAACCTCTCACATACCATGTTGACTTCTTCTATCTCCCAAGTGGCTCTAACTAACTTTCTGGTCACTTGCAAGGTGCATTATGAGACTTTCAATGATGCTTGGAACATTCTACATCTAGTCACAAATGACAGCATGCAAAGTAAAGGTAACTAAAGTTACCTCTGATTCCTTTGTCACAGCCTTGGACTCTCTTTACAGTCCTACTGGCCATGCCTAGCTTCTTATCATTGCACACACTTTACAGACTCATCCTGTCAAGACTCTTGAGGACACACATGGATATCTGCATGGCTTTTCAGTGTATTCAGTGCTGTACTGCATCCCAGAAGTACTGTCATTCCTATGCACAGTACTGTACTGCCAAAATGAACCTTTCACAACCAACCAGTGCAGAAAAGTGTTCTGCGCAGGCATGATATGTCCTGCCACACTGCCACCTGGATTGAGCATCTGTGCACCTGTGAGCTGAGGCATGGCATGCTGGGAGATGTCGTCTTACGATCAGATTACAACATGCCATTGGATAGTATGCCTGTAAACTCCACTCCGCTGGTGGAATTTTTGCCAAACTCCACACTCCAAGAGGAGAGCAGAGTGGCAGAACCCCGCTGGTGGAGCAGAGCTTACCGCCCACCCCAATATATCCGCTGCCTTAGCACATCTCCCACTGGAGCCAAGCTATCTCGAACACGCCCCCCCCACACCACTTTGTGGCCCCCTGCAATGTTGGCCAAGTTCTGTGAACTCAGTATGGTCTCCAGCAGCTGCCGAAGTGTGCTGCACAGGTCATCACCATAATGGAATAGAACAGCCATCACATTGCCCTCAACCACAGCCTTTCCACATCTCAGCAGTTGGTCAGGGGCATTTTTGGCTCCTCCTTCCCAGTAACATCCGGAGGTAAGATCCAGGCGATTAAGCTGGAGAAATAGTGCAGTGAGGTGACCAGTGGAGGAGCTGTTCGGAGTACATCTTAATATATTGGCTGCAGACCTCACCCCATCATCCTTGAATTAAATATTGATCCCTGTGAATAAATATCCGTGCAGGCTTCCTCAGAATGATTGACAGGTGTGGATTTCAAGTAGTATTGAATGACCTTGAAACTCGCCCTTTTTCTATTAGATGTTTTGCTGTGAATGTTCTAGTAATCGGTGGCTTTGGATTATGTGTTGAGCTGTTTATGTCTAGTGTGGAGTGCTTTCAGCGCTAATTGGCCTTCTGGCGTTAATTGTATATATATATAGATATAGATACACCAAACCCCTCCAATCACGAACGGTAGAGGCCACACAGGGGATTTCTTCAGAAGCGTTTATTTAAAGCAGCAAATTGCATGATGCATTTTGGCTGCCTTCAGCCTTCTTCGGATGCTGCTGTAAATCAAAGTACTGCCACACCTGCGTCCTCAAATAGTCCTGCACCCTCCCATTGGCGGGAGCTTCTAACTATCCCCCATCACATGACCGGTAGTCAGCGGGAGTGCTGTAAGTACTGCATCTCCCAGGTAACACCTTGTTGGAACCAATGCTGCGAGGGGGTTCGATATCAGTCCGGATGGATACTTGCTGGGCAGGATTTAGACGCAGAGTGTCCGATTTTGGAAATGTCCTTGATGACAAAATAAACGCTTCCTCGAGTCCCCATAACATCCCATCTCAAACATAAGTTTCCACCGGGCCATAAACAGGAAAACAATGTGACCTGCTCCTCATGAAGTAACGAGCTGTCAGCACAGAAGCCCTTGCTTAGCTCACTCATAGAGGCGGGCTGAGATAAATCCAATCCCTTGGAAAAGAAAGCACTGCTTCCGCAGAAGCCAGTAGTATCTCAGCCAACTTGTAGGATGGGGCCTCTAAACACTCCTCTGGCCAGTGTGAAAATTTACACCAAACCCCTCCAATCATGAAAGGTAGAGGCCACACAGGGGATTTCTTCAGAAGCGTTTATTTAAAACAGCAAATGGCATGATGCATTTCGGCTGCCTTCAGCCTTCTTCGGATGCTGCTGTAAATCAAAGTGCTGCCACACCTGCATCCTCAAATAGTCCTGCACCCTCCCATTGGCGGGAGCTTCTAACTATCCCCCATCACATGACCGGTAGTCAGCGGGAGTGCTGTAAGTACTGCATCTCCCAGGTAACACCTTGTTGGAACCAATGCTGCGAGGGGGTTCAATATCAGTCCAGATGGATACTTGCTGGGCAGGATTTAGACGCAGAGTGTCCGATTTTGGAAATGTCCTTGATGACAAAATAAACGCTTCCTCGAGTCCCCTTAACCTCCCAGCCTCAAAAATAAGATTCCACTGGGCCATAAACAGGAGAACAATGTGACCTGCTCCTAGATATAGATCTAGAAATAGATATACACATATAGAAAAAATCTCTCTCTCTATATATATATATATATATATATATATATATATATATATACACTCACTGAAACATAGGTTTCAGGGGCATTATAGTTAGCTGGACATTTCCCTCGTACAAAACCCTAGAAATTCCCCCGTTATAGTTAGTTCAGCTAACTATAACTTGCGCCTCCGCAATGCACTGCTGATGACGTCACATATTACATCACTCATGACATGGTCAGTGACATCACTGATGACATCACTGATGACATCTGAAATGACATCACTGATGACGTCATCCTTGTGATAAATTAGTGCATCTTCTCACACCCTTTGATATACTCAATCAAAATTTCAGACGTCCATTCTCAAAACCATAGATACTCCAATACCAATAACTACATATCCACTCATTGACTCTTAGATCTACACACACATCCACTAACTCACCTGTACAGTCACTCATACTTACAGTCACTCAGTACAGGACTATCATATGCATGTATACACCTACATAGACACTCACACACCACCAATCATCCATAGAGGTACTCTCACACCTAGTCAGTCATGCAAATAATTAATCACACTCCCATTTACTCACCTATGCAGTTATATACACACAAGTTCACTTACTCATAAAAATAGTACCACATTCTTACGCTCTTATACAATCACTGATACAAGCACACACTCATCCATACAGCCACTCTAACAATCACACACTCTCACATATACCCACTTATATACTCTTACACACATATATACTGCCTTTCACATACGTAGTTACTCACACATGTACCACTGAGATATACATTCAATCACTAACACACCCATACATACACTCACCCAACCATACACTCCATCACAGATGCACTCTTAAAACCATGCACCCATAGAATCACCCACTCACACATGTATGCACAGAGTCACACACACCCCACCCACACAAACACTCAGGCACCCAAACAGATACTCAGACAACTAATCAATAACCCATAGAAACTCTCATATAGCTATTCACAAAACCATGCAGCCACTTATACACCAACAGACAGACAGATACAGACATTCAGACAGTTTAGTCACTAGTCTGGAGTAAGATGTGTTTAATGACTCACTTATAGAGTCAGTCACGCACCTACTAAATCATCCATTCACACACTTATACACCCACTCATTCTTCCATAGGTTTTTCCCTATATATATATTAAACATATTTAAAATTTACAGAAACACACACTCACTGGATGACGTCATCAGTGATGTCATTTAAGATGTAATCAGTGATGTAATCAGTGATGTCACTGACCATGTCATGAGTGATGTAATATGTGACGTCATCAGCAGTGCATTGTGGGGGCGAATGGATGATTTAGTAGGTGCGTGACTGACTCTATAAGTCAGTGTTGGCAGCCAATTAGCATTCAGCTCGTGCTCGGGAGGGTTCAGGGAGGGTGCGAGGAGGATCCGCGGATCCTCCCCGGCCATAGATATCACTAACTTTTAACTCTAATTTTCTCAGGAACTACTGAACGGATTTACACCATTTAAGCAAAAGGCACAAGTCTAAACTGAGGACTACCTCCTTGCCAAATTTGGTGTAATTTCGTTCAGCAGTTCGGGCTGTAGCTGCGACAACAGGTCCTATGGGAAATTGCATGGGGAAAACGTGTTTTGGAACCCCCCTTTTTTCTCGGCCCCCGCTTGATGAATCACCACGAAACTTTCAGGGTAGGAGCGGAGCAGAGCTGGCCAAAAGTTCGGAAAATTTCGCGAAGATTCATCAACCGGCGCCAACGATATTCCCAATAGAATGTTGAGCTGAGAAATCCAAGAAGTGTGCGGCGTCTTTCTTCATGCAATTGATTAATTTGCGAAGTTGTCCTTGTCCGGCACCAGCTACGAAGAGCTCCTCCCGCAGGGACATTTTGCTGTATTCATATATGTATGTATATATATATTCACTTAAAAAACCATAGGTTTCACACATGTTATAGTTAGGTGGACATTTCACTCGCAAAAAACCAATGAAATTTCACCGTTATAGTTAGTTCAGATAACTATAACTCGCACGCCCGCAATCCAGTGCTCATGACGTCACATATTTCATCACTCATGACATGGTCAGTGGCATCACTCATGACATCACTGATGACATCATCCTTGTGATAGAGTGGCGGTCGCGCGAGTTATAGTTATCTGAACTAACTATAACGGTGGAATTTCATTGGTTTTTTACGAGTGAAATGTCCACCTAACTATAACATGTGTGAAACCTATGGTTTTTTAAGTGAATTTGCAAGGTTTTTTAAATGCTAATTCCTAACTATAACGTGCCTGAAACCTATGGTTTTTTAAGTGAATTTGTACCGTTTTTTAAATGCTAAATTTTTTAAAATTATTGTTTTTTTTTAATGGTTTTTCACCGTGCGCGCACCGTGCGCGCACCCCGTGATTATTTTCGAAAAAAAAAATGTTTTTTCACCCTTCGGGGTCCTTTGTGGACCCCCTGACAAAGGCTAGGGGGTCAGGAACTCTCTAACCTGCCCCCTTTTCACGTTCGCCACCTCTCTTTTTCACTCTCGCACCCACAACAAACAAAATGGCGGCCGACACTTCCTGATTTCGACCGATTCGAACGTTGACTGACATGTAACCACCAATCAGAATTACGCTCGCGCACGTTAGGGTGCGCGCACGGTGCGCTCACGGTGCGCGGCTATAGATATGTATGTGCTTTTAAATGCAATTTTCTCAGGAACTACTGAACAGATTGACTCCATATATGCAAAAAGGCACCTCCCTGACCTGAGGACTACCTCTCTGCCAAATTTCAAGTAATTCTGTTCAGCCGTTCGGGCTGTACCTTCGACTAAAGGTCCTATGGGAAAATGCATGGGGAAAACGTGTTTTGGGACCCCCCTTTTTTCTCGGCCCCCACTTGACGAATCACCCCGAGACTTTCAGGGTAGGAGCTGAGCGGAGCGCCCCATTAGTTTTGAAAATTTCGCAAGGATTCGTCAACCGGCGCCAAAGTTATTCAAAATAGAATTTTCAGATTTCCTATGGAAACACGGTCCTAACTATAACTATCTACTGGCGACTGCCAGTTGATAATATATGTATATATATATGTGTGTGTGTGTACAATTCGTGAAAGCATGGGTCAAGCGCACTCAGGATGGTAAATCCAAAGGATTAATGAAAGTTAAATTAAATCTTTGTATTTGCCATACGTGTGACTCATGTTTTCACAGAGTTTACATTCATATTTATATATATATATTACATAGCAGTGGTGGTAGCCCCTGTGTAGTTATAGTTAGAATTTTGAAAGAAAGGAATTCCTCAGATTTTTGATAGTTAATAACTTTGCTAATGTTTGATGAATCTCCAGAAATCTTAGTAAACCTATTCCCTTTCCTACATTGTCTGATTATGCAGTTTCATGGTGATTAGTGAAGGGAGGAACAAGGTGAATCCCACAACATGATTTTCCACCAATGCATTTCCCATAGACGTTTTAAACAGAGGTAGCAGCAAAATAGCTGAACGGAGTTCCATGTAATTTGGTAGGAATATAGTTTATGGTGTGGAAAGGGTCCTTTTTGTTAGCAAATCAAAATTAATTGAGTAGATTGTCAGTGATAAGGGACAAAAATTGAGTGCTATATTGGACTGCCGTATACTGCTGTACTTTCCCGGTATACTGCAGTGCATAGCGATGAATAAGCACAATATTATTGCATAAAGAAAGCTCTTACAAAATAAAAAGGCAGCCTTCTTGTTTAGACCACACTTTGGCTGTGTTTTTGGTTTCTACATGAAATATATCTAATTCCTACTTTTTTTAAGCTATAGAAGGAAACAAGCCATGACATCGATGCCACAACACTCTACGGCACAAAACTCAGTGACACTCTACTGTACACAACAACACTATATGCCACTCCACTGTACTCCACAGTACTACACTCAATTGTACGGCACTCTACTACTCTCTATGCCACTGTACGACACTCTTCTGCAGTCTGTGCCACTCTACGACACTGTACTCCACTCTATGACACTCAGTTCAACTATATGCCTCTCCACTCTGCTCTCTGACATGCAATTCAACCTTACAACATCTACTCCACAGTATACCACACCTCTTCGACAACAGTCTATGACATGGCGTTCCACTCCACTGTACGACACATCTCTCCACTCTATTACACCCCACTCTATGAGACTCCATGCCACTACACTCTGCAATATGCCACTACACTGAATGACACACCACTCAACTCTACGATATGCTACTTCACTATATACCATCCTGTCTAAGACATTCCATGACACACCACTCTATGAGATGCCACTTTACTCTACTCTATGACATATCATTCCACTCTGTCCCAGGCCAGTCTACTCTACAACACTCCACTGCACTCTACGCCACAACACTCTATGGCACGACACTCTACTTCACAACACTGTATGCCACAACACTCTATGCCATGACACTCTATGAAACGGCACTCCATGATACTCCACGCCACAACACTGTATGTCACTCCACTCTACTTCCTTGTGCAACACTCTTCTCCACTGTACAAAATTCTATGCCAGGCCACGCAACTCCACAACACTTTGCTTCAACCTATGCCACTGTATGACACTCTCTCCACTACATTAATTATAACTGTACCCTCTACCATGCACACCATTATCATAAATAATGTAATTTGAGATGTGCCTAGCTGTCCCAGCAAAGTGGCTTCCCAGTGCTGCCCATCGAACAAGTATACTTCACCAAGGGAGCAGAAGAAGGGAAACAGGACCTCATAATAGATGTAAAGCCATGCTTTCAGCTTTTTCAAAATGGTTATGGTTATTTCATAGCTCGAAAGGCAGACTGTTCCAGAGGGCATTAGCTAAAATTCTAAAGGAGCGGCCACCAGCTATTTTTCCTATGGAACTGTAGAGTTGCAGCCAAATTTAGCTTGGCCCAGTGGAGTGCTCTGTTTAGAATATAAGGCTGCATTAGATCAGACAGTGTAGGAGCACCTAGTGCATTCATAATCCCAGGCTCCATACTAAAATCTAGGATTTGTAAAGCATGGCAAATCACCAGTGAGGGTCTCAAGAAGCTGAATTGTGGGCACAGGGAGATTAAGTGATTTGCCGGGAATCACAGGATGTTGAGTCGGTGCCGATACTTAAACCTGGTTCCCCCAGATCAGAAGTTGGCAACTCACTACCCACTACTTTATATTGCATCAGCGCAGTCTACATGAGGATGTAACTAGGGGGAATTGGACAAGATATAACAGCCAAATTATTTTATATTCAGTTTTCATCATGGCCTTTTAGCAGCAAAAGTGCTTGTGGACATGGGTTTATGTCCACTTACTCGGAGAGACGTAGAAATCAGGTATTGGTCTGTCAAGGTTAAGGGTCTAGAGGTGCATCTGTAAGTGTTTGAGGTTTGAAAAAAACAGATTAAAAAAATTGCCCACTAGGTATGTAGGACCACCCACTAACTGACGCATCTGCAGCAACGCCAGATCATCAAGTGATTCATGAGCTATGGGATCATTGAGTTGATCAAAGTGGAGATTTAGGATGCCTATGATGGTACAATTGGATGATTTAAGCACCAAATAAGTCCCTTGATTAATCAATGTGGCTCTAAAGGTTTTAGATGGGCCTGGGGGTCTGTAGATTAGAAGACACACATGGGTGAAATCTTTGCTCGCAGTGATCTGAAATAGAGCGTTTCACAACCTAAAATAGAGACAGGAGCAAGGCTACAACTTAGTTTAGCATTATGAATAAGGGATAGACCACCCCCTCTGCCTGTGGATCAGTCACAACTTATAATGTTCTAACTTGGGGGCAATGTCAGAAGAGCTGCAGTAGAGATGTCAGGGCTGAGCCATGTTTCAGTGAGGAACAAGACATCAGGTAAACAGTCTTGGATTAAAACATATTTCTCAGCATAGTGGCGAATCAGAGAGCGGCAGTTAATAGCACTAAGTTTGAGTGGTCTTCAGTGTTTATCAAAAAAGATGGATGCTAGCACAGCATGGACGTCAGCAGCAGACACAAAACCTCACTGTGTATGCACTCAAACGTGCTAACCCCAGGAGACCAAGCATGTAAACAATCCTGGTGTGCAGTTTGCCTCATCATATGTAAAGTGGATGACGAGTAATTTAACCTATTGCTTGCTGCAGGAGCAGCATTCCTGGCACCATCCAGGCACGAATGGGTGCAGACGGGATTGACTTTGGGCCAAAGGCATGTCCGTGCATCTGCCCTCCATAAAGGCTTGTACAAACTGTGAGAAAGCAGCAAGTCAGAACAAATACAACACTGCCTTCTCTGACCTGCTGCCGGTAAAAAGGCTGACAAGAAGTGAGGATACGTCCTCTGTTAGAAGATTTGCACAATGATTTGATTTGATTGGTATATTTGTAGAGCGTAATGAATGCCCAAGACATTCTTCACCTTATAACAGCGCAATGCCCACAATATGCGATTCACCTTATGATTGCACAGAGCCGCCAAGACGTGCTCCACCTTATATCTCTCCTGCAAAAATAAAGTGCAGGTGCAAGGAATATATTGGCAAATTCGAGTACAATTGGATATTACTATTGGGTTCAATAGTCTTAAAATTGCCCCCTAAAAACATAACAAACATCCACAAAATGCCACTCTCAGTGCGGCATATACCAGTCACAGTGGGACGCACGTCAGCGCATCTGCCATCTTTAAATGTTGGTGCAAACGGGGAGAAGTCAGCATGGCAGAGCAACTAGAGCACTGCCTTCTCCAATATGCGGCCTGTAAAATCGCCAACCGGAAGTGAAGATACGTCCTCTGTGAGTAGATTTTCACAATGCCTCCAAGACATGCTTCACCCTATAATTGCAGAATGCCCCCAAGGCATGATTCAGCTTATGATTTCACGGTGTCACCAAGATGTGCTTCAACTTGTAGCTCTCCTCCACAAATAAAGTGCAAGTGCTAGGAATATATTGGCAAATTCAAGTACAATTGGATATTACTATTGAGTTAAAAAGTCTTAAAATTGCTTCCCCAAAAACTAAATAAACATCCCCAAAATGTAATATGAAAGGGAATAAGCAGTGAATGGGGAAGGTGCGAGTTATAGTTAATGTAGTGTTGCTAGCAAGTTGACAACACTGTAAGGAAGTGCATGAGTTATAGCATGTTTGGACTGGGGCAAAAATTATAACTGTAAGGTGTAACTATAACTTTAGAATTTCTAAAGTTTGTGTAATTTGTGTAGTTTAAGTTAGTTTTGTTATAGAAAAGATAACGTTTTCCTAACTACAACCAATCCTTAACCTTTGTTTTTTCATTATCTACACGCACCCACCCACACACATGTATATGCCTTGTACGTGGACTGCTTATACCTTTCATATTACATCACTTAAACCATCTGAAATTATAGCGTTTAAAACAACACTGATGAAATTGCAAATCACATCATTTGCGAGAACACAATGCATGGTAGAGTGGCGAGTTACAGTTATTGCAGGGTGGCTACCAAGTTCAATACACTGTGTTTGAAGGTGCGTGAGTTATAATATTTTGAAGGTGTTGCATAAATTATAGATTTAAGGAATAAGAATAACTTTAGAATGCCTATGTTTGTGTAGTTTAAGTTCTGTTTGTATGGAAAGAGTAAATAAAGTTTTTCTAACTATGACTTTTGTATAACCTTTGTTTTTTTCATTGAATTTTAATGTTTTTTAAAATAACAATGAGATTCAGAATGTAGAGTCCAGTGTCATCTAGTGGAGTGTCATTAAGTGGAATGTCGTACAGGAGAATGGAGGAGCCTGTCGTACAGAGTTGTACAGTGTAGTGGTGTCGACTAGAGTAAAGTATGGTACAGTATGGTAGAGTTCAGTGGCATAGAGTAGCATACAGTGGAGTGGCATATAGTGCAGTGTTGGAGTACAGTAGAGTAGCATGAAGAAGTGTGTCACCCAGACATAGTGTGCCGCAGGGGCAAGATTTTACACAGCAGTTAAGTCTACGAAGTGTATACAATCTAAACATTTGCTGCATGTTTACCCTCCATTAACTGATTCATCACTATGCATGCACTTTTTTCACCCTCATCGGACCCCCACCCCACACACCCGCTTGCACCATCCGGCAGTCCAAGAAAATATCTCCGACAAAGAGACCCTTCGGGGGACCCGTGGGGAATTGCAGCGCCGGCTCTATGAGGAGCAAACGCCCCATGATGAAGCATGACACTCCTTGGAGTGTGTGAGGGCAACAGAGGACTAAATGTGTTCCTTCACTTCACTAGTGGGTCCCATCACCTAGGACCTCTGCTTTCTTCCTTTGTCTTTCCTTTCTAATAAATGGGTGACTTTTTGCACCTTTACGCAAGGGTGACTGTTTGCACCCTGCAATAGGAACAGTGTCCATTTTGTGGTTTTAATTTTGCTTGTAAATAATCCCCATAATTTGTCAAATATAATGTAGTAGAGTGCATTTTTTAGCTTTTTATCATATTATTATTTTATTGAAGTTTTGTAAGTACTGCAGTACTTCTTAGGAAGTATTGCGGTACTACTTACGTTTAAAAAAATATATATATAGAAGCTTATAAATAATTTTCACTACGCATACCACCTAAATAAAGTGGTAATAAGTAGGTAAAAAATATAAAACCTAATACTAACCTATATCTAAGGCCCTAACTCACAACACAGCCAAAGTGTACTTAAAATAACATGGCTGCCTTTAACATTTGTAAAGGAAATCATTAGCTAAGCACATAATGCCGTGCCACTGCTATGTACTACAGTACTTTCATGAAATACCATAAAAGTTTGAAAAAACTGCGGCCACATGTATCATTAAGTTAAAATGCCATATAACTTTAAAAATACTTATCCTACTAACCTGTACTACCCACAAGGATCATTTACACATCATAATCTATATTCCTGCCAAATTTCATGCAAATTTGTTCAACCATAATTAAGGTACATGCAATGCAAAAGATTATGGAAAATGCATGGGTAGAAAAACATATTTTGGCACGCCCTATTTTTTCTTTGCACCCCCTTGACCAATCACCAGTGTTCGAACTTTGCATTGTCTGTCACTGAAGAAAAACTGTATATCTTTTCATAGTTTTATAGAGATTCGCTTAACAGGAGCAAAGTTATTAACGGTCAAAAATCAGAGGAATTCCTACCTCTAGCAATCCTACCTATAACTACAGATTGGCTATATAGAAATTATGTATACATATATATATATCTATATATCTATATATATATTCACTGAAAAAACCATAGGTTTCACACATGTTATAGTTAGCGGAATTTTTACTGATAAAAAACCAATGAAATTGCCCCGTTATAGTTAGTGCTGGCAACTATAACTCACGCGACCGCAATCCTCTGCTGATGCTAATACTGTATTTAGACACTTATTTGCCCATGTCTTCTTCCATACATTTTTAGCTATACATATATTACAAATATTTTTTTTTATAAAGACACATATGTCATCAGCAGAAGATTGCGGTCGCGTGAGTTATAGTTGCCAGCACTAACTATAACGGGGCAATTTCATTGGTTTTTTATCAGTAAAATTTCCGCTAACTATAACATGTGTGAAACCTATGGTTTTTTCAGTGAATTTGCAAGGTTTTTTAAATGCTAATTCCTAACTATAACGTGTGTGAAACCTATGGTTTTTTCAGTGAATTTGCAAGGTTTTTTAAATGCTAAGTTACTTTACGCCATTCGAGGCGTGCGCGCCCACTTAACGCAGTGCGTTCCGTGCACGGTTTTTATCAACTTTAATAAGCCCTGTACATTTGGTGGCCTTCGGCCACCAAAAGCACAGGGGGTGGGGTCAATGTGGATAGTGGTTTTTTTATTTCGATTTTATAATTTCATGTTGCCAAAATATAGTTTTTTTACTGATGTAATAAGCCCTGTACAGGGGGTGGGGTAAGTGTGGATAGTGTTTTTTTTATTTCTATTTTTTACCGTACGCTTACGGTAAGCGTACGGTAAGCGTACTCGGCGAAATTGCCGAAAAAAAAATAAAACCGTTTTTGCTCTTGGGGGATGTTTGGGGACTCCCTCAACATGACTATGTGGGAGGGAGTTGTCAAAACAGCCCCGTAACATGTTTTTGGGCATCATGTTTGAGAAATAACACTCAGTGCGAGAGACAAAATGGCGGACGCCGCTTCCTGGTTTCGGCCGATTCGAATGTTTACTAAGATCTAAGAGCCAATCAGAATCGCGCTCGCGCACGCCACCGTACGCGTACGGTAAGCGTACGGTAAGCGTACCGTAAGCGGGCTCAGATATATATATTGATTTAAAGGCTATTTTCTCAGAATCTACTGAACAGATTTACACCAAACCTACAAAAGGCACTTCCTTGACCTACGGACTACCTCTCTGCCAAATTTCTAGTAATTCTGTTCAGCCGTTCGGGCTGTAGCTCGTTCTAAAGGTCCTATGGAAAAATGCATGGGAAAAACGCGTTTTGGGACCCCCCTTTTATCTCAGCCCCCGCTTGACGAATCCCCCCGAGACTTTCAGGGTAGGAGCGGAGCGTAGCGCCCCACCTATTTTGAGAAATTCGCGAGGATTCATCGACCGGCGCCAAAGTTATTCAAAATAGAATGTTGCGGATTTCCTATGGAAAAGGGGTCCTAACTATAACTACCTACTGGCGACCGCCAGTAGGTAATATATATATATCTATATATATATATATATATAATATATATATATATATATATATATTCACTTAAAAAACCATAGGTTTCACACATGTTATAGTTAGCTGCACATTACACTCGTGAAAAACCATTGAAATTCCCCCGTTATAGTTAGTGCAGGCAACTATAACTCACGCGACCGCAATCCTCTGCTGATGACGTCAGATATTACATCACTGTATTTAGACACTTATTTACCCATGTCTTCTTCCATTAATCTTTAGCTATACATATATTACAAATATTTATTTTTCAGAAAGTCACATATGTCATCAGTGATGTAATATCTGACGTCATCAGCAGAGGATTGCGGTCGCGTGAGTTATAGTTGCCTGCACTAACTATAACGGGGGAATTTCAATGGTTTTTCACGAGTGAAATGTCCAGCTAACTATAACATGTGTGAAACCTATGTTTTTTTAAGTGAATTTGCAAGGTTTTTTAAATGCTAATTCCTAACTATAACGTGTGTGAAACCTATGGTTTTTTCAGTGAATTTGTAGGTTTTTTTAAATGCTAAGTTATGTTTTTTGTTTTTTTTAAAGGTTTTTCACCGTGCGCGTACCGTACGCGCATGGTGCGCTTCGCGCACCGCGCGCCCACGTTACGCAGTTCGTGGAATTTTTCCGTTTCTACCGTACGCGCACGCTACGCATACCCCGCGATTTTTCTAAAAAATTTTAAGGAAATTTTGACCCTTGGGGGTCCTTCTGGGACCCCCTGACAAAGGCTAGGGGGTCAGGAACTGTCCACCATGCCCCCTTTTCACTTTCTCCACCTTTGTTTTTCACCCCCTCAGACTGCGAGAGACAAAATGGCGGCCGACGCTTCCTGGTTTCGACTGATTCGAATGCTTACTAAGATCTAACAACCAATCAGAATCGCGCTCGCGCACGGCAGCGTGCGCGTACGGTAAGTTTTACCGTACGCGCATGGTGCGCGCTTATAGAGATATATATTGATTTAAATGCTATTTTCTCAGGAAATACTGAACAGATTTACACCAGACCTGCAAAAGGCACATCCCTGACCTAAGGACTAACTCTCTGCCAAATTTCAAGTAATTCTGTTCAGCCGTTCGGGCTGTAGCTTGGACTAAAGGTCCTATGGAAAAATGCATGGGGAAAACGCGTTTTGGGACCCCCCCTTTTTCTCAGCCCCCGCTTGACGAATCCCCCCGAGACTTTCAGGGAAGGAGCGGAGCGGAGCGCCCCACCTATTTTGAAAATTTCGCGAGGATTCGTCAATCGGCGCCAAAGTTATTCCAAATAGAATGTTGCGGATTTCCTATGGAAACACGGTCCTAACTATAACTATCTACTGGCGACCGCCAGTAGATAATATATATATATATATATATATATATATATATATATATATATATATATATATATATATATATTGTTGCAGGGATTCTGCTCCTGCATAGAACTATGTGCAGGAAACCAGGACCTCAGTGAATTGCGGTGTACCAAAAACTCACCTCAGTACCTAGAACCCCTATCCAACTAGCATCAGTGTCTCATTCGTTCTCCGTATCATCTCGAAGCTACCAATGATTAGACAACCCAGAACAAGCGACTTAGAGTGGTGGGAATCAGAAACACCTGTTCGTTATTATTCTTATATCAATCCACAACAAGAGTAATCAAAGACACAGTAAAGTTTAAAATGTTTATTTTTAAATACGTGTCCTAAGATGCAGTATTTTGGCTAACATAAGCAGACAAATGATTAAAAATGAAACCATCAGCATTGTTACAAGAACATAGAAAATGAAGGGAGAAATCATATTACAAATGATAGTGGACTACAACCACCCTCCCTTCGCTAGTAAGCTAGTATTATTAAACTAATAGAAGGGCTCTAAGTTTGAATGGGGAACCCCATACCGTAAATATCAGCTTAGGTGAATCACATCACAGGACCAGCTTTGCTCTGTGTCTGGAAAAGGTCTTCTCCAAAAGTGTCTGAATCATGCATGCAAACTGCAATATTAAAGGCACTTGAGTTTCAGATATTTGCAGCTGGGTGCGTGTTATGGCTAGAGCGTGGGGCAATCAACATGAATTCAAAAGCATACATTGTTATTTGTCCCTGACAGCTTCTGCACACAGTGTTCAGACCAAGGTCGCGGTGCACGTCTAGGGATGTGAACAACAGACCGTTCTCATGTGAAGGAAAAGCAAGCAAGCATTTTTCATATTATAACAGCTACCTGCAGTGTTTGTGTGCAAAAGCAGCAAAAGTGGCAAGATGGCGTTTTAAATCTAAGACACTTATGCTACCATAGCAATGTGTGTGTACCTGGAACTCCGTCTCCACTACACCCTCCCTTGATCGGACCACGAACAAATAGGGATACAAATTAGGAAAGCAGAGTTCAAGTTCGACAGAGACAGAACCAAGTGCATGTATTGTTCATCCATATAATGGGTAGTGAAAGTTCGAAAAACGAGCTTGAAAATTGAAAAAGAAAGAAAGAAAAAAAAATGTAACATCTCGCAAAGGCTCAGCAGAGCCTGGATGTGGAGTCCCAAAAAAAATGGAAAAAACTCAAAAATTTGTAGTTTGACTAATGGAAGATGGACAACTCTCAAGTTAATCCATCAACGTGTAAGCACAATAAGTAGCAACAGCCTCCAAGAGGAAGTCATTATAATGTTCTGTAAAAGATTCTGCCATCCAGTCTAACAAAGTAAATGAACATACATGTTCCTCGATAACTGGAGCCTCTAGCACAATCAGAGGACAACTTGCGTGTTCTTCAAGATGACTTCTCGCCAAGAAGTCATACGCTGCCGTATAGATATCCCAATTCCCTAGGACTCCATGTGCCGCTCCACAGGCCATAATCCCGATATCAGAACAGTTCAACTCATCAGTCGAACATAATCCGGGGCAGGAGACACCGAGTTCGACAGGCACAAATCCAGAGCCCATTCGAAAGGACAATCTAGGCAATGAAAAAGAGGTTGCACGCAAGTAAAGTAGGAAAACCGGAAGGACAATCCATAGGCTACGCTTAAAGTGGCAAGTGGTAATGTTCCATAATATTCAAGCATCCGGTTACGAAGTTGGAGCAGCCGGGGCAGGCTGTCGTGTGACACATATTGTGCAGCCATTGCGCAGCAAGCAGACCAACAGGAGCACACCAGCCATGAGAGCGAGAATTAACGGGAGCCCGCCGAAGACGCTGGAAAAAATAGAATGAAAAAATGCCTGTATCATACCACAGATTGTTTGGAAGGAGGTCGCGAGGCCGGAGCCCACAACTTTGAAAAAATGTGTGAAGCCAGTTGTTGACGAGGCATTGAATATAGTATGAATCAGAGCACCGAAATGAAGGGGGAGATCAGTATTTAAAAGCGCATGCACCTCGGTGCGGGTGTTGGTTACGTGAAGGACGAATGTTTCACGGGAGGAGGTCAGTGCGACTTCCTTTTGAGACAACAGAGATGTTATTATGCTCATCTTGTTGAACTCTGCTTTCAAGGTTGGGATGGAAGGCCAGATGGATACATCCAGTCTCCCATGTGGGGGCGGGAAAAGGACATTTTTACAGCAGACTACTCATTGTGAGACAGTTACAATGTAGGGAATTCCCACTAGCATCCCGCAGCAAGCCTCATTATTCAAAAGCAAATAACTACCGTTAGCTAATAATGTAAAAGTGGGCGTAATAGCTGGAACAGGAATCCCTTTCAGAACGCAAGCTAAATTCGGTGCCTGAACGTTGTAAGCTCCATGCAATTGGATGTGTCTACAGACTACTGAGTGATCAGGTGTGGAAGTGCATTCCTCACCTTTCAAATAAACCTCTTTACCTTCTCTCATGCATCTGTATGTAAATGGGAGTGACCAAACTTCATGCAGGAAAGCAGTACCCAATGGTTCATATGTGCCTAGGGCATAATGTTTCATACGTGAACTGAACTTAAACAAAGGAAATGGCAAGGTGATTAACCCGTGGATAAGCCACACAACTGAGTTCAATTCTGCCACAGAGAAAGGTAAAGGTTCCAACTTTTCAATGTGCAGTAATGAGTATGTTGCATCTTTCATGGACATGAACTGTTGTTTTGCAGTCAGATTAAATGGCAGGAATAAAGATGATGTATTCATGTAGTCCCAAGGAACATTCCCAGCCTTCAATGTTTGCAAAGTCCATGCAAACTGCATTATAGAACGCAATTGATGTTGACTATGATATGAAACAGACATATCATCCTGTACAATATCCACAACAGATGAAACAATATTATCTAATGTGTAAATTCTGGAAGAAAGAGTGTTAATGCTATTATCGATGACAGCTAGCACATTTTTCAAATTTGCTTGATCAATAGCTCTCAATCTGGAAGCAGCTTCAATTTGCGATAATTTCCAAACTCCGTTATAAATAGCATACACCCACCTTTTGGACCTGCCACCCACAGGACCCTTAACAAAATCATTCAAATCTATTTTGTCATGTAATTTTGATAAATGAAGTTTAACAGATGCTAAGGTGGAATGTTGCAGCCAGTTCTGACATAACTTCCCCACAGAATAGGTAGTAACCGAATGGGAAGTTTCAAAGCGGGGGTTCACTCTAACCTGTGTATATCCAGGGCATAGACCCAGAAAACGATGTTGACAGGAATCTGAGCTCTTCTGCCACATCAACCATCCTTCAGGATCTAATTCGGTAATGTTGAAGGACGTATTAGTAATATATGACTGCAACGCATCAAGGGACAGATTTGTGTGATTATTCCATTGTGGATAGGCACCCAGATCAGGGACAGAGGGCGAATTAATCTTTTTAGAAGTAGCCGATCCAAAGCAGGTGGTTTGAAAAATGGTAGAATTCAAAAATAACATGTGGTTTGGTATAAGGCAAGCATGATGCAGAGCCTCTGTTCCTTGTACCTGCCATGTTTTAGAACCCCAAACAGATTTAAGATCAATGGTATCTTTCCACAGCTCATAGCCCCCAATAGCCACTTTATCCATAAAGGACTTGGAATACAATAATTTAGTGTGGGTCAGTCTAACTTTGGAAGCTGACTCCGCCGCCACCTTAAAATAAAAGGCTTCAGGTTCAGAAATGCTGAAATCAGTAAAATATGTAAATTTGTTCACCAGAGTTTTGGAGCTGCATTCAATGGGTGCCGGACAATGTTCCCATTGCGTATAATTAACAACATTTCGAAATGTATTTGCTTTATGTAGGAAATGATTGCCATAGTGTTGATAGCAAAACAACTCCCCGTAATTAGCTGTGTCTAAATACAAATCTTCAGCATCAAAAGCAGCATAATATTTCAAATCAGAAAAGAGTGCCTCTATGGCCTGGAAGTCCCAATCATCAGAGCGGATGTTTTGTTTCACAACATCCCCCATTGATACACAATGTACATTGGGGACATTAATCACTTCTGTGGGACCATGATTTTGAAATTTAACAGCATCCCACACAATCCCATCCAACACAGGCCAGGCAGTGATATTCACAAAAGTCTGGTCCATTTTCATGATGTGCGATGAGGAGTGGGGGTCAAAGTTCCAGCAATTAATCTAATTGCATATCTTTTGGTGAGATAGTGTCCATTTACAAGACGAAAAAATACCACCACAAACCCAATGGACATAAACAAAAAAATACTTATGAGTAACAGCCAAATGTAAGTCCAGGGGGAATCAAAAAATGTCTTTTAAACCAAGCTGCAAAAATAGAAACTTTCGATGGGGGATTGGAAGTCAAAGAGTTAGTGTCAAATGAAAAACGTGACTGGTCAACTGCAGTTGATTGTAAACCAGGCAACGACACATCTGTGGGATAAGTATACTCAGCATCTTCAGGTGGACCACCAGCCGGTGGTGGCAACAAAGGATTAGTAACTGTATGCATCTCGATGGCAATGTCAGGCCTGGTGGTGGACGCCAGAGCCAAAACAGAATTTCTCAGCATTGCTGGACAAGAGACCGCTGGAGTCATACTAAGAAGAATCGGCCACTCGCTGTAGTTTGACATTGTCAATGGAGGTGTACCTGTTATCCTTGCAACCAGGAAGTGGAGGTAAAATGACTATTCGTGTACCCTGCATGCCAAGCACTGGAACCGGTGCACGATAAGAGGGGCCGAACTCCTTCTTGTTCTCCACCTTCTCACGGACCAGGTCACCAACGCGGGGTAGCCAGCCAACTACCAGAATCTGGAGTGCCGCATCAGTCGTGGAGGGCAAGTGTTCCTTTGCAAGACTGTCTCTGGTCTCTTGTAGATTCTGTAATACAGCACAGTGATCATCTACGTCAAAGGGTGCGGCCGACGCCGCCATGTCTAGACCATCAAGGTCTGGAACAAACATCTTAATGCCAAAGAGCATTTCGTATGGGGTCCGCCCACCCAGAGACCTTCTAGGGAGATTAGTAAGTGCACATTGAACGTTATACAGATGGGCTAACCAGTTCCTGCCAGTGCTGAACTCCTATCTGTCAGGGATTGCTTTAAGTCACGGTTCATTCGTTCCACAACACTATTGCCCCCAGGCCGGTATAGAGACGAAAATTTGACTTGGACCCCCAAAGATCGCATGGTTTCTTTGTCTGCCTTAGAGGCGAAAGCAGGACCTTGATCAGAATAAAGGGTACCACATGCGAAAATTCCCACGAAGACACGCACATCCCTGATGACAGTTTGAGCATCAGCACTCCGTTGCGGCCATACCCAAACAAAACGTGTGTACGAATCCACTGCAACTAAGATGAATTTATACGCAGTATCAGAGGAGAAAGGACCGCAGTGATCTAAATAAACACACCCAAGTGGTTTATTAGATATGTACAACTGTGTTTGTGGTGGGCGCGCAGCAGTCGAAGGTTTAATCTGCTGGCAGATGTCACAATTAAGAACATAAGCTCTAGTCTGTTTATACAATCCACGCCACCAGTAAAGTTGTTGTAAGAGAGTAACAGTCACTGAAACGCCGGCATGCGCAGAAGCCATGCCTTCGTGAGCCGCTGTTATCAAGGAAAGTCTGCAGTCCGCGTTGGGAATCAATCCGTCATCAACGTTGTTAATTCTCACATAAGGAACTTTATCAGGACTTAAATGATAAGAATACTTAGAAGGGAAACCTCTCGGGTAATTACTTCCCTTCTCAGTCGCAGCAATAGCTGCCAAGATGTCATCATCAATCTTACTTTTGGATCTTGTAACTGCTGCTACTAGATATGTTGCCACTGCTGTTTTCGCTGCGTCGTCAGCCAAGCTGTTTCCGACAGCGTGGACACCAACACGCTGGTGCCCAAGAGTATAAATGACATTCATGAGAGGCAGAGTCTGTTTAAGTTCTGCAACTCAAACCCAAAGCATTCTCTGCTTGATTGTGCTACCCTTGGAATCTCGATATTCATTTTGAGACCAAAAGAATAAATTGTCGTTAAAAGACTGAACACAGTAAAATGAGTCACTCACTATAAGAGTTGTAACTCGTGGATCAGCAAACTTCAGTGCATGCACAAGAGCATGTAGCTCTGCCAACTGGGTGGTACAATCACCCAACGACTGCATATGCACAACATCAGACTTGAATTCACCATTCACGAAAGTACCAGCCACAATTGCGCAGGCCGCTGAATATGCATGCTTAGATTCCGTCGCCGGTTGCGCCGAACCGTCAGTGTAAATTACACAATGGTAATCCTCAAGCGGGCGCAATGACAGAGGAGCTGGATGAACAAATTCATACTGCAAAGACTCCTGAGTCTGCAATGAGGCATCAAAGATGTAGGTGACATCCAGCGATGTCAAGGAAGTGGCCCATTGTATCCAACGTGGATGCAAAGCTTTAGAATCAGGTATACTGGCTTTCGTCACTGCCTCTGGAGCAGGATATGGTGTGACAACCAACATGCGCTTCCCTTGCGCTCTCTCCTTCAGAATTGCCATCTGCACTGCAGTCAAAACTTTTTCGACAGTATAAAAGCGCATTTCAGCCGAAGTGTACAGGTGTGATTTGTAAGCAATGGGGACTGTGTCGCTCTCATTGAACGTTAAGTACGTGAAACCCACTGCGCCAGGCACAATTCTTATTACCAGGTTAGTGTGGTTATCACGTGTAAGAAAGTACTTTGAAGCAAGAAGATCAGCCTGCAAAGTTTGCAAGATAATTGAATGCTCTGGCAGCCAGCTCGATTTGGAAAAAGTAGGTTGTACCAAGGCATATAGCGGCTTGCTACGCTGGGCATAATAGGGAATGTAAGTACGCCCGAAATTCAGAAAACCCAGCAAAGATTGTAATTTCTTCAGTGTTGTCGGAGCACGCAACCATGCGCACTTCTCCAGGAAATGAGGGGCCAAACCTCGACCTTCATTGTTGAGTTCATAGCCCAAAACCAACACTGTATACTCTGCAATGTGTGATTTTGCAAAGTTGAATTTGTAACCGAAGTCCGCAAACATGACAATGATGCGGTCAACGTGACACAGATGCAGCCATAATTCGTCGTCTGTGAGATCGATATTATCAACATACGAGTGCGCATCAGGGTCAATGCTCTCTAACAGAGAGACTACGCATGCGGCAAAGATGGCAGGACTGTTTTTATAGCCCATGGCTAATCTTTTGAACTGTTTTTTGTTTGCCGCCTGAAGTAAAAGCTATCCATTGACTACTACTAGAGGACAGATTATGGCTATAAAAGCCATTGGAGATGTCAATTGTGGTCTTAAACCTTTTTCTCACGATACTATCAACGAGGGCAGAACTGTGGGTATTCTGTACCGCACAAGCCTGACAATGAGAGTTCAAATGCCGGTAATCCAAAACTAGGTGGTATGACCCATCAGGCTTAGTTACAGTGAATGGAGGATTGTTCATGGGTGACACACATGTTTCAATACCACCTTGATATTCCAATTGTTCAAGGATTTCTGCGACGTGAGATCTAGCTTTGCGGCGCATGGGATATTGGGGTTGTGGCTGGGGCATAGACCATAATGGAATCTCATGGCTTGGTGACAATTTATCCCATCCAACCTGAGTACGGTACAACGCCGGTGCAAGCACCTGAGCCCTCTCTTCTGCAAAGTTCTGAGCCTGATCCTTCGGCACAGTGCGCGCGAAGGATGGGAGGATTACCTCCTCCCCTCTAGGGGGGGCCAAAATGAAAGCTGGGGGCCAGTCTGCCTCTGCCAATAGAATGTCATATGTAGATGTCAGATTCTCCTAAAAAATCCCTTTTATGGTACGTTGTATGTCACCCTCTATTAAAAGGACAATGTCATATAGTCTATCAGGGGGAGCCACTCTAGTATCAGCAGTTTTTACAGTAATGAACGTGTCAGTTGCTGTCACCTCCAGATATGGACGCAGTGCTTGCCGCACTACTGTAACCTCCGCTGCGCTGTCGAGCAACGTTAGTGCCCATGTCAGGTTCCGAAGCTGCATTCTCACTATCTGTGGCATACCTCGCTGTTAGTGCAGCAACTTTCTTCTTCTGAAACTCGGGTTGTTGGCATGCAAACTCGTCCTGCTTGCCTTTACCGTCAGGCTGACGGGGCTGATCGCGTCCTTGTTGGGCACCCCGACCTTTGCCACGCTCTCCTCCACCGGCCTGTGACACCGATGTTTCCCGTGAAGAACGAGGAGAACGTTGTTCAGTAACCTGAAATCTATCAGGTGACCTAATTCTAGTGTGATAGCACAAATCATATTTGCGCTCGCTAGTCGCCTGTACAGGCGACGCGGGACGAGACCCCTGTTTCTGTTGTTGCTTTCCTTGTTTCTTTGCTTTCCAATTTTGTTTGGGAAAAGCTGGTCGTTCGTCTTTAAAAGACGAACCCATCTTAGTTTGCTGTTGCACAACTGTGGTCTGAACAGAGGGCTTAACCCCTAAACTACTGCGGCCTATGGTTCTATACACCTCCGCAAGAATTTTAGACAACTCCCGGGGTTTCTCGACATTGTCTACGAGGCGCAGATCATTCGACACTTGAAAGTGAACCGCATCTCCCTTGAGGTTACCAAGGATGAGAGTGGCAACTACGTTGAACACATCGACAAGCCTCATCCCCAACTCGACCGCTGCCTCCGGACCGAGTTGATCTTGAACGCATTTGATCACAGTCGGCAGTACGGCCATAGATGGGGTGCCGAAGCATTTTGAGTAGACCGCCGCAAAAACCTTACCCCAGTTATCACAATCAGCTACCTCTGGGACTAAGTCTTTCAGCAAACTAATGGTGAGTATCCTTTGTTTCTCCACAGGAGTAGAGTTCGGAAACACTGCTTCCAGCTGGTCAAATTTCTCAGCAAGCCAATAACGCAAACCGTCCTTATTCAGGGGGCGCTTGCCCATAACCGAATTAACCATGACAGGACTAATAGTAATCCCGGCCGGGCCCGCTGGTTGCCCCGCAACAACAGGTGCCCCTACCTGCACAATGCGTGAAACGTATTGCACCAAAGCCCAATGTACTGTAATCAGGGCTGTATGCAATTGACGTAACTCATCCACCGTAGCATGTAAATAACGTGGATGAGGTGTAAATCCGCTTGATTGAACCTATAGAGAAACTATTAGGTAGGTTAAAACCGTCACTCCCGTTATCCGGAAACAAGAGTGAGGGCGCCGTGGACCAATATAAGGACTTCTAAGGCGTCTCAAATCATAAGACCAAACGTTAGGTGCGCCATGTTGCAGGGATTCTGCTCATGCACAGAACTATGCGCAGGAAACCTGGACCTCAGTGAATTGCGGTGTACCAAAAACTCACCTCAGTACATAGAGCCCCTATCCGACTAGCATCAGTGTCTCATTCGTTCTCCGTATCATCTCGAAGCTACCAATGATTAGACAACCCAAAACAAGCGACTTAGAGTACTCTCAGGAATGGTGGGAATCAGAAACACCTGTTCGTTATTATTCTTATATCAGTCCACAACAAGAGTAATCAAAGACACAGTAAGGCTGTTAAATAGTTATCGACCATACCATGACCTCTCGAGGGGGGAACCACCCACACATCCAGTCATCCACACGATTCTACATATGGGAGCGGGTGGACACCTAACCACATGGCTCTACAAGGCCATACGGGAGCTCACCAATAAACCGCTAGTGCCACTACGAGCCCTTTGGGAGGATGAAATCGGACGCTCATTACATGAGAAGGAATGGGAGAGAGCCCTAGAGTATCCTAAGAAGGTATCTAGAAATGCACGCTTCAAAAATATACAATTTTATATACTCCATAGAGCTTATCTGACACCGGCACGTCTCCAACGATTCTACCCAGACACGGAGTTCCTTTGCCCCAGATGTCACGCACAGGATGCAGATTTCCAACATATGTTTTGGAGTTGCCCCACAATTTGTTCTTTTTGGCAGCACACTCATACAGCTCTACAGGACCTCACAGGGCTCATGCATATGAACACATGGGAGGCCAGCGCACTAGGTATCTTTCGAACACATAAACAACACAAGGTGCAGACCTGTTTTCTTTCCCTAGCGGTGCTGTTGGCCAAACGGAGTATCGCTATGCACTGGCGTTCTCCCACTGGTCCTCCACTGGCGGCTTGGGTGGGAGCCACACATAAATGGGCGGCAGCGGAGGAGGACACGTTGCGGGAGGAGGAGGTGAAGGGCATCCGCAAGCATCCCATCTCAATGGACTGGGCCATGTTATTAAATCGCTTTAAACAAATGACCCCTGGCGAAGACCCAAACGGGGACACACCCACACCAACAGCCCTACAAACACAGCCTTAGACCATGACCGACCACACCCTCCCTATCCTGGAGACCCGATTACATCGAAGGCAGCTCTATGACGCGTGTCGTCACCTCTGCCGGCCTGGTGTGGGCGTCAGCTCAGCTGCAGGATACTGACACGGTACACGCACACACGCTTAACCCGACGACAGATAGGGAGGCCCGGACGTGAAATTCCATACCCATCCCCCAGTTCCTTCTGTGTTATACCCCAGTTCACGTAACATATTAATTACCAGGATCCATGGGATTTACAACCTATGTATCAAGCAACCAGTGTATCTGCGACTAATGTTGTGGGCTGTCGGATACTGTAATAAGCAATCTACTGGATTGAAAGATTTGTCTGCTGTATATCACAATAAACCTGAAAATGTTAATAAAAATATGTTACAAAAAAAAAAAAAATCAAAGACACAGTAAAGTTTAAAATGTTTATTTTTAAATACGTGTCCTAAGATGCAGTACTTTGGCTAACATAAGCAGACAAATGATTAAAAATGAAACCATCAGCATTGTTACAATACCATAGAAAATGAAGGGAGAAATCATATTACAAATGATAGTGGAATACAACCACCCTCCCTTCGCTAGTAAGCTAGTATTATTAAACTAATAGAAGGGCTCTAGGTTTGAATGGGGAACCCCATACCGTAAATATCAGCTTAGATGAATCACATCACAGGATCAGCTTTGCTCTGTGTCTGGAAAAGGTCTTCTCCAAAAGTGTCTGAATCATGCATGCAAACAGCAATATTAAAGGCACTCAAGTTTCAGATATTTGCAGCTGGGTGCGTGTTATGGCTAGAGCGTGGGCCGATCAACATGAATTCAAAAGCATTCATTGTTATTTGTCCCTGACGGCTTCTGCACACAGTGTTCAGTCCAAGGTCGCGGTGCACGTCTAGGGATGTGAACAACAGACCATTCTCATGTGAAGGAAAAGCAAGCAAGCATTTTTCTTATAATAACAGCTACCTGCAGTGTCGTGTACAAAAGCAGCAAAAGTGGCAAGATGGCGTTTTAAATCTAAGACGCTTATGCTAACATAGCAATGTGTGTGTACCTGGAACTCCATCTCCACTACAGAAGGTGCCCCAGAAGCTTAAATGAAGCATACTCTCTATAAATTCAAACTATCATTCTCAGCCATATGAAAATGCAGCCTGACATTCTCAGTAAATGATGTACTTCCAACAGGAAAAGCCTTTCAGTTGATTCCCTTGTGTGCTACTGCAGTCTAAAGAACAACTAGAGCGCTAAGGTATTACTGTTCAGTTGCAGCCTCCCACAGTATTCCAAAGTACAACTAAGTTAACTTCTTGCTGATCAGCAGCTTTATTACAATGTTCCAATGAAAAATCTAGAGTGCTAACATTGTGAATTCATGTCAAAAGTGTGACACATCTGAACGTCATCTTGATGGAAACAAAGTAGAAAACTGAGAGCATTTTCTAGCAGAAGGGAGTGGTAGGGTGATGACTGCGGACCAGGCAAGGCAGGAGGGAGAGGATAGAGGTCTGCAAATGGAACACAGGGGGCAGGGGACAAGGGGGAAGGGTAGGAGCAGCAAGCTGATCATGCAGGGCAGGTGGGATGGGCACTGAAAGCAAAACACACCACATAGGGCAACAGTGAGACTATAATGGTATTCACACAGACAACGGAGGAAAGGTTGTAAGGGGCCGGGGGCAGTACACTGACCAAACAGGGCAAGTGTGAGGGGCTGTTGCAGCACAGAAGACCATGCATTACAAGTGGGAGGGTTAGTAGCAGCAAGAGGAAGGGGGCAGGGGCATTTACAAAGGACCATACAGGACAGAGGAGAAGGGTATGGGCTGGACACAGACAAAAGAGGGCAGGGGAAAGAGCTTCACAATAGATCATGCAGGGAAGGCAGGAGGAGAAGTTGCAACACAACAGAACAATGAGAGCAGAAAGGAGTGGCTGGAGTGAAGGGATGGGGCTTGGAACTGGGACAGGCAGGGTGGAGTTGGCAGGGACAGGCGGCAGCCATCTGACTATACTAGGCAGGTGGGAGGGGCAGTGGAAGCCCAATAGAACACTCAGAGTAGATAGGAGGGTGGTAGGATGATGGAATATGGTGGGCCGAAAGGAGGGAGCAGGAGCATGCACACAAACATTGGAGGGCAGGGGAAAGGAGTGTAGGGGCAGCAAGCTAATCAAAGAGGCTGAGAAGGAGAGCAATAATAGGACATAGAATCGGCGAATGGAGGGCAGGAGGATTAGGCAGGGACATCAAGCTAAATGGAGGGCATGGGCAGCACATCGGACCATGCATGTCAGGAGGGATGGGGCTGGTGCATGGGGTCAGACAATAGAGGGTAGGGAGGAGGTAGCTAGAGCAGCAAGCTCACTGTTTCGGGCAGACCGGGAGGGCAGTGGCAGAACAACACCCACAAACAGCTGTAATGAGGGAGTGGTGTCATGGACTTGGACAATGGATGGCAACAAGGAGGTGGGGCAGGAGCACCAAGCTTGGGTGGGGGCAGCACACTGCCAGGCCAGGTCCTGTGTTCAACCTCCACCACTGTGCATTGTAATAGGTATCTTACTTAATATTTAAGATCCTTAGAAACTGATTTAAAAAACCAAAGGTAACAGGAAAGTTATGGTTAGAAATTAGAATTTAAAAAACCTTAGCAATTCACTGAAAAAAATAAAGGTTGCAGGGATGTTGCAGTTAGGCTCAGATTGCACTCATACAAAACCAATGTAACTCAGCAGTTATAGTTACCTGAGCTAACTATAACTTACGCCACTGCAATGCCCTGCTTATGACCTCACATATTAGATCACTCATGACATGGTCAGTGACATCACTCATGACATCTCAAATGATATTTCTTAGTTTGTTTGCAGTTTTATAAAGCACAAACTTGACATGAAGTTATAGTAGTGCCTTACATGAGCATCAGTTACATTACACAAGGGCACATTCATTTTGGTTTTAGACATGGGGAGATTAAGTGATTTGCCCAGATTCACAGGATGTTGAGCTGACACTGCAACTCAAACCTGATTTCCTATTTGCAAAGTCTGCATCTCTGGCCATATCACCACATACTCTCCCTTAAGTGTTACAAATATTCAAGTGATCAACTGGACACATTTGCCAACAGAACATCTCTTCGCATACCTACTCACACTCAACTGGGTGGACACAGTCTGTAGTGATGGATCACATTGATACACATGGCAAGAAGTTGGACACCATACGCACATTGCTGAAGACACGTAGGAGCACAGGTCTATCAGCAACTATCACAACCACAATGTCTGGCTCACAGAGGTGGAGCTGGCAATAGGGACTCACCCCTATGTGAAGTTCGTCAGTCAGTCCCTCACTGTGTACGGAGAATGCTCGTTGAGGCACACGATTTGTCATTCTAATCAACACTCATCACAATTGAACACTAGTAGACTTAATTTGCATGTGTGTGTCAGTACGGGCAAGACAAGGGCCACAACATGCAGACCAATGCATCAGACACTAACAGGCAGCATTTCGGTCACGGTACAGTTCCACGTGACAGGCGTTGTGCATGTGCCCGGGATGCATTGGTGGCTCTCGTATGACCAGCACTCCTCAGGTCTGCGGAAGTGATGTGGATGATATGCCATAGCTTGGAGCAATGAGTCAGATTTGTGTGCAACATTTGGACGTATGGGTAGTTGTGTACATAAGTGTCAAGGGCATTCCATGCAAGAGTACTTCGAGCCAGGACTTCTGTGTGTGTGGTGTGGATACGTTGCTCTTTCATTTTCGCTGCACATAGTGTGAGAGTCATCATAATCTGCTATGGTATCTCTCTCAGGGGGTGCCGGCAGCATGCAAGACCAAGGTCGGAGGTGCAGATGTCCTTCCGCATTACGTATTGAGACAAAGGTGCTTTCATCCCTAATGTCAGTCTGACAACTGCTTGCATTCCGGAAATGTGATGTGGCTTTCGTGATACAAATGAAGCTAGGCCTTAGGCTTATGGTGCACCAATGGCGAAACACACACAACAGTTGGCATGTATGATCCAAGAGCCCGAATGGTCTTGCACTCCTTGTACAATCCCTTTGTGCGCGGCCACACTCCGGTTGCATGCAAAATTGCAACATTGTTGATTGCGGGCCGCGTGGCGCCGACACTGCGACAGAGACACATGCATCAGTTGGTTTCCTGTCCATCCCAGAATGAACCACGCCCAGGGATAAATATTCACACCCCTATGCTGGCCTGGCGTATGCCGAGCCAGGCCACTCAGCTTACGTATAAAGCGTGGGACGACAACACTACGTGTCCCAGTTCTTCCCCACAGCCGGAGGTGACATGGCTGTGCTTCTGGCATATCACGAGCCTCAATCATAAAGGGTCCATGACTTGCATTGCACAGAGTTGGTGGCACCGGATACACTGCGGCCGGCACGGGCCTCCCGCCACGGGACGGTGACTTTCAGTGCACCGAGGTAGGGGCACCTTAAGTGCTATGCGGGTGTGCAGTCTGCGATGATTCACCGTCCTAGCGGTCCGGACTGGTGAGGATTTGTGTTAGCCCTGCTGGACCGCAGTGTAGGCCCGAGCCAGCGGGCAGCACGGGTCTACCGCCATGTGGCGTTGCCTCGCGGTTCACAGAGTTAATGGCACCTAAAGAGCTGGGCGGGTGTGCAGCCTGCGATGATGCCGTGTGCACTGATATGATCTCTGCCATTGTGAAATCAAGACCCAGAATCAGGTGTGTGACCTTGTGGCCCGCGGTGCAGGGCTGCATGATGTGGAGGCTGCCAAGGTCATGGGACCCGGGCTTGGAGCTTGCACCGGCACGTGGTGGGCCCTCTTGGAGACATGCCGGTGGTAGAAGGTGAGCAGTGAGGCCTGGTTGTGCAGGGGTGGCCAATCACCGCTGGGCGGCAGGAGGGGCTTGGGTGCAGCAGACTGTGTGTGCAGGTGCAGGCAAGCACTGATGGCATGTGCAATGATGTAACCTCTGACATTCATGATTTGGGAATCTGTTTCAGATAAGGGACCTGGTGGACTGCAGTGTGTACCGGTACGTGGTTGGAGACACACCAGTGGCAGCAGGTGAGCAGTGAGGTCTGGGTCCGCAGTGATGGCACTCTCTCTCCCTCTTCCCCTTTTGCTGTCTCTCTCTTTCTCTCTCTTTCTCTTTCTTTCTCTTTCTCTCTCTTTCTCTTTCTCTGTCTGTCTCTTTGTCTCTCTTTGTCTCTCTTTCTCTTTCTGTTTCTCTCTTTTTCTCTTTCATGCTCTCTCTCTTTCTCTCTCTCTCTGTCCTTGGATGAGCGCATGACACATCTTCCTATCTTGAATTTTGTCTTGTAGGCTGTGACTTACAGATTGTCCAGAGAAGACCCGCCATGACTCTTCCACATAGTTGTATTTAGTTTAATTTGAATAAAATATTTTGTTTTGAGATTCAAAGATGAATGACTGATTCTCCTTTTTCTGACCACACATGATTGTTGATTGTGGTGAATGTGCGACATCAGGCGAATTGTTTTGTTCCAGATTTTGTACAGTTCATGTGATATCTCTTTGTCCGGGAGGGAAATGCCCGGGGGGGTTCCTGGGGTTGGTGTCGGTGGGTGTTGTGGCCTTATTGCATGTTTTGTGAACTTATCGCTGATCTGGCTGGTCGTTGAGAAGTGGTGTTGTCGCGGCTTTTTACACGGGAACGCCTACTCTGCATATCATTAGCCTTAGTTGCCGGTGTCATCTGTGGCAATGTTTTTTGCGGTTTCTATTACAGGAAAACTGGTGATATCGGCTGTTAGCACCAGCTTGTGAATGGTGCGATGAATGTATCACCACTTTGGCAGCGATAAAGTGCCACTAACTCGGCTATAGGTCCTTGAGAATATGCCCCTATGAGTGTTAAACATATATACTAAGGTACTACAAAAGTACCACATATGCCCAGATATAAGAATTTTGGTTTTCCTTTAATATCTACAAAATTACTAAATGGATTTAGACCAAATAACAAAACGCGTGATCTTTGGAACAAAATCTGCCTTTCTGCAAAATTGGTGTAATTCTGTCAAGAGGTTTGGGCTGCATGCATGTCTAAAGACTCTATGGGAATGAACATGGGAAACACACTTTTTCTTACCCCCCTATTTTCTCGGCCCCCTCTTGATGGATCCCCCTGAAAATTACCATGCACTACTAGCATCACCAACACACTTTTTGGGGAGGAAATTTCTGTAAATATTCACCAGCATCAAAGATATAGCCAAGTAAAAAAAAACAAAAAAATCCCCTTGTCACCCAAAAGCACCCACCCTAAACCCGAAAAATTCCCTTGCACACAAAAACACATACCCACTCTAAATGCTAAAAAAATAGCTTACCACCCCTAAAAACATACCCACCTTAAATCCTAAAAATTCCCTTGCCACCCAATCACCCATACCCACCCTAAACCTGAAAAAACCTTACTACTCAAAAATTCACACCCACCCTAAATCCTAAACATCCCCTTGCCACCAAAAGCCCATAGCAAGCCTAAGAGACTAACAAATCTCTTACCACCCAAAAACCCATACCCACCCTAAAAAATCCCTTGCCGCTCAAAAGCCGACACCCACCCTAAACCCTAAAAAATACCTTACCACCCTAAAAGCGATACCCACCCTAAACCCTAAAAGCTTCCTTACCACCCAAAAAGTCATACATACCATAAACCCTAAAAAATACCGTACCACTGACTCATTGACCTACTGAGACACTCATGCACTCACTCACACATCAAAGGTTGCAGGTTACAGTTAGGAAATAAACCAAAAAAGGCTTTAAAATTCACATAAAAAGCCAAAGGTTACAGGAGCATTATAGTTAGGAAATAACATTAAAAAACCATGCAAAACCATTGAGATTCAGCAGTTATAGCTACCTGAGCTAACTATAGCTTATGCCACCCAATGCACTGCTTATGACCTCACACATTACATCACTTATAACATTGTCAGTGACATCACTGATGACATCACTGAGGACATCACTGAGGACATCATCCACGGAACCACTCATATACCCACTCATACCCCTATATAACCTCTCATACACCCACTCAAACACCCACACAACCCCTCATATACCCATTCACAGACCCATACAAGTACTCACACAACCACTCACTCTTCCATAGAGCCACACTCACTCACTCACTCACTCATACAGCCACTCACATAACCATGCACTCGCCCATACAGCCATACAGCCACACACTCACTCACACTGCTGTTCACTCACAGACCTATTCACCTATACAGACACTCACACACCCACTAACTCGCCCATACAGCCTCTCAACACAGCAACTCACTCAACCATACAAGCACTCAAACACTCACTCATACACCCCACACAACCACGTACATACCCATTCACACATTCAAACATGCAATCACATATCTACTTACTCACCAATCCAGTTATGCACACAGACACTCACTTTCAAATATAGCCAATCAAAAACCAACTCACTTAACCAAACACCCACTCAAACAGCCACTCACTGACCCATACACCCACATACACACCCAGTGCTCACTCAAAAGCCATTCACCCACCCACACAGCTGCTAACATACCCACTTATATAACCATACAACCACTCACACACCCACTCACATATCTGTACAGTCACTCATGCACCCATAAAACCACTCACACTCACACAATCATGCAGATGTCTATAGAGCCACTCACAGCCATTCACTCACCCATATAGGCACTCACATGTCTACTCACACACCCATACAGGCAGTCACACACCCACTCACACACCCATACAGCCACTAAGACAGCCACTCACTCACCTACACAGCTACCCACACACTCAATTATGCACACAGACATGTCCACTCACATACTCATACAACCACTTAGACACCCTCACAGACACTGACTCACACACCCATCAAAACACTCACACAGCCAGTCAATAACCCACAACCCACAGAGCTAGTCAAAAACTCACCCATACAGCCACTCCAATTCAGAGATGTGTGTGCGCATTTGAATTTATGAAAGATTCATTGCCCATATTACTTTCCTTGTAGACACACATGTCCCCTTTTCCATCAGGAGGTGCCTGGCTTCTGTAGCAGTGGCCACCATGTCTTTAGCAGGCTTTAATCCCTTATTTTGGTTTCATGTGTTTGTTTTTCTCACTGTTATTTTAGTTTTGATTTTATCTGCCAGTAGTTCCTTGACAGGGTAGCCTGTCTAAGGGCAACGGGCATGCTGGACCCCAGTTCCTGATTTACTTTGTCCACATTTGTGACAGAATTCCTACAGCGTGGGACCTTTGCCCACACCCCCTGACTATTCCTCCATACATGGCAGACTATTTAATTGCATTAACAGCGAGTCAGCACCGCTGGCATGCCAAAGGCATGCCAAACACAAGCCCGTCCACACCCAGATGGTACCAGGGGCCAGGACCCCTGCCTGTGTGACCCCAGCAGCCACACAATACTCTTTAGCAGATCTTAGGCTGTTAGCAGCCTCGCTCCCCCGTGTTTGCCATCAGACGCTGGGCCTGGATAGCATGATCCGGGCATGTGAGTATTGTGGTTTCGAGTTCTCAACATCTCTTGCTTCAATCCCTAAGGTGAGCACTGACTTGCAGAATACTCCCCAGGCCCTAGCCAAAGTTTCCTTCTAATTTTTAAACTGCCTTTCCCTAGTAGAGCACAAATTTGAATTATTTGATTTCACGTGTGATCATGAGCCTAATGCTATCTTCTTGACTTAGACATACCTCTCAGGAAACTATGAGGATGAGATTTTGGCAGTTGTTCCATCACGCTATGGGTTTGTAAGGCTGAATAGGCAACTCCAGCAAGGGGGGGCATCGTTACTGTTTACAAACAGTCTTTGAAGTGCAGCTTCGCTGCAATAGCCATAACAGTTCTAACAACTTCACCTTCTCTGGAATTTGATCTATTGGCCATCAAGGTTGGCTGCTAGTTTTATTTCATCTCTAGCAGTCTCCAAACTTAGTGGGAAACACACCGGTGGGACCTTTAAGTAAGCTGTCCATCATCCTGGGAAAAGGGCAGGCAGACATTGCATACTGCTAATGTGTTTGGGCGTGGTGAAATGGGCGGGGCTTCTAGACAATTTACATACTTTGTTTAGAACATTATCTGTGTTCTCAGCAGCAGATGACAAGAAAGAACCCCCTCAGGGGAGGAGGGTCACGCGGCCTCCCTCCCTGGGCTGATTTCAGGCCCAGGAATCCCCTCACTTGCGCCTGGCCTCCATTGTGGCTGCCCTGGTCCTACCTAGGGCACCCAGTGGCGTTTGGTGGGGACCATGCGGGAGCCTCCTGCTGGAGCCCGGGTTGCTTTCAGACTCAAAGAGCTGCTAAACATGCAGCTCCCTGTGTCTGAAAGCAATTCATCTGTTTCTCTGCTCACTTGATAGTGGGCAGGGAAAAAGATGAATGTTCCACTTCCAGCAAGCAAGAGCATTTCCCCATTCTCACTTGCTGGAAGCAGAGCATTTGCTGTAACTTTCTGCCAAGCCACACCCAACAGCAATGTCCTTGGGTGGTGACCCAGGGACATAGTAGGAAACTGCCATTGGGGGTGGCGGTCCCCAGGGCCATCTATGGCTCCAGCCACTGCAGTTCATGGCCCAATATAGGTGGTGGTTCCCAGGGCTGTGGGGGGGGCAGCATTGGCCCCCATTAATTTTAAAGAAGTACCCTGGGGAAGTGGTGGTCCCCTGGGCAGAGTGGGTGCCCTGCGGTCCCCTTGCATTAATGTGATGTTTAGCCCCGGGGAGGTGGTGGTGCCTTAGGCGCGGGCGGGCCTGAACGCATATATATTGTAAAGTGCCCAGGAGAGATGGCAGTCCGGGGGACTGTGGGAGGCTGCGCGGGCTTTCTTAATAAACATTTTCCCCGGGAGGTGGCAATCCCCGAGGGAGTGAGGGGGTGTAGTTGGCTCCACTGCATTAATTTTATTTATTTCAGCCCCAGGGAGGTGGTGGTCTCCGGGTTTGGAGTGGGCCGAGAGGACCTGCCTGCATACATAATAAGCAGTATCAGGGGAGGTGGTAGTCCCCCCATAATTTATTTAATTACTTTTTCCTTGGAGAGGTGGCAATCCCTAGAGCTCAGGTGGGCCGAGTGGGCCTTGCTGCACATATTATAAGCAGTGCCCCAGGGAGGTGGTGGTCCCCAGGGCTTTGATAAGCCCTAGTGGGGACCCATGCACCCCCCTCCTATTTTTAAGGTATGCCCCCAGGACCTGGCCAACACAGGGGTTTAATTAAAACAAGCGCGGGAGACCACTCTGTTTGTTTGGCTTGGTTGATGTTTACCAATTCAAAGCTGTAATACTGTGCCTGGAGTGATATATATATATATATATATATATATATATACACAAACACACACACATATATATATATATACGTATCCATATACATATTACCTTGTGGCGTTCGCCAGTAGGAAGTTATAGTTAGGACCTATTTTCCATAGGTAATCTGCAACATTCTATTCCCAATAACTTTAGCGCCGGTTGACGAATCTTCACGAAAGTTTCAACATTTTTGGCCAGCTCCAGTCCGCTCCTATCCTAAAAGTCTCGGGGTGATTCATCAAGTGGGGGCTGAGGAAAAAGGGGGTCCCAAAACATGTTTTCCCCATGCAATTTTTAGTCGCAGCTACAGCCCGAACTGCTGAACGGAATTACACTAAATTTGGCAAAGAGCTAGCCCTTGGTTCAGAGTCGGGCTGTTTCGTTAAATGGTGTAAATCCATTCAGTAGTTCCTGAGAAAATCAAAGGGAAAATCACATATATATCTTTGGGCGCGGTGGTTCCGCGCACCCTCCCGATCACAAGCTGTATGCTAATTGGCTGTCTACACTCCAAACCAGGTAGTGTTGGCAGCCATCTTGTACCACGGCCTTTGATAATTAGCCCCCGGGGGGGCCAAATCCTGGGGGCAATGCTTATTATGTAATATATATATTAATCTACATTTCTAAAAAGAAAAATTTACGGATTTACACCTAATCACATAAAACAGCTGTCTTCCAAATTTGGTGTAATTCAGTACAGCTGTTTGGGCTGCACCTGTGTCTTATTTTTCCTATGGGATACTGCACAGGGAAAATGAGTTTGGGAAACCCCTTTTTTTCTCCCACCTTGCTTTATGGACCACTCTGAAACATTCCAGGAATGAGCTGAGGTGGATGAGATGTGTTTTCGAAAGGTTTATGAACATATTTATATATATATATATATGTCTGGATATGTGCATGTGCTTTTAAAATTTATTTTTCTTGAGGCTGGAAAGACATTCACAAACATGCAATACCTCATATCACTATTAGATATCCCTCTCAAATAAGACACAAAATTCTAAAAATTCATTCACAAAGCTAAAGTATTTCAAGTGGTTACTAGATGTCCCTTTTGAGTCAGAGTCAATTGAATCTGCATTTATCCTACAGTACCTCAAGTCATTACTGGGGAACCCTCTCAAGCCAGATGTAAACTTTTGAAAATTCTTTTCACAAAGATGCAGTAACTCAAGTGGTTACTAGCTGTACTTCTTATGTCCTTTACAACTGGTCCTACTGACCGTGACAAAGTTGGGGAAGTGTGGCTTCAACATATACATTTGCATATGCAGTTGTGCTATTTTGAAGATCAGTGCATGTTTTCCATAAAACAAATGAATATGCTGAAGCTGGGATGATAATGAGACTATATTGCCTATTTCAATAAATGTCCTGGTTTTTATCGAAGGAGGTGACAACACCTAACTACACACTGGTACAATAGTTTCTAACAAATACAATTACCTTCAAATATCTAACATTGGTAGACCATTTTGTTAATGTGTCTGTACTCGTGCATAAGTGAAATATAGTCACTCAAACAAAAAGTATCGAATGGTTGAAGTGGGTTGGCCCATTGTTTTATACTGTGTGCTGTGAGCGGAAGCACAATTTGAGTAGCTTTTGAGCAGCACACTGAATAAAAAGGTTTGACTTATTATTATTATTTTATTATTTTTTGGAAAGCATGAGAGTGGCACTCCAGCTAAAGCTGCCTTTAGGTCAGATCTAAAAGTGGAGTTACACAATTAGTAAAAGGCATCTAACACAACTAACATGCCATTCACAATGTGGCAGATTTGATATGTGTTGACTCAACCAATATAATACCAGCAGTATTTAAAATATATATATTGTATATAATAATCAAAACAATACATAGAATAAACTGTATTTCTACATTGCCATGTAATATGTAATGAATGTATAGTGGTGGTTACCCATGATTAAACAAAAGATAACTTGGGGGCATTTTTATCAAGTATTTGTTTTGCTCTTGTGCCACGCAAGGGGACGCAAAGGTGACGCCAAACCAAAATGAGATTTCTCAACCCACGCAAGGCTACCTTGTGTGGCACTGAGCGGCTTCATAAATCTAGAGTAATAGAAGACAGTACAAATTGCTGCCTTGCGTTACTGTGCCCGAGGGAGGCATTCCATGGGTGGAGCGTGTATGTTTGGCAGCATCCACCCATGGATTTTTATGCATTCCCAGATTTACCATTAGTGGTAGACCTGGGAATGTGTCAAAATGCAATGCCCCCCCCCCCCCCTCCAGGGGAGGCGTAATGAGGAAAAACATAATTTGTCATCGTTTTTTCCTTTTTCTATGTGTGCTGCAGAAAGAGGTCAATCATTTTGGATTGTTTTTGTACAAGAAGCTGTCCCTTCCTGCCCAAAAACAATCTTGCTTACAATGCTGGCACCCTTCACCATTGTGATAGGTTGCCTTCATTGGCACTACGAAGGTAAAAGTCCACCAGTGCAAGGAAAAGACAGGAATGCGCCGTATGATGTTCCTGTCCTTTCTCTTTCATGCAGCAGAGCACAGCAAGGTGGGTTGCTGCATTGCGCTACGTGAAAATATGTTAAATATGCCCATAAATCTTTTTTTACTAAACATGCGGCAAGAGAGTTTGAAATCGCACTTTGAAGCCATTTGGTCTTTTTTGAGAGCTCCTAGAGGCAGATTTTCAAAGAAGTCAAGCAACACAGCTGAGCAGACAAAAATGCTGCACTGTGTTGCATGAAAGGGAGGAAGTAGGAGAGTGCCATGTCTACAGAGATATGGCTCTCTCCTCCCCTTTCCCAACGCCGGCGCTGATTTCATCTGCCATGAGCCAGACACACACCTTAGCGCCATAGTACTAAAGTGGGTGCCTGAGTCTATCGTAGGTTTTGTACAGGAAGGGTACCATTCGAAAGCCGAAAAAAAGGAGAAATGAACTATTTCTCCTTTTAATGCCTCCTTTCAGATGGCATTAACTTCTGGTGCTGAACCCTGTCTACAATTGTTTGTAGATGGGTTTAGTGTAAAAGGGCATGGGTGGTAGCATGGGAACGCCAAGGTAAAACCCATATAATGCTCCCATGACGCTAAGTAACGCAAAGCACTGCTTTGCCTTACTTGTAGGGTACTTTACAACAAAAAACAAGATTTGCACTGGAAAGTAAATTGGTATTAAAACATTTTTTGCTGAATAGCGTCACTTTTGTGACGCTAACCCAGCGCAAAATGTTTGAAAATCTAATCTACCCCTTGGTTTGAAATGTGAATTTAAATGAGCGTCCTGTGTTTAAAAGATGAATATACACAACCATGATTTGTAATGGTAAACAAATTAATTTGGGATACATAATTAGATTAGTATAGAATGTAAGTCCTTGGAATGTAAGCAAGATCAGCATAAAAACAATGCTTATATTACCTCTGCATAGATGCTGTTATTTTCCGAATAATGATAGAAGCAACATTCAACTCTCTGTGACTAAAACATAATAAATGCGATTAAGGATAGGGCTAAATCCATGACATTTTTATTTCTCTCCCCCTCCCCAAACAGATTCCCCTGTAGCATAGATTTGCCAGTTTAGGTAATTTGACCTATGCATAATAGTGGCATTTGATGTGTGCTGCATTAAAGAGATGTGATTTTCGGCCTTGGAGCGCGCTGTTAAATAAGTAAGCAGCTATAAGTGGAACCAACAGCCACCCCTGCAGGTTTAACTTTACTGAGATGTGCCTGCTAAGCTTCTAATCAAAAGCAAGCCCGGAAGCTGCTCAGGAGAACGCTGCCAAAATCTGCCAATCTCTTGCTTTCAAAAGGCTGCAAGCGCAGCAACTACAAGAGTCGTTCCCTGCAGCTCAGAAGAGATCATGTAAAGTACAAAATCACTATGGCGTAATTTGTTTTGAACATGGAGGCATCAGAGGGAAACAAAATGATGCCGCATAGTTTAATTAATCAACAGTTGTAGTTTGAACAAATCTGATGAAAGCTGCGCGAGAGCAGCATAACACAATATGTGTCAGAATTCAAGGATTGTTGACATGTGTTGTCAGCTCCAAAACTGCTCTTCGCAGACATTGGCAGATGAAATATTGGAATTAAAAAGCGAGAGCGCGAGAACAAGGATTATAGGTGAATCCAGAACATCATCATATTGTTTGCAATGCATCCATTTAACCCTTGGTGTACTCATTAGAAGCTTTCGTTTTGCTCGCCAAAAACTCATTTTAGACGTTCTATAGCAAAAACAGTTGCAACTTCATATTGTTGCTCCTTAACTGCTTTATACTGAGAGTACCATTATGTGGTAATTTTGTTTTTGTCACTTAATGAAACTAAGCGTATGGTTGGGTGGCCAGAAGTTGCATTACATATAGTGCCCCAGGTGTGTGTGCCCACTTTTTTCTCCATCGGGGCTCTGTGGTATTACAGAAGAGGAAGCAAGCTTGTGGGCGATCCATTTTGTAACACTGATTATGCTGGCGCAAATGTAGCATCAGCGCAATCCTGAGAGGGCGTTCTCTCATTTTCATGAGGGGGTGTGGTCTCATGAGGAAATCATTTTGCCTCTGCATGTGTGTCATATTATGGAGACGGATGTGGAAGACTTTTTTGTGTTTATATTTTTGTGCACCATTAGCAATGAGCACAATGTATTTTCACACTCAAGAATGCAATACTATACTGAAATAGTACTGTTGTATTTGTAACAAATTTTCTATGATGAGTTGAAGTGTGTTTTTCTAACATGTGCTAACTAGGCCTCAAATTAGATATAAACACCATCTTATCCAAGATGGAAGCCAGCCCTGTCACTCATGTTTCTTCCCCCCTGGCCACTTCTCTCCTATCAACCTCAGCAGCACGCAGTTAGGTTAAGATGTATTGGTCTATTTCAATTGTTGTTCAACTCTCGATGAGCTTTCAGACACAACCTGATACATTACCAAGCGCCTTCCGCTGGTTCACTGTTCCTATTCACTCATGTAACACATTATTGTTCATGTATCTAGTTTTGTTTTAGCATCTCTGGACGTTTGCATAGAGGGTGCCCAATAAGGTCTTCGGACAAAATATTCAGTTAAAAATATCGAGAAACAGAAATATCGAGTTTTGAATATTGTGATACAAAAATATCGTGATGGAGGAATATCGTCGACAAAAATATTGATTTTCTAAGGTAAGTAACATCAATGTCAAAAATATCTATGTTGTTAATATTGTTTACAAAAAATACCGAATATTGTTTTTTAATTATCTTTATTTATTTTAGTATATGATTTAATTGTATATGTTATTAATTGTATAACTAGTTTGTACATTTTCAGTTGTTTTAAATTTAATTGAATTGTTAATTGTAATTGTTTGTGTCACATCAGGTTGTTTGGTTTGTATGTGCATAGAGTGGGAAGTAAATTCATCATAATTAATTTATAATACATGTTTAATTAATATAATTTTTTTAATTGATAATTAATTATGTAATTTGTGTAATTCATTTCTTTTTTAGTTGTTATGTGGGTGCAGGTTGTGTTTACTTAATGTTAATTAATTATTTGATAATTCATTATGTAAACTTTGTCATTAAGATATTTTTGGAGTTATATTTCAGGATTGTTGGGTTTGGAGAGGTAAAGGGTGGAAAGTTAATTAACTATAATTAATTAAGAATTAATTTGTAATTAAAAATAATTATTTAATTTATAATTATTTTTGCACATTGTGTAATTAATATTTTGTTTAAGATATATTTGATGTGTGGGTTGCTGGGCTTGGGTGGAGGGTGTGAAGGTAATTATGTTTAAGTAACTAATGATTAATTATTTAGTATTCATTGTTTAACTTATCAATAATTATGTAAATTATGTAATTATTATACATTTTAAGATATATCTTAGATGTGGGGTGTTGGGTTTTTAGGGGTGCAGGATGGGAACTTAATTAGGAAATAATGTATTGACAATTATTATTTTATTATTAATTATTTAATTGATAATTATGTAAATTGTGAACCTATCATATTTATTAAGTTATATGTTAGGTGTGGGTTGTTTAGTTTGTAGAACCATAGGGCGGGACGTTAATGGTGTTTTACTTGTCTAATTTGAATTGCATGTTAATTGTTGGCTGTTATGTTTGTGGGAATATAGTGTGGTATTTAAATTAAATAAAAAATATTTACTTTAATTAATAATAATTATTGAAAATTGCGATAATTATATAATTTGTTTGCTTTTTGTTAACATTTAGACATTTGGGGCCTGATTTCAATGTTAGTCGGAGTTGCCTCCGACCGACATTGCCGCGGAGTGGAAACGACGGACCTCAGGTCCGCGGTTCCAACACCGCAATTTAATATGGTGCAGTCAGAAACTTCCATTTCTCAATGGAAATGTGTGTGGCAGGCCGAAATCGTCCACAGCACAAGCTACCATTAAAAATTTGAAGTTTTTGCACATCCCTGCACCTCACTGTGCCTGCCAGACGGTGCACACATAAGAAGGGGGCACCATGGGTGCTACCCAATGCCACAACTAGTGGGCCGGGGGACTGAGTCCCTGCTAGAGGCACCCAAACACACTTTCTGACAGCAGTTCCATGTCAGAAAGGCCGACATGGAACTGCTGTCAGAAAGTGCCATCATAATCCCGATGGCCGAAACGCTGTCCGTTAGGCATTTATGAGGCTCATACTACTGGCCGACGGGCTCCTTGAGCTCATCAGAAATGAGTCGGATTGCACAGTCTGTTTAAACTCCGACTGCTGTCTCTGCCATACGGCGGTCAGAGTTTAAACCTGCGATTTCGGTCACATCGAAATCAGGCCCATAATTTTCACATTTCGAATTTTTTATTTTTAGGTACTTAATAGAGTTGTTAAAATATGTTATTTGTTTGAATTGAACTTCTCTCTCTCTCTACTGTTTCACAGACTGGAGTGGCAATAGTTAATGTTACCCCTTTGGTGTCCAATGCATTCCCTACTGTTGCACAGACTGGTGTGGGAATAGTAAATGTTACCCCTCCTGAGTCCAATGCCTTCCCTACTGTTGCACCAACTGGAGTGGCAATAGCAAAATGTACCTGAGTAATGCACGTTGTGCCACTCTGCATGCATCCCCATGTGGAGGTGGCAGAGGAGGCCCTGCAGGGCAACGTTTGTTTCCTCTCTGCAATGGTGTTCATGGAGTAGGAACCTCCATGACACCACCGACGGAGAAGAAACACATAATATGCTTAGCAGGACCATGGCGTTCCTGACAAGCAGATTGCCACCACATGAATGCCGCAACACTGCCAGGGAATGTTGGTTCCCTGGTGGCTGTGGCGGGTCACTGGCTGTCCGAACACCCAAATCGTAATAGGGTATTCGGGAGACCACTGCCGCCACGCCCCCATGAGTCTGGTTGTCTCTGGACACCAGACTCGAAATCCGCCCCTAAGTGTTAAGACAATATGACATTTATTTTTATGTGCTCTTCTTTGCTGATGGAATGCTACATTTGCTCACAACACAATATGTCTGCTGATTATGCAATTTCATATGCAAAAATAATGTATAAATACCCTCAGTTCTGGTGGTGCGCCAGAAGACTTTCCTGCCCTATTAGGAAATGCTGTCAGTTCCTTTCTTGATTGTGCTGCCCATTTGGGACGTAGAATAATTTCTGATATTTGCACTTTCTGCATAATTTGACTGAGAGCCTTTACGACATTGACTCTGCAGTGCTCACTCTTTGAATGCTGTAATAGAGTCCTTTAACACATTGATCTAGAGAGAACTCAGTAACTGAGTGGGCGCATTCAATCCCACTCCATTACTTATTTGGTTGTATTTTTCTGATTTCTATGTTTTTGAGAACTGCCTTAACACTGGGACATATTGTGTCATGAAATTTAGGTTTAATACAGTCTCTGATCCAGTGAATATGGGCATGCTGATTGGGGTCAATTTTGGGGTGTCTACAATTTTGAGGTACCCAATGCCCACTTAAGTGCAAAGGTAAACAGGCCCTTAGGAGGCACACTGATAGTGTACCAAATTAATTTGTAAAATATAAAGTAACCCTGCCTGAAGCTCTACCTCAGATGCCCTTGGCTGCTGCAATTAAACATCAACATGCCAAATACTAAGGGCCTTATTTCGATGTCGGGCGGACACACCTTTGCAAGATACAGACCTGACTAACCTCTGGTCGGTGGTCCCGGCAGCTGAATTTTGATCCAACCACACATGGTGCGGTCGCAAGCTCCCTTTTCTGTATAGGAGCTTGTGCTACGGTTGGAAACCAGCCACAGCACAGGCTCCCATACAGAAAACGAAGTTTGCGTTCTCACGGTGTCTGCCACACAGTGCAGGGATGAACAGGGGGGCACCATAGGTGACCCCTCGGCCCCAACCGGAGGCTGCTGACTGAAGGGGACCCTGCTAGGGGCCCCCAAAGTTGCTTTCCAACTGGCTCTCCATGTCCATAGGGATTACATGAAAATTCCAACTGGCAGTTGGGCTCCTTGAGCCCATTGGAAGCCAGCCAGAATGTCCAGCCAGTTTCAAAACTGACAACCTTCATTGTAATGAGGCTGTTGGTTTTGAAACAGCCTTGAAGCTCTGAAAGCCTCCAAACTGTGTGATGATGCCCTTAGTCTAGTAGTCTTAAATCCATCTCATGCCTCTTTAATCCACAACCTGACATTCCCTGCCCCTTTGTCTCACTCTTGCAGGTGCCCCCATTCTCCCTTTGTAATGATTTTGCCATCATTCTCTTCTCAATCTTTCTGATCCGTGTGTTCTTCCCTCTCCTGAGCGCGGTAAATAGCTGATGCTGAAAAATAAGTGCTGGTTCTCAAAAATAAGTGCCATTGGTCCCTACCAACAAAAGCTCAAGTGAAGTACTGGTCAGTGCGCCTCCTTAAGCCAGCCCTCAGGAGGGTGGGAATGGGGTTTGACGGACCTCAGCAGACATCCTCCTTCAGTGAATGAATGCATCTGCCTGGTAGGGAATCCCTCTCTACTCTTTAAAGTGGAGGCAGCATTCTGCTTGCCCTATGGAACACAGAGCGGTTTGTACACAGCCACTCCGTATTTCACGAAATGCGCTGCCCCCCGGGACAGGTGCAAGTGTGCCAGCACATTAACTGTATCAGGACACACTCTCCCTGTTTGTACACTTCTCACCTATTTCAAGGTGCACTGTGGCACAATCAAGGACTGTGCACCCTATCTGTAATACAAGCCCAGCTATCTCTTTCGCTTTTTAGAATTTTCAGCCAATCCAAATCCCTGTTGTGATGAAAACATATTTTAGTTTAAGGACGTTAATAGCTATTTGAAATAAGATATCCAATGTTTTCTTTTAGTTGTTTGTCCTGTGTGTCTAGGTGCTTATGATGTAACGTGACACTGGGGACTCCCAGTCTAAAAAGACCCTAATTGTTACTTTGGTTATTTTTCCTTAATGCTCTCACCCTTGTTTTCTCTATGTACCAGCATGAATATGCACATACATTAATATCTGTGGTTCTGGTGAAGCCCAAAGCATGGAATAGCCTTGCCTGTCCAGAACCAGAAAAAGAAAGTGTACACCTGCACTTTCTTCCACTGTTATCTAGTAGGGTAAAGTACATTAAGATTTCTTAACGTTGGTTTACAATTGAGCTGAATACTTTGTGAAATGTCTCCATCACTGTAAGACAAGAAATTGAGTAACTAGTGTTTCCCCCTCTATCTACATGTATGGGTGTACATTTTATTGCAGGAGGCTAGGATTTTGTTAGTGGGAAACACAGTAACTAGCATACAGCTATTGACATTTATACTTTTAATGGTGATAAATTAGTGGCCACACATGATCTACAAGGGTATGAAATATACATGACAACTAGGCCCATCCATCATTTTTTTAATGCAAGCATGATCCTATTTAAAGCCCAAATAAAGGGCTAGCCATAGCTTGTGTAAATTGCTATTTTCCATATGCCTGTGCTTACTGCATGGAATGTTCATATTAAATGTTTTTGCATTCAATAGACATTATTATGTAAACAGGCAAATGTTATTAACTGTGTATTATTCACATTTAGATTGTCCATAGCTAATGTAGCCTGCCTTTTAGAATGGCTAATGTTGATTGCCATTTTGCTTCATGACTTTTATTTCTAGGCGAAGCTCAAGTCCAAATTAACAAGCATGATGTTTCTTTGCTCTCTTTCTCATCTAAATATTTTCTTTTGCTGTGATAATCATGGAATGTTATATTTGGTGGTTGTAACATAACAGTACACCTGCAGAGTACAGGCAAGTCCAATGTATCTTGTTTTGTTACTGATAAAATGTAAGATTGAAGGATGGTTAGAGAAGCTGTATTGTAGATGATCCTGAGAAATTAATGAGGTCAAGACTGTGTCTTTTCACTCTAACCTGACTGGATCATTTTATGGGAACTATGGGTAGGTGCAACAATGTTAGAATTGTGCAATTTAAACTAGTGCAGAGTAGATTACATTGCAGAACACTCAGGGAGAAATGCTAGCATGCAACGTGGAGCCAACCCTTTTTAGATTTTGAGTAGAGTAGAGCAGAGAATTACATTTATGGTACTTTCTTTATGGGAAAACTGACTTTACTTAACATTTCCTTTGAAGCAACACTATGTAGGTTCGTCCTCTTCCTTATATGACATTGATTGATTTGAACATCAGAATTAATGATTGCATTTATTTATTGATTTTTGATTGACACTAACATGATGATTTTGCTTTCTGTCAACGTAACCTTTAATAAATGCCTACGGTTGGAAACTTAATCATGTTCTGCCTTCCTTGTGGAGCCTAATGTGCTTTGTGTTATTGAATGTATGCATTTGTTGACTGGACCAGTTGGTACCTTTGATTCATCAGATAACGCTTTACAGGCCCCAAATTTGCACAAAGAAAATGTACTAACAAACTTCTGATGGTTACTACTGAAACTTGGAGGATTTATAATTCTCCCTTGAATTAACAAATTGTGCATATTCAACCAACATTCCTGATCTTCCATGGTCCCATTTGGATTATTGACGATGTTTTTTTTTTTAATAGTATAAATTGTATGTTTATTAATTTAGTTTTTGTAAAGTATCATTTTTTATATATTATTATTATAACATTTTCTTAACATGTCTTTTCATATGTAGCAATTTTACTGTGCCTAAAGTGCTAAAAGTGCTGAAATACACGGGAAAACCAAGAGCAAACTATCCTTTCCAAATGCAATAACTCCACTGAATCTATCGTTTGACAGTACTGTACTTCTCTCTTTTTATTGTGTTCTTCTTTTTTAATGATATTAACCCTAATCTTTAAAATTTTATTAAACTGCTTTAGAATATAGAAAAAACTTCTATTCCGTCGTAGTTTCAAGATTCATTAAGCCTTTCCAGACCGCAGTGAACTTTTTTGTGGCACCCACCGTCTTGCATATGCTTCTTCAAAATTCCTGGTTCGTTTTATCTTATTTAACCACCTCGCATATGAGGGTGCTTCCGCCGACCTCCAATTCTGAAGAATTAGGGAGCGAGCAATAAGAGAGGAAATTGCTAGAAAAGTCTCCTCCGGTTTTGTCAATGTCAAGAAAACCCTGGATCTTGTGATACCGAAGAGGGCGAGATCTGCCTCTGGAGCTAACCTTTTCTGGATCGCAAGGCTTATAGCCGAAAAGATCTTGTCCCAGAATAGCCCTAGCCTTTGACACGTAAAAATTATATGTAACCATGCCCCTTCCCCTACTGCCTGGCAACAGAAGCATCTACTCTCTACTTCTGGATACTTTTTAATGAGTGCTTTGGGTGTATAGTATGCCATCCACCTAGACAAAAAGGCCATTCTTTTGAAATTGGCTGTTCCTAAAGCTTTGCTCCCTATCTGGGATATGTCCTGCCATTCCTGACTTGAAAAGGTACATTGAGTTTCGCTGGATACTTTTTCTAGGAATTTCTCAACCAATGGCAATTCACTTTGGTTAAACAAAAGACGGTACCAATTACCCACCCCTCTAACCTTTGCTACAAATAGAGCAGTTACTAGCTTAGTCAGGGCACCACTAGACAAAAGAGTATATCTATTTAAAAAATATATGATCTGTAAATATTCAAAAAAGACAGGTTTCCTCCGGTCACGGCATCTAATCTGAACCTCTTGCGACATAATTATTATATTTATTAAAAAGAGCCCCAGCTCTTTCAGACCACAATCCTTCCAGTATCTAAGGTGATTTGATTGCATTTGGAGACCCAATCTTTTACATTCACCTAATTTTATATAGTAAAACCCAGATGAACCGTCATGTTTGAAAAAAGACTGTAGTCTAAAGGAATAATCCTGTAGAGTCTTATATCTAGTCCTCTTGGGGAGTTTGGATGTTTGCAAACCAGACTCCTGCACCATTTTATCCATAAAAAGTTGTCTAGTAAACCATTTGAATCCAGCAAACAAGCTGTTAAGTCTAAAATAGCTGCTTCATAATATGTGCGGATTTGTGGTAATGCTAAACCACACTGATTAATATCCAGTTGTAATGCAGAGAGTTTAACCCTTGATACCTTCTTGCTCCAGACAAACTCTCTAAACATAGTTTCTAACTCTTTAAAATAACTAGTATTGATGTTGTATGGGTATTTTTGTAAAAAGAAAGAAGAGTAGAGGGAGTATGGACATTTTGATCAGAGCCACATGACCTATCAACGTTAATGGTAAAAGCAACCAATTATCCAATAATTTTTTAATTTTACCCTGCATGGCTTCATAGTTCAATTTATAAAGCTGCCCATATTGATTAGAGACATATATCCCCATATAACGTATAGGATCTAACTTGAGGGCTTGGTGTTTAAGATTTGCGGGAAGAAAATCGCTATCAGTATTTAAAATTAGAATCCCAGTTTTATTTAGATTTATTTTATAACCCCCAATCACTTCAAATTGCCTGAATTCAGTTAGGACCAGGTCTATATTCTGACTCTCAGGGCTGAGAAATAAAATAATGTCATCCTCAAACAGTGTTAGAAGCCGTTCCGTGGGTTCGTCGTCAGGATCGAACGGCGGAAATTCGGAAGGAAAACTACATTACCCAGTAATCTGTGCGTCGCGCTCGGAACGTGCCGTCGATCTTCCGGCACGTGATGACGTTTTCAGGCCGGCGCGTAGGTGAAGAAGGGAGCGGACGCGCAAGGATGTGCCGGATATTCCTAACGGTTCCTGAGGTGGAGTACGTTCTGGCGAGAGGCTGTCGCGGTGGGGTAAGGGTGCTTGGCGCACCGGGATGTTTGCTTTGGAAATCTCTGAGTAGCATATAATACAGGGGGGATCCTGTTGTTCGTTGTGCATTGTTCCTGTTGCTGCCACAGTCTTTGGAACTTACGAACGCTATCACTCTAGGCCATTAAGACGAAGTGTGTGCCGAGTGAATGAGAGAGAGAGAGAATTCCCGCTGATAGGGAAATGGAATTAACTATTTGCGCCTTACTCAAAAACATCTGAGCCTTGAGGCGATACATGCTGTATATATTTTGGGGAGCACAGAGTGACGAAGCCGGGTTGCGAACCGGCAACTATGTGCCTGAATCTTCCGTGGGCGAAGCCATGTTGAGAAACGGTGGATGTGATGGAAGAAACAAAGGGGGATGTAACAAAACTTTCATGGATGTATTAATCCTTTTGGTACTTTGGCAGGTTCTTAGTTGGGGAAAGTAAATACTGACAAGCAGCTAGGCTGCCACTAACCTCTGAACCTCAACACTGTTCATGACATTCAATGAAATTCCTGGTTCTTTTCTTTTACAGGTAGTTGAACCAACTCCAGGCATTTTACATGTTCCATATGTACTGTATCCACTACTCATAGATCTAGTGTATAACCTTGTGCTTACCTCTTTTTCAGGTCTCCCTCCCCGCTGTCCCCATCCTTTCCTTCCCTCACTTGATCCGCTCTGTCTCTTGTGCTATTATAGCTATCAGAGAGGAAACGATCAAGGGGTGGAACCCTTTTGAGCAACGAACCAATCCTGAAGAGGTCCACGGATTCCACTCGAGGCTATAAGAGCTGACAGAATATCCGGCCTTTAACCAGGTTTACTTCCCGGTTGGTTCGGGGCACAATGGCCACCCTAGACGAGGTCATAGCCGCCTTACAAATAGTACAAAACGAGGTAGCAGCCTCTAGAGTAGAAACAGCGGCGTTGCATGAGCGCGTAGAACGATTACAGCGTAATCCGTTTGACGCAGTAGGGAGTAGAGCTCAGGGTGGAGGTGCATGGGGAGGAGGCTCGTCCTCAATGCAATCCACTCCTGTTACTGTAGAAATTCCCACGCCCATTCCCTTAGCAGCCCCTGAAAGATTTCATGGGGATGAACAGAAGGTCCAGGTATTTTTAACACAAATCATGATGCATTTCACCTGTCGTCCCATGGTCTTTAGTACAAATCAAGCGAGAGTCGCCTTCCTGATCTCATATTTGGCAGGGGATGCAGCGCAATGGGCGGTTCCTTTGGTAAGGAAAGATGATCCTTTTTTGTACGACTGGGATGGGTTTCGAGAGGAGTTTGAACGAGTATTTGATCAACGAACCCAGTCGTATTCGGTAGACAGGGAATTGTTGGAATTAAGACAAGGGAATCGGGAATTATTTGTGTATGTGAACGCTTTTCAGCGTTTAGTGGCCGAAACACACTGGCCCGAAGATAAACAAGCAGCCATTTTTCACCATGGTCTGAGGGAAGAGTTGAAGGACGTAATAGCCCAAATAGACCCGCAACCCCGATCCTGTATCGAACTCATTAACCTAGCGAGGCGGTTGGATCATCGTCTGTCAGCACGAAGGGGGGATAGAAAGAAATATGACCGTCCTTTTGTGAGGAGCGATAAACCCCGCTTACCGGTGGGGGGATCTGGTTCAGTAACGGAACCTATGGAAATAGGGTCCGTAAGGGCGACCCTTACCCAGGAAGAAAGGGAACAGAGGAGAAAGCAAGGCCTATGTATGTATTGTGGGAAGAAAGGGCATTACGTAAAAGACTGCTTGGCTAAACCCAAGGCTAGAGAAGGAGGGTATGCGAGGGCCACTTCCCCGATCGTACCAAAGGCGGAAAACTAATAGGCCCAGGGATTGGGGGAGGAAATGCCAAGGGCCTGTATGAAATTCCTTCTGTGGTAGGTGAGAAAGATCACTTTTTTGTGAGTCTGCACTTACGTCTCAAAGGAGAAAAAGTAGAAGTAAACGCTCTTTTGGATTCGGGTGCGACAGGCATCTTCATGGATGAAGACGTTGTGCAGAAGTTAGGGATCCCCAAGGTAGCTAAGGAACATTTGGAAACCGTCCTGACCGTAGACGGTAGGAACTTGGTTTCAGGACCCATTGGGTTTTGTACCCCTTCTCTTGAGGTTTGCTGTGGGGAAAACCATATTGAATGGTTAACCTTTAACATCATCCAGACACCCTCGTATGGGGTGATACTAGGACTACCCTGGTTAATGAAACATAACCCTACCATACATTGGGCAGATCACAGCATAGTTTTTGATTCCCCGTTCTGTGACCATAATTGTCTTCCGGAACACAGTCCCGTAGACAGGTCAGTAGGAAAGGAATGCATGATCGCCACCGCTGCAGAAAAGGATGTGGTGTTACCTGAAAAATACGGAGAATACGTAGATGTCTTTAATGAAAGACAGGCGAACAAGCTTCCTCCACACCGCCCATACGATTGTCAGATAGATCTGGTTCCGGGGGCGGTAGTGCCTTGTGGGAGGATATATGCACTGTCAGAGAAAGAAAACGAGCATTTGAGAAACTATTTGGAAGAATACCAAGAGAATGGGTTTATTAGGCCCTCCAAATCCCCAGCTGCGTCACCCCTTTTTTTATACCAAAAGCAAATGGAGAGTTAAGAACTTGCATTGACTTTCGCGCCTTAAACAAGGTGACCATCAAAAATAGCTACCCCCTTCCTCTGATATCGGTCCTACTGGACCAGGTAAAAAAGGCGGTAATCTACACCAAACTCGACCTCCGAGGTGCATATCACCTCGTTCGCATGAGAAGGGGTGACGAATGGAAAACGGCTTTTCGCACCCGATACGGATTATTTGATTATCAAGTAATGCCGTTCGGGTTGTGCAATGCGCCTGCCGCATTTCAGTATTTTCTGAACGAGGTGTTAAGGGAGTATTTAGATAGATTCGCTATAGTGTACATTGATGACATTTTAATATACTCAGAAGATGTCAACCAGCATGAACAACATGTAGGAAAGGTGTTAGGTGCTTTGCGAGCCAATGCACTTTACTGTAAACTCAGTAAATGTGAGTTTCACGTTGACCAGGTGGAATTTTTGGGGGTTATGTTGTCAGCACAAGGACAAACCATGGCCGAAAGAAAGATCAAGGCAGTGCAGAGGTGGCCTATCCCTACAAACGTCAAGGATGTCCAATCCTTTCTTGGCTTTGCCAATTTTTACAGAAGGTTTATCCTTCACTTTTCGGATATAGTGGCCCCAATCACGCAACTACTCCGGAAAAAGATCAAATTCGCCTGGACTCCAGAAGCCCAACAGGCGTTTGACCAGCTCCGAGAGGCATTTACAACGGCCCCAGTGCTGGCCCACCCTGATCCGGAAAGGCCATACTTGGTGGAAGCGGATGCCTCAGAAGTAGCAATCGGGGCGGTGTTATCCCAGAGAGATCCCCAGAATGGCCTTTTGCACCCCATCGCCTTCATGTCACGAAAGCTCAGTGGATCAGAAATAAACTACACAATAGCGGAAAAAGAACTGCTCGCCATACGAGACGCATTTAAGGAATGGTGGCACTATTTAATGGGGGCCAAACATACCACTACAGTATATTCCGATCATCGGAATTTGCAATATATGACATCAGCCCGCCTCCTCTCCCCCAGACAACTCAGGTGGATGTTGTTTTTTGAGGAATTTCGGTTTATACTCACCTACAGACCGGGGAGTGCGAACAAAAAAGCGGATGCCCTCTCAAGACAAGAAAGCACTCCAGCACCTCTGGAACCTATAGCACGATCCATTATACCGCCAGAGCAAGCAATCTGTGTGATGAAGTCCGAACAATTCCTCAATAAAGTAAAGACCGAAATGGAGAGGCCAAAATGGAAAAAATGGTTAGTGGACCACCCGGATTGGAAAATCCGTGAAGGCCTCCCTATGAAAGGGAAACAGTTATTCATACCTACCCCGAGCTTAAGGCAGGAAGCTCTACAATGGTGTCATGCTTCTCCCACAGCGGGACACAACGGAAGAGAAAAGACACAAGAAAGGCTCTTACGACAATTCTGGTGGCCAACAATGGCCAAGGATGTGCACTCCCTGATACAGACATGCCTCGTATGTATGCAAACCAAACCCGATCGGGGGAAACCCTACGGGCTGCTCCGACCGTTACCCACACCTGATCTGCCTTGGGAACACATAACGTTGGACTTCATTGTGGGGTTGCCGAAAGACCAAGGATGTACCACTATATTGGTGGTGATTGATAGCTTGACCAAGATGGGCCACTTCATAGCATGCCCTCGAATACCTACTGCTGGACAAGTAGCACAACTACTGCTCACGCATATAGTACGGCTGCATGGCCTTCCAAAGACGATTGTCACAGATAGAGGCACACAATTCACGTCGCGATTCTGGAGATTGTGGTGCGCCGCATTACGTATTGATTCAAATCTGTCTACGAGCTTCCACCCCCAGACGGATGGACAAACGGAAAGGCTAAACCAAACCTTGAAACAATATCTAAGATCTTACGTACACGGCGATACCGAAGCGTGGGTTGAATGGTTATGGCTCGCCGAAATAGCCTACAAAAGTGCTCAACACAGCACCACTAAATATGCCCCGTTTTTTGTCACCTATGGCTTCCATCCCCGGTTTCTACCCTTTATCCTCCCTAGAGAGGCCACAAAGGTGCCAGAAGTACAAACGAGGGTCAAAAAGATCCAAAGGGTTCTAAAACACACGCAAAGGAACATTCAGAAGGCAAAGACCGCGTACAAAAGACAAGCCGATAAACATCGACGACCTGATCCAGGGTACAAAGAAGGAGACGTGGTGTGGTTATCCACCCGAAACATACGTTTTCGGCGCTACAGTATCTTCAATCCTCGCTATATAGGCCCTTTTAAGATCATAAAAATCATCAACCCGGTAGCAGTGAAACTGGCATTACCGAATCATTTGCATATACATCCGGTTTTTCACGTCTCGTTGTTGAAACCCGCTCATAATCCAGTACCCAGACACCCAAAACCCATCCTGATTAACAATGAACCAGAGTACGAAGTACGTGCAGTGATGGACTCCAAGCAGAGAGGGAGGAAGGTGTGGTACTTGATATCCTGGAAAGGATATGGCCCGGAGGAAGACTCATGGGAACCCGCGGAAGCAGTCCACGCTCCGCGACTAGTGCGACGGTTTCATCAGCTGCATCCGGATAAGCCCAAGCCCTGACGACGTCCCACGGGGGAGGGATGTACTGTTAGAAGCCGTTCCGTGGGTTCGTCGTCAGGATCGAACGGCGGAAATTCGGAAGGAAAACTACATTACCCAGTAATCTGTGCGTCGCGCTCGGAACGTGCCATCGATCTTCCGGCACGTGATGACGTTTTCAGGGCGGCGCGTAGGTGAAGAAGGGAGCGGACGCGCAAGGATGTGCCGGATATTCCTAACGGTTCCTGAGGTGGAGTACGTTCTGGCGAGAGGCTGTCGCGGTGGGGTAAGGGTGCTTGGCGCACCGGGATGTTTGCTTTGGAAATCTCTGAGTAGCATATAATACAGGGGGATCCTGTTGTTCGTTGTGCATTGTTCCTGTTGCTGCCACAGTCTTTGGAACTTACGAACGCTATCACTCTAGGCCATTAAGACGAAGTGTGTGCCGAGTGAATGAGAGAGAGAGAGAATTCCCGCTGATAGGGAAATGGAATTAACTATTTGCGCCTTACTCAAAAACATCTGAGCCTTTGAGGCGATACATGCTGTATATATTTTGGGGAGCACAGAGTGAAGAAGCCGGGTTGCGAACCGGCAACTATGTGCCTGAATCTTCCGTGGGTGAAGCTGTGTTGAGAAACGGTGGATGTGATGGAAGAAACAAAGGGGGATGTAACAAAACTTTCATGGATGTATTAATCCTTTTGGTACTTTGGCAGGTTCTTAGTTGGGGAAAGTAAATACTGACAAGCAGCTAGGCTGCCACTAACCTCTGAACCTCAACACTGTTCATGACATTCAATGAAATTCCTGGTTCTTTTCTTTTACAGGTAGTTGAACCAACTCCAGGCATTTTACATGTTCCATATGTACTGTATCCACTACTCATAGATCTAGTGTATAACCTTGTGCTTACCTCTTTTTCAGGTCTCCCTCCCCGCTGTCCCCATCCTTTCCTTCCCTCACTTGATCCGCTCTGTCTCTTGTGCTATTATAGCTATCAGAGAGGAAACGATCAAGGGGTGGAACCCTTTTGAGCAACGAACCAATCCTGAAGAGGTCCACGGATTCCACTCGAGGCTATAAGAGCTGACAAACAGCTTCAGTTTTGCCATACCCGTAATCGGAGTTTTTAATGCTACATTGCCACGGATTTTAATAGCCAGGAGTTCGATAAAGAAAGTAAGTTATATCTTCTATCCCCACTCGATTTGCATTTATCACCACTTGAGCCTGAGACCCCTGTTGGATATTCCAGGGCATTTTTGTGACCAGAGCGGGGGACACCGAATCTACCCAGACCATAAAAAAGAGCATCCCAGTTGACCAGGTCAAAAGCCTTTTCAGCGTCTACCATCGTAATAAACGCCAGAGTACAATTATTTGAAAAAAGTCGAGGGCTTGTAAAAACCCTGTATTCTATGACATCAATCTCCCGGTGACGAACCTTGACTGGTCTCTGTGGATCACTTCCTGTGCTAGGGGAGTAAAGCGCTGAGCCCAAATTTTCATAACAAGTTTGTAATCAGCATTAAGTAGGCTGATTGGCCTATAGGAGTTGGTGTCCTTAGAATTTTTTTCCCTTTTTCACGAAGCTAACAACAATGGCTTCTCTAAATATTGAGGGGACCATACTACCAGTCTTTATATAATTAAAAAGCTTTGTCAAAAAGGGAATCAATTTCCTAACGAATGCCTTCTCACAGGCTTTCTTTCGCTCCTGCAGTTGAATTTAGGGCTGTCCAGATTTCAGCGCCTGAAATGTCAAGTTGAATCTGTTCCACAAGGGAATTGGACAAACTTGGGAGATTTACACCCTCAAAGTAATGCTGTATTGAATCTTGCCCTACCGCACATTTAGTAGCGTAGAGCTGTTGATAATGCTCCATGAATACTTGAGCGATCTCATCCCTATCAGTCCCCGTGATTCTGGTCTTAGGATCTATGACCTCTGTAATTAAGGCTGCTTCCTGTCTGGTCTTAGTTGACCAGGCTAATAATTTGCCAACCATTGGCTTTCTTCGTTAACTCGTTGTTGGAAAGTCCAGGAGTTATTAATTTCTTCTTTTAGAAAAAATTCCCTTAAAGCCTTTTTAGCCTTTTCAAGCTGGTTCACTACTAACCCGTCTCCCAGTAGAGGGGCATTTCTCTGAATCAAAGCACTCTCGGCTGCCTGCTGGAGTTCGGCTATTTTAGTACGTCGTGTTTTGGACTGAGCGGCCGAAAATGCGATCATTTGCCCATGACAGCTGCCTTTAACCCCCCCATACTGAGAACAGTTCTGCTGTCCCCTCACTAACCCTAAAATAATCGGGAATCTACTCCTTTTTAAGCCTGCTACCCATTGCTGATCTAGGAGAAGGAGACGATCCATCTGCCACCTGGTTCTCGTCCTCTTCAATTTCTAGATCTAGCTTAATAAAAGAGTGGCCTGAAAATGAGTTAGCCCAGATTTCTACATCTACGTAATTCAGGGACCGAGATATTTAAAAAAAAAATCAATACGAGATGCTGTCTGAAATTGACGAGAAAAGCATATATAATCGCATTCTACCAGATTTGCTTTACGCCATGGACCAATTAGCTGGTAGTCTTGTCTTATGGCATCTAGGACTTTTTTGTCTTAGGCTTTAGTTGCTTCTAATTTTTGTTGTAAGTGTCTTTTCTCAGGTCTTGGATGTAGTTAAAATCTCCTCCAAAAATTATTTGTCCAGAAGCTCACCTGAGCAGATCGTTAACCTTCATCAAAGCTGAGGGGTCGTCCATGATTGGGCCATAGTAATTGACAAAATTCAATATAGTCCCACTTAATTTGGCCATGACCCATAACCATCTTCCCTGAGGGTTCATACAAGAAAGGAAGGTGCACCAGGAAAAGTCTATAGGCTTCAAATCAATTCAAAATTATATCCTTTATTATTCTGTAGTAGAGAATCATCATCAGCCAACGCGTTTCGTTCACAAAGAACTTCGTCAGGGCTGAAAGAAAAACATAAATAAAAACAAGGACAAGGACAGGACTCAATGTAAAATAGTAACCACATATGACTAGTCACATACTACAAAAAGAGACATGCATATATATATATATACACATACACTAAATACAGTGTACACTACATCCAATGGCACAGGAAAAACACATATAAATATAAATATATCCACAAACAAGATGACCCAACATAGACAGCATGACAGTATATGCATAAATAAAATCATCTAAATGTTTAGATAAAGGACCAATAAACACATCACTTGTGCTTGATATCTGTTAAAATCCAATTTGTCTTATCATGGAATATTTTCATAACAAATATACCAAAATAAGTCATGCAAATATGGAAAACATCTTAATAAAATTTCTAAATTAAAAAACAAAATTCCCCATATTCAAAATGTCATAGATTTGACCAAATGAGATGTATCCAACATCTCAAGGTCAAAGTAAGAGAGGAAACAAAGAGAAAGGAAAGCAGTAATAGCACCCATAACCAATAAGAAAGAATAATAAAGACAAAAACAGAAAAAGAAGGAAAAACAGGTGCTCACATAACTTTATACTCCAAATCAAACAACAAAAAACATCCAAAAGTCTCACCTCAAATGTTCAAATAAATCCAGTTGACATATGCGTATAATCCAATTATCAAATGATATAGGTAGAAAACACAGTTTCTAATAAAGAAAGAGGAACGTTGTTTCAAACACTACTTAAAAAAAAAAAAAGAAAAAGCTTGTTATTAAAGCTTTCTCTGTCTAGTATCGGCAAAACTAATCACACCAATAAAAGGACCAGTAAACCCTGCTCTAAAACTAAACCATGAAAAATATCCCAAAGCAAAAATATTTATTATTTATCAAAAGTTTAAAGGTTCATTCTTTAAAAGAAACAGGATCTATAATCCCTTGCACTCTTGTATGGATTACCATCCTATATATAACGACCCCACCACAGAGTAACTCATTGGACAATATAATGTGCAATGAGACAAGAGGTAAATAATAACATCTTACCTCTTCGATATTCAAAGAAGTCAAGTTAGCCTCATACAGTCCCGCACAATTATGCCCAACAGACAAAGTCAATATACATGTCAGTGAACCTGAAAAAAATATATAAATCTTAGTATTATACATATATTTCTATTGTATACATGGAGTTCTAACCCCAAAATATATGTCAACGTGGTAAAGTCATAATCGACAAACGATGATCCCAACCATGCTTTAAGTAAACAATCTCCCGGCAGTGGGTGCATTGGAGAACACTCCAAGTCATCCAGCCATTGTGTACATGGAATTTTAGCCCCAAAATATATGCCATCGTTGCAATGTTATAATCAACAAACGATGATCCCAACCATGCTAAAGGTAACCAATCTCCCAGCAGTGGGTGCATTGGAGATCTCTCCAATCCATCCTAAACAGCACCTATATATGTATCACCAGTAATATTCACACATGAAAAACCCAATCTTTATCAACACACCAAAAACTGCATAGAGCGAGAGCAAGTTTGCCACATGGCAAGACTCGCAACATATGCAAGTCCCACCATTATGTAAAAATATATAAAATGGGCCAGGCATTGTCAATTTATGAAGAAACACATGGCAAGTTAAGAACAACTCACAAGCCAAAAAACGTGACAAGCCAAGATCAGCATTCCTCTAGTGTTCTCATATTACAACATATCAACATGTTAACTCTCCAATCAAAAAGGTAACGTTGTTACAATATCAAAAGCATATCCCAACCGGCGCAAAAAACATTATCTTACCTGAAAAATAGCGATAACGATGAGCAGAATCCCTCATCCAAAATATTTAAACAGATGCGCCATTTTCCAACCCCTTTAAATATCGAAAGACGGGACCTGCGCATGCGTAACGCATACGTACCACGTCACTTGTTCAGTGTTTTGGAAATAAATACACAAATGCATTCGCCATCTTATAAGAGTAAAACCTTTGTATATATTTGTCACAAATGCGGAAATAATAACGTATACATATAAAAAATAATATTGTGCAAGTATACGTAAATAAACAGAACAATTGAAGAAAGCCAGTATTCCAATACCGATCGCTTTGCAACTGGTTAATCGGGTTCCAAGTAACGAACCCTTCATAAAATGAAAATGCATATAAATAATGAAACCTATGTATCGAGAGTGAAGACGAGACCTATTAAACTCGGACCAACACTCGATCCCAGTTGAAAAGGTATATTCAGCAACATCGTCAAAACGGGCGCCATCTTGTAGAAGGTAATCCTGAATAAGACCCAAATAGAATAAAATTAAAATATAAAATGAACCATGAAAGTTAATACCGCCAGGTTGGAGATCCAACCACGTTAGATTCTGGATACAGTATCACAAGCCAACTGTTATAAACGAGGATAGAAAACCGGGTGGGGAACATATCATTCAAGGAGTAGAATACCAAAAGCAAAGGAAGTGCTTTTAAAATTGGACAAAGAGAAACACTCTTAGTTGAATCAATACGTATTTGGAAATATCATCAGGGCAGGCGCCGTCTAATAAAGGGTCATCCAAAGTGAAGCCCAAAAAGAGTTAAATCAATGTATAAGCTCCATCATTAAAAATATCAATACCGCCAATCAAAAGTGCACACAAATTGATTAAGGGGTACAATATCAGAAAATAACTGATATAGAAGAGTGAAAGAAAAAGTAAAAAACGGGAGGAAGGTAGGAAAAAGTAAAAAACACACCAGATAAGAGAGTGTGGTTAACTGATCTCACAGAGGAGAAAAAGAGAACCAGATTAGATATGATCATATGAGAGCAGCAGTAGTTTGGACATGATTACTACAGATGCATATTGATTTCTAACGCGATGGTGACACCCAGCCCAGGGGACCCACAGCATATGGCCCCTTATTAAGTGTCTAAGCAAGTGCATATGAGAATAACAATATTTTGGACATAATTTCTACAGATACATAGTGACTTTTAACAAAGTAGTAACTCCCAAAGGAACGAGAACCAGATTAAATATGATCATATGAGGGCAGCAGTATTTTGGACATAATTACTACATATGCATATTGATTTTTGACACGATGGTGACACCCAGGGGATCGACAGCATATGGCCCCTGATTAAGTGTCTAAGCACGTGCATATGAGAGTAACAGTATTTTGGACATGATTTCTACAGATGCATAGTGACTTTTAACAAAGTAGTAACTCCCAAAGGATGGACAGCGAATGGCCCCTTATTAAGTTTCTAAATTAACATGGCCTCAATGTTTCCCATATAACTTTAAAGGAAATAGTGCATCTCCCCGTCAGTATTGTGTCCTAAACTAGTTGCCCTCAATCGACAAATCCATCTAGATTCCATTTGTCTAAGTAACAGATCCCTGTTACCACCTCTATTTCTAACCAGGACATGATCTATTGCATGAAACCAGAATGTAAAGTCATTAGGATGTACACTAGTATAATGATTCGTGATGGGGTATCTGTCATCCTTGGTTTTAATCGCCCGGCGATGTTCCTGGATTCTCAGTTTAAGGCAGCGTGCCGTGCTGCCTACATAGATAATACCACAATTGCAGCCAAGTACATACACTACATGCGTGGTGATGCAATTTAGGAAATTATCTATATAGAATCTTTTAGTAGTGTTGTAACAGAAGGACAAAGTCTTGTTTCTACCTAATGGACACGTATTACACATGCCACATGTGTAGAAACCTTTCGGTTTGGACGGTAACCAGGTTTGTATTGTCGTTGGTGTAGTGACATAGCTAGGGCATAGGGAATTTCTTAAAGCCAACCCTCTCTGATATTTAATAGATGGCTTGTCCTCAATGTTGTCTCTAAGGCCAGAGATTTCTGTGAGTAAGTGCCAATGTTTTCTGAAGATGTTAAAAACGGCATCACTATGTATGGTGTATTGTGTTACAAATCTGTCTTTCTGGTTTGTTCTACTTAGGGTCGGTTTATCCATTAGTGTGTCACTCCGATTTAGATTGTAGATTCTAGACTTTGCTCTGTCCAATATTCTTTGTGTATAGCCTCTTTTGGCGAATCTGTTTTTTGAGGCATTAATATTTGCTCTAAAAGTATCCTCTTCACTACAGTTTCTTCTTATCCTTGTCATCTTGCCAAAAGGTATATTATTAATCACAGAGCTAGGATGGGCACTAGTCGCGTGTAGAACAGAGTTACAAGCCGTTTCTTTCCTATAGAGAGTACTCTGTATCTTCCCTTCCTTGATGTAAAACTGTAAGTCAAGGAAGTTAATAAGTTCTTTGTTAAAAGTCATGGTAAATTTGACGTTGTAAGCATTGTTATTTTGAAAAGTCAAATATTCCTGTACTTGTTCAGTAGACCCAGACCAAAGGCAAATAACATCATCAATGTACCTCCCCCAGTACACAATGTAATTAGTCCCGGGGAGAGGCGGCTTTGCCCCAAGCATGCTCCCTCCCAAACCACCCCATAAACAGGCAGGCGTAAGAGGGAGCAAACTTAGAACCCATCGCAGTTCGATGCACTTGTTGGAACCAACGGTTGTCAAATAGAAAATAGTTGTTCATTAGGATAATGTTGATCATAGAGACTATCATTTCATTATACTCAAATAGCCCAGCATCTTCCCTATCCAGAAACAATTGTACTGCTCCAATCTTATCTTATCTTATCTTAATGTTTTGGTGAAGCGCTACAGCTGCCCCGGCAATGAGGCGTCCCGGCGCTGAAACCCAGATCCGATCCTGAGCTAAAGGGTCTGAGGACAGAGGAAAGTTACAGGCAAGGGAATAGAAGAGTTTTCACTGCCTTCCGGAAAGCAGATAGGTTGTCTATCGCGCGAATATGATGTGGTAGTTCATTCCACATCTTGGCTCCCAGGAACCTAAAGGAGCGTCCGCCCATGCGGCAGAGTTTTATGCGTGGGACGCAGAGAAGGTTTTGGTTGGAAGATCTTAGGTTCCGTGACGGCGCATAGGGAGTGAGAAGGGGTTGAAGCAGAGGGGGAGTGTTAAGTTTGAGAATTTTGAAGGTCATGATGAGGGTCTTAAACTTGATTCTGGAGTCAACCGGAAGCCAATGCAGTTTTCTGATGGTTGCTCTGGCTGAGCATCTGCGGGGAAGGCCGACCAGAGTTCTAGCGGCCGAGTTCTGCACGCGTTGGAGTCGTGCTAACTCACATTTGTTGGCGCCAAGAAGGAGTACATTGGCATAGTCTAGACGCGAGAGGATGGTGGCTTGGATGATGAGTTGGCGGGTCTTTGCGTCAAAGAAGTCTAGTATGTGGCTAAGGCTTCTCAGTAAGCCAATGCAGGTGCCGGCAACTTTCTTGGTGTGAGCTCGAAAGTTGAGTGAGTCGTCCATCCAGACACCCAAGTTTTTCACTAGGGTTTTGGGGGGAGGGATGGTACCAAGGGAGGATGGCCACCAGTGCTCATTCCAAAGGCTGGTGTTTTTGCCAAGGAGAAGCACCTCTGTTTTTCCGCCGTTGAGTTGTAAACAGTTTGTGGTCATCCATTGGGCGACCGCAGAGAGTCCGTTTTTGAAATTAGAGGAAAGGTTGGAAGGTCCGTCTGAGAGGGCGATGGCCAGTTGTGTATCGTCAGCGTACGATACCAATGTCAAGCCCCATTCTTTGGCTACTGCCGCTAGAGGCTGAACATAAAGATTAAAAAGAGAGGGGCTTAGCGCAGAGCCCTGCGGGACTCCCTGTTCAATAGGGTGGGGTTTAGATAGAAAGGGGGGGGCAGAGACTCGGAAGGACCTGTTTTCGAGGAAGGATCTGAACCACTCCAAGGCATGGCCCGTTACTCCAAAGGTCTCCAGACGTTTAAGAAGGATGACATGGGATACCGTGTCAAAGGCCGCGCTGAGATCCAGAAGGATCAGCGCAGCACCTTGACCGGCATCCAAGATCGTCCGGAGGTGCTCTGTGGTGGCTAAAAGAGCAGACTCAGTGCTATGGCCTGGTCTGAACCCATTTTGTGATGGGTCCAGAATGTTGTTTTTGACCATATGTTGGGATAGAGCGCTGTTAACATGCGCTTCAGCGAGTTTGGAGAGCCATGGAAGCAGGGAGATTGGACGAAAGTTCTCCGGTTTAGATGGATCTAGGGTGGGTTTCTTGATGATAGGCGAAACCCACGCTTGCTTCCAGGCAGATGGTACACACGCTGAAGTAAAGGAGAGGTTCAGGATGGCGGTTAACGCTGGTAGGAAGAAGTTGATTGAATCTAGGAATTGAGCCGGGCGCATAGGGTCTGCGGGGGAGCCAGACTTGACTTTATTGCAAAGTTTAATAAGGGTGTCTTTGGAGATTTCTGGGATGTAGGTCAAGGTCGAGTAGCTAAGAGAAGCGGAGGGATAGCTGATGGTATTAGGGTCATGCTGGGGGAAGGAGGTGTAGATTTTCTGCACTTTGTCAACGAAGAACTTAGCAAGTTCTTCGCACTGTTGCTCAGAGGAGATCATAGGGGGGGGTGTTTTGCTGCTCTGTAGTTCTTGTACGAGTTTGAAAATTTCTTTCGCGGGGGTGGGACTAGTTTCAATTTTGTCGGCGTAGAAGGCGGTCCGTGCAGCACGGATGGCTTTATGATACGTTTTTTGTAGCAGAAGGTATTTAGTTTTGTCTTCTTTATTGTATTCCCTACGCCAAAGGCGTTCTGCCTTTTTACACTCTTTTCGTAGATTTTTGAGTGTGTCGTTGTACCAGGGGTTCGATGGCGAGTTACGACCTTTTGTCCATTTAGCAGGGATAAGACTGTCTAGTCCGCCCGTAATCCACTCGTGAAACGAGCTGTAGTTAGTGTTGATGTCAGCGTTAGAGTCAGGGTGAAAATCCCCTAATGTCTTGTGTAGGTCATCATGAGACAGTTTATGCCACGGTCTTTTTAAACGGCTGGTCGGTGCCGTGTTGTGCCTGCTTTTGTTGACCGGAATGGCTAATTTAATAAGGGAATGATCTGTCCATCCCATAGGAAGGGGTGGCTCTGAGGTGAGTTCTTCTAAGTTGGAGAAGACTGGGTCTAGGATGTGGCCGGCTAAGTGAGTTGAAGTGGAGATGAAGGGGTTGAGTTGCAGTGCAGAGAGATCTGCAAGGAGCGTTTTGATCGTGGAGTCATTAAGTAGATCAAAGTGGAGATTAAGGTCTCCCAGAATGGTGAAATTGGGGTTTTTGGTGATTAAAGAGGTTGTTGAGTCAAGGAGGGCCTCAATGAATTTTGAAGAGGGGCCAGGTGGGCGGTAGATGTAGAGACCCGACACGGTGAAGTAGGGAGTTATGGTAATTTTGAAGTTGGCGCATTCAGAGTCTACCAGATTTTCCCTGACAAAAGAACAAGAGAGCGTTTTTTTGTGGATTATAGCGAGACCGCCTCCTCTGCCCTCTCTGTTAATGGCCGACATCCGGTAGTCGTCTGGTAGAGTAAGATTGTGAATGGTGGAGGTGCCATCGCGAAGCCATGTTTCGCAGAGGAAGAGGATATCTGGATTTTCATCCAGTATTAGAGTGTTAACCTCTAGGTGGTGTTTAACTAGTGATCTGACATTGAGGTGGAGTATCGTGATGGAGGTGGTTTTGTCCGGACCTTAAAACTGTCGGACGGCGTGGGGTTTGGTGGTGGAGAAACTGCAGGTTTGGCATTGTAGGCAGGTAAGACCAGGCTTACCTGTAATGTTTACGCAGGATCTTCCGGGGTTCCAGCTATGAAGCGTCTTACTGTCATAGGCAAGGAATGGTGATGATATTTGGCCAGGGGGTCTGGCGAGAGGCGATGACTTGGCGATGACGGGCGCAGACGGGCTTGCCTTAGGCGCGCCTTCGGCGCGCAAACGGCGCTCCCGCCGCGCTCGTCCGCTGCGCTTCCTATACAGGCACATATCAAGGGAGGGAGGGGGTGTGGCCTGAAGGGGGCGGAGTCAGCGCGCACGCCTGGGAGATTGGCGGCAGCTGAGAAGCGCGAGGTGGGCGCGTCAGCTCAAGGGCAGCTGTGCGCTGAAGCAATGAGGCGCTTAGGTGAGTGTTGTAATCTTTAAAAAACACAGAAAACAGTGACACCACACAAAGCAAGGAAATAGTGGGATTTTTCAATTTTAAAATTTTTTCGAGTACCTCCAGCTCCCGGCTTCCGCCTCAGGACTGGGTCAAAGAAAGAAAACATGAAACACCTAAACCCCTCCCACGAGTACCTAATATTATAACCTAAAACCCAAAAAGACCAACCTACATTGTATCATAACACATAATTTCTCTTCATTCTATTGGTTAAGGAAGGGGGTACTGTCACACCACTCTTGTCATGATGCTTCTGTAAAACTATCCACTGTCCTCTTTACTCATTTTATCATCTTCCAACTAAGTAAATTCAAATTTGAGCTGCTGTCATAGTACACATTTCCTCCATCTTGGTCATGTAACAACTCTTGTGCCTAATGTTCAATTGTGCTGCTCTCTAAGGAAGTGTTCCGCTTCCAAAGACTATTTTGTTTCTCCACGCAAACTTTGGCAGGCACACAGGAACCGTGAAGGACGAACAGTTTTCCACCTTGCCTTTCTTGCTCAGATTAAACCTGCATTTATTTTCTAAAAGGACTCTTGGGCCATTTCTGCAGAGTGGAAAACCATATTTCAGTTAGCACTCTCCATCACCTTCAATGTTCTTTTTTGCACCTTTTTGCCTCCATTCCTTGTTTGGATTGCATTCTCAGACTCACTCACATTTTTTACACCATGCCTTTTGACGTTTGACAGGACGACTCAGACATGGACGTTCCAAGAGACAACATTAAACATGATGACGAATATAGACAAGGGTACAGGAACAGAGATGACGAACTGCACATGCGGGCCCTGCTCTGCTCATGCTGCCTGTCCCTGCGGACAATGGAGGAATCCCAAATTGCTGGTCTATACAAGTATATAGGATTTCAACATCAAATGTCACGAACATAAAATCCTCATACCATTCAAAGTCCTTAGATTTCATAAGGATGTCCTTGCTGTCCCTAACATAAGATGGTAAGTTAGGGACAAATTTCTGTAGCCTCAAATCAACAAACTGGGATAGTTTCTCTGTAGGTGATCCCACCCCAGAGATAATGGGTCTACCCGGTGGAAACTGCCCGCCTTTGTGTACCTTAGGTAATATATAGATACACGGAAAAGTCGGGCAGTCAACCCACAGGTATCTATATTCATCTTCAGTAAGGAGACCAGTTTCCTTCCACTCCAAAAGATTCCCATTAATAGTGATAGTGACAGTCTGGGTAGGATTATGTCGAACTTCCCGATAATACAATTTATTGTCAAGCTGTCTCATAATTTCCTGCATATAGTCTTCATGATTCATCACAACAATATTTCTACCTTTATCTGCCTCTCTAATAACAATAGTCTGATTATTTTTATGTCCCATGAGAGCCATTCGTCACCAGCCGACTGGACTACGGCAACGCCCTCTACGCCGGAACCACCGCCAAGCTCCAGCAGAGACTCCAGCGGATCCAGAACGCCTCAGCCAGACTCATCCTCGACATCCCACGTAACAGCCACATCTCCGGACATCTGAGAGACCTGCATTGGCTCCCCGTCAACAAAAGAATCACCTTCCGTCTCCTCACCCATGCACACAAAGCCCTTCACGATCAAGGCCCGAGCTACCTCAACAACCGAGTCAACTTCTACGCTCCCAAACGCCACCTCCGATCAGCCAGCCATGCCCTCGCTGCCGTCCCCCGCATCCGAAGAGCGACAACAGGAGGAAGGTCCTTCTCCTACCTGGCCGCCAAGACCTGAAACTCCCTCCCGACCGACCTGCGCTTGACCCAAGACCACCTCTCCTTCAGGAAGAAGTTCAAGACCTGGCTGTTCGAGCAGTAACGGCACCCCACCCCTCTAAGCGCCTTGAGACCCTACGGGTAAGTAGTGCGCTCTATGAATGTCTTTGATTGATTGATTGATTGATTTATTGATTGATTGATTGATTGATTGATTGATTGATTGATTGATTCTCTGAGAGGCAGTGATGTTGTGTGAGGCTCTAGAGGTAAATTTATTGGGTGTCTCAAGACCGTATAGCTCTTCTGTAACTTTCTCATAAAAAGTGTCAATATTCTGATGATAAGTGTGCATTGGTATAAACTTAGATTTTAATCGAAGGCCACTGTTAACACCCTGGTTTTGAGAAATATCATGTTCTCTAAGTAACGAAGGTATATCCTGATTTTCCTCACTATCCAGGGTCAATAGACAATGTATATTCCTAACATCTCTAATAGTATGCATGCCCGGGGATTGCGTGTTAGAAGTGCTTATCATTTCATGTGGCCTATTGGAAAAATGATCTTTAAGTTTAAGGATTCTGATAAATTTAAAAAGGTCAACATGTAAATGAGCAAAATCCCCTTCTTGTGTAGGGTAAAAATTGAGGCCTTTACTTAGAATGCCAATTTCATCAGTATTCAACACTTTAATTGACAGATTAACAATTTTTAAGTCAGCATTAGTATTTTGACAGGCAGATGGGTTGGAAACAGTACATACTCCTGTTGTTGTGTTTTCTTCGGCTTTGTCCCTGGTTTCATCTTGACTGCTATGTTCCCTCTTGTACCTGCCCTTTGTTCTCCTCCCTCCCCTCCTTGTTTTGGCATGTCTCTCTTTTGTTGTAAACGATTGCTTATTCTTAGTTTTGCTAATTCCTTCTGGAAGGAGGAGGCCCCTTCGTCTAAAGGGACCACAGGCACTCCAACATTAGATGTAGAGCTGCCAAATGATGAGACAGACAGATTACTGTTGGAGCGTGTTTCCTCACTTTCCTCCCTATCCTCCCTCGTTCTTTTTTTATTCTCATCCAATCCTTGAACTCCATCAAACTTCTTTGCAAAGGTATAAACTCTGCCATCCTTGTAATCCCTGTCATCCCTTTTTATTTTTCTAAGTTTCTTCTCCTTCAAATATAATTGATGATTTTCCATTACCTGTTTTAGAATAGCATAATTTTTGTCATTAAGGTCTTTTTGAGACATACTATTAATTTCCTTCTCCAAAGTTTCAATTTCCACCTGTAACTTCTCTCCCTTTTCAGCAGCATGTTTTACTAGAATTTTCATCATAGTAACTGATGCCCCTACTAAGTTACATTCCCATTCCTTCAACAAGTCGTTACTTAAATCTTCGAAGGTGGGGAAAATCAGTATCCGTAGGCCCCTTGGTATTTTACCATTTTTCATATATTGATCCAAGGTGACCCATTCCCACCAACGACTAAGTTCTTGTTTCCGCAGCCGTTCCAATCTCTGGAATAATAACTTAAGGCTTGTTGTATTCATTGCCCCTTGATTGGTTGTCTGCCCCAAACAGGTCTGAAGCCAATTCCTCACGGCCATCAAGAAATTTCGGCATAACGTATATAAAAAATCACAAATAGGAACGAGTGCAAAACGGTCCAAATAAATAGAGACAAAAACAAAGTGCGGCTGACCAGGGATCAGCACCTCAGTTCCAATTGTTTCCAAAATTATATAGAATCTGTGCAACTACTTGTTCTGCTTTGGTTTTCCCTCCAGATAGAACCCGCTCCACAGAGCCTTTCTAACCCAAACCAGAACGTTACCCCCTCCCTAGGGCCTTTTTACACCTAAATAACCACATATATATGTACCACCTAAGGACAGGGAATTCCTATTATATATATATATATATATATATATCAAGACCTCACAGCAACCACAGTCTCGCGGTCTTAGGCAGACCCAGAATCTCCTACCCAGACGGCAGCAACACACAGTCTCGCGGTCTCAGGCAGACCCAGAATCTCCTACCCAGACGGCAGCAACACACAGTCTCGCGGTCTCAGGCAGACCCAGAATCTCCTACCCATACGGCAGCAACACACAGTCTCGCGGTCTCAGGCAGACCCAGAATCTCCTACCCAGACGGCAGCAACACACAGTCTCGCGGTCTCAGGCAGACCCAGAATCTCCTACCCAGACGGCAGCAACACACAGTCTCGCGGTCTCAGGCAGACCCAGAATCTCCTACCCAGACGGCAGCAACACACAGTCTCGCGGTCTCAGGCAGACCCAGAATCTCCTACCCAAACGGCAGCAACACACCACGAGCTCATCCTATTATTATTACCGTAGTACACGACAGGGGAATCGGGATTACTATATATCAGATCACACAAAGACTATTAGTTGAGCACAACCTGTTCTTTAGTTCGAGGGGCTCGTTTCCCCCTCATTCAGTTACCACTTACCTGACCAGGATTAACATCTGTTCATGTTAAGTTAACTCTGACTAAAAGAATAGGCTATCCTCCTATACAAAGATACACAACACATGCTAACTCACGACAAGCTAAATACTTTATTTAAATGCCACATGCACATTCACAGAATACATCATATACACAACCTGCAAGGAAAGTAAAAGGTTAAGTTACACACTTCAATAGAAAGGGGTCGACATCACCTTAGTCGTATGTAGCCTGTGCTCAATGGTCATCTAGGTTCCCTTCTCGTCTGTGCCTCGGCTTCGCCTGGAAGTCACACCTCCGCAGTCGCGGATCTACTCCCTTCTCCCTCTCCGAGTCACTGGAACCTCTTCCTCATCGGCTACTCTCTCCTCTTTAGATTCAAGTTCGTCATCTGTCTTCCCTGGAATAAGTAGTAGCTTTTCTGCTAACGGCCAGATGCCGCCTATGGTCTAGAAGCAAGTGCAAGTGTCTGCCTCAGACTTTCACTAATATAGATGTGCATTTTCTCATGGAAGATTCCAGCACGTAACCTGCCGCCCACCAAATTCCTGTACCTCCCCGTGCCAAGGACACGTTCCCAGCCGGCCGGCCTGATGTAGTGTCTTCGGCATGAAGGAGAATACAATCCTTCGATAAGGGCCGGCCTGAACCGGTTCTCTTCAAGCGAATAACACCTCCTAACTAAAACACTGCCTATGACCTAGAAGCTTCCCAAGCTGCCAGAGCAGGAGGAAAGATGGAGTCTCTCCCGTTTAAGGCCTACCAGGCCTGAATTCAGCACAGCTCCATGAAATACCCTCACTACAGAACAGATTACCCCTAATGCTAACGAATCTATCCCCTAGGATATGTATGCAAACCCTGATCTATGGGGAAGAACACAGGATCATGTTGAAGTGCCTAATAAATAGGCTCTATACACTACTCTAACCCTTAGACTTGAATGGAAAGAGACTGAAGTCACATTAGGCCCCTTTTAACACGGAAAGGCCGGGGAAATCGAGCAGTACATTTCACCCTTGACTTCAGTCTATTATACATTCATTAAACAGGACTAACATCGGTGGAAGAATAATATCTCTCCCGTTTAAGGCCTACCAGGCCTGAATTCAGCTCCATGAAATACCCTTACTACAGAACAGATTACCCCTAATGCTAACGAATCTATCCCCTAGGATATGTATGCAAACCCTGATCTATGGGGAAGAACACAGGATCATGTCGAAGTGCCTAATAACTAGGCTCTATACACTACTCTAACCCCTAGACTTGAATGGAAAGAGACTGAAGTCACATCAATAGCAGTACATTTCACCCTTGACTTCAGTCTATTATACAGAGCACAGGATCACGTCGAAGTGCCTAATAACTAGGCTCTATACACTACTCTAACCCCTAGACTTGAATGGAAAGAGACTGAAGTCACATCAATAGCAGTACATTTCACCCTTGACTTCAGTCTATTATACAGAACACAGGATCATGTCGAAGTGCCTAATAACTAGGCTCTATACACTACTCTAACCCCTAGACTTGAATGGAAAGAGAATGAAGTCACATCAATCGCTCTACAACACAATAAGGCCGGAAAGATCGAGCAGTACACTACTTCCGGACAAACTCCCAAGCCATACTTCTACCGAAAGAAATAGCTACTCCTCTCATTGCCAGCCCGGCTGACGCAAAAAAGGCATTTGAGAAAACTCTAGGGTCAAGAGCTTGGGTGAGTTGGTTTTAAGATGGGTTTCTTGGAGAAAGAGAACTTGAGGTGTGAAGGAGGCCAACCATCTTATAAGCCCTCCGTATTTTTGTTTGTTGGGCATACCATTAACATTTACCGACATAATACGGAATTTACTAGCCGTTTCTACGATTTATATAACAACAATATTCATTTGAAATCAACACCCCATTTTCCTCTTCATTGTCCTCTTTGCTGCTGCTCTTTTTACTGCCATGCAACCCCCTACTGCCTCCCTTCCCGCCCACAAAACCCCCACGATGTTCCAGTGTTCCTGAAGGCAGTTGCAGAATCCAAGGAGTGTGAAAATAAGTAGCGTTATGCAATATTGATTCTGAATTGGTGAGAGTTGCTGTGTTTGCGCTTTTTGATGATTTGTCAGGCTTTGAGTTGTGATGTCAATTTGAGTCCAAGAGGGATTTGTCTTGAAGTTGAGAATAGAAGTGCTTTTTCATGTGCATTGCTTGTGCTTATGTAGAAATAATGAGCTTATTGCTCAAAGTTGAAGTTTGATCATCGGATCCAAATCCGAAATCTTGCAATGGAGATATATCAAGTGGTATTTGACTTGTCTGTCAAGGTTCAGGTGTTGAATTGTGAGGCCCCACTGATGCACCAAGATACTGACTAATTACCTTCTATTCTGATACTGTACTAATGGAGATTGGTGGTTGATCCTTTGTGCACAGGAGTAGACCGAACAAGTGGAGTGGGTTCCTGCCGGTTAAGGACTTGCTTTGTGTGTTTGATAGTGACAGGAGGGTACTATTCACCATTTACCTTAGAGTGATTGTCAATTCTGTATTTATTTAAGTAACTCAACAAGAGTTGCTTGATCTTTGATATTTTGACTAATGGAAAGTTGAACAGCGTAAAGTGAGTTCCTCTGTGTGGTGCTGCAAGTTACATCATTAAGTTTCGCACTGGTATTGGTAGTTTAGCATGTGTGCAGGGCTGAGATTGGCCATTCCGTGACTACTCAGTTCATTGGTGTCGTGCTAGGATTGGGAGTTTGCCTGGTTGATTACTGCATTGTGATTTGCTGAGAACCACCAGTCATTTCAATCTGAGATTTACAAATTCTGTGTTGTTTTGCAGAAGAAGCAAATATGAAAATAAAAGCTATGTTGAGAAATTATTTGAGTATAACTGTCTGTGAGGGTTGCAGGAGACTCCTCCAGAGGGCACACACACCTGCATGTGAAATGGATGCTGAGGATGGACTTTACACTTGTGCCTGGATTAAACTACGAAATAAAATAAGTGATTGCAATTTTCCCAGAATAGTATATTTAATCTGAGAAACTGAGAAAAATTAAGAATTTGAGACGTATGCTATATGAGTTGAATCCCCAGCTAATACATGCACAATTTGATGCATTGAATGCATGTGAACAAGAGGTGCAAGGGAAAGAGAAGAAGAAATATTAAACCCAAAAGGGAAAAAAAAGTCTGGAGTTTGATGAAAGTTAGTTGGGATGCGAAACAGCAGGGGTGGAGAGACAATGTAATTGAGGGCATAGGTAGGCATCCTATGATAGGAAAGGAAGGAACAGAAGGGAAGACGTTGACAGAGGGAGGTGGGATGACAAGAGGGAGGATGAGAGTGACAGTGAAACAGATGACACGTTTTTTAATGATTTGCTAAATTTCAATTTTTGTTCATCAGCCTGCAGGGAACCACCAGTCCCAAATGGGTGCCATAGGAGGAGGAACAAACTTTGGTGCGAGTTTGTATGCATCTGTTGACCAAGGTTCCCCAGAGGGAGGTTTACAACTTGACACTCAAGATCCATCACTAAGTGTCACTAGTACTTCTGTTGTCATAACTGTCCCTGATGCATCTGTTGTCACCACTACCCTCAGTACATCTGTTACTGGTACTCCACTAGATTAGGGACCACAACCTCATACAGAAGAAGTACCTCCCAGAGGGATAGGACTGTTTTGCTATGAGCAGATACAGAGTACCAACGTGAGGAAAGAGAGACCTCCCACCCACTAGAGAATTGAACATCTTATGATTAAAAGCAGAAATTGTGGAGCTGGCATAGGGAAATCTTGAACCTGATTTCATATATGTGTACAATCAAGCAAAGCTTAAGTTCCTAAGTAGGAAAGAGGTTAATTATGCTTTTGTGGTGTATTGAAAATTAGAAGAGCTGGCAACAGAATTTGGAATTGGGTTGAGTACAAGTTAGATATTAAAAAAGGATTTTAGAATGTTAATGACTGAGGATACTCTAAAGAAGATGAGATCACAAGGTTTGAGTGCATGTCAGGGAATTGGTGGAATGGATTAGAGAGTAGAAGGATGCACAGAAGTACAAGAAGTGATGGTTAAAATAGGAGAAGAAAAAGAAACAGGATACTAGTGGGCAGGAGGGGGAGTTAGTGTAAGTGATAGAATGATTGGAAACTACTCGTTGAGAAAAGTACATGGAGATGGGTATATGAATGTACTCAGGTGCTGTGGTGATCTTTTTTTGGCTCACAAATGACCTTTTCAAGGTTGTGGGAGAATGCCAAACAGTAGTATACTTCAGTGGAGACAATTATGATGATTTCAGAAATGCCCTTGGAGGATGTGAATACTTTCTTCAACATAGTGGTTCCTATAGAGTTGTAGGCAGAATGTAAGGTGGTCATAGATTGGCCAAATGCCGAGCAGCAGACAAAGGGCCCTCCCCCTACCATTATGTACAAGTATAACCAGGTGATTGGTCATTTAAAAACAATGCTCCTGTAGAAAGAGGGTTATTGGCTCAAAATAACCAGAACTGCTCAAGAGTTTAAAGAGACTGTGCATGCTTATGATGAGAGGCTGATGCAAATTTCAGACAGTATACTGGTGTCAAAAATCCCGAAAGGGAAAATCTTAGTGGGTTTATTTTCTAAGTTTGTTCTTGGATTTTGTCCAGAATTTGCTCCCATATACAGTAGAATGGGCCAGATGTACGATCATTAAGTTTAGTGAGTCGCAAATTGCGCAAAATTGCAACTCGCAAATTGCGACTCGCTAAACCTAACGTAAAACAATGTCTCAGACACTGTTTGCAATTCCAAATGGGGTCGCAAATTGCATGCCTCATTAATATTAACGAGGCTGTCCCAATTTGCGACCCCATTAGGAATGGCTAGCACTCACAGGGATGGTGGCCTGCTGGGGTCAGCAGACCACCATGTCTGTGACTGCTTTTAAATAACGCAGTTTATTTAAATGCAGACCATTTTACTTAAAAGTAAATGGGATGCATTTACAAAAAAAGAAAAATGAAACTTTTCAGTATAATTTTTTAAGGGCAGGCAGTGGTCCCTGGCATCACTTCCTGCCCTTAAAAACATAATTTGGACAGATTCCCAAAGGCGACTGGTTTACCATCTACTTGAAGTAGGTGGTAAATTGTGAGTGTTTTACGATCGCAATTGCGGTTGCAAAACTTTCATACATACAAATGCATGTCACTATTAGGAAGGGATGCCCTTGGCACGCCCATTCCTAATTGAGAGTCGCATGCCTCATTTTGCGAATCAGTAAAATTTACTGATTCGCAAAATGAGGTTTGTACATGGACATGTCCTAAATTGCGGTCGCAAATTGTCTGATTGCCCGTTTGCGACCACAATTTAGGGTCGTGCATCTGGCCCAATGTGATTTGTTGGCAATGAAAGTCCTTGAATGCGATTCTCATATATATGAAATATTGCAGTGACAATTTGGAAGCAAAGCAGCTGAAGATTAAGGAAATGTTCATGTTGACACAGACTAAATTGGCACATCGAGGTTGTCGGAATGGACCATTTGCAACCGATTCATGGCATGATTCTGCCACTGCCCATTCGAAAACTCGCAATAGTTGGCAGATATATGCACATATAAGGTGTGAACACCATTTGTTGATGGAGGTAACAATACGCACATGGAGATGAAGAAAGTAATAATCTGTACATGTATGAAGGTACACATGCCATCACTGTATATACTGTTGTACTCTAATGATGGGAGCATCCATTTTTGTATTTACAGGATTGTAATAACATCACTCCCACAATGTATGACAAATGTGAAACTGTATGTTTAATTACATAAAACTCAATAAAAGATATATAAAAAATAAAAATGATTCTGCCACTGCCTGCCCTTAAAAATATTTTTTTACCTATTCACAAAGGGAAAGGGGTCCCATGGGGACCCCTTCCCGTTTGCAAAGGGTTCACCACCTACTCGAAGTAGGTGGTAAATTGTGAGTGTTTTACGACCGCAATTGTGGTTGCAAAACATTCATACATACAAATGCGAGTCGATATTAGGAAGGGACACCCTGGGCACGCCCCTTTCCTAATAGTGAGTCAAAAACCTAATTTTGCGAATTGATAACATTTACGGATTCGCAAAATGAGGTTTGTACGGCCATGCCCTAAATTGCAGTTGCAAATGGGCCAATTGCCCATTTGCAACCACAATTTAGGGTCGTGCATCTGGCCCAATGTGATTTGTTGGCAATTAAAGTCCTTGAATGAGATTCTCCAATATATGAAATATTGCAGTGACAATTTGGAGGCAAAGCAGCTAAAGATTACGGAAATGTTCATTATGACACAGACTAAATTGGCACATCGAGGATGTCGGAACGCACCATTTGCAACAGATTCATGGCTTGATTTTGCCATTGCCTACCCTTAAAAAATATTTTTGGACCCAGTGGGGACCCCTTCTTGTTTGCAAAGGGTTTACCACCTACTTGAAGTAGGTGGTAAATTGTGAGTGTTTTGCCACCGCAATTGCAAAACATTCATACGTACAAATGCGGGTCGCTTTAGGAAGGGACGCCCTTGGTACACTCCTTTCCTAATAGTGAGTCTAAAACCTCATTTTGCGAATCGGTAAAATGTACCGATTTGCAAAATTAGGTTTGTATAGGGCCATGCCCTAAATTGCAGTTGCAAACGGGCCAATTGCCCGTTTGCGACTGCAATTTAGGGTTGTACATCTGACCCAAAGTGATTTGTTGGCAATGAAAGTCCTTGAATGAGATTCTCCAATATATGAAATATTGCAGTGACAATTTGGAGGCATAGCAGCTGAAGATTAAGGAAATGTTCATGTTGACACAAACTAAATTGGCACATCGAGGATGTTGGAACTGGCCATTTGCAACATATTCATGGCATGATTCTGCTCCTGGTGTTGGTGCAGCAATGTAGAGAGATAGTTTTCAAGGTGGTTGTCGGTTGGCTCAGGCAGAACTTTTGGTACACAAAGAGGTTGAGGGATGGCCGTCGATCAGAATTTAAGGATGGACATACATATGTTGACGAAAACAACTTCTAGTCATATTGCAATAAAATGGGCCAATGGAAATGAGAATGTTGACAGAACCCCAATTAAATTCAAAATAATGTTCAAATGCCAAATATGAATGTGAAGCCAATGGAGAATACACAGGTATAAAGGTTGTATAATACCAGTATGCCCTGAGACCCGATGATGCAATAAAACATAACCAACCAAAGATATAATTCAAATCAATACCCAAGGTTCATCAGAATATTCCATGACTACCAAAAATATCCAACAGTCTCCGGTTTTTGACAGTCACATTAGACTGGACCCAGATCAGTCCCAATGATGGGGCCTGAGAGGGGAGACGAATTGCATACTTGGTACAGTTCTAGAGGTAGACCAGAATGGGCTATATGTAGATGGAGAGGCAAATGGCCACCCATATAATGTTTGATTGATACTAGACTCCACGATGTACTGTGAGAATACTGGAGGTTTAAACTTACCCCTCTCAGGAAAACAAGTCCACTGTGTGGGCATTTCAAACCAGCAAAATACAAAACCATTTTCAGCTAAGGTCCCTGTAAAAATAGGGCCACTCACAGAGGACCATCAGGTTGTATTATATGACTCAAGTTCTGTTAACCTGTTCAGCAGGGATTAACTTTGCATGTTATATTGCATGATCCATTGAATATCAGATGGCATAGAAGTCAAGACACACTATGAGGATGTAGATTTTAAATTTAAATCATGAGACACGGCAGTTGGGTTGTTCCTAGTCCTAACAAGACTTGCCTTCCAACTTAAGATATGTGGTGAAAGAGAAAGTCTCAGATTTTACATGCAAAGAGATCGGTTTGATTAAAAATATTGAACCAGTGACAATCAATTTGAAGCTTTATGAAGTTTATTCACAAACACCAAAATACAACCTCACACCTGAGGAGGTGACTAGAATTAAGCCAGCCACTAAGTCCATGCTAGAGCAGGCCATGTTAAATTAAGTGTTAGGGGGTACCTGCAACTCACCTGTGACAGGTTTAAGGAAACCAAACAAGAAATGGAGGTTAAATCAAGACCTGAGTGTAGTGCTAGAGCCACTCCCATGTATTGGGACCACGCGATGACCTTTGACTTCCATTATTTTAATTGACTTTTGGTGTTTTACTTTATCCTAGCTTGAATGTACGACATCATTTTTCCTGCATATGCACGTTTCCTTGAAGATTTCTTTCGTATAACCTTGTAGTTTTAGAGTGGGAGCATTTTCACAGAATAGATCAGCCTTGCCAGGAATAGAACATGTGGGATGGCATTTGAAAGCATGTGTGAGAGGTCTGGAAAGTACTTCTTTGTCTCGGAGTGTAGTGTTATATGTAGTGGTGCTCAAATTGCATAATGTTGTACATTGGGAGATGAAGTATGCAATGCTATAGGCAGTGGTGTGCAAATGTGCATTATGTTGTACATTGGGAAGTATTATGAAGTTCTTACTATTGGCTTTGACATGCCCTCACGCCCTCTTGAATTCTGACTCTGTCTAGCTTGTGCTTTGCCCACAGGCAGGCCCCCATATTAATCAAGTTGTTTAGGCTATTCACATTCAAGGTTGCTTTGTTTTTGGAGCGTGTTTTCTGTACTGGTTGAGACTTTTGAGACTTTTGTAAGCTTCATTTAGATAAGAGCTGGAAAGCGTGAGAGTGCAGAAGGAACGTGAGAACTCTTTTGCCTTTGGAATGGTTGCATAGAGAGTGGCCAACTCCAGTAAGTTTCCTTGGCTCAGAGGAGGGCCTCTCGGAAACGTCTAGTGTGCTTTGAGATTATAAAACTGGGGTTTGTTGACTTGGAAACTGGGATTTTGGAATCTGAATGGGGACGGACACATCTACTTCAGCAGAACCTAGTTTGTTGAGGCTCTTAACCCCGGCTTTGAATCCCCAGTCTGCAGTGGGCTAAGATGCAGTGTTTGCAGCCATGAGGTGTTTTCTTTGAGTATAGACTTTGTGAAGTGCGAGTGTGTCTGTGTGCACATTCAAGTGTCCAGTAGGTATAATCATCTGAGGTGTTTTCATTGTGATGTGGAAGTGTGTCTGTGTGCACATTCAAGTCTTCAGTGGTTATGATCATCTGATCTATTTAGTGTATATCTCTTTCTGATTTCTTGCAGTGGACGTCCATCATATTATTATCTGCTTGTAATTCATTTCATGTATTTTATTCCATGCATTTGCCTACTTATAAGTGTGATATTATTGCTTGCACATATATACGTATATATCTTTATATACATTTGAATGCTGTTCATTTGACATCTGGGAAAGCATTTTTGGTAGAGAGTGTTGCACAAATAAAACCCCATGCCTTATTCTGAGAACAGTCTTTTGATGTCTCTGATTTTATAAGAGTGAAATCCCTTTCCTGGTGGTGTTTTTATTGCTTTGCCGTGTTTGTGCCTCCGTGTGGTAGGGCGGTATTTTCTATTATTTGGGAGAACAAAGCAATACACTGAGAAAGGTGAATCAAATTGTAATCCCACGTTGTCCCATGGTATCGAGGTACCCTGTCATGATACATTTTCAGACTCTATGTGATGCCGATTATTTCTCGGTCATTGATCTGTCTCAAGGGTTCTTTTTCAATTGTTAGTGAAAACTCTGTCATGGTGCCAAGTCCCACAGGATCCTCAGTCTTCAATCAGATATGAAAAAGAATCTGGAGGCCCGACAAGATTTGATGCAACTCTGTTCTGGTCAAGTACATTGAAGGCCTAATGGTGGTGTCAATAATGCAGGAGGCTTGCAAGCAAAACACAATTACCTTAGTGAATCACCTGGCAGAGAATAGATATAAGTTCTCCCCAACAAAATTATAGTTCTGTTAGAGAGAGGTTCCGTAACTGAGACACCTCGTTGAGAAAGCTAGGAAAATGTCTCAAAAACGTATCTCTACAAACCTGAGAATAAACTCCCCTCCAACGACACTGAGACAAGTTAAGATGTTCCTGGGAATGGTGGTCTATTGTCATAAGTGGATGGTCAACTTTTCCCTAGTGTCTTAGTCTTAGAGAAACTAACACACAATGATGTGTCCAATCCATTATCCTGGGACAATGAATACATGAGTGCCTTCCTATAGCTCAGTGAGAAAATCTGCCATGCACAGCACTAGGAAAGATAAAGACTTTGTATAGTGCTATCACAAGTGTGATGGGTGTGCTTTGCCTGTTTGGACACAGACTCACCAGCAAGCAATATGGTTAGTGGCTTTATTCTCTGCCACACTTGATCCAATAGCCACAGCACTTCCTGATTGCCTAAATGCGGTAGCTGCAGTGGGTGTTAGTATCCAGCAGTACAAGGGCATAGTTATGGACTACTCACTTATGGTAATAGTTCCACATTTGTTTGAAATCTTGCTGACCCAAACTCGAACACAGCACATGAAAAATAGCAGGCTCACTATATATGAACAAATGATTTTGGCAGCAGAAAATGCATCTTTCAATAGGTGCAATGTGTTACAACCTGCTACTCTCCTGCCACTTCCAAAGAGTGACTTAGAAGATGAAGGGGTCCACCATGGCTATCCAGCTTTTTTTGTATCATTTCTCTATTTGTTTTTTTCAAAAGTTTTAATCTAGTGTACAGTACTTCACAGACACTCAGCTGATGACAGTGTGGTTGCACCAAGCAGAGTTGCTTACAGAAAAGTCAAATTACAGAAACAATAATTTGCAGATATATCATTCGGCATGTTTGCCTGCCAGGTGGAGACTGGATCTTCGTTGAGCACAGAAGAAAAGTAAGTGTGGCAGTACAATCGTAAAAACTAAGCAACTATGATAGAATATAAATAGCAGGTCACACATCAACTTATTGAAGCACAAGCACTGGTCTGTATCCCTGTACATAGAAGCACAGCAGTTATATTCCAAGTGCTGGTCAGTGTAATGGAATTGGTGTGAATACTAAAAAAAAGATGCTTTGAGTTACGTGTGATGGGAAGAAAGGGGGAAGTATGGGATTTGCCCAGCGAAGAGAGTATGGATCATCACAATGAACTATCACACTGGCTTCAAGGGGGGGGAGTCAGAGGGCTTTGGACGGCGGAGTGCATCGGGGGAAGCAGCATCTTAGTGCCTCCTGGTAATGCCTGGCTTCAAGCAGGTTTAGCCTCAGTGAAGATAAATCAACTGAATGTAGTCCTCTCAGGAAGTGAGACTGTCATCTACATGCCGTTTAGTAGCGAATAAGCAAGGCATCCCATTACATTACAATAGAACTTCTTCCAAAGGTCTCTATTCTCCTCTGCACTCAGAATAGTATTTTCCACTGGTGCCCATGCAAATGGTGTGTTTTTCCATGCTGCCTTAACAGGAGGGAGAGGAGTCCTCCAGCAGCATGTCACTGCACGTTCTGCCAAGAGTAACACCAGGTCTAGAATCTGAGCTACCGTCTTAATTTGCTTGGTACATGGATACATTCCCAAGGCACATACCTCCCAACTAAGTATGATGGTTATCTCCACCATGTGCTCCAGCTGGGCATCTAAACTCAGACCACAAATGTTAGAGCATGGGGCACAACCAACCATGTGACACAGATTGCCACTTGGGTGGGAGCATCGGGGCAAGCGGCTCGGACCTGAGGAAATAAATCATTAATCCTAGCCAGAGAACAGTAGGTCCTGTGGAGTATGAATACTGCATGAGTTTAAACTTCACAATTTGAGAAATTGATGCTAGGTGGGCTAATATTCATCCCCACTCTTTAGCAAGGAGAGCCCAACCAAAATCTGACTCCCACTTGTTACAGAGGTGAGTGAGAGGAGTTTGAGCATTTTCTTCAAGATCCTTTGTGAGCCATGTTAGTAATCGCTGTCCACTACCCATATGTTGTATGTATTGTAGCACGGCATGAACTGGTGGTTCAGATGCTGTAGCATTCCAGGAGGATCTCAGGATATGAGACAGTGCATAGGATGTTAAAAACTGTCCTCTGTGAATCTTATGTAGGTCTACAAGCACCTCAAAAATAAGTAGGGCGCCGCCAAGATATGGGTCACCCAAAATAATGAAGCCTGCTGTGTGTAATTGTTGCAACTTGAGTTGAGTTAGGCAGCCACTGTCATATAGTGTGTCTAGAAGGGCGATGGCTGGAGCAAATGGAATGGTTGCTGCTGTGACATGTAGGCTTTGTCTGAAGCAGTTTTGAGCCACCCAAAAAGGTGCAGAGGTGGGGGCCACAGTGTGCATTGGGTGAAAGAACTGCAGAAGATGCTCTAGGCTAAAAGGGGGCTATGTAGAAGTGGTGTCTTCAAGTTAGTACACAGAGAACAAGTGACTAGCCCATTGCAACTGTACCGTTAGGTACAAGTGCTCGAAACAGGGACTCCTAGTCCACACCCGTTCTTAGTCAAGCATAGTTGGAACAGTGCAACCCTGGGTTGGCAGTTGTATCAAATCAAATCTCCTGGCAGGGAGTCAAATTCCTGGAGAGAGGTAACCGGGAGGTAAGCTAGCAAAATAATATAATAAACCTGGGAGCACCACCATTTTAGACAAGGATATTCTGCCCATGATAGCAAGGGGGAGTGTTTTCCAGAATGTGATCTGGCTGTGGGTCATTGTCACTGTTCTGGTGTGGTTACCATCCAATAAGACCCTCTTACAATGGTATTTGAGCACTCCAAGAGAGCGGAATGAGTTAACTTGACATATTGGTGCACCACCGCCAACATCAATCTCAGGGTCCTCTTTGTCCCCCACCCCCAAGGGGTAAGATGATGGATTTCTGCCAGTTGACTCAAAGTCCAGAGATTTCAGCAAAGGAATTGAGTGTGTCAGCAATGTTGCCATGATCCCCCGTTGCGTCCCGGATGTAAAGTAAGATGTCATCCGCATATAGAGAGATTGAGTGGATCCTGTCCCCAAACAGTGTACCCGAGCTAGTGCCATTGCACCATAGGTTGATAACCTGTGGTTCCATCGCCAAAGCAAACAGGAGGGGGAAGTGGGCAAATCTGCTTAATAACCTTGTAAACTCATGTCGCCTTAGACACGTTTGCCAATGCTGACTCGTACCAACGGGGCCGTATATAAAAGGAGCACCATAGTGATAAATCACTGACCATGACAATCTAGATATCACTGAATTTTGCACCAAGGCCTGACAATCGAGATGTCCCATTGGAAGAGCCTGATTTTACCTTGTTTGGGAACGACTCTTGTTTAAGAAAAGGACAGAGTGTTCTGGGAGCCAATTATGCTATGTACACTCTAAAGGTAGTGTGGAAGTTTCCTATTTGTGCAATATAACTTCCGCACAGGTGGCTGAATTAATTGCCCTTACCGGAGCATGTTGGTTTCCACCATTCTGAGTGTGACCATTTATACTGACAGTCATATGGTTTTGGCCTGGTGCACGATTTCAGACAACTATGGTCAGAGAAGGCTTTCTTGTCCTCCTCTGGTCTCCCAATGTGAAATGAGAAGTATGTCATGAATTTGCTAGAAACTAGGCCTGGGCCAAAATTCCGTTCCGCTTGTGGAAATTGCGATAATTTGGCATTTTCGCGTTCTGCGGGATGCGCCAAAATGTCAAAATTTCCACAATCCGCATCTTACCGGTAATTTTTTTCTTGCTCGCGCTGTAAAAATATACATTCTCGAGTGCACGCGATCACCTTACCTGACTCCCCACGTTCGGCAACAAGTTTTCCCGACCCGGTCGCGTTCTCCACGAGTTGTTGGATTGTTGGTAGCCATTTTCCGCTGTCTCGCGACAGTTCGCGCCCGCATTAACGTCATTTGTCGCGCGATTACCTCATTTGTCGCGCAATCACATATTTCTTCTCGCGATCATGCGCCGCGAGAGTATGAGAGGATTGAGATCTCGAACACATCATTCTCCACCGTGAGCGAGAGCGTGAGGATGCGGGCACATCTAATCGAACGCGAAAAGGAGAAAGAGACCCCAAACACGTCATATCCAACGCGACAGGGAGCGAGAGAACGCAATCAAGTCATTTTGGACATGCCATCGACATCCGGCAGAAGTAATGTGAAGCTCGAGAACTCGAACATGTAAAATTTTCAATTTGGAAAGGAATATCAGCTCTAGCAGCATGAAACCTTCAACAAATGATGATTTTGGATGAAAACAACTCCTCAGATTGACATTTGGCTTTCCATTTTTGTGCAAGGAGTCCTTTTTTAAAAAGGTGGGGAGAGGGAGGAAGTGCCACAGGATCTCCAACTTCCTGTTCCTGTCCAGCAGGCTCCTCCCAGTGCTTTGTCCATCTCCTGCTCATTCTGTCTTTGGATTTTGAGCTGGAAAGATCACTCTTTTTGTCTGCTGCATCATTGCAATTGGATTTGAGGATTTTTTTATTGGATATTTTACAAGTAAGTGGTTGTTGTGTCTGTTTGATTGTGGGCATTGCAGTTGTTGTAGCTACAATTTATTTTTGGTAACTATCATCATTCCTTTTTTTTAAAATGCTGTGGGTAGTAGTAGTCATTAGTAGGCCCGAGCTAGTCATGGCCTCATGGGTGTGTGCATGAATACATAATCAATAGGGGGGACTGAAGAGCTAATATTTATAGAGGTCCTGTACCCGTGCTCCTCAATGTACATATGCAAGACATTAAGGGTAAACAGTTCCTCTTTTGATCTGTAGTCGCCGTATGTGAAGGGTGTTTATAGGCAGTCAGTGCTATGTGTGTAATACCGTTAGCGAGTGATTTTTAAATGGGCTCCAGGTCTATAGAAATTCTTTATTCAGTGCTAGAACTGGGTCTAAGTAAAAACAGTGTACCTGCCACCTCCCCGGGATAATGTCACTTCTAATCTAGTCAGGCAACTATCCAGGGACAAGATGGCGTCTGGCCACGCCTACGATTACGTTAATGGCAGCGTCGGCAGTGTAGCCATGATTCGGAAGCGGGGGAGACTTGGAACGAGAAGATTATGCCTTCCGTCCGGTCGGTGAGTTTACTATACTCTGGCCACCGGGTCTCCGTCTCGCAATACGGCAACTCCTTGATTTACTATACTCCGGGCCAATGCACGTATCTTTTTAAAATGCGCACCGGTTTTAACTTGCATGCCGGTTGCAGCCCCTTTCTTTCTTTCTTTCTTAATTGTTATGGTCGTCATTTACATCGCTTTTAACACCATATGGGGCTCTTCACATCTTTTAGAGCCCGAGCCTGTACCGACCTCATAACTCTATCTACAGACATTCATTCAATATCAGGTGACATTATATGCTCAATAACGGGAACAGGCACTTAGCATACATATTACCTTCACCCGTGGCGCACTACTATCCAATACTAATGTTTGTTACCCGCCTATGCCTTTCTCTTTTTGTGATTTTAATTGGCTACCTTTTAATATATTGGGCTGACTCCCCCTCCTCCATGTTGTATGACTCCCCGCCGAATAAAGGTAAGACCAGCAATTTACCATTAGTCTACCAGATGTGTTCTCATGTCGCATTCCCCTGTCCTCCCCTTCCTCCCCTTTCCCCTTATGTCTTATTTTTGACTTAGGTGAAAGGTGAGGTGATGTCCCTCATCGGGATTCCCTTGTGATCCAATTACGTCCTCCGATTCTGGAGGTTCATATCGATTGACGTTCTCCACTGGGGTTCGTCATTACCTACCATAGGTCCTGAAGAAGTGTTGCTCGATTTCGGAGCCTCTATGACACGAAACATGTCGACCTGATACACTTCACTTGCCACCTAGGTACCTTAAGTCCTGTTGTTGGCATCACTGTTTTTACTTAGACCCAGTTCTAGAACTGAATAAAGAATTTCTATAGACCTAGAGCCTATTTTAAAATCACTCACTCACGTTATTACACACATAGCACTGACTGCCCGTAAACACCCTTCACATACGGCGACTACAGATCAAAAGAACTCTGCCAAAGTAGCCACCAGGCCCATTGGACATTGCAGCGCCGGTCCGGCGAGGAGCACCCTATGATGAAGCATGACACCTCTAAAAAGGTGTGTGAGGGCATTATGATCTGAATATCACATCTTCCAGTGACAGATATTTCTAGGCATGCAGTGACACTTTCCACGTATATGCCATATATGCTATAACAGAGGAACTGTTTACCCTTATTGTCTTGCATGTGTACATGATGAAGCAACTGTTCCTTTGGTGTTTTTTTAATGTATTTCAAGCATTATTTAGGGCCTGGATGGCATTGGATTTAGTTTGGAAATGTGTTTTTTTGGGGTGGGCTTTCTAATGTTGTTGGGCCTGGCCATGTGGCTGATGGCCATTTTGAAGCCTAGGCCTGCAAGCTTGCCTGGCTTGTCCGCCAACAGGCCTGCTTTCATCCAGTAGGATCAGAGCAGGTAGTCACAGCTTTATTAATCAAGTGTTTTCTGTGTGGTCTGTTGAATTTAGACATCATTTAGGGCATGGATGGCACTGGATTGAGTTGGGGAAGTGAGTGATTTTGGGGTGGGCTTTCTGATGTTGTTGGGCCTGGCCATGTGGCTGGTGGCCATTTTGAAGCCTAGGCCTGCAAGCTTGCCTGGTCTTGTCTGCCAACAGGCCTGCTTTAATCCAGTAGGATCAGAGCAGGTAGCCACAGCTGTATTAATCAAGTGTTTTCTGTGTGGTCTGTTGAATTTAGACATCATTTAGGGCATGGATGGCAATGGATTGAGTTGGGGAAGAGTGTTTTTTTGTGGTAGGCTTTGTGATGTTGTTGAGCCTGGCCATGTGGCTGGTGGCCATTTTGAAGCCTATGCCTGCAAGCTTGCCTGGCCTTGTCTGCCAACAGGCCTGCTTTCATCCAGTAGGATCAGAGCAGGTAGTCACAGCTTTATTAATCAAGTGTTTTCTGTGTGGTCTGTTGAATTTAGACATCATTTAGGGCATGGATGGCATTGGATTGAGTTGGGGAAGTGAGTGATTTTGGGGTGGGCTTTCTGATGTTGTTGGGCCTGGCCATGGGGCTGGTGGCCATTTTGAAGCCTAGGCCTGCAAGCTTGCCTGGCCTTGTCTGCCAACAGGCCTGCTATAATCCAGCAGGATCAGAGCAGGTAGCCACAGCTTTATTAATCAAGTGTTTTCTGTGTGGTCTGTTGAATTTAGACATCATTTAGGGCATGGATGGCATTGGATTGAGTTGGAGAAGTGTGTTTTTTTGGGGTGGGCTTTCTGATGTTGTTGGACCTGGCCATGTGGCTGGTGGCCATTTTGAAGCCTAGGCCTGCAAGCTTGCCTGGCCTTGTCTGCCAACAGGCCTGCTTTCAACCAGTAGGATCAGAGCAGGTAGCCACAGCTTTATTAATCAAGTGTTTCTGTGTGGTCTGTTGAATTTAGACATCATTTAGGGCATGGAGGGCATTGGATTGTGTTGGCAAGTGTGTTTTTTTGGGGTGGGCTTTCTTATGTTGGTTGTCTTAAAGACATGCTTTTGTTGTGTGTGTCTGGTGTGTGTTGGTGTGCAATGCATGCACCCTGCAGACCTTTTTGGGGCCTGTGAATGTTCGTATTTGCATTTTGTTGCCTTAAAAAGGCAGAGCAGTGTGCTTTAGCATGCATCCTTTAGCTGGCTTTTATAGGCCTTTTGTCAGCTCCTGGTGTTTCCCAGGCCCCCTGCTTGTTTGTGATTTGTGAGTGTCCATGTGGCTGGTGGCCTTTTTTGTGTTGGGAGTTATTAGTGTCCTGCTTTTGCCATATAGGCCTGCTTGGTTTTCCTATTGGCTTACTGCTTCAATCCATCCACCCCCTTTGCCAGCAGCAGCTCCATGGATGCTGAGATGCTCAAATAATTTAATGGCTAATAGGGTCCACCCCACTTCCATTACATTTTTATTTTGGTGGTTCTTATTAACTTTCCTATCTTACCTGAGAGTGTAGTGTGTGACTGTTCACAGTAGTATAACATAGCCCTTGTTGAAAAGAAGTCATAAATGACTAGACTATATCTTTTGTTTGCACTAGTACAGTAGTAAGTAACATGAACCACAACAACAAATGCAACATTTCACTGATGTTCTTCTCCTGGCTTATTTGCTTTTAGGTGCACAAAAAGCCAGAGGAGGAGGTGTCATCAGTATCACCTGGCTACCCGTTGTACTGCCAGCCAGACAGACGTCCTGCTGCGCATCACTTCCACGTGTGACCAGAACTTGTTGTGCATCTGCATCCTGCCTGAGATCTGAAGAAGATGGCCCCAAAGAAAGGTACCAGGTCCAGTACCAAGAAAGCTGCCGGTGAGAAGAAGGAACAGAAAAAGGAAGTGCCATTAACCACGACTGGTGTGCAGGCCAATGTTTTTTATGGCACCAAAAAAGTTACGCCTGCAGCAGCGTTGTCCGGGAACCAAGCTGGGAGCAGCACCTCAGCACCAGCTGTCCAACCCCACCAACCTAGGCCCAAGGGCTTTAGTGTCGCAGAGGTAGCCAGTCAACTAACGAGCAGCGATGTTGAAATGTTATTATCGCAAAGTAGTACACAATCAACGTAGGTGGAAACTCAGCAGATAAGTGTGCAACCGCAGCAAGAACAGCAGCGGCCGCAACAAGAACAGCAGCGGCTGCAACAAGAACAGCTGCGGCCGCAACAAGAACACCAGCAGCCGCAACAAGAACACCAGCAGCCGCAACAACAGCCCACCATAATAGTTGTTGATCCTGACATAGGGGCATTTGAGGAAATCGAGCTTCCTGCAGACAAAGTGGAGCAAACCACTGTTTCAGAAGATCTATTGTCTTCCAGACCACCAGCAAGGAAAAGGAGGCTTAGTCCATCATCTTCTTCTTCAAGCCCCGCTTCTGATGATCGTGATGCCACTTGGCATCCACCAGCTCAGTCTGAGAATGATGCACGCCACAAGACAATGCTTCTGAAAAGAAAGGTCCCAGAAAAACTTAGAGTTATGGAGGTAGATGTAGAAGAGGGGGGTGATGTTGATGAAGACGAGCCAGTCATCACGCACATCACTCCCGCCCCAAAGGGATTGGAGACCAACATTCTCACCCTATCCAGAAAGGCTGCTACTGAGCGGGATGTAGCACGGATATCACCAACACAGGTTACACCACCACTACCTCCAGCTGCCATATTTTCCAAGGCCCGGCAGGGACCTACATCCAGCTCAACCATCTCAGTAGGTAGTGGTAGTAAAAGTCACAGTGTAGCTGCACAGGGTCACATTCCAAGCACACCCTCCAGTTCATCTGGTATTGAAAGGGGCACATCCAGCAGTGCCAGAAAATTCTCCTCCCCAGTTTGGGACTTCTTTTCTGTTAGCACCAAGGAGGAGAACGTTGCTATATGCTCAATTTGTCGACAAGATGTTCGGCGGGGTAAGCTTGGTACAAACTATGGTACCGGAGGCAAAGCAAGTCATCTCAGAATACACCACACTATCGTGTGGGAGAATCACCTACTTCAGTTAAAAGAAAGTAGAAAAACTCAACCCATTGAAGTTGGTCAGGAAGAATCAGGGAGTGATATTATTGCGGTGGAAGGTGAAGAAGAGGGAGGCATTTCTAGCCCTGTCCCCAGTAGTGCAGTGGTACCGCCGACATCCTCCTCAGTAACATCTGAGTGGCACCGCAGTAAGAGCCATACTCAGAGTCAGGCTGAGACACCAAGGCGACTGAGTACCGCAATGAGACAAACTGTGTCGTTGAGCCTAAGTGGGTTAATGAAAACAACAGCACCACAAAGGAAAGTAATCCAGCCTACCATTGAGAGCATGCTTAGGTTGGAGGGGCAGTTCCAACGCAACCACCCAACGGCACGGTTGTACAATGCAAAGCTGGCTAAAATGTTAGCGCTGGACCTTCTCCCTTTTTCATTTGTGGAAGGGGTGGGTTTCCTTGAATTTGTGTCAGCCATCTGCCCTAAATGGAAGGTTCCCAGCCAGTCCTATTTCGCAAGAATTGCTGTTCCAGCACTACATCATGATGTGCTGGAATTGGTTGGACAAGCTTTGCAGCAGAGTGCTGTTCACAATATCCACCTGACAACAGACATGTGTACCAGTTGCCAAGCCGCAGATTACATGTGCATCACTGCACACTGGGTCTCTTTTGTGGGGGTTAGAGATAAGCTATCTGCACGAGGTGCTGTTTGACACAGCTGCGATTTTTAAAGGTACTCGGAAACATGCAACTGTAGCCATGTTCGCCATGGAGAAATCTCATACGGCTGTAAACATTTAGCAAGATTTTCGCAGCAAGGTTTTTGAATGGCTGCGCCCAAGAGGGCTCAGTATTGCTTTTGTTGCCACAGACAATGGCAGTAATGTACTTAAGGCCATGGATCTTGGTTCCTATTTCAGGGTCCCGTGTTTGGCGCACTGCATAAACATTATAGTTCAAGACTTTCTGAAAAAAAAACCCATAGTCAGCAACTTATTGGCCATCTGCCGAAGAATATGCACTAATTTCAGCCATTCTTTTAAAGCTCGGAAGCAGCTGAGGATCATCCAACGTGAATATAGGATGCCAGTCAAAGCACTCATCCAGGAGGTGGCAACACGTTGGAACTCAACGTATTACATGCTTGATCGTCTGTTTGAGCAGTACAGGCCACTCCATGAATATGTCTGGAAAAGACGGGATGCTACTGTTAAAGGCACGAACCTTGAAATGGAGCAATGGAGCCTAATTAAATGCTTGACTGAGATGCTTCGTCCTTTTGAGGTCTTCACACGTGAAGTCAGCAAGGAGGACTGTACAATGGGCCAAGCTATCCCATTATTGCAAATGCTAGAGCATCAGCTGAAGAAGGTGTCTGAATCATACAAAGGTGTAGAGGACAAAAGGGAAGCCTATGACTTGGTAGAGGGCTTAGCCCGTCGCTTAGCTGAAAATACAAGGATATAAAATAAAATTTTGTCACAAGAACATTACATTTGTGCCACATTTCTGGATCCACGTGCAAAATTTGGACTGTGAAGACATTCTTTGTTTTTTCAGAGATTGATGTTGCCCACTACAAAACTTGTATAGCTGAGGCAGTCAGTAAGTTAGAAAACGAACGGCTGCTAATTAAAAGCCCGCAAGATCAACCCACAAGAAGTACTGCAGAAGGGCATGCAGGATCAAGTGCAACTTCGTCGGCTGAGGGCAGTGCATTTGGATCACAACACTCACCATCACTATCGACAACAGGAACAATAACTGGATCATTAGGCCCAGTAGAATCGTTAGACGATTGGTATGTACAGTTAGGCATTAATAAGCACAGTGCTGATGCACAGAGAAAAGAGCCCGAAAGCTTACCAGCAGCACCCCTGAACATTGAGCGGATCGTCCAGGCCTATCTGGACGACCCAACAGAGGTGTACATTGATCAAAACCCATTTCAGTATTGATATAGGAAAAGGTCTGAATGGCCACTGCTCTGCAGGCTGGCAATAAGCTATCTGGCTTGCCCTGTTGCAAGTGTCTCTTCCGAACGTGTTTTCAGTGCTGCTGGTTCCATTGTAACATTGAGAAGGACCAGTCTCTCGCCCAAAAACGTGGAGAGGTTAACAATGATCAAAATGAATCAGCACTTCATACCACCGAATTACACAATACATGATGCAATGAAGAAAGATAAGGACAGCGGCTCAGGTGACGGAAGTAGTGTGTCATATGATTACCTACTACTGGCTGAACCCCCAGAGTTTGAGGACGAGCTATACTTCCCTGACAATTAGGCTTGCACTTACTGTCTTCCTCCCTTTTTCCCCCCTTTATTTGTGTGTCTGTCGTTCCGGTTACAAACTTGTGAATCACAACAAATCCATTACCACCGTCTTCTACTCTTCTTATTTAATATACAAGTTTCAGGTGTCAGCAATTTGACAGTACAGTCCTCCGAATCCAGCTCCTCCGCTCCATCATACTGAATCTCCCACCCAAATCCATTGCCCTCATGAATGATGATTGGATGATGGGAAATAGAAGAAAAAATTTAAACTTTCCTAGTCCCGCCAAAAGAAGTGGAGCATGATTCAGATGACTACTATAGCTATCCTCCTTTCAGAGCCGAGAGAGACTGCCCATTAACTGAAAATGAGATGGAACAGGTAATGATTGATGCCATGCATTGGACGCAGAGTCGCAGACTGAGTGATTTTGTTGTGTTTGTTGTGCATGAAGTTATGTCATTGTGCACAAATCATCATTCTACAGTACACACTAAACTTAACTCAAGGTGAATTTTCCCCTTCTTGCAAATAAGAAATGTGTACTTCTCCTGCAGCTTGATACATTGCTTTTAATTCAATACAGGAAGGGGACTCAAGCTGCGCACTGAGTATGATTGACAACAGCACCGTCCATGATGATGATGGCAAAAAAGACGGCCCGTTAACTTAAGAGGAGAAGGAACAGGTAATGACGATTAATGGCATGCATTGGACACCTGACTCTGAGCGATTGGTGTTTGTGTTCTCGTTGTTTGTTTGCTGTGCATGAAGTGAAGTCAAAGTGTACTAGTAGTCTTACTGTACACACTAAAGAGTGACTCAAGTCAATAATATTTCTACTCTTGTTGTGCAATAACAACATTTTACTTCTACTGCAGGCCGATCTTCACAGTCAGTCAGTACAAGTATCGGAGATGATTGATGGAATAATAACAAGTCAGGAGGACGTTTCATGAGTGGCATAAAACTTAAAAGCCTAAAGGTAAACACGTCAACAACAACCACAGCAGACCCAAATGTCTGTGTAGAAGTGGAGTCAAGTGTAGTGGTGGGATGACTGCGGTGCGTTGATTTACTAACTTAAACTGTAAAATGCTATGTTTGGAATGGAAATATGCTTTGCGTATGTCCAACTCTTTAAAAAAAAAAAAAAGTACTCTAAACGTAGGATGTGCTACTGCTAAGCAACGTGCCATCAGGCCTGTCCCTGTGGGCCTGCTCTCTCCTGTTATTATTGAAGGTCAATGCTAGAAACAGACTAGATGAGAGATGATGCATACATGCCACCTCGGAAAGTGTTCTTTTTGCACTACACCATAACTTGTGCATTCGTTTCAACTTTGTTTCTCAATATCCCCTTTGTTTTTCCATCTACAATTACAGGCCGGGCCTTGCCCTATACTTGGGAAAACATTACAATGCACACTTACCTTACCAATAAATCAACATTTTTTTCCAGCCGGGCAGTGGCGAGTGGCGACACCCAAGATTGATGGACGAGAGGACTAAGAGGAATGCCGAGATGCAAATCCAGTCTACATTTTTGACCAGGATAACACAGTAACAGTATCAACTTTCATCTTCTTTTAAATAATTTGATTAATTTTTTTGTCTACAATCTTTACAACAGTGTGTTCTTGTTGTTGTTATTATCATCATTAGGTTTGCTCTCTGTTTACGATTCTTCCTCACCAATATTTAAAATTTCTATTTGCTATCTGTAAAAGTATTAAGGCCGGAACAACATAACAAGAAGTGTATGCAATCCGGGTCTCTCGTCATCAGGCATGCATTTCCTTTTTCTCCCTTAACATATGGATATGGTAGTCTTCAAAGATTGCCGTTTGTTTGTCCATGCATACTGTTTTTCACTGTCAAACCTTTCCCCAAACCCCCTTCCCATCCATTCAACAAACCCTAACCCTCTTCCCCCGGGCTGTGTGACTTATTGTCGAGGTGTGACTAAATTAAATGTACACCAATACTTAATCCCACGCTTGCTGGGGCGGATGTGGCGAAAGCAACAGTACTTCAATTTCAAGGCAGAGCAATGATCTTCTTCTGCTTGCCCACCCAAGAGTAGTATATTTTAGAGGTGATTTTATTTAACAAAGGAACATATACCTCAGCATTAATTGCCGGCATTGATTGGATTTGTTGTCATTCCTCATACACAGCACTAACTGTTAGGCTGTAGGCCTAGTCAAGTGACTCGACACAACTATTGTTTGTAACTCTGTCTAGTAGGCTATCCCAACCACCATTATATTTTAGCATATAATTGTTGCTCGGTAAGTTCTGTACTGTACTTCATTCTACTACTCCTCGAACAGTCTCTCAAAGGTGATTGACTGTCTCATTTTCTTTTTTTGCAAATGCTGCTGCCCTGCCAGTGTCTACTTCTACTACTATACTACCACCACCGCCCCAATCATGGCATGTTAGAAAAAGGAAACCATCTTCACCATGCAGCCATTGCTGTGCCTAAGTTAAACAGCAAGCAAAGGTAAGAGAAGTTTGGGGGAGGCAGAATGAATAATGGACATGTTTTCAATGAATTCAATTTCACACACCCCTTTGAGTCCAGATAAAGAATGCCTAGACTAGAGGAGAGACTGAAAGTACTAGTAGGACAATTCAATCAGTGAGGGGTGTCGCATCTATCTGTTTGTGTCTTACACAGTCAGCCAATTATTTAAATCAAACACTGGCTATGGGCGGGCCTGCACCAGCAAGGAAGCAGTATGATGTAAAACAGTAACCCCACATACAAAAAATTAACAACATTGCATGTAACGTAGAAAAATATATTTAATTGACCCTAACAAAAATAATCCAAAAACCCACCCCCTCCCTAACCCCAACCAATGTCCGTAAGAAAGTCCAGAAAATACTAGTCCAAAAAGCAAAAACCCAACGCCCAAACCAGTTCCCACCCACCCAAACAATAATTAAAAAAAGGGCAGAAGACAGGGACGGGCGATGCGGCATCTGAGGGCGCGGCAGTTGCAGCCACAGTGGGGGAGGCACCAGAGATGGCATTGCGGTGGCGGAGGACAGCCGCCAGACGGTGGCGCTGTACCGCTAGAGTGCGGTGGCTGGGGCCCGGGGCACTGGAGGAGGCTTCAAGTACTGCTGCAGTCTCCTCCTCCTCCTCTGCCAAGACCACCAGCCGCCGATATTCCTGCTGGATTGCCTCCAGCTTCCGGCGCCGTGCCTTGGCGGCCAACTCCTTCCGATTGACTTTGGAAGGAGTAGCTGTGTATCAAAAAGAAAAACCAAGACAATTGTAAAATATACTCTTAGAAAAACAGTAAGACAAGTTAATTATACACATAGTGGCATGGTAGAGTAGCACTATAAAGCACAGCACATAAAATTTTAAATCTCGCTCGTCCTTCTTCCTTCCACCCGTCTTTCACTTATTAGTTGAACAGTGCACCAGGTGCTCTTCTCCATAAAACTTTCAAAGCGGAGTTGAAGTCAGATAGATGAGGCCATTGGTTACTCAATACTCCCGCCCCTATGCCAATTAAAGGGTGTCTAGTCTAGTTCACTCTTCAAACGTTCACAATAACTCATACTTACTTAGGACATTGTATGGCGGGTGGACTTTTTCCGCCTGCTATCCTCACGATGAAAAGGGTGGGGGTCCCGTGGGGAAAATTAGGAGGATGCACCCGGCACAGTGGCGAGCGCATCCTGTTTTTTTTACATTCTGGTGGGCGGTGCCGAAAGCAATGCTAAAAATACATGTTGTGCTTTTCCAAGCACAACATGACAGGCCCCGCGCGGAGCCTGTCACGTTTTGCTTTGAAAGGCAGGCGGGTATCATAGCATAGGTACCCTCCATGGGGGCCCCCAAGCATACGCTGCATGCCTTTTCGTGGCGGCCGGCAATGCCACCACGCAAAGGCATTCCAAAATGCAGATTATATGGCTGGCGGTGTGTTTAGAGAGACACCACCACCATATTGAACCCTTTTCCGCCTGGTCGACATGTGGGGGGTCTGACTCTTTTCTACAGGGATGGCGGGAGGTTTGCCCCTGTCGTCGACGTCGACTACCGCCAGCCTGGCGGGGGCAATCCGCTCGCCATCCTAATGGGGCCTTAAGTCTCAACAGTACAGTATACATACAGTACACCGTTGCAGTGAGTGTACTGTCAACAATAGTTAAGGATTATGAATCTAACTTATGACCGCCCGCCACTGGTGCTGGCACTCCCCCTACCGCTCCCCCTACCGCTCCATCGTCGGTATCGGCAGCAACTGCCGCATCCTCTCCCTCCGCGTCGCCTTCGCTGGCCCCAGCAATGGTGGTCGGTAGTGCGCCTAGAAAACATTACACATTTATTAGGCATCATATACACCTCCCCCTATTGGTCAGTAGCAAGATTGATAAATGAGTTAATAGTATATAACTTACATCACTAGTACAAATCAGGTAGTAGTAGAGTAGACACTAATAGTTATATATGGTCCCTCCAGGGTCATTCTAGCCTTTGCTTAGTTAGCCCGAGCCATGCAACCATTTTACCTTTGTGTCTTTTATTTTTGCACATGTGACGTTACCTTGCAGCTTTTTGTATAAGACATCTTTGAGCCCACATGACCTGCCTCACACTGCTACTGTCTACGCACTGCGTACAAGCGGTCAACAAAAACATTAATAAGCCACTTTTTTATGAAGTACTGCTGCACTGTTAGTCCATATTGCTTATCCATAAATGCTACACTTTTTGGCACGGCTGAGAAATGCTTGCAAGTTGCAATATACTAACACGCACCATTTCATTTTTTGCATTATAGACGGAAGATTCCCTTCTATGAACCAGAGCTTTGCAGAGCTTATGAATGATGCAACAACTACCAGTACTAGGTTCTTCTAAGGTGAGGGGTCCCTTCACTCAGATCTTCATTTATAAATTTATATAAACTAAATTCCTAGGGGATGGTGGTGCTGCCTTCCACCACTGTTCAGTTATCATGATTTAATTCCCAACTGTAAGTAAGTGTAACAATGTTTATTGTTTTAATGTTATTGATTTTCCGGTTGGTGCTGCATTTTATAACAGAACAATGTACAGAGCTTCTCAATGCAAAATAAACATTTTGAACTTACATAGACTTGGTGGTATTTGGTGTGAACTAACTTACACGAGTGAGCAAATTAAAGTAAGGGTGTGCATGTGCATTGCTTCCACGACTGAGAGGTTGGGTGTGTTATGTTCTGGGTTGTCTACTTGTTGGGTATCTTGGGGGGAGGGTTCGGAGACCTAATAGTTATGACAAGACAGTACTATAGTCGAGCAGGGGATTGTGGTGGGTTCTGAATTTCTGATTGAGGTCTGTGAGGAAGGTCCAACCTACCATCGCCAACATCCTATTTTCTTGTGCAAAGGTCTGTATGTGCAAGATCCCTACAACAGTAGTAGTATGTCCTATAGGCTATCATATAAAAATAGTAATAAATCTGGTTGGGCATTTGTTGCTGTGAATTGTCAAAGCCTCAAGATTAACAAAGACTCAAGATCAATAAGACTAGAAGTAGTACAAGAGGACGACCCAAAGGACTGGACTCAATGGCTAGAGCTACTGGTGAATCTGAGTTTTATTACAACCTTTCACATAAAGAGTGGCACTGGCCAACTGGGCAAGCTTAGCTACTACAGTACAGACAGACTGATAGTAGTAGTAGTACTGAGAGTCATCATAGCAGAGGTAGGGATAACAAGATTTTTGAAACCGTACAGATCGAAGGATAATTGTTGGTAAAAAATAGCATTGGGAAACTGAAACAATAGTTCATGAAAAATATGGTGCAGTAAAAGTTATGGAATAAGAAATATTATTAAAAACAAGAAGACTTACTGGGGCCAGCAGAGGAGCCCTCATTGGTGTCCTCCTGGTGGTGGTGTTTGGACTGTTGTCCCGCCGACTGCCCACTCCCTGTCTGTCTGCCCCTGGGTGCTAATGAACAGGAAAGATATAAGAAAGAGACAAACATTGATGGATGGTGTCAAACAAATACAATATTTTTAAAGAACGGTCAAAAAACACTCATGTAAACAACAATTGCAATAACTAAATTGACCGATCTCATCTGGTCAACAAGTAGTAATGGGGGATTCGCGGATCGACTACTTAAGTTACTATTTATCAACAGTAATCCAGTCTTCCATTCTGATTCCAGAATACTAAGTTACAACTAAGCCTAAGTACGACGTACCGCCCGACCAAGCCCACCTATTCCAGGCATGCCAATTGTACATTAAGAATGCATTTCCACTTCTTTTATCCCTCAACAATGCATATGGTCAAATGGAGGACTCATGACTACATTTTTTGTATACACCAAATTTTGGGTTGATTGATTGATGCTGATGTTCTGCTAGTGCTAAGCCGATTACCACCGCTCATTGAACAAACTAGAAAAGGTTCTAATAAATACTGCTGTACTAGCAGCACGTCACGTAACTAAGTACCTAAACCTAAGTATCAATCCGCCCCTATCTCTTAGTGACAGGACAAAGTAAGGAGTGGACTAGAGTCACTGTAGCATTACGTAACTTAATTTCTCTAAAATAAACTCTTACAGAATCACGCTAAGCGAGCGCAAACGCCAAGTTGCAAACAAGTAAGATTAGTAGTAGCGCAGAAGAGCACCTGTGTCATAATCACAGAAGACTTTTAAACGTAATTAACCTGGAATGTAAGCAGCAACATTCTAGCTGTTTGGAAGAAAAAAAAGATATTCACAATATATAACACAGGGCAGAAGAACAGACACAAAGTAGTAATAATTAAATAGTTACTCACCAAGCCCCGGGACCTCCACTCCTAGCAGGTCCAGCAGGTCCTGCTCACGGTCCAGGATGTTGGACCACCGGTGCGTCAGCTGCGTCTGGGTGCGCCGGACCCCAGAGAAGGGCAACACTGCCCGGCGCACCTTTCCCCACTGCCGACGCTCCCGGAGGCCGTACCCGGACCCAGGCCTGCCACCTGCTGCCAGGGTTGAGGGGAGGTGGCACTGCACAAAGAAAATGAGTGCAGCCAACTCCACCTCCCAAAATAAGGCCCGTGCCTGCACCCCTTGTGGGCGCCGCCTTCCGCAAGGATGGCGGTCGCGGCTCTGGCTGCGACGACCAGCCCTAACCTTTGGCATGGTTCTGGGACGGGGCGGGAATGAAAAGGTAATAAAATTAAAGAAGTAAAGGAAATAAATAGCAGGCAATAGAAAGAGAGAAAAAGTAGCTAAAAAACAAAAAAAAAGTAGACAAAAACCAAAAATATAGAAGCTGGAAACTAGTTAGAGAAATAATAAATAAGAAAGATAAAAAAAAAGTGGCTTTAAACAAAGGATTGAAAAGATGTAGGGAGGATTCAAAATCAGGCCTGAGAACCATGCAATAGAGTGAAAAACAAGATGGGCGCACCCATTGCGACCCCGTGCGCAAGTTCGCGCGATATTTTCTCTCCGAGCAAGCAAAAAGCAACACGATCAAGTAAAAGCGGTCGCGAACAGGAAATATCTACCCCGAACGGGCGCGAACATGCATTGCGTGACCCGGAACAGGAAGTAAGCATCGCGAGAGGGCGGGACAAGTGAAAACAAGATGGCCACGCCCGTGAGCAACCGCATGGGTAAGTTGGCGAGCCACGATCACGCAAAAAACACCGCGAACAGGCGGGAAAAAAACTTTCACGTCTTCGCGATATTTCCGGCGTGTTTGCAGAGATTTTCAGCATTTTCGTGATAGTTCGCGAAAGTTAATTTCGCAAATTCCGCCCACCCTTAGCAGTGATGTCCAATGGGTGATTTGAGCGCTATATTAAATATAATGAACATACCATAACATAACATGTAATATGTGAGGTCAGAATCAGTGCATTGCAGGTGCATGAGTTATAGCTAGCTCAGCTAACTATAACTGCTAAATTTCACTGGTATTGTACGAGTGAAACCTAAGCTTACCTATAACGTTCCTGTAACCTTTGTTTTTTTTCTCATCCACCTTTGTTCCTTCTTGGTAAGATTCTGGTAGATCTATCAAGCAGCTGCCAAGATATGTTTCCCATGCAATTTTCGATATGAAAATTGAACAACGATGTTGCAAAAATGGCTGAATGGCATTACACCAGATTCAGAAGCTAAACTAATAAAACTACTGAAATTAACCAGTTACAGTTATCTCAAGTAACTCTAACTTATGCCCTATAGTAATCACAACTCATGCCCACACCATGCTCAGTGTAGTCATTAATGGTGTCAATTCATACGTTGCAGTGATGCTATCAATGATATCATAGAAAATGTCATGGGTGATGTAAGACATGAGGTGATTAACAGTGTATGGTGAGGGCACTAGTTATAGTTACTTTAAAGCAAAAGTTATGGATACTTGATATAACTATAACTGGTGAATTTTATTGGGATTATTACTTTAAATTTTGTGAACCCAAATGTATTATAATCTGTGACCTTCAGATTACACAGCGCTCTCTAGGGTCAGTAAATTATTCCATAGAGCAATGTCACTTTATTTCTTAATGCACAATCATTTTCTAGACATTACTTAGCAAGCATTGGCAAAGCTAATCTGCCTTGCTTTTATAAGGTAAGAGCAGAGCAGTTGGCATTGACAATGTGTGTCTTTAAAGGATTGTTTTAAGAAAAAACAAACAAATATCCTATGGTATCTCAAAACTTTACATTGAATTCAGTTTTTCCAATCTATAAATGGCACGGTTTATTTTTCAAATATTTTACACTCAGAAAACTCTGAACAAAAATTAAATAGAATGAGGAAGTTTTAGAATGTGAAGGGAATTGCTTGCCAAAGCCTAATTTCACACGATTCAGCTATTTATTTCTCTGTAGCAGCCCGAGGAGCAGATTTATGGGCCTCCAAGAGAGTTGTCATGCCAAGTACACATTTTGTCCCAGTTCCCTGTTGAGGGAGTACAGCAGATGCCATCTAACCTCCCAGCGCCATGGAGCATTTGTGTGTGAAAACTTGTACTTCCATGAAATTTTTATAATACAGGAGAGGAAAAACATACAACCTTAAAAGTTTCTTCTTCAGCCACACCTCTACACACTTATCCCTGTTGCTGTCTGTTTGCAGCAAACCTGATGGGGGCAACCAGAACATGAGGGAGAGAGCTAGAAAACACTTGCAGTTTCATGGAGGGTTGAATGGTCAAGAAAAAAAGGAATTCCCTAAATGTGAGGAGCAAAAGGATACAAGTCACACAATCAAAAGGATTACAAAAAGGCTATTCTCCAAGGGAGGAACAAACATAAGAAGAGGAAAGCATGCTATTGAATGTGAAGCAAGCAATCGAGATTGGCAATAAGCCAACCAATGGTAAGCAGAGGTACGGGCTGTGAGCCCACTGTAAGTTCACAATACGTCTTTTGCAACCAAACAGTATATGCTGTCTACTAGGTGAGACCTAGAAATGCATTACTTAATTGACCCTTGATCACAAAGTATTCAAGTTGGAGGCAGTCATTGAACCCAATAACATTTTGATCATCCTATATTTAACCTCAAAACCATGTACAAATGTAATTTTGGTGTGCCTTACACTCTTAAATCTTCTTCTCATTAAATAGAGCCCAATAGTGATGTAATGTTATTACACATGATTAACTTGCACTAGAGTGGTGGGGAGTGGACATTCCTGACCTGGATTTCTCTGGTAAAGGTTGAGGAGAGCTTGTGTTTATTTGTTTAATTTTTGTTTTCCTTATCACCCTAGAAATGGTCAGAGAAGGCAGATTAAATTCTTTCCTTGGGTGGGAAGATGGGAGTAACATCCCCAAAATGAATGGAGGTCTAAGGGATGTGATTTTTCCACAGGAAAAAAATATGTTCCTTGTGGTGAAAGAAATCATGCCTTTACACAAAAAACTATGGGGGATATTCTCAAGAACGTGTGTTAATTATCGCAAAATTTGCTTAACACAACTTTGCACATCGCAGTCTATCACGGTAAAATAATGCTGTGTTAACGTTGTATTCCCAACACGGCAGCACCATGCAACAGTCTCACGATAACACGCCAAATGACCACGTTAAAACTAACGCGACGCAGGAAAAACACGAAACACAAACGCGAAAAAAGTTGCGATGTGGCCAATCGCGTTACAAAAATCAGCAATAACCAGTGACAGGCCTGCAATTGCCATGCGTCATGTGAGAAAATGCACTATAAAAGAAAAAAAAACTAAAGGCCCAAAAAAATAAACTGTGTAGCACCATGGATGAACCCGGACCGAGTGCAGAGGACAACGCAAACCCCACAAGCTCCACAGACGACCAGCAAGGAACCTCGGGGTTGGGAAAGTCCAAGGAGAAGAGGAAGAGTAAGACGCGGCTCAGTCCGCAGGAAAGCAGGATCATCGTTACGGAGGTGATAGAACACTACCAACAACTTTTCGGCTCGCAAACATGCCATTGGCAACAAAGACACAAATATGGCAGACTATCTTGGACCATGTGAATGCAGTTGCAGTGTTGAGGAGGACAATGGAAGAGGTCAAGAGGCGCTGGAATGATGTGAATGCCAAAACCAAGAAGAAACTCGATGCCAACATGAAAGCAGCAAGCATGTTGGAGGTGGGGGTCCAGCAGCACACCTGGAGCTTGATGAGATGGAGAAAATGGTGGCCACAGCCAACAGTCAGGATACAGTGCCAGGAGTTGTGACACTGCTCAACATGATGGGGGGATGGGGGAAGATAGGCACAATGGTACACATTTACAATTAGGCAGAGCACACTTCTCACCCACAATGACTCTGGATCATGTCCCTGGCACCTGTGGCATACTGCAGCACACATACGAATACCACGTAGGCCCCCGTCCACAACGTGCCAAAAGGGGTCCCACCCCACATATCACCAATATCACAACCAACACATGCACACGTGTGAAACCCAGCAAAGAATCGTATTTGTGAGCCACACCGACAATGCAAGTGACACTACACGACGATTAGCATGGCTGCAGTCCAATCATCATGACATTGTGCATGCCACAACACTGAGGTGGCTGACTGTGGACCACATCTGGAAAGGAGCAGGCCACACTCTGATACATCCACGTGCACAAACCACCCCTGACTCAAAAAACATCTGCGGACAAACCATGACCAGGAGTCACAACTCAACCAAGAGCCCAATATACCCAAGTCCGAAACATCCCAGCACTGTCGAAGCCTAGAGGTCAAAGGCACACCACCTGAAAGGGATAATTGTCAGTCAAATCTGAGCAGCAGGGGCGACTCACCCACAATGAAGTACACACACATAGCAATAACAGCACATCAACATTGACGACAATGTGGTACAAAGTGCAACACTCCTACGACAGAACAGAGGACACAACTGGTTCCGCCTGTGTGAGAAAACTGGCTAATCACATCTGGCATAGCAGGAAACTGTGAGATGAAAATGTACATGTGCAACCTCACATCCATGATGTAGTTCAAATGTCCACTGTCCCACATCAAATACTGAGCTCCTCACAAGCAGTCACAATGTACATTGTCATGCAGTCCCAAGGTAAACATGAACAATGCGTCACCAAACATGTCAACACAATGGTAAAATACATCTCCCCTTCACATAGCAGAGGGACAATCAACACCTCCTGCAGAGCAGACCAGACAACTCATCAGTGATGATGAAGAGGACCTCCACACCTTCGACACCGATGCCCTACAACAGCTCATGGACATCTTAGGCAACCCACCTACAGGAGAAGGGCAGCCCAGCTGCATCCAGGAGACCTCACCCCCTGCACAGACCACACAGCAGGAAGCACACACCACCACGGATGGCTTCCAGCAAATCACAGAAGCACACATCGCATTCCACGGCCAGGTGTTAGACTGCCAGAAGGAGGTAGCTAAACAGGTGCGGGTGGGGTTCAAACTCATGGCAGCCGAACTCGATTACATACATGGGTGTCCAATTCCCATCAGGGACCACTTACACTCACCAACGAACACACACACTACGACATAGCCACACTCATTTGCACATTTCCAGTACTGAACCACGCCCAGAGCCCTGGGACAATCATTTACACCCCTATGCTGGACTTGCATACGCCGGCCAGGTCCACTCCTCTTACGTATGAAGCGGGGGGACAGAGCTACATGTACAAGGTCTTACCCACTGCCTGGGCTGACATGTTTCCATCTGCTCTACAACGCACAATGTAATGTGGGTGGGCCCGGGGACATCATGCATACGTAATGAGCACACAGACACACTTTGATAGTCAGTTAAACTGGCTACGGACACATGCGCCCGGCCACTCTTTATTACCAAGGTGACCTGACCAGTGACACCTTTGCTAGGTGGGTGTGGGGTGAGTGTGAGCCAGCCCTCAGGGAGTGGTTGGTGCTGGCAACAACTTGAACAGTGTTCAGCATTAAAGCGGAAACAGAAAACACGAAAACACCAACATAACACAAACAACTGCGAAGCATCATTTAAAAAAAAAAAACATTAAAAATATCTTTATTGGTTTTTTCATATTTTTCCATTTTATTACAGTACATGAAAAAACAGCAACGTCAGGAGCATAAGTCAAATCCGCACGTAACAATAGCGTAACAATACTATAATAGAGCAACCATTCATGTTACAGCAGAGTGTTTTCTAATGTGTGGTAACAAACAAACTTATCACAAATAGACAGTCTCTCATGCGTCATTATGATGGCCCGCCCTGCGCACATTCCCACAATCGACTATAAAGAAAAAAGTGAAAAGGGAGAAGAGAAAATATGCCAACCCCACATGCTAGCATTGCTTGCATCATTTAAGTCATTCGCGTCTAACTGTCGTAACATCAGCAGACATTGGAAACAGTCATAGTTGGTCTTTTCAATAGCCCCTCAAGGGGGTTTTTCAAAAGAAAAAGGCATGAGGATAAAAGTAAACGTGCCAATAAAGCATACATTAGCTGAATAACAACATTTAACAACATATTTAGAGGGCTGCCATCTAGGAGCAATGAAGATAACCATTACATTACTGAGTGTGGGACCGTGTATTGTATAAATAATGACTTGGTGATTCACAAGGGTAGAACTCAGGCTCACGTGGGGATTGGGGGCTAGTTTCATTGTATTGGGTGCCAGAACGAGAAGGGGCAGGGGTACTACTACATCAGGCCTTCTCCATGAGGTGACGCCTAATGGAATGCGATTGTTATGTGCCACCGTCCTGCCCCCGCCACCTGGGACCTCCAGCTTATACACTATGTGGAAGCTAGCTAAGTGTCGTCCCCCTCCCTGTTTACTGCATTGCTGAAGGCTGTAAGTATGGTGTCCCAGTGATGCGCTATTGGATATTTGTGGAGGCCCGCCGTTTCTTCCCTGTGCAGTGCGGTACTCTCTGCCTGTGCCCATATCTTAAGTGATCTTTTCCAGCTTATTGTCTCTGGGGGGTCTGCCTGTATCCACCATTTTGTAATTAAGCGTTTGACAGCTATTAATCCCAGGTCTCTGAATCGTGATGTAATGCTATTCTTCTTGGACCTGACATAGACCCTCCAAGATGCAAATTTCCCATGTGGGCGGCAAGAATGTTTCAGTACAGAGCGCTAAGGCTGCAGCAACTTCTCGCCAGTAAATTCGAAGGGAGGGGCTAAACCACTGCATGTGGAGCAGATCAGCGTCAAGCTGCCGACAGCATGTGCATTCAGCTGTGGCAATGTTAAAAAATCTGTTTATATTGTCAGGGGAGAGATACGCCCTTTGTATTATGTATGTTTGTATTAACTTGAATTTAGAGTTTCTTGGTATATAGGTACCGCCAGCTAAGATGGTGGTCCATTCCTTGTCTATCCAGGATCGGCCCCTGTCTGTTTCCCAGCGGGTGCCGAGTGTCAGCATTGGTTTCAGCGTGTGTGAAAGTAAGGCTGTCACCAGCCAGTGCACTTTGTGTGAACCCGCCCCCATTACGTGTAGATATTGCAACAACAGGTGTGTTGGTGGCTCGGACGTTAAATCCCCTAGGAGGGCCGATAGGGCTCTGATGAGAGAGGTATGTAAAAGAAATTGTCCAGCAGGCAAGTCAGTGTCCTCTGCCAATGCCTCAAATGTTAAGAGTGCGCCATCTCTGTAGAGGTGACCCAGCGTGTCTATACCCGCTGTATGCCAGTGCGTGAGAGTGGTTTCAGAAGTGCCAGTTTTCCCTCTAGGCGTCTCCAAGAGCGGCAATATCGGGGTGTACGGGAGTGTTGCACGGGTAAGATATAAGCTCCTCCTGTAACATCTATGTGCTAGACCCAAATGCAACTGGAGTGGATGTGGGGAACTGGTAGCCGGATTAAATAAATGATAGATTTGAGTGTGAGTCCACGGTTGCTGTAGGGTCGCCGTGTCCTCCAAGTTAGTGCCATTGAGCCACTTCGTTACCCACTGTAGCTGAGCTACTATGTAATACAGTTCCATATTGGGAACAGCCAGGCCTCCCTGAGCGGTGGGAGCATATAGTTTCCACAACGCGACTCTGGGTCTGCCCTTGTTCCATATGAGATCTCGGGACATGTGCTCCAGTTCACGGAAAATTTTTGTTGGGACATAAACCGAGAGGTTCAAGAAATAATATAATAGTTTGGGAAGGACTATCATTTTCAGCAGGGTAACACGACTCATGACATTTAGTGGGAGTGACTTCCAGAATTGTACCTGAGCCTTTACCGCCGAGATCGCCCTCATTAAGTTGCCCTCCAGTAAATCATCTGGCATCCGATATAGGAGGTCTCCAAGATAGCAAAAGGTAGTGGGGTACCATGGAAGAATCGAACCATTAATGAGCACGTCTGTTTCTGCTGTGTCCGTGCTAAAGGGGTATACTCCGGACATGGCCCAATTAACCCGGAGGCCTGACATTTCTTCAAACGCCCTAAGCACATCTGCTATGGATGCGGGCATGTCAGTGACATCACGGACATATAATAAAAAGTCGTCAGCATACAGAGACACGGCATGCGTCCCATCTCCCAGCTGTATGCCCCACTCCTATCACTTCTGTGGAGTAGCATTGCCAACGGCTCCATGGCTAGAGAGAAAAGCAGCTGAGACAGTGGGCATCCCTGGCGTGTCCCTCTCCTCACTCTGATGGGATCAGACACAAGCCTGCCAGTGCGGACGCGTACGATAGGGCGCTGATACAGTAATTGGACTATATTTAAAAAAAGATCACCTAGCTCATATTTGTTCTGCACCGCCGCCGATAGGGCCATTCCAGAGAATCGAAGGCCTTCTCCAGATCCAACATCAGGCATCCAGAACGGGGCCATCTATGTGTCGCATACTGCTGTATTCTAAAAAATCTACGGAGGTTAAGCGAGGTGTTCCTGGTCGGTACGAAACCGCTCTGATCTGGGTGCACCAATGTTTTCACCAAAGGCAAAAGACGTTTATCGAGTAGGGACGCAAACATTTTATAATCAGTGTTAAGAAGTGCTAGTGGACGATAGGATCCTAGCGATTCAGAATTTTTGTCAGGCTTGAGGAGGGATACTAGCAGAGCTTCATTTTGCGTATCAGTAAGCGTGGATTCATCCAACGCCGTCTCATACACCATCAGCAGCTGTGGTTCTAACACATGCCGATAAGCTTTGTAAAATTCAGCCGGCAGACCATCCAGTCCTGGCGACTTCCCGTTTGCTAATGCAATATGCGGTCCCGTTTTTCCTCCGCAAGAAGAGGATCATTTAATTCCTCCTTCTGTGTGCATGTGGATATCGGTAGATCTACCCCGTCTAAATAGAGCTGTAGCTCCTGGGTCGTACCCTGCTCGCGAGATATGTACTGACCTTTGTAATGAGCCACAAATGCATCATGTATGTCCCGCTGCATATATACCATGCCCCCAGCCGCTGTGCACACAGACGGGACAGGAGATGATGATTCATCTTCGCGTATAAGCCACGTGAGAAATTTCCCAGCTTTGTCCCCCATATGATGTGTTTGTGCCGAATGTGTGGCATAATTGAGACATCGTAGCCATTCTAGCAGCCTTGCATTTTCCTCTCTATAGCTATCAAGCTGGCCCTGGGATCCCTCTACCGCCTCCTGCTCTTGGCCACCAGCTTCCTTTCTAAAGTGGTAAGTTATTTTTCCAGCTGTACTGTAATGCCGGCCTGTGCGCCCAAACAGTACCACCTTAAGGGCATCCCATTCAAGCAGGGACGATGAAGCCATGACCGCATTCTCATCAAAATATTGTGCCACATTTGTAGCCAGTAAGTCTCGAAAGGGTGCATCGAGTAGGACGTCCGGCTGAAGTCGCCACATAGGTGTCGGTGGCACTGTGTCTTCCCATTGCAATTCTACCATATGTGGATTATGATCTGAGTGTATCCACCCCATATAGTAGGAACCAGATATGCTCGAAAGAAGATCATTTGATATCATAAAGCAGTCCAAACGTACATGGAGGTCACACGCTCCCGAGTAATAAGGATATACCCTTTCCTGTGCCTTGTGGTGGCGCCAGGTGTCATATAAACGCCAATGTGTCGCCCACTGGTTTAACGCTTTCGCAGCCGCATGTGTAGCTGTGCCAGGCAGGGGAGGGAAGGAACGATCCAGCGACACATCCATTACACTATTATAGTCCCCGCCCAGAATCATGGCAACATTGTGCCATTCGGCCAGCCTGAGGGAGACAGTTTCAAGAAGACTGCCTGTTCTGTGTTGGGTGCATATAGTGATGCAAGTATGACCGGCCTCCCATCCAAGACACCCTTGACCATGACATATCTACCCTCTGCATCTATGCAGGAATCTACCACCCGAAAGGGTGTCCCTGGTCTAACCCACACCAACATCCCATGTGCATATGCTGAGTAGCCTGTCGCATATAGTTGACCCCTCCAGCGCCTGTGCAGCCACGCTATTTCTGATTTTTGCAAGTGCGTTTCCTGCAATAGTGCTATTTGAACGTGATGGCGTTTCAGATAGGAATAGATAAGATATCGGCGTGATGGACTATGGATGCCTCTCACATTCCCGGTCCCAATCTTGATAGGTGCCATGACTGTTGAAAGCTAGCAACGTATGTGGTCCAGTCAGGCCAGAAGGTGTGGTAGGTTAGTGTTGTGCACATGTATGCAAGACCACAGTTTGTCCTCCTGTGCTGAGCAATGTCACAGGTGCCCCGCCTCAGTATGAAGAACATGGTATTTTGAAGAGTAAAACAACCAGCAGCAATGACAATTAAAAAATCAATGCCATATGGGTTACAATGCAACTTGCAGCCTCTCAAACTTAAAGTGAATACCAAAAGGGCGAATGTGCAACAGGCAATCGTCCAAACTACATTTGTAAACATCGTTCAATCTATGTCTTGGGGGGTGAACTGCGTGTTACAACCTATATATGTCTAGGGGAAGAGTCTCCTCTGGGCCCCCCTATGGTCAGCTAATCATGCTCCCATCCGTGCAGCGCCCACCAGAAGCACTCCGTGATCCCCTCCAATGGAAGAAACATGGGATATTATGAAGCATAAAAATATAAAATTTTCTGCGTGCCAGGCATTGCGCAATGATATACAATTGTCAAGGATATACTTGCGTGTAAAGTCACTGGATATGGAATAGTTTGAATAAAGTGAGACGGCAACAGTCCTCGGGCTATAACGTCGGCAGTCTGTGGAGTGACAACCGGCAGTTCACAAGAGTCTTGCGTGCTGAGAGGGTCATCCGAAAGGTTGTCGGAATCTCTGACCTGATCTTGCTGGCTGGTGACGGACTCACTCCCCTCCATTTGCGACTTGGTGATATTGACTACAGCTTGAAGAGCACCTCGTTGACCTCGTAATACCTGATCTAGGTCCGGGCCCGCAGTCTGTGAGGGCTGTTGTTGCTTCAGCCTTTTCCCCTGGGACGTCGACGACGACAAGCCTCGCTAGCTGGCTTATTTCTCGTGTGATCAGATAGAGGCGCGGTCCCCGAGGGAGAGTAGGTGTCAAGCCAGTTCTCAGCTTCCTCAGATGTGGTGAAGAAGTGCATTTTGCCGTTTGCCACTACTCTCAGGCGCGCCGGGAATAACAGGGAATATTCCAAATCATACTGTTGGAGGCGCCTCTTCACTGCCATGTAAGAGTGTCTCTGTTTTTGTACTTGGATCGTGTAATCAGGAAAGAACATCACTTTTTGATTGCTTACTTGAATGTCGTGCAACTTCCTGGTTTCCTGCAAAATCGTGTCTCTGTCCCTATAGTTCAGTAGCCTGATCAGGCGCGGTCTAGGATTAGACCCTGATGGCAAGGGTCTGGCCGGCACCCAGTGCGCTCTTTGCACTACAAACTTTCGGGTCTCAGACTCAGTGGCACCAGGTCTGAAAGGGGATGCAGTCTGCCATGAGGCCTGTGCAATGATATAAACTTTGCCATAAATAAATCAACAATATCAGACCACAGGAGGTAGCCCGTAAACCACAGGGAGACTGGGGCAGTGCATTATATCAAACGACAATGTCTCAATGTGGGTTTCATTTTAAGGAACAAATACAATAAGCAAAAATAGAGTTTGCTAAAGAGTAAATCAACGTAGGGAGAGACACAGGGAGACAAAAATATGTTGAAATTTTTGTATTTGAAATACTTAAAGAATGTTGGACATATTAAACATCATATGTGTAAAACACATGGACAGAAAGCACTGCGTTACATTACTGGAAATGTAACCAATAGGATACTGTGCACAAGTGTTCGTGAGAATTGTGACGGCGCAAGTGATACGTGAAGTGGTATATACAGCGGTGGTATAGGGCGCAACAAGGAATAAAGTGATACAATAAGTTTTGCAAAATTAGGGCATCCAAACAATCAATGGTGAAAGATTACGAAGAACAATGAATTGGATGTCCATAGCATGAGGGCGCCAAAAGTAACGCTGTTGTAGTCAACGGCGTTTCGGCCTGTAGAAATCTAGGCCATCATCAGGACTGGTTACATACAATTTAAGGCAGTGTACGGTGTAACACTGTGGTTGAGTAACAACCAGATGGACACAGCATCAAAAGTATGGCGAGTTCCGTGTGCTCAGTCGGGAGGTGTATGAGAACGGCGGCTCGGAACCCAGTGAATGGGTACTGATTGGGATACAAGTGAATAGTACAAAGGAGGGATCGTGGTGTGCAGCGAGCCGGCGTTAGACCTACTTGACCGCTGTGTAGGCCGGTGGAGTATGTCAACGAGAAAGGAGTGCTGCGGGCCAGTCTCGGGGAGGACAGCGAAGGTCTGAGGAGGCTGCCAAGGTTGTAGGCCTCGGGCTTGGAGCTTACACAGGCACGTGGTGGGCCCACTTTGACACACGCCGGTGTCGGAAGGTGAGCGGTGTGGCCTGGTTGCGCAGGGGCAGCCAAGGCGGGTCTGGGGACCTGCGGCCTGGGGTGCCGCAGGTGCACATGGTCGAAGGCACGCCGCTCACAGCATCGACCTTGTGGCGTTCTGTGAGGCGCCACCCTGGCAGACACGTTGGCCATTCCGGAAGAGAACCATGCCCAGAGCTACATGCATTTTATTCACACCCCTACGCTGGTCTGGCGTCCACTGGGCCAGCTCACTTTGTTCATGCTTACAGCGGGGACTTAATGAGCTACTTTCCGCGCTCTTCCCCACTGCCTGGGGTAACATGGTTGCGTCCACTGTTCACTACACTCCAAACACCAGCAGTGTATGTCAACATGGATATGTCTGTGGTCTGCGTACTGCAGTCTGTCCAGCACATCCACGCTACACTTGGCATTGTGAACATTCTCATTCATGGGTCACTTGCCTCCTTCGCACATGCCTGGTTCCCACCTCTCCCCACATTCTGCTATTGTGTGGCTGAGGTGCCATGTCATTGATGGCTCATGTACATGGCTTGCCCAGGTCACCACAGTAAGTTGTGCTGTCGTGTCTGGTAGGTGGGCATGTTGTTTGCCATGTTGTGTGTGAGTTTGTAGCGTGTGCATTCCCAGAGTTGTGAGTTGCAGGATTGTGGAGTTGAGGTGTCTGGTGTGTTCATTTGGTACTTAAACGAGCAAAGCATTCCCATAGGGGCCAGCTTGAAAGCGCTGGTTGATGATGGACTGTCGGGCAGTGAAGGAATCATGCACACTGCCTGGGTAGTTGATGACGAAATTGGTGAAGAGTCCATGGTGGTCCACTATTGCATACACATTGATGGAATGCATGTGCTTCCTGTTGCGGTAATTGTGTGCAGTGATGGCAGGGGGCAGAGGAGTACATGTATGCAGTCGATTGCACCCAACACGTGCAGGAAGGCAGCTATGGTGCAGAAGCCTTGTTTGTTTTCCAGCTGTTCCTGCGCAGTGTGTGGGAAGTGAAGGTATTGGGGTACCAAGCTAATGATGGCATCCAAGACAGGTGTGAGGAACTTGGATGGGGCTGGCTAAGAGACTCCTCTGACTCTGGCAGTTGTTGGTTGGAAGGTCCCAGAGGCCAACATGTGCAGCACAGCCAGCAGCTTTGTGTGCAGAGGGATGTTGGTTGTCCGCTGTGTTGGTACCGTCAGCCTGTGGGCAATGATGTTCAGGATGCATAGGATGGTTGTCCTTTTGTGCCTCTAGTGGGCAATGACATCCTCTGGTGTTAAGTCTGTGAGGCTGGTGCGTTTTCTGAAGGTCCGCTATCTTTTCTGCACTGCCTCTGTGGTTGTCCGGAGGGTGCGGGGGGGGTGTCAGGGGGGGGGTGGCAGGCCTAGAGGAGGTGGCGGGGGGTGTTGTGGCCCTCTTGGGACTCCGAGCTGCATGATGAGTAGCTCCATGGCATCTGTTGTTCTTCAGGTGTGGCTCTGGACTGGGCTACCTTTATGGTACAGGGAGTCGTCCGACTTAACACCAGGTCGGAGCAGGTGTTAAATCCCTGCTGCTAACGTGCCTTATCGCATGTTTTGTGTACTTATCGCCGATCTGGCTGGTCGTTGAGAATGTTGCAAAGTGGTGTTGTTGCGGCTTTTTGCATCGGAACGCCTACTCTGCATCTCATTAGCATTAGTTGCCGGTGTTATCTGTGGCGATGTTTTTTGCGGCTGCTATCGCCGGAAAACTGGTGACATCGGCTGTTAGCACCAGCTTGTGAATAGTGAGATGAATTTATCGCCACTTTGGCGGTGATAAAGTGCCGCTAACTCGGCGATAGGTCCTTGAGAATATTCCCCTATGACTTTATGGCATTTCTGCAGGTAAAACTGCACACCACATACAATTACTTTCGCAGAAACACCAACAATAAGGCAGTAAGAGGAACTCAAAGCAAAATTCCTGAAGGATGCTTGGAAATCTATATTTTTTGCAACTTCTCGAGCGTATTTCAAGTAGGTTCTGTGAGCTGTCAAAAGCGTTCCATCTGCACCCATGAGAGTGTGTCACTTTTCGGGTGCAGATTTACAACTTTTTTTTTTATAATTGTTCCTTAAAATGGCACTTCTAGAAAACTGCTTTCTTTGAAAGGCAATAACTAAAGTCGTTTTTACTGATGACTTCAAATTACCTTTTCATTTGGGATAATGGGGGCAATTGTTGATGGCCTCTCAAAGTGTCACAGTTCTGTTGTTAGTGACTGTGCATTAACTCAACATTTTTATCAGTTTTATAAAAGCTAATAAACAACTTTCGAACACTGAATCTTATTTTGTTTGATATGTCTTGCTGTTATGTTTGTTTTTTCAGTGTGATAATTAAAGAAACCTCATTTGTAGTAATTGATTTAGACTGAACGAACTAATTTGAATTAAATGGAATTCATTTAGTTTAAATGAATCGAGCATTGCAGGCTTGTATTAGTTGGGGAGGAATACATTAATTAACACATTAGATTTAATTAGAGTTTTAATAGAGAATGCTGTTGTCATCGTTTTTTTGTCTCCTATGATAAATAGAACTTTTGTCAATTAGATGTTTGTATTAAGATGCTTTTCCCCATCGTACAACATAGCTCTCAGATCACGTTTCTAAGCATGTATGTATGTTTATATTGTTAGCAAGAATGCCAGTCTCGAATCACCAGTACCAATCAACCACAATTCTGCAATTTTACTGATAGGATGCTGTGTTTGAAATCGAAAGGATATTGGCTAAGAATATTTCAACAAAAGAGCCTATTATTAGGCTTTTTATTTGTATACTGATTAGAACAGTTCATACTGTGATGGTGTCGTGTTAAAACATTATCTTGGCGATCCAAAGTACCATGTTAAAAGATAATTTTTGCTGGAAAATGTTGACTTACCTTTTAATGATGCAAAAAAGTTTACCAACAATCAGATGCTGATAACAGAAGTTTAAAAAGAGGAGCTGCCTGAAAGACGTGCACACTCCTTAATAAAGTGCCTGACTGTGACATTCAGTGGAACATTTCTGCTCTCAATCTGAATCGATGTTGACTCTCCATTAGCAGTTGTGTCTTTACTCTACTTAAATAATTGTGGTCAAGCTTGCACTCAGCTGACCCATTAATCACCGCCCTGCCTAGTCCCCATTATCAGATTGTGGAAAATTATATCAATCTCGCTCCTGCTTTCAAAAATTAATTTGCTCATCCAAGCGGGTGAGACTGATTTATACTCTTACTAGTGCTCATCATGTTGATAACCTGCCATAATACAAACAAATCCATTTTGCAGCACCAAGTGTAAACAGCTCCCCATATCGTACCCATTAACACAACAATTAATCGAGCGAATAATTATTTTAATTTTACTTGCCAACCCATTTTCGAAACTGCTAAATAAAATATACCTTTATCAGTGTGGAGTTAAATCTTGCAATATTTTGTCCCCTGGCCAAAAAGCAGTCACCATCTCCAATTTGGGCCTTTTCACACCTTCAAAAGCATCACTGTTTAGGACATCATTCCAAGAGTCAACATGAGTTTGAACCGAAATCAGCATTACAATGTGTAATCCTGCTCATTTGGCTAGCACACATTTTGTATGGGGGAACCTGCGAATGCCTTGCTAGAGAGGAATGCAAAGGACAAGAGAAAGTCAGAGAATGCAGAGGCAACTCTATGATCATTTGCCACTGAGCAATGAGTAATCCCCACATGAGGAAATCATTGCAAACGTTAACAGAATTCTGCATTTCATTCAGTGTTACTACCTCTTCAGAGAGCAAATGTGATAAACATAGACAGTGTGGTTCTTAAGTGAGAAATCTATAGTGGGTTCAAAGCCACAGTTTCTAGTTATAATGAGGGTTTCGCAGGTTCTAGGTGATGAATCTATGCCTTTGTTCAAGAAAAACACCAACTAGATCTCTTGGTTCCTGAATCAAACGTAGAACATTTGAATCCTCAATTCCAGAATCTATGAACTAATGATTATATGTACATATGCACATATTTTTTTAATGCTGCCTGAAAACTATTGGCGGTATATTGTTTGATGCAAATATTGCATACTAAATATAGTTTACAAATTGAGTGCCCCAGCGGACTTAGTAGTAAAAATAAAACTATACAACCAATGGGATGATATTTTTGGAAAACGATATTTAGGACACAATGGGCCCGATTCACAGAACTAACTTAAGAAAAAATCCTAAACTTACTACCATTTTGGTATTCACAGAAGGCACTTACTCATTTTGGTATTCACAGAAGGCACTTACTCATTTCGGTATTCACAGAAGTTAGGAGTCCTAAATTTAGGACTCCTAAATGCCTTCTGTGAATACCGAAAGTCTTAAAATTTGGATTTTTCTCAGTTTAGTAGTAGTATAGTTAGGACTCCTAACTTTAGGACTCCTAAATGCCTTCTGTGAATACCGAAAGTCTTAAAATTAGGATTTTTCTCAATTTAGTAGTCCTAAATTTAGGACTCCTAACTTTAGGACTCCTAAATGCCTTCTGTCAATACCGAAAGCCTTAAAATTAGGATTTTTCTCAGTTTAGAAGTAGTATAGTTAGGACTCCTAACTTTAGGACTCCTAAATGCCTTCTGTGAATACCGAAAGTCTTAAAATTAGGATTTTTCTCAATTTAGTAGTCCTTAGACTTAGGACTACTAAATTGAGAAAAATCCTAATTTTAAGACTTTCGGTATTCACAGAAGGCATTTAGGAGTCCTAAAGTTAGAAGTCCTAACTATACTACTACTAAACTGAGAAAAATCCTAATTTTAAGACTTTCGGTATTCACAGAAGGCATTTAGGAGTCCTAAAGTTAGGACTCCTAACTTCTGTGAATACCGAAATGAGTAAGTGCCTTCTGTGAATACCATAATGAGTAAGTGCCTTCTGTGAATACCAAAATGGTAGTAAGTTTAGGATTTTGTCTTAAGTTAGTTCTGTGAATTGGGCCCAATATGTCAGACATATATATGTATTGCAGGCGCCTAAATGAAATTATAAGAATGAAGCTCAAGAGCAGTCCACAATGATTCTATAACTATTATTATGTTCCAGTAAGTAGTAATTTCACCACTTTCTAGGTTTTGATTTAAAGATATGAAAGTAGGTGTGGATAACATTGTAATTACATTTTTATGTACTTCTGATATGTTTCCTCCGAGTATATCCATATGTTCCTTTGTGTCTTGTAGGTTGGCTAAAAATAATTTACATCATAATCAGAACCATTTCGACTGTGATTGGTCCAATTAGCAAACACAGCTTGGCAGTTTGCATTAGCAGTGTAAAGACCAGGGCCTGATTGGCCGTAGCGGGCATCGGGCATTTTCCCAGGAGGCTGGAAGGTTGGGGGCCAGTTTTGCAGCAGTAGGGGCTGGTTTTTTAGGTCTCGCCTGCGAATGCAGCGCGAAGCGCTGCTGTAGCAAGCGAGATCTATTGTTGCTGACTTGCCTCGGAAGTGGGACAGGAGATGTGCACGCGCAGGCTTTTGGCGGATTTGAGTTGGTGTACGCGCCTACAGCCACGCGGCGTGCACATCTCCTGTCCCCCTTCCCTCGCAAGCCAGCATGCAGTTTCACTTTCGTCAACACGCACGTCCTAGGCAGCCTCATGCTATTTAATATTTTTTTTTAAATGCGCACGTGCGCTCCAAGCACTTCCCGGCTCTTGTTTATGGAGGGAGGGTGAACAGGAGCAAGCAGCAGCACAGACAAGCTCGCCCCCGCCCCTCCCGAGAGCCATAGCAGAGTTCCTGTAGATTATTGAGAGCTCGTTTTGCTGCACACACATCTCTGGGAAGGCTGCACGTCACAGGCATGAACATCATTGGGGCCGACCCAGCCTCTCGACCTTCTGGAGTCGGCAAGATGAGGACCACGGAACTGTCCGGTGATAGTCACACCTGTTACAGAAGCGTGTAAGTCAGCAGCGCAGTTTGTGGAATATGTGGTGTGAACGCTCAATGTGTCGAGCGTAGGTGACGCCTGGTTCACTAGCCTGAGACACGACACGCGCTTTTGATACACAGAAGGTCAAGGGTTATGCTTCAAATATAGCGGCCGCTAATAGGTTTAGTTTTACAGGACGCGCATTTTATGGGCTCCAGATAGTCCTTCTTTATGTGGTTACGTAATATATGTGTTGCCGTTTTGCTGTACCGCCGCACGCCGTGCATTAGTCTTTAAATGTGGCAGCCGCTACTTGCTTTTGTTTTACACGGCAGGCATCTTGAAAGTTGTGCTGGTCACCCCCAGTCAGTGACCTCTTTCCTTTAGTGCTTGGGATTAGAACTGCTGGCGACCCCTCTCTTTCTCTGAGACTCTCACAGGTCGCGGTGGAGTGGCTACACTGTTGGGGAGAAGCTGTGTCCGGTCGGCACACTCTGTAGTACGATTTTTTTTTTTTATTTCCTCCCGGGCACTAAGGAAATAATTAATCAGGAATATATTTGTAGTAACTACCAATAACACTTATTCCAAGTATTGTACAGGGCAGATTATTTAAATGAAAACATATTCTCCATAGTGTTTTCTGAGTTCTAGGTAACAAATTGGAGTTCGGTCGAGAAATAAATTAATGTGAAATGCCTTTCACAGTTCAACTATTAGCGAAGCTCAGACTTTTATCATGCTAATAAAGGAATGCGCTGGGCTTGTTACACACCTCCTATCAAATCACTAGTCCTTAATGCTTCATTACTAATTCCGGAGTGAGTTTAATTGATATGAGTAGGAAAATCAGTGCCACCTGCATGTTTTTCTTAGGACACTGTTAATGGGAGCCGGTCTGTCATCGCGGGGAAACTATGGCAGGCTTAACTATAGAGCATTTCTGCTATGCCGCCCTTGTAATCAGGACATGCTGTTTCATTATGAGAAAATTCGTTGTGAGTTTCCAAAGTGGATAGGGGGGAAGCCAAGCACATCCAGATTAGCGTTCCCGCTAAAAAGAGTGCAGAGTTATGTCTACTGCCAGTTTTGACTCTCACCATAAAGTAGCACAGAGGGTTAATATGCCTGCTGCAAAGAAAGTCTACCAGCATTTAACAGAACTGTGTTTTATGTGCATAGCTCAGTGGGTTGCTGCTTTTGTGACAACTTGTGGGTCAGCTGCACCTGGCTCAGATGTTAAGGCGGAAGGTGCTGGTAATTTAGAAATAGGTTTAAAAGCACCTGCTGCCGAGTTTCGTAGAGTTTCTCGTTGCACAAGTGAGTGTGATTTCTGATATTTGTCTGTTTCCATGGACCTCGTTACATGATTTTAGTCACGAGAAAGTGTCACTCATAGGCATTGAGTTTCACTAATAAGTACATTGAAACTTTGAAAATGTCACACATAAGCAATCTAAAACCCTGGCAGCTATGCTGGTGGAAGTGTTGGGTGGGCATTCCGAATAATAGCAGTGTTTTTGGCTAACAACATCTTGTGGCTCCAACTTCACATGGCACCTTCTTTGTGGGCGGGAGGGTGTGCTTGCAGTTCTTCTGCTTCTAATTATTTACCCACCACTACTCTCTGACACTTCTCTTCCTCCGTCTTTTATGGCGATGACAGTGCCCCCTTGCAACCCGGTCTCACGCTAAATGGAAAAACTGTCTTCTTTGCAAGTGGTTTTTAAACTCAAGTTGGTGCCCCTCGCCAAGGTGTCCATTTAAAAATGTGTTGTATTTTTTCCATTTGCTGGAAGCAAGCTAATCCTGCTGATAAAATAGGAATCACCGAGCTTTCAAGTGCACCTTAGCTGTATAGAAAACCTTCCAATGGCAGCTCCCAAGGGTAGGGACGCATAAAGGCCCTTTCATGCTTTCAGGACGGGCTCCAAGGTGTGTCATTTATTTAGACCCTTACCTCGCTATAATTTAACATTATTCAGCTTTCTATAGAAACGGCAGTGTTCATTTTAAACCATGCAGGCCTTTCTGTGAAGAATGTCAGTGTTCCTCTGTTCAGTTTCCTCTCTGTGCCCCCAGGCAGAAGCCGTCTCTGTGTTAAGCCACCCCTCTATGGCCACCAAGGCAGCTGCACCAGTTCCCCTTTTGTAAATATACTTGGACATTCTATCTTCACTTCTGCGCCATATTCACATAGATGCCGAAGTCATTCACCACTTACTACGTTTTCCTCTCTATCTTGCTCTCTATCTATTCATTGTAGCTCTCACCCCTATCTATTCACTATACCACATGATTCCACTACAGAATCACACAATTACACTCCACACAATTGCACAACTAACATTTCCAATACAACCCACATAGTTCCACCCCACACACACCCACTACACTCCAACCAAAACACATAAATAAAAAAGACATTTTACATTTACAATGCCATTAGCTCTAACTCTCGCAAATGCGAGACCTAATGCATTGCAAATGCTTGTTGTTACTGCGGTGCAGCAATATCGGTTCCCAGTAACATAGTAGCAGTGCTTTACACTTGCACCCCCATGCCCAGTGATGTCACTGACCATGTCATGAATGATGTAATCTGTGACATCATCAGCTGTGGTTTGCTGGCGCAAGGGCTATAGTTAGCAGAACTAACTATAACGGAGGAATTTCAATGGTTTTGTACGAGTGAAATGTCCAGCTAACTATAACAGCCCTGAAACCTATGGTTTTTCCAGTGAATTTCTAAGGTTTTTTAAATGCTAATTGCTAACTGTAACGTGCCTGAAACCTATGGTTTTTTCAGTGAATTTCAATGGTTTTTTAAAAGCTAATTTGTAACTATAACGTGCCTGAAACCTATGTTTTTTTCAGTTAATTTCTAAGGTGTTTTAAATGCTAGTTTCTAACTATGCCTACAGAGGTAGGACATGTGAAGAAAGAAGAAAAAACACACAGAAAGAAGAAAAAGAAATGCAGAAAGAAGCAAAAGAAGTCCACAAAGACGAAGAAAAGTGCAGGAAGAAGGAAGACATGCAGAAAGAACAAACAGAGGAGCAGAAAGAGACCTTGTTGCAAAATCATCCAGTACCCTCAACTTTTTCAGATGAGTACTGGTGGTAACTGACTCTGACTAACCAGTCCTAGAGCCAGTGCAATGCTAAAAGACACTTAGAATACATTTAAAACACCTACATACACTAGGGAACACTATACGTTGGGGTACTGACTGAATAATTAGAGTACTGCACAGAGAGTGCCTTGGTGAATTTGTAAGTGGTTGGGTTTTGGCGCAGTGAATGGATTAGTGCATGGTGCTGAATGGGTCACTAGAGGAGTGCAAGGGGAGTGACAGGGTGTTTGATGGAAGTGTATGGATACTGACTGGGGAATTGAAGGTGTGAAAGACAAGTGCGTAGGTGATTAGAGGACTGAATGCATAGTGGAAAGGCATTTGAAGCAGTCCATGTGCTAAGTCCTGGCTTACTGCATGAGCACTTGGGTACTGACTGAATGATTAGAGTACTGCAAGGAGAGTGCCTGGGTAAATTTATAAGGGGTTGGGTTTTGGTGCAGTGAATGGATTAATAGATGGTGCTGAATGGGTCATTAGAGGAGTGCAAGTGGAGTGACAGGGTGTTTGCTGGAAGTGTATGTATACTGACTGGGGAATTGAAGGTGTGAAAGACAAGTGTGTAGGTGGTTAGAGGACTGCATGCATAGTGGATAGGCGTTTGAAGCAGTCTATGTTCTAAGGCCTGGCTCAGTGCATGAGTACTTGGGTACTGACTGAATGATTAGAGTACTGCAAGGAGAGTGCCTGGGTGAATTTATAAGTGGTTGGGTATTGGCGCAGAGAATGGATTAGTTCATGATGCTGAATGGGTCACTACACGAGTGTAAGGGGAGTGACAGGGTGTTTGTTGGAAGTGTATGGATACTGACTGGAGAACTGAAGGTGTGAAAGACAAGTGTTTAGGTGATTAGAGGACTGCATGCATAGTGGATAGGCGTTAGAAGCAGTCTATGTTCTAAGGCCTGGCTCAGTCCATGAGTACTTGGGTACTGACTGAATGATTAGAGTACTGCAAGGAGAGTGCCTGGTTGAATTTATAATTGGTTGGGTATTGGTGCAGTGAATGGATTATTACATGGTGCTGAATGGGTCACTACAGGAGTGCAAGGGGAGTGGCAGGGTGTTTGTTGGAAGTGTATGGATACTGACTGGAGAACTGAAGGTGTGAAAGACAAGTGTGTAGGTGGTTACAGGACTGCCTACAAAGTGGATAGGCATTTGAAGCAGTCCATGTGCTAAGGCCTGGCTCAGTGCATGAGTACTTGGCTACTGACTGAATGATTAGAGTACTGCAAGGAGAGTCCCTGGGTGAATTTATAAGTGTTTGGGTTTTGGCGCAGTGAATGGATTAGTACATGGTGCTGAATGGGTCACTAGAGGAGTGCAAGGAGAGTGACAGGGTGTTTTCTGGAAGTGTATAGATACTGACTGGGGAATTGAAGGTGTGAAAGACAAGTGTGTAGGTGATTAGAGGACTTCATGCATAGTAGATAGGCGTTAGAAGCAGTCCATGTGCAAAGGCCTGGCTCAGTGCATGAGTACTTGGGTACTGACTGAATGATTAGAGTACTACAATTAGAGGGCCTGGGGGAATTTATAAGTGTTTCGGTTTTGGCGCAGTGAATGGATTAGTACATGGTGCTGAATGGGTCACTACAGGTGTGCAAGGGGAGTGACAGGGTGTTTGCTGGAAGTGTATGGATACTGACTGGAGAATTGAATGTTTGAAAGACAAGTGTGTATGTGGTTAGAGGACTGCATGCATAGTGCATAGGCGTTTGAAGCAGTCCATGTGCTAAGGCCTGGCTCAGTGCATGAGTACTTGGGTACTGACTGAATGATTAGAGTACTGCAAGGAGAGTCCCTGGGTGAATTTATAAGTGTTTGGGTTTTGGCGCAGTGAATGGATTAGTACATGGTGCTGAATGGGTCACTAGAGGAGTGCAAGGAGAGTGACAGGGTGTTTGCTGGAAGTGTATGGATACTGACTGGGGAATTGAAGGTGTGAAAGACAAGTGTGTAGGTGTTTAGAGGACTGCATGCATAGTAGATAGGCGTTTGAAGCAGTCCATGTGCTAAGGCCTGACTCAGTGCATGAGTACTTGGGTACTGACTGAATGATTAGAGTACTGCAAGGAGAGTGCCTGGGTGAATTTATAAGTGGTTGGGTTTTGGCGCAGAGAATGGATTAGTACATGGTGCTGAATGGGTCACTACAGGAGTGCAAGGGGAGTGACAGGGTGTTTGCTGGAAGTGTATCGATACTGACTGGAGAATTGAAGGTGTGAAAGACAAGTGTGTAGGTGGTTAGAAGACTGTATGCATAGTGGATAGGGGTTTGAAGCAGTCCATGTGCTAAGGCCTGGCTCGCTGGATGAGTACTTGGGTACTGACTGAATGATTAGAGCACTACAAGGAGAATGCCTGGGTGAATTTATAAGTGTTTGGGTTTTGGTGCAGTGAATGGATTAGTACATGGTGCTGAATGGGTCACTAGAGGATTGCAAGGGGAGTGACAGGGTGTTTGCTGGAAGTGTATGAATACTGACTGGGGAATTGAAGGTGTGAAAGACAAGTGTGTAGGTGGTTAGAGGACTGCATGCATAGTGCATAGGCGTTTGAAGCAGTCCATCTGCTAAGGCCTGGCTCAGTGCATGAGTACTTGAGTAGTGACTTGATGATTAGAGTACTGCAAGGAGAGTACCTGGATGAATTTATAAGTGGGTTGGGTTCAGTTTTTACAATTTTTTCAGATGGGTACTGGTGGTAACTGACTCTGACTAACCAGTCCTAGAGCCAGTGCAATGCTAAAAGACACTTAGAATACAGTTAAAACACCTACATACACTAGGGAACACTATGCGTTGGGGTACCCCTTTACATATAGGGCAGAGGGATTAAAACTACCTCTTAAAATGCGCCACAGGCCGCGTTTGCACACTGGTGGAGGGAGGGCTGAGCTGACGTGTGCAAACACGCCCTGTGGCCGTTTTAATTTGGGGGATAAAGTCCCCTTGAATCCTGGGTGTCCCTTGGGTCCAACTAGCTCACCAGGTATCTCCAGTTAGCGCCACAGAGCTGCGTTGCAGAGAGGTTTAAAAGGGAGCACGGCCTGCACCACCTCTCTGCAACGCAGCGCAGTGTCGCTTACTGGAAGCAGCTGGTGGACTAGTTGGCCCCCAGGGGACCTCAGGATTGAAGGCGAAATATTTCCCCATCTTAAAACGCGCCACAGGGCATGTTTGCACATGTCACCTCAGGCCCCGTCCCCTCCCTTCCCCACTGTGTAAACACGTCCTGTGGCTGTTTTAAGTTGGAAGATTAAGTCCCCTTGAATCCTGAGGGTCCCTAGGGTCCAACTAGACCACTAGGTACCTCCAGTAAGCGCCATAGAGCTGCGTTGCAGAGAGATGTAAAAAGGGGCACGGCCTAGACCACCTCTCTGCAATGCAGCGCATTGGCGCTTACTGGAAGCACCTGGTGGTCTAGTTGGTCCCCAGGGTCCCTCAGGATTGAAGGGGAATTATTTCCCCAACGTAAAACGTGCCAGAGGGCTTGTTTGCACATGTTAACTCAGGCCCCGTGCCCTCCCTTCACCACTGGTTAAACACGTACTGTGGCCGTTTTTAGTTGGGAGATTAAGTTCATTTGAATGCAGAGGGTCCCTAGGGTCCAACTAGCCCACTAGGTACCTCCAGTAAGCGCCACAGAGCTGCGTTGCAGAGAGATGTAAAAAGGGGCACGGCCTAGACCACCTCTCTGCAAAGCAGCGCAATTGCTCTTACTGGAAGCACCTGGTGGGCTAGTTGGCCCCCAGGGTCCCTCAGGATTGAAGGGGAATTATTTCCCCAACTTAAAACGTGCTTCAGGGCTTGTTTGCACACGTCACCTCAGGCCCCGTCCCCTCCCTTCAACACTGTGTAAACGCACCCTCTGGCCGTTCTAAGTTGAGAGATTAAGTCCCCTTGAATCCTAAGGGTCCCTAGGGTCAAACTAGCCCACTAGGTACCTCCAGTAAGCGCCACAGAGCTGCGTTGCATAGAGATGTAAAAAGGGGCGTGGCCTCAGAACACCTGTCTGCAATGCAGCTCCCTGGTGCATACCGGAGATACCTGTTGGGCTAGTTGGCCCTCAGGGACCCTCAGTATTGAAGGGGAATTAATTCCCCAACTTACAACTGGCCAGGGGCGTGTTTGCAGAGTGCTGCAAGGAGGGGGCGTGGCCTCCGGCGCGATGCCGGTCTTTTATTTATTTTATTTTTTTAAGAAGGAGGGCTGTGTGGCCCCCCTTCTTTTTCTGATTTATTGGCCCTGGGGACCCCATCCCCCAGGGCCTGCACCCTAATTATTTTTGTTTAAAAAAAATAATTTGGCCCTCCCAAGGCCTTAATCGGCCCCTGGGACCCCAACCCCCGGGTCATGGCCTTTTTTTTTATTCTTTAGGAGGGGGGCTGCGTTGCCCCCCTCCTCAGGCCACTTATGGCCCCGGGGACCCCATCCCTGGGGCCGGCCTTTGTTTTTTATTATTTAAAAAAAAGATATATTTATAGAAACACCTAGGACATGCTGGACAAACCGTATGTATCTGTCACCATGACGATTTGCGTGATATTCATTTAAAGGCGACTATGCATAGAATGAATCCACATGGAATGTATTTACACCGCTAGTGAAGCTCTGACGTGTCTGACGCCCTACCGTGCCTTATCCCGGCACCCCCGCCGGTGGGTACTCTCCAAGTAGACACCCTTGTCGTTTATTTATACAAACATGGGTAGCTATTGACGGGCACATTTAATATACACGCACACCAAGCCATTCAAAGGGGATTAGACAAAAATTCGACAAAACTATGCAAGAAACCCCCCTTACGGTTAATAAAACACACATACACCGCCGGTTGTGTAATACTTTTTTTTTTACTCTCTGGAAAGGAGACGAATCTCACTTGAGAGTCACAGCGTGCTCCTGGCTGAGCCCAATGGTGTGTTACACCCACCAGTGCCCACTGAGGGCCTCACACCTCTGTGTTGTATTCCACCAGTTAGTGCGTATGCTATGACACTCTCTAGCCCATGTGCACTGTAACACCACCCCGTGAATATGTCATGCCACACTTGCCTTCGCACGGGTTATATTGCCCCATCTAACGTGCCTTCCTCGATGCCTATGTTATAACGCGCAGCGCTATGCCATGCATATTACAATCTGGGATCCATATCTTTGTAACAGTGCATATGCAACGTTATACTCCCCAGCACATATTTTATATTACAACTTTAGAGACTAGTTAGGTTACACAACACTGCCCTGTGCATATTACACTCCAAGGCGCATATCGCATAGCACGCGCTAGTGCCTGTGCTATCTCGCGCTTTCCAATGAATCTGTCATTGCGCACAATGTATTGCATATTATATTTCACGCCCCAGTTCATCTTATATCACACTTTTTGGTGCATAGTTTATACCATATACTATATCTAGTTTTCATTTTCAATCGTGCTCTCAGGACTATGTTCTATATAACACTGCGTCCACCTACCCTTTTCACGGGCATTACATTTTGCGATGGGGGTGGAGGGTCAGGAGGTGTTTCTGCCAAGTGAGCCCGGAGTCACAGTCACAAACGTCCTCTTCTTCCTGAATAAAAGTGAGATTATGCTGCATATTTGTTCATATTTTAAGTAGTTCTCACAGACACACATTTTAAAAACAATAAAGTTCCTAATACCCACCTTCTCTGAACAGTTAGCTTGCTGCCCCATCCACCTCCTCCCTATCCTCTGTTGTCTGAATCCATGGACTAGCCTCCTCCCTCCTGCCATGCATGGTCTGATGTGCTGCCACTGCCCTCCATTTAGCATGATGTACCAGTCCACTCCTCCTGCCCTCCATTGCCCAATTCTATGGCCCATCATTGACCTTTTGCTTAGCCTCTGTGCTTAGCTTGCTGCCCCTATTCTCCTTCCCCCTGCCCTCCGATGTCTTTGTGCATGCCCCTGACCCATCCTTTTTGCCCACCATGTTCCATGGACCTGCCACTCCTATCGACTCTGAATCTTCTGTTGAGCTGCCACTCCCCTCCCACCTGCCTAGCATTGTCAGATGACTGTAACCTGTCCCTGCCACCTCCACCCTGCCTGTCCACATGCCATGCCCCTATCCCCTTCCTCCTGTCCTCCATGGTCCATTTTACTGCCACACCCTTCTGCCCTCCCTGGTCTGTTGTGCTGCAACTGCTCCTCCTGCCTGCCCCACGCAGTCTGTTGTGAGCCCCCTTCCCCTGAACTCTCTTGTCTGTGCCCAGGTCCTGACCTTCCCTTCTATCCTCCATGGTCCTTTCTTGCATGCCCCTGCACCCTCCTTCTTGCCCATCATAGCCATTGTGCTGCCACTAACCCTCCTGCTTGCCATGCATGGTCTTCTGTGCTGCCATGGCCCCTCCCACCTTCCCTGTGTGGTCAGCTAGCTGCCCCTGACCCCCTCCCACCTTCCCCCCATGGTCTGTGTGTATGCCATCATAGTCTCATTGTTGCTCTCCATGGTGTGTCTTGTTTCTAGTGCCCATCCTGCCTGACCTCCATGGTCATCTTGCTGCTCCTGCCCCCTTGCCCCCAGCCCTCTGTTTCCATGTGTAGACCCCTATTCCCTCCCTCCTGGCTTGTCTGTTCCATTGTAATGCCCCTGATCCGTCCCTCCTGCCCTTTATGGTCTGTTATGCTCTAGCTTTCTCTCCTGTCTGTCCATTATGGTCAGCTAGCTACCATTGCCTCTTTCTCCTCTGTTCTCTGTTGTCCATATGCATGGTCCTGTCCCCTCCCTATTGCTTTCTATGGATTGTTGTGCTGCACTCCCGTCCCGCATGCCCTGTGTGGTGTATTGTGCTGCTGCAAACCCTGATGCCTGCCCTGTAGTGACAGTTTGGTGCACCTCTCCATGTCCCTCCTGTCCTCTGTTATCCGAGTCCATGTCCCTCCCCAATTCCTCCTGCCTACCATGATCCAATGTACCATACTTGCGAACATTTTGAACTTGGTAAGAGGGAGATTTAGAAAAAAAACTGGGGTATTGATTTTCCCCTTTGAGTTACATTGAAAAAGAGGAGATTGTAGACCGGAGACAGATCAAATAATGCCCATTTGAGCTAAAAAGATTGGACGTTTCCTGGCTGAAACGGGTCTGTTGGCATGTATGGTTGTACTACCACTGCCTCTTCCTTCTACCCACAATGGTGTGTTATATTGCCACAGACTCGCTTGCCAGTCCTGTATTGTTGGTTTGTTGCCCCTGCCCCCCTTTCCACTGCCCTCCATAGTCTGTTGTGCTGCCACTGCCCTTCCTGCCTGCCCAGTGTGGTCAAATTGATGCCTCTGCACTCTCCTACCTGCCTTCAATTTTCAGAGTCCGTGCCCCTGGCCTCTGCCTCTCAACAGTATACCAATGAACAACTAGATTGCTAACATTCTATATTTATTACAAAAGTGCGGAACGCCTCGCGTCATCTTGATGTAATCAAAACTGTAATACCTAGAGCATTTCCTTTAGAAATTACATATATGAGAGGGTCTTATTTGCATCAAAATTATGGTTAGTGCTCTAAAAAACTAAAATGAGGACATATTTCTGAGTATTCAAATAGTGACAAAGAACTTTTAAATTATTTGTAATCTTTATGTTTTTTTATCCAGTTGACCACTTGAGTAAATATTGCACCTAGGGGAGAGGATGTGGTGTTACTTCCAGAGCTGCAGACTTTGCAACTGGGGAACCAGGTTAGAGTTTCTGCTTCAGCTCAACATTCTGTGATTCTGGACAAATCACTTAATCTCCCCATGTCTACAACCAAAATGAATTTGATCTTGTGTGATGTAACCAATGCTCATGTGTGAGAAAGTGGCTCTGTATATACTGTTCCTTAATAGGTTAAGGGTGTGCAGAGTTCACAGTCCCCAACGGTTTAACAGAGGTTAAAGTTAGATATAACCTTACTCTCCAATGTGGTAGCCGGGTCGAGCAGTAAGGCAGTATCAGAGGACAGTGTAAAGCACTTGTACACACTCAGTCAGCAAATAGTTCCACACACTCAATAACTGAACTCTAGGCCAATGGTTTGTATATAAAAAATATATGCTTGTTTTATTTTAGAACCAACACTTGGAATTAAAATATACTTTCTCGACATGAGATGTTTCATAAAAAATACTTTTGTATATGCAATAAACTTTTTAGTAAACAGTTACAAGTAGTTGCAGTAGGCAACTCTATTTCTCAACACAATACATTGAGCTCAATGATAAATTAAAGTTTTAAGCAACAGGTTACTTTTTAGATTACTTTTGTAATTCCAAGACTGGATCCCAGATTCAGTCCTGGGTCAGTTCACAGAATCAGTTGATGAAAGTCGACTTTGGTACTGTAATGATTTTTAACTAATATTTAGCTATTTTAAAAGTTAACACTTAGAAAATATTTCAGAGCAAAACAATCAATGATTCCCTATGGAAGAAAATTCAGGTTATAGGTACAGTAGGTTATCGTTACATTTGTAATCCAGTACTGGGTGCCTAGACTCAGTACTGGGACCTTTATCCAAAACAGGTAAATAATTACGTTTTCAGATGTTATACGGTTTTTGAAGAATATTTAGAAATTGCAGAAATCAACACTTAGAAGAAATTTCACAGAAAAACAGTCAATGGTTTCCTATGGAAGAAAAATGAGTTAAAGGTAAGTATAGTTGTGGGTACTTCTCAGAGCCAGTGCTGGGCACCAAGATCCAGCAATGGGAGCTCACCTAAGAGTAGGTGAGTAAATTCGTTTTCGTCACTCGGCTGATTTTTGGTGAATATTTGAAGATTTGAAAAGTCCACACTTAGAAGAAATTTCAGGAAAAAGCCAGTCAATGTTACCCTATGAGGAAAATAGAGTTTGCGGTTTAAGGGTAAGTACTCGACTGGCAGAGTTGAGGTTCTGGGCACAGACTCAGGGGTCCCCCAGGGTCAGGTAGGTACAGTTGGTTCACCCTCAGCGACTCTAGGGCGGCCGGGTGCAGAGTGAGTTAGGCCCAATGTTATCCTATGAGGGATAGGGGGGCCTTGTTTGGTGGCTGCTGTCTGGCAAGCCATGTGGCTGTGGGAGCTGGGCTCCTGGTCACTTACTCAGGGCAAGTGGGGAAGTAGGAAGGAATAGAGTTTTCACTGCCAGGGCCACTCGGGCGGCTGGGTGCAGAGTGGTTTTGAGCCTTCGGGCGCTCAATGGAAGTCAATGGGAAATCTCCAGTTAGGAAAAAGACTGCAAGCTCGGGGACGAGGACTCTTCAGGTGCCACCACCACTTCGAGAGGTAAGTTGGGTAGTTGGAGGATAGGTAGGTACCCCGGGATTGGACACAGAGGGCCGTGGGGCGCCGGGTGCAGGGGTGCCTTTTGGTGTCGGAAATCTTACCCTCTGTTGATCGCGGTTGGGGTGGCACACTGTTCTGAGGCTGCAGGCTTCTTCAGGATTGTCGAGGGGGGTCCTTGGGTGCCGGACTCGGGGTCACAGTCGCCGTGGGGTCGTCCTCGTGGGTTTAGTTCACTCCGGCACCGGCCAGGCTTGGCTGGTGCAGAGTGGGCTGGGATCGCGGTTCCGGGCTGCTGCCAGGGGTGAAAGGTAGGTTCTGAGTAGAGCCTCTACTCATGGGAGTCCCAGGGAATCAGAGTTCAAAGGCAGCCAGGTCCTCCGGGGTTTCTGAGGTTGCTGGCCACAAGAGATGCCGCGCTGGAGCAGGAGCAGGTTCGAGGGTCGACAGGCTGGTAGGGCTGGGGCCAAAGCAGTTGGTGTCTTCCTCTTTTTAGCAGCTGCAGGGCAGGTCTTTGTTCTTCTTGCTCTTCTTGTAGTTTCGAATCTGGGATCTGGGGAAGGAAGGTTCAGGGTGCCCCTAAATACTAGATTTAGGGGCGTTACAGGTAGGTGAAGGGCAGGGGCCAATGGGTCCCTGTCCTGGGGTGGGTACACCCCCTATCCTGCCTCTCTCCTGTGGGAGGGGGCAGGAGCCTAGTCCTGATTGGGCAGGGCTTCCCATCTTCAAGATGGCGAGAGCCCGGAGATGTGCTTCACCTCGCCTCCCCCACCTGAGGTGCGGGGTTGGCAGGCTGGCACATCCCCAGTCCTTATTTGGGGTTTCCGGCCAAGCTTCCCGCCAGAGTGGGGGGTTGCAGTGGCCTGGGGAAGCTCACAGAGGCGGAATGCCTTTGAAGCTTCCCCCTGCCCATCCTGGGGGAGGAGATTTAGCACCTCGCCCAGGATGTGCATTGTTGCAGGCCCAGGAGAGCAGGGGCTCTCCTACCCAGGGGTCCAGCAACATGTCTGCTGTGTGGCAGCCTAGGCAGCCTCAGAACAGACGTGGATTGTAGGTTTAGGATTCAGGGGGCCTCTCTAAGATGCCCTCTGTGGTGCTTTGTACATTAAATCACACACTGGCATCAGTGTGGAATTAATGTGCTGAGCAGTTTGATACAAAACTTCTCAGTCTTCAGTGCTGCCATTATGGTGCTGTGGAGTTCGTGTTTGACAAGCTCCCAGCCCCATATTCTCTTAGCTGGCAGCACTGCACTTACAGGTCCCAGGAATGGACCTGGGTACTGTAGGGGCACAGGGCTCCTGCCTCTGTGTCCACACCACTGACATAGGGCACCCAGCTAGAGGGGTGGCTGATAAATGCCAGGGCAGTGTAGGTTGTGGGCATGGCACACAGGGATGTGTGCCATGTCGACTCTCTGTTTTGTCTTGTATCCAGACACTCAGCCTGCAAGAGCAGTGTGTGTGTGTTAGGGTACAGGGCCTCTAAGGGTGGCACAATGAGTGCTGCAGCCCTTAGAGGCCTTCCCTGGTCACAAGGCCCTGGGTACCTAGGGTACCATTTACCAGGGGCTGACATGTGGCCAGGGTTTGCCAATTTGGGTTTTGGCTGTTAGGCAGTTTTTAGGGAAGGAACACAGGCCCTGGGCACCTGATTGGCAGGAGCCCAGGGCACAACAAGGAAAAGTGCATCAGCTATTAGGCAAAAAAGGGGGGGGGTTACTGCAACAGAAACCCACTTTCTTACATCATGTAAAGCACTCCAATACCTGACAAGTCTGCATTGTATAAAACTGCAAATACACAAAAAATAGGTGTTTTGCACACTTCTTTCATTGGGCTGCATGTGGGCTACATCTGCGTGATATTTGTGCTGCATTTGGGCTGTTTTGTCTCTGGTGGCCATCTTGGGAGATTTATTTGTTATGAAGTGTCCTAATTTCCTCATTTACTGCAGTCTCCCCAGTAGGAAATACACACATTTGCCATAAATTCTGAATGTTAGCACTCTAGTTGCTCAATAGATCACTGTAGTAAAGCTACTGCTCACCACGGAAGTCTGCTGCTGGTATTAAAAGTGCATGTTTCAGCCTGCATATCAGAATTTTTTAATGAAATAGAAGAGGATTTGAGAAGTCACTCAAAATGTGCCCTAATTTTTCTTTCTGCAGCACTAATCATACTTTCTATGGCAAAATGAATCCCCTCATTTTGTTCCTTTTTAAATTAAATCTTTTAAGAGTTACCACTTTATTCCAATCAAGATGGCTTCAGGTGTGCAATACGTAGGACTGTTAGCGCTCTAGTTGTTCTTTAGAACACTCTGGGAAGCTGCAGTAGAACACAAAGGATTCAACTGACAGTCACTGCCCTTGTTGGATGTACATGTTTTATTGAGAATATCAGACTTCATTCTCACATGACTGAGAAAGATAATGTGAATTTACAGAAAATATGCTCTCAGTTTAGCTTATAGATCACCTTCCTAACCTCTGTGGGAAAAGCATGAGAAAATAGTTTTCTCTCAAACATGATTCATGATATCACAGCAGAAGGCTTTTTCACATGGTAAAATCGCCTTAGAACACACCACAATTCCTAAAATGAGTATGGTACCATCAACAAATGATTTATAATGTAACTAAAGTCTTAAAACCTTCTATTAACTGCAATGCTTTTTAATGAGGTGCTATCATGTATATTGGTCCCAAGATGGCTGCCAACCCTTCTTGGATGAAGTACTGACAGCCAATCAGATCTCACGATGAGATGTGTGGTTAGGCTCTGCCCAGATATATCTATCTTTTTAACTCTAATTTACTCAGGAACTACTGAACAGATTTACTCCATTTAAGCAAAAGGCGCGAGTCTGAACTGAGGACTACCTCTTTGCCAAATTTGGTGTAATTCCGTTCAGCAGTTCGGGCTGGAGCTGCGTCAACAGGTCCTATGCGAAAATGTATGGGGAAAACGCATTTTGGGACCCCCCTTTTTTCTCGGCTCCCGCTTGACGAATCACCGTGAAATTTTCAGGATAGGAGCGGACCGGAGCTGGCCAAAAGTTTGGAACATTTCGCGAAGATTCGTCAATCGGCGCCAATGTTATTCCAAATAGAATGTTGCGGATTTCCTATGAAAATAGGTCCTAACTATAACCACCTACTGGCGACTGCCAGTAGGTAATATATATACATATATATTTACTATTATTAATTAATAGACAGCATGTAAACAGTCACGGACCTCCTGTGTAGGCATCACTTAACCTCAGTGCTCTGTCAACCACAGGTTAAGAATTGTTGATGATCTTGGCAATGAACAATGGGCACCCTTGAAAATAGGTGCTTTCAAATTGGTCTACCATGGCCGCTTACTAATTTAGCTTGCCATACTATTTCTTATTCAGTAAAATTGAAAAACAAGAAACTGACAATAACAATCTGACCGCATTTTTTACATTTGACTTGAAAAAGTAATATTTAAAGGATTAAATCTGTTTCACCATAAAACATAAGCTAATTTGCAGTGCCAAAGAAATAAATTGCAAATGCTTTAAAGGAAGAACAAATAAATTATGTTAATATTTGACTTTGCATATCATTGTGCATTACTCTGATACTGTACGCATGTGATATGGGGGTGTGCTAAAAGATCTGTATGCTATTAAACCGCACCAAAATCCTGGAAAAAGTAGCCACTACCTAATCCATCTCTCCTTCTCTGTCCAAAACCTTCATGGTTTCCTGAACATTCACAGTTTTGATCATCATATTTTTGCAGACAGCACTAACATATTTCATAGGATTTTAAAATAGCCAAACAATTTAAATTAAGTACATCATTGAATCCAACAAGCACAAAATGTGTGACAGATAGTTGGCTCTATATAAATAGCACAAAGACTGACACCCTACACATTGGCAATGAAATATTTGACACTCTTGCCAAGGTATAGCATCTCTTGCTCAATACTGCTCCAATACTCGAATTCAATCAGAAAACTAGGGGGCATATTATCAAGAACGGCATTAAAGTTATCGCCGCTTTAGCGGCAGGAAACTGCAATAAGGGGCTTGATAATATGCCCTTGAGAATTCCAATAGAAGACCAGGTTCTGGTGTGAACAAGAGCTATCTTGCCCCGACTTATCTATCTGTGGTTTGGCTATTTCAGTAGCCAAAACATGTTCTTCACCTGTGTAGCCTCTGAGTACTACTCACACTATTTCAAGCTGAAGTGTGAGTCACTCTCGTCAGTGCAGTGACCTTCTCATGCATCAATAACTGCAATCACGATTGGGGGTCTACACAGATAAACTTTGATTAACAACCAAAGGTCACTTATTTTTGCCACCCAACTAACTTACAGGTTGAAAGGCCTCGCCCATATTGCTTCACATCTAAAATAACTTCTACTTCAGGTCAAGCATAGGATCAATTTTTAACCCTTATGGCTGTTACATAAAGCTGTGCATGATATAACTCTGCGCAACAGCGCCAATTCATTTATTCCATATTCCCAACCCAATGCCGAAGGTCAGCCTCCCAGAACTGTCTCACACTGCTCCCATTAAAGGGTGGATGGAAGGTTTCTGCACCAACAATGCTTCTCCCTCTGCAGCTCTCTTTCACTCTATCTTTGCAATGAAACTAACATCAGATCAATTCACAAGCAACCGAGGCTCCTCCTCGCTCCTGCTCATGAATGACTGTGTGCCTCCAGTTGTCTTTTGCCTCTTCCCTCCTTGATACTCCTGGTCCTTTGGATCATTCTTTGGTTGCATGATAGTGTTATCAAATAAATTTTTTTTAATGAAAACAAGTTTGAGATATAAAAGCAGAATTAGCATTTACTAAATTACAATTTACCAATATTTTTAGTGATAATGGATAATGCTCTGAAAATCAGTGGTAAAGATTTTGCCTTGAAAAAGTGTAATTTTTGCCAGAGGATTACTTCTACAAGAATTACCACAGTCATGCTCTAGAGCAGTGGTTCTTAACCTATAAAGCCTTGGGGTCCTTGAGGCCTCTTCAGTGTCTCCGCAGATGTTTTATCAAATTAAATACCATTAAAATGCATACATTAATATTAATAAAGTTTCAAAAATAAAGAAGCAACATTAAAAAAGTTACAACTTTTCCAAATTTGATTATGAATTAAACTAAATATGCATTATTTGGGAATATGTTTGGATTATACATGTTTTTGCACGTGTGTGCATTATTTTTAAGTTCAAATTATAGACATTGCATAGTCTGGGAGTCTCCGACTACCAATAATGACTCAGTGGGGGTCCTGGATTCCAGGAAAGATTCAGTGGGGGTTCTGGATTCCAGGAATGATTCAGTGGGGTCCTGGATTCCAGGAATGATTCAGTGGGGGTCCTGGATTCCAGGAATGATTCAGTGGGGGTCCACTGCAGTCAAAACGTTAAGAACTGCTGCTCTAAAGCAAAGTTGCCAATTCCTCTACCAGTATATCCCTTCCATGAGACATTATAACTCTAAAACCTACCAACTTATTAGTCCCTGTCCCAGTAGTCAAAAACCTAGGTGTTTGGCTGTACGCAAATCTTTCTATGAGTTTTCAGATCTCTAACGTGGCCATCACTTGCTTCGGCATTTTGAGATGGCTCAAAAAATCTTAGGGTGCCTTCCATTTTCTGTCGAACAAACTGTCATTTAGGCCTTGGTGATCTCGAGGCTCGACTACGGAAATATCTTGTATCTTGGAGTAACAAAGAAGCTGCTTGGACGTCTTTGAATAGTGCGGAACGCAGCAGCAAAACTTCTACTGCATTGTCACAAGCTCTATTCCACCATAACATGCTTGGCAACTGCAAAGGCTGCCTGTTGAACATTGCATCCAACTTAAGGCACTTTGTTACGTACACACATCTTTGGAACTCTGGACTCTCTTACTTAAGATCTTTGGTGCGGCCTTATACTCCTAGTTGTTCTTTACGCTCTAGCAACTCAGACCTTTCAGTTGTTCCGTGAGTTAAGAGAGCCAGACAGGGAGGTCGAGCCTTCTCTTTCTTAAGCCCAAAGTTATGAAATTCTCTCCCTGCTGAGTTGAGATCATGTCGCTCACTCTCTGCAGGAAATTCAAAATCTAGTTCTTTTAATCCCTTCCATCTATAGCAGTTACTTCTTTGTTCCTGATACCCTATTTTAGTGTAGTGCTGGGAAACACTTATTTTGATAGCCATGCACTGTAAAAATCTGAATAACAATACTATTAAAAACTCATAACTCTACTCACCCCACTTTCTGTCCCTCTCTTCATTTCTTTTCTCACCAACATCCTCAGTCTCCCTCATCCTCAGCGCCCCCTATGCTTATAAAACACGTCCTTCTTTTCTGCTGCTCTGTGCTTTCCTGCTGCCTCTGTTCCCCTTCTCTTCATTAGTTTCACCCTAATGCTATCTGATGGCCACACTGAACACAGTCTACTAAAAAGACAATGAGCCACGAGCATGTCATCTATACACACCCACCCTGATCCACCACCTCTCCCCTGCCCACCACGTCAAATCCTTGTGTTGAATACATCAAGCCTCAACCATCTACAAGCCCTCTGCCTATCCGCATAACACACTTGAAGTGAGGTTTCTAGGTTGTAATAGTCCGAAGCTGTGAAGCGTCCATCTTGTTAATTATTGAAAAGAACTGTTGTAAACGATAATGGAAGTTCACAAGTCCTGCCAAGTTAGCATTCTATAACAAAGACACAATTAAGGCATGTGTTCCTGTGGTTTGTAATGACTTTTTATGTGGGACTACAGACCGTGGTGTTCTACGCAGTGATCAGAGCAAGTGCGGCATGCCGTTGAAGCGGGACAGGGCACCAGTAATGCGGCACACTGCACTCGGACACACCTCAGAATTATTGCTTACGCATACCATTACAACGCTTGTAACTGTTTTCTTGCCTAAAAACACTTACTAATACGCGACTTTTTTTCTAAAGTCATCAAAGCATCACAAGTCGTCATCTGGTTTCCGTTTCATCGAATTGGGTAAAGTGGACAGCTGTACCTTTAAACTCTGCAGCCATTTTGTCATCTCCTTTTGTCACGTGGAGCTGACTGGCCACAGCATTGGGAATGGCGGCCAAACTAACGGTCGGGCGGTTACAGGTCAATATAAATGTGGAGAGGCCTTCAAGGTGAACCAGATGATAAAGTAACACACTTAGGCCATTAAACGCTGAGATACTCAAGATTCGCCGAGTTCATTGGTTAGCCGAAGCAAGGCGATTAAATTGAGACATCTTTGAGTAGTTTGGTCATGTTTAGAGATGAAAAAATGATAATAGCATTACCTAACAAGCATACAAAATGCAATTTACTTAATTACAGTGCTGAGTTAGCAGCGAGATTGGTCTTGTAGCTGGAATGAGAGCTTTTAGTTTCAAAGTTGTTAACCTTCTCCTAGATTTTAATTAAGAGTGTTCTTCGGAGGGCTGTTAAGGATTTCTTTTAATAATTCTTTTTTACAAAGGAGGCTTAGGGAATGGCACGCAAAGGTAATCCTTGCAAGGAGGTTGCACGTTCATGTTGCACGTAAAAAGAAATGCATACAGGTGTATTACAATCGCATTCCTGCCGACGGATATTTTATAATCGCAACTATCACGCCCCAAACAGTTTGAAAAAGATTTCTTTTTTTAGCGCATGCTGAACTGATTTGTAAAATAATTGGTATTCTTGTGTTTCACAATTTCTCACTTTTTATTATCTCACTTTTTATCGTCCATAACCGTGATAGTTCATTTCCCTATGTGAGCTTCATTAGGATGCAGGGACAGAGAAGAAATGGGTAGTCATCACCTTTTTTCTCTTTATAGTCACAGTACTTACTACAGGAGTATGAATCCAAGTCAGTCCTGGAGAACAGGAGGGGAGGGGTGTGGCACAGCGGCCAGAGTGGCTGACTCCAGAGTGCAGGGGTCACGGTTCGATCACATGGTAGCTCAGCTCGGCCCAAAGTGACTCTGGGCAATAGCTTGCTTAATCTCCCAAACGGCCCCCAGCACCTTGAAACCTTAAGGGGCGATATGTTATCGCTTTACTAATATGGAAATGGATATATGGACATCCTTACCGAAAACTCTTGTCCCTTCCTGCCAGGGCCAGTGTGGGGAACCAAAAACAGACCTGGCAAAAATGCTCAAACCTCTGTGCTCCATTTCTTTCCTTAGGCAATCTCTCGCTTTCCAGCCAACCATGCTGTCTTTGCGCCTTCACTCTTCCCACTCTGATCGCTTTTTATCTGCCTTCCCTCACCTCCCTCTCTTACTCTCTCTCTTGAAGCCTTTGAAATTATCCTTGGGAGCTGGGGAAAGTGAAAAGAGACACCAGGAGCAGCCCTGTGCATTCAAAACCAGCCTCCAAGGGCTCCTACCCACTAGGAAAGTGCCTGGTGGAATAAAAGGCCTATCCAGCACTGCTTCCTACCATGTTGCATAAACCTTGATATTGGCACACACGTTTGTGTCTCCCATCTTATTCCGCCCTTGACCTGGGTACAGTTACATCTAACCAACTGCTGAACTTGCTTCTGTATGTGGATACGTATTGATCAGGCACCTCAATAAATCCGGATATGATTCTTATAGTAATAACTTTCTCTGTTATTGATTCTGATATTATTTTGGGGAGGTTGTGTTGAAGAGAACTCCTTTTTATTGCTTGTATTTGGACACTCTAGCTCTATGTTTTTTATGATAGCCTTTTATTTCTCCACTCAGCCTTTTGACATTATGATCGGAGAACTTGCAGAACCATCTGAGATGTTTTGGAAAACTATGAGTAAAAAAGCCTTTGAAAGGGAACACATACTTGAATTGTGAACAAAAATGCTTTATTTATTTACTTAATATTTTTCCCTGTACTTGCACAATGTGATAATATATTAGAGTACTTTACAGTTAAACATGAGGTATGGGTGAGTTTACATTGAACCATGCTACATTCAACATAAATAAGGCTCCCTGTTTTCTGTTTTTACTGATTTGTACAGATAAATACAGACAGAAACCCATTTATTTTCCTCTCTGTATTTATTTTTAAATGTGGATAAAAACGGAAATTGGGTTGTTTTTGAGTGATTCTATATGCTGTCAATCATGACTGCCAGGACAATGGCTGTGCGTATTGACAGGCACTGAGATTAAAAAAATCTAGGGATTTTAGTAAAGAGCCTCAAACAGTAGATTTGCACAACCTTGAAACTAAAATGTACATATTTTCTTGCAAGTGTATATTTAACCATCTGAGTGTGTATATATAATTGAAACCTGTCAGGCGTTCAGGCATGAGTGCGCATTAACTAGTTAAATAAATGCAGAAATACACATTTCAGCTTAATGTTTTCACAAAAACTAAAATAAATATGGATAAATACAGGTAAAATTAGCAAACAATAAATATGGATCAATACAGACAGAAATGACAACAAATATAAATACCATAAAACTGGGAGCCCTAAACATAAAGGAAATTTCGAGTGGTAGACATAAGAGTAGGTTCTCAGATGAACCTTTGAGGGAGAGAAGTTCTCGATGAATAGTATAATAATTAAATCATGAACAATAGGTGAACCCTAAAGTTTTCTGAACAAATTACACTTGACATGTTTCTTGAAGGTAGTGAAAGATGGTAGGCTTCAGTGGTCAGGCAGTAGAACATTAAATGCTATGGTGGTTGCCCCAGAGAAGGATTGTCTGCAAGCTAAGGTGGTCCTAAACTGGTGATTTCTTGCAGGAGCATATCTCTATTGCTCAGTCCCATTGAGCCACTGGAGATCTACGCTATATAAGGTACAGAGAGAGTTGATGTAAAAGATGCTTATGAGTTGGTAGGCAGTAGAGTGCAGGGGTAGGGACTCTATAGTTGTGATTTTCAGAAACAAGTAGGATAAATATTTTGTATGTGATGTATTTCCCAGGTAAGATATTGCACTTGTATACTTTCCAGGTGTCAAAATACATATTGGATGCTATATCCCCCCTGCCCTGTGATGTACCTGTAAATAGATGCACCATGACCTGACCAGAAAGGTGCACACCATTAAAAAAAACCAGTTTTGTCTACAATGCAGGTGCAAACTGTTACAGTTTATGCCTCAAAAGGAGAGGGTGCATCAGTGAAAGAAGGAGTCACAGTTTGGAACCATGGCTATGGCTTTCCCTGGAAGCAGACCCAGACTCAGTTTTCAGAGGGGGCATAGATGACCCTTCACTTATGTGCAATGCTTAGGGGGTCCCTGGGACCCACATACCCTCCTCCCAAGGGGTGCCCTTGGAGGAGCCCACTGGCTGTGCACCATCTCATATAATGCACAAACAGCAAGCTCGCAACAGCTTCTTTGCCATTATGTCTGCATCGGTAATTTGATACGGGGACAAGGGCCAAGGCACTCTCCTTTTTGATTGGGTCAGGCACATGCACATAAGGTAATGCATCCTTGTTGTTACAGAAGTATTTACCAGAGTATCAGACGTCCATTCAGTAATACCAAAGTGCCCATGGGGTTTTCAAAAAGTTGGTTCAAATGCATGTTGCATCACTGTGGCACTAAGTGTAATATGGCCCCTAGTGGTCAACTGACAGGACCCAAAATAATTCCATTATCATGGACCTAAAAGAAAGCTGGGTTACTGGTCTTGATAACATTTCAATATTCTTGATGATTTATAATCTTGAGTGGTTGTTCAAATAGTTCCACAAGGTATTTGTTTGGATAATCTAAGAAATCTCTATTCTGAATTTGTGAACATCAGCTCTAATAAGGCCTATTTGTAAGAAGGGCAATATAAATCATCCTGCATCTCACCACTGAATATTTCCATGAGATGCAATAGGTAAAATCTTTGCAATATTCATATTATTTATTTATTTATTTTATTTATTTACTTGAGTTTTATATAGCGCTGGCTAGACCCGGAGGTATCAGAGCGCTTTACATGAGGAGAGTTACATAGGTTACAAGTTACACAATTGTTTCAGAAGGTACATCAATTACAAGTTACATCCATTGGTTCGTGGCGTGTAGAAGGGTAAGGGGGTAATGTAAAAGGGGGATGCTGAGGGGGATTAAGCGGATCATAGGCACAAGGTTAAAACAAAGCAGGCAGGGGGAGAGCGATTCAAGGGAGAGAGGAAAGGAATAGGGGAGGCAAGCAAAAAATGAAGGAGGGAAGAGGTGGGGGAGTGGGTAGGAGACACAGCAAGGAGAGGAGGAAGTAACTGTGTCTGGTGTCCGGCTGGGTGGGAGATGGCTCCCCACGGTAAAGGGCTCATTCCCAGTCTTCCATTTTGTTTGATTCCATTGTCGCGGTGGACTCTCTTGACGGGTACGCTGAGACTCCAGGGCATAGATGCTGGATCCCTCCCCAACAAGGGTAGAGGAGGGCTTTGGTCACGGGTACACTTAGAAGAATGAAGGAGGGAAGAGGGAGAGGAGGGGATAGAAAAGACAGCGTGAACACAGTGTCCGACTTCCGGCAGGGTAGGAGACGGTTCCCAGTGGTAAGGGGATAAATCCCAGTCCTCCACTATGTGAGACTCCCTTGTCACTATGGACTCTCTCAGAAGGGTCTCTGAGACTCCAGGGAAAAAATGCTGGATCCATCCCCAACAAGGGGAGTAGGAGTGCTTTGGACAAGGGCATATTATACGAGGCCATTTTAGGGAGTCAGGCTGATAGGGTTACATCAGTTACAAGTTACACATTGTTACAGAAGGTACATCAATTACGAGTTACATCCGTTGGTTCATGGCGTGTAGGAGGGTAAGGGGGTAATGTAAAAGGGCAACGGGAGGGAGATTGAGCAGAGCATAGGCACAAGGATAAACAAAGCAGGCAGGGGAGAGTGATTCAGGGGAGAGAGGAAAGGAATAGGGGAGGCAAGCAAAGAATGAAGGTGGTAGAATGGTAAATACAGCAGAGTAAGTTAAATCCAAATATACTCTTAAATCCGACGCGAAAAGTTATCTTTGATTTCCTCTTCCCGCACCTCAAAACCCATCTTAACGCACACAGTCAAAAAAAATACTTCAAAATAGAGAATTCTTAATTGCACAATCTTTGTAAAGATCCAGTTCAATCTCTCATCTGTCGCTGTCTTGTCCCACTGCCCGTTGTACCGGATGTACGGATTCTGGCAGCGTGGCTCCCTCCGGGATTGCCTGGCCCACCTGTGCTCCAGGCAGTGCTATGGCATGATCCTTCCCCATTTCCTCTAACATCTTGGAGCCCGTATGTAATTCACTGTTGGGGTCATTCATTCAGGATCTGTATATTGACTTGATAATCCGTTGGCCCATGTATAGATCCATACAGTCCAAAACCAACAATGGATATCCTTCTGTTTACTGTAAACCTGATTCGGTCACTCGTTCTACTGTAACCCCAGCCGCCCTCCACTTGTTGGAATCTGTTAATTCTGAATTATTTTCCTCTCAGGCAGCACGGAGGCCGGTCAATGTATTCAACACGAGATTTAGGATTTACAGCTGTAAACTCTTCAATGGTCATTAGAGGAAAACGGATTAAGGAAACAGCTTTCCCAAGCACCTTCTGTTTGTTGGCAACAGTTACAACGAGTTGCTGTCTTTGGCACTCTGCTTCAGCCCATCGAACAACAGCTCCAAAGAGACGACTTTCTCGAATGCTAAGCGTATCTCTTTCCAGAACTGCACAGAGTGTGTCTATATAAATATCAGTAAAACCTTCTGCACTGATTGCATACAAAGTGCTTTTGTCAATTGTCTCTAGACAAAGAGAAGCCAGTTGAGGTTCATCAAAGAGTCGAGACTGAGTAAGAAGCATGAAGGCATTATCAGCTCGAAGATGTTTTGTCAGAAACTCCACACAATGTGCTTGTAGAGCCGGAACTGCATATTTTTTAGCGGTGTAAAGAGTTGTCATCACCGTCTCGGGACCAATCTGTACTTCGTCAGAATAAAGAAACCTGAGCAGCGCAAGGAATGCAGCAGGATCCACATCAGGCAGTTTGATCTCAGCGGAGGTGGTGGCCATGCCCCCATTGAACATGGCATCAAAAACAGCACTGCCAGTAGGCAGCATGAACCTGTGCGCCGGGATGCGCTGAGCCGTGCGGTCCTTGCTCACTACGGACAGCACGTCGCGCAAAAGCTCGTTGTTGAAGAAGAAGGTGAAACGCTCCTGCAGGGAACTCTTGGTTGCCTGCCAGTTGTACATGGGCTGCCGGTGGTAGGGCCCGGGAGGCTCGGCGGCATCTCTTCCACCTCCCTTAGCCGCCTCCTCAATCAAGGCGGCATTGGAGGCAGCATCAGCCCCTCCCGCTGAGGCCATGGCAGAATTGAACTATGCTTTGCCGCGGGAGGATAGCCGCAAAGTCTCCATCTCACCATGCATAGAGCACCTCTCCCTGCTGTTTACAATATGTCAAGGTAGAGTTGAGTTAAAGGGTTGAGATTTGTATACTGAGTGAACATCTCAAACTTAAGAGTATTACTTGGCTTCGGCCAAAATTGCACGCTCTAAATACTGAAAATTGGGTACAAGTAATGCTGGCCATTCCTGGACAGGTATAATGTCCCCTCAACCACAGTCCACATTTGGGTCCAAGTTCTATACAGTTGTGAGGGCCTTTGTGAAATGCACCAATTGTATCTGTTGGCTCTGCTGGCATGCCTAAGATTTGTAAGAGAAGATCCACACAGGAGGCATTGTGTGAGTCTTGTTTTGCAGTCTTTTTTAATAAAGATTTAGAGCTAATTGAATGTTTTGACCAATCATAACCCAACCTCTTAACTCAAGGACTTCTTGATAACTGATACGATGGCAGTATTTGTAAGGAATAGTGTTCTTTAAAACTACAAATTGCACATGACTATGAATCTGTGCATCAAGGACACATCTCAAGTAATCATATGAAACAATAAGAATCATATACAAAGCAGTATGAATAATTTAAAGACATCTTAACACTATTGATGTAACACGTGGTGCACAACACTAAATTAATGTAGACAATGTCAGGATTTATTTGTTGTTAATATTTATCTTTAATAATGATGATAATTAATTAAGGTCTTTTGGGAGATAAATGGCTATATTTCCTCTTTTATTTTATCTGGGTGACAACTTTATAATTATTATCAAACTGCACCATGGCATTACAAAATGGAAACTTAAAATGAGAATGGCAATAAATAAATTAATGAATAATAATTGTTTAAACTACATAAGAGAGAGACAGAAATCCATTCTACTAAACATTGACAGAATATCACTTTTATAATGACACCTCTCCCTAATGGAAGTAGAGATCCTCTGAATAGAGAAGCTGGAGGAGGAGACTGCCTCCCCAAGGCATAGATGAATGCCCCCTGAAAAAAAGAAATCAGTCTTTCTACAATCTTACAAAAGGCAATTGCAGTGTTTACAGACCAGGCACCCTAAAATGTATTTTCTTAAAGAAATAATGGGATTGTATTGGCCCACCCTGGCATTGAATCTGGCTCCACCCGTAAAGGGCCCAACAATATTTCTGCCGCCTAGGACCTAAAGCATCCCCACTCCCTGGGCACACGAGAGGGGGATTGTGATTCAAATTGGAGTATGTTTGGCATATGGGCTGACAGAGATGGTGTTAATCCCCATTCACCCCCCACTGGTAGAACGATTCTCTAGTACCCAGGAGATACAGTGCAGTCCAAGGATTGGAAAACCCAAAACCCATCCTCACTCTATTTCTCAATTTTTCCCTGATAGTTTGATGGGATTTCTGACCCCCATTTCAGTAATCTAATACTGTTAGTGTGTTATCTGTAAAGTCTCTCTAAACCCCATTTTGGGTATGATTATTCTTTAACAATAAGTGATAATAAAGTAGGCTCTTCTTTCCCCCCTTCCTTTTGGTAGAATTAGAGTCCAAGTGTTTGATGATTTTTGGATTAACATGTTTGTACCTTACCCTGCTATTCTATAATTGATTCTTGTATCAGGAATCTTTGCAGTACCTTTCATAGCTCATGTACCATTTGTTATCAAATATCGTGTTACGGGGACTACTCTTGGCATACAGGACGTCGAACTTACCTGCGGGCAGAATCTTGTGCGGGACACCAACGCTGTTCGTTCCCCTCGCCGCCACTTTCAATCGTTGGCCGCAGCTGGGGGGAACTACAGCTCCCGCCATCCCCTGCTTCGGACCAGGGCTTCCTGCCGGTCACCAGCGCGCCCGGAGGCGCTACTTAAGCAGAGGCTCCCTCGGTGGAGCGGGGGGACTACTTTTGGCATACAGGACGTCGAACTTACCTGCGGGCAGAATCTTGTGCGGGACACCAACGCTGTTCGTTCACCTCGCCGCCACTTACAATCGTTGGCCGCAGCTGGGGGGAACTACAGCTTCCGCCATCCCCTGCTTCGGACCAGGGCTTCCTGCCGGTCACCAGCGCGCCCGGAGGCGCTACTTAAGCAGAGGCTCCCTCCGCGTCGCGGGACGCGCCGGGCCCGGGCAGAGGGCGGGCCGTCTGTGGCCGTCCGGGGCAGGAAGAGGCAGGGCTGGGCCATCCATTTTGCGTCTTCAGACTGTACAGGTAATCAACCAAATCATGGGGAAACGTACGACGAAGAATACATCCGTAGACACTGTCGTCCCTATTGAGTTGCCCACAGCGATCGACACACTGTTGGCCAACGCCCTTACTATGGTTACCAATGAGATTGCTGACACCGAACGCATATTGTCCTGTGGATTTTCTACCATCACTCCACTATGTTCCCAATCTCCCAAGGCTTTATCTAATCTGGGTCTCCCCCTCTCCCCTACAGTAATGGTTATTAAACCAACAGCTCAAGTTGACACTCTAACTTCCATCATTGACATAACTAGTCTGGCGACTATTCCTACAACTGACCGTTTAGTGGAGCCTGAACTAGATAATATACCACGCTCCAATAATGCAACAAGGGAGAAACGTAAGAGAGGCCCAGTGAAATGTTTAATAAATAAAAGGAAACAATTAAGTCGTTGTAGAAACCAACCGACCCCACAGAGTATGTGGAATAAAGATAAAGATAAAGATTGTGAAATAGTTACATCAAGTGCCACTGAGGATTTACCATCTTCACCATTATCATCGGATGAAGGAACTGAGAGACCCACTGCTCTTATCTGCAGATCAGAGTTTCCAGCCCCGGACAAAGGCATTTGTGGGGTCTCTATGTCACATAATGAGAGCATCGATAATACAGTTAGCACTCAGACTGAGTTTCTCGATCAAAATAACCCACCCAAACCCAATGGCAATTTGATAGAAACTATTGTTGATACTATTTTTAAGCAAGTTGAAATTCAAATAGCTAAACAATTTAATAATGTTTTTAAGAGACTGGATAAAATTGAAAACCTTGTTAAAAAAGAGGAAACCAAAAGGAAAGGCATTATTAGTTTAGATGCCGCTCGGGGCGAGAAAATCATGAACAAATTAGAATCTCTATGTAACGGTCTAAGGGAGGGGGGTTCGGCTGCTGCTGCTGACCTTGGCCATAGTAACACAAAAGGCCCAATTGTTGCTAAAATTGTCTCATCTAGCAGCACTTTAGCCAATACCCCATCTGTACAGACTACAGGGTCAAATCATGATCCCTCTGGAGCAGCAGGAATAGCAACGACTAGAACTGTAAGCTCGGATGCCAAGGCTACTACTACTACTCTGTTACCTACCTCAACAGACAGGATAGGCATCACTTTGGATAGCGCAAGCATCAGTGGAGGTGTACCAACAAGAAACAGACCCACCAATAATCTAGGGCCGCCACTCCACTTACCCCCAGAAGCCTGCCCATATGTTTTAGTGTTAGCAGGCGTGCCTGCCCTTAAAGAAGGCCAAAGCGAGTCATGGGTACAATTACATAATAAATGTATCGATTGGCTGACCAAATACAAAGGGGCAAGATGGGATATCTCAAATGAGATCATATTAACTCGTAGGGTAAGTTGGGTGGGCCCACAACACAAAAATATCAGTGGGGACTGTATAGTGATTAACTTTAGACACCCGAACTCTGTAAGATTTTTCATGGATACACATAACATGCATGCGAGTCCGTCTACTGCAATAACCCTTCACCCATTGGGTTACTTTTACAGGCCCCCTCATAGACTATTTCAAACGGTTTCTAATACTATTCCTATATTTAACAGATTTTCCGCCCTATCTGACCTAGGAAGCTTAGATTGACAACCATTAACACTTCCTATTACACTGGATAAGGTCATCAGTACAGTACCTCTGGAAACGGCAAATCCCATATGTACTCACAAACCTTGCCCAGATGGATTAGTATCCCCACATGTAGTACGCCCCGACCCTCCTATTGCCCTTCCTTTTTTCACCACTATTCCACCGACTGATACTTTAAGCATTATTAGCTGGAATATCGCTGGGCTTCTAGGAAAGATGAAAATTAAAGAATGGGTTACCTGGATAAGTAACTTTGATGTGGTTATGTTGCAAGAAACATGGTGCACATGCGCTCAACTATTGGAGGGTTTCTTTTGCCATAATCTTATTGTACCATCACCTGCTTCGGGGCGACCAAGTGGCGGTCTATCTATCTGGGCAAATATTTCTAAGGACGTGAAAATTGAACCTCTACATGTGGCCAGTAAACATTTGATAGCCGTGAAATATGTTGCAAGGTTAAAGATCTGTTTTATAAACTTTTATAACAATGATTTAGTTAACCATCCCAACCCCACTTTTTTAGAATTGTTTAAGTTTATCGATGAAGTTGCGAATGGAGAAAAGTTTGGCCATTTTGATGGCATTTGTGTTGGCGGAGATTTTAATGCCCACATCCATTCTACATCTCCGCCCTGTAGACGAGGTTCTGAATTATTGGACTTATTATATAGCAGGGATCTAGACGATGTTATGGGCTATAGTGGAACCGCTGAGGGAAAGGTACCGGCCCCTACTTATATTGGCCGTGGTTGTTCAACCACGATTGACTATATGTTTAGCTCCTCCCTCCTTAGCGAAGTGCTACTTAAATCTGAGGTTGTCAGCAGCTCATATAGTGATCACCTGCCAATAGTAATCCACCTTAAATCAACTAAAAAATCTGTAGGCCCATATGAGGTTGGAGCCCAAAACATTACTGTATCTACAGACAGGCTTAGGATCGTTTGGAGAGGGATTGACAATCGAGAGATCCTAACCAATGTGATTAGGAATAACCCTTTGTTGATCTCTAACTGCCTAACACTCGGTGGCCCCGATATAATTAAGTCCTTCTGTGATCTATGCACAGTCATAAAAAGGGCAATCTCCAGACCATTAAAAGAACATAATATAAATAATCAAAGGTGGTTTGATACCAATTGTTCGCGGGCTAATAGAGAACTTAGGAAGGCCTTGGAAGCCAAACCCCGAGATGTGTCCCTTGTCAGTTCACTACGCTCCAAATATAAGCATGTATTAAAAGTTAGAACTGAGGAGCTCTTAATAAGCCATTGGGACAATCTCACTAAAACTACTGCCCTAAAAGATTCAACTGGGTTTTGGAGAGAAGTAAACAACTTGAGAGCCCTGGGAAGTAATATTACCCCGATAAACTGTAATATCACAGGAGACTCATGGGTTACCCATTTTTCAAAACTTTACGCCGCAGCTGGAGATTCAACTGAGGATAATTTCCCCGACAGTACCATAGTCATAACATTAGAGGAGGTGGAGGAAGCGATTGCCAATAGTGCTGGCAATAAGGCCCCTGGTCCGGACGGTTTGTCCATCGATCAGATAAAATCGAACACATGTTTTTGGGCCCCCTTACTCTGCAACCTTTTTAACAATTTGAGTAAGAAATCCATCCCCTCGACATGGTCTAGTAGTACTATTGTACCCATTTTTAAAAAGGGAAATAGGTCGGACCCGGGGTGTTACCGACCAATATCTTTGATCGATAACACCCTGAAGGTCCTTGGTAGGGTTCTATTTGATAAAATTAGTACCTGGGCAGATGAAAACTCCATTATCCACCGCTGCCAGCTAGGCTTTAGGAGCAAGCTTGGTACGGTGGAACAATGTTTGAACCTTAACCTCATTATGGCTAAATACACGAGAGCAAAACAATCCCCTTTGTATTTTGGCTTTATGGACCTAAGCTCAGCATTCGATTTTGTTAATCGCTCCCGCTTATCGTCCATTCTTTTAAATTATGGTTTAGATGAACCTTTAGTCCATTTCCTGGCGAACCTCCATCGCAATTTGAAAGCTCGAGTTCGTATAAACAATGAAGGAGAGGTTTCAAACGAGATTTTAATTGGCAAGGGGGTGAGACAGGGCTGCGTCCTGGCCCCCCTGCTTTTTATATTATACATCAATGAATTAACTCACTCTTTATGCAACTTGACAAAGGACGTTCCTATTATCAATAAGAAACCTATCCCGGCGTTACTCTACGCGGACGATGCGGTCCTTATGGGCTGCACCCCGAATGCACTGCGTATTTTAATATCGGGATTTGTCAATTATATGTCTGATTTAGGTTTGTGCACTAACTTTAGCAAATCTTTTATAATGACTTGCGGCCCTAAAAATTACAAAATCTCAAAGATTGTGTTAGGTCAAAACACTTTAAAAAGCATTTGCACCTTCCCTTATCTGGGTCTGCTATTTTCTAATAGCGGCTCGTGGCAACCCCACGTTGCGATGGGGAGAAATAAACTCTCCAAATCAATCAATTCTATTGTCTCTCTCCGCCAACCACGTCAGGCTGATGTGGTTTCCAGTTTATTACAAATCTACCGGACTCAATGTCTTCCAACTAGAACATACGGTGCTGAAGTCTGGGGGTTCTCGAACTGCTCAGAACTACAGAGAGAAGAGAATAGATTTTGTCGGAAGATTTTGGGGGGAGTTATCAGTGCACCGACTCTTGTATGTCACAACGAATTAAAACTGCAATATGTTGAGGACTTTATAAGAGCTAGACCTGCATTATTTTGGTTAAGGATTTGGCAAAACCCGGCAGCCTCTCTGTCCCGTGAGATTATCATAGATTGTTTGAATAGTGAGAATGCCGGTCTAATCCCATGGATAAATGCGGTAGAAAGGAGCCTTGCGAGTGTCAACTATGGCCATCTTTTTACATACCCCGACCAGATTGACGACTCCCATAAAAACCTGGTGAGAAGGGCACTCTATCAGTATTTTCATAATGAGACGGAAAGAGCAGACTCCGTGAAACAATCTACAACCAACTATTTATCAATCCAGGAACCATACATTGAATCCCCGATGTCACCCCAGCCCTATCTATGTAAAAAATTGGTCAGGTGGAATAGGATTCTATTATTTCGATTCAGGGACAGGAGCATTGTAAATCTTATCTGCTTTCCACTGGGTTACACTAAAAACCTGGAAAAATTAAATTGCCCTTGTGACCATGGTGGAACCCAGAATATGCTTCATTTCATTTTTGGCTGTGGTTTCTACATGAAATTTACAAGGCATTACCTAATCCCCTATTGTAGGAAATATGACTTGACTGACCACAACCATGCTGATAGACACTTTTTAATGCTGGGATCAGATGAATTAATTTTTAGAGTTAGTAGCTTTCTCAATGCTATTGTACGCTCACGCAGGTCTTTGAAAATTGATTCATTTTGTCTAGACATGCATCTTGCACTTTAAAGCATGATTTGCACAATTTAATATATTGCACTTGTCTTGCCCTTACAAAATGTATAGTTATTTTCTTTTGCATACCTCTATATATTGTATGTATGTTGGTCTTATGCACAGCCTAGTAAGAAGGTCAATCGTGTTCTCATTGTTGTTTTTATAAATTATATTTTTATATGTATAAGCCGTGGCTTAAAATTGTAATATCTAATGTGTATTCTAAAATTTTGTTTCTGTGCTTTTATGGATGGTTTTTGAAATCCGAATAAAGTCTATTTGAATTTGAATTTGAATTCGTGTTACCTTCCATCTCTAACTTAACTACTCAGACGTATCTAGGACATAATCCCACATGAACAGGAGCATACAGTAGAAACCTTTAGAATATGCCACTGAGTTTTGTGTATAGAAAAGCCAAGGGATAAGAATGAAGAGACTGAGATATTTATAAAGGAGGTTTGTCCCCAATCTCCAATTCTTTGGTGGTTAGCATAGAATTACAGCCAGGGAAGTTGCTAGATCAGAAACTGAATGAGTAATAGAAAAAATAGAGAGGTCACCATATAAAATGGTTTATTTCAAGAATGTTTCAAACATATTGCTTTCCTTTGAGCAATATATTATGAAAAGTCCTTAAGTATATTTGGTCAGCATCTATAGTTATAGATAACTTTCTATTTGTTGTGTTTTGAAAGAATCAATCTAACATTAAAAAATACATTACAAACTATTTTCTAAAATATTGAATCTTATGATAATTCATTTTGTGTTTACTGGGCCAGCCAACAATTAACTGGGGTGGCATAGGAATACCCTCTGATATTTTACACTTATTCAAGGAAGCATTTTTATCAAAATGGAGATGCTACTATATTCCTTTTCTCTGGTAAAATACTTTTACTTGTATTCTGAAAAAAATCAGTTCAAGTTGACTTTACATGGCTTCTCAAGACACCAAGAATTACATGAAAATAGGTATCTTAGCTAAAGCTTATGTAGGAATCGGCTCTCCAAAAGTAAAGTATGTTTTAGAGTCTCAGTTCTAAAGCATTTGGACATATACTTTAACTCTTGTGTTTACCGATATGTATTGTGACTGCTGTTTTGAGGAAATTCAATGTAAGATATTGCATTTCTATGTACAATAATTATAAGACCTCAGCGGCATTCACCATCTCTTAAAGTGAGATTCACGTATGCCAATTCTGTGGTAAACCCAAACTACCTCAAATATTTCATGAGTCTGTTCCACACAAGCGTAAGTGTGCTATCAGAGATCTAGAAAATCAATCTTCTTTCCACACAAGTGCAGTAAAACATACACAATATCTGCTGGTTTAATTACGTGTATGATTTCATCATATAAAGACGTGCTTTGGGATTAGAATCGGATCTCTAATGTTGACATGATAGATTTACTGACAGTGGTGTGAGGGAAATGTGGATCCAACACTCATCAATTATTAATTCCATTGAATGCAAACTGCACACATTTCTTCACTAATAATTAATTATAATATACATCAGCAGGTATTGTGAAACACTAGAGTATCATTTATGTGTGCAACAGCATCAGTTGCAAGTGAAAAGATCCACAGCCACCCGCTACAGCAGAGTGAATTAATAAGATAACAGATATCATCAAAAATGAAAAGCAAATTGGCCAGGATGTGGGAGATGGAGGACACACGAGCGATTGGCTCCGGCACACCAACAAATCCTGAATTAAAACAAATTACGGGGGGATCTGGGACCGCAGACTGCAAAAAAAGTCTGGTGGAGACCCCAGTGTGGCACATGAAACAAAAAAATTGCACCCAGTTTGGACACGACAACGACACTGAAGCAAGGCCAGGGACACTGCGAATCGGCCTTTTCTGATGCCCTGTGTCGTGGACGGCACCCCACCTCACAGGGAAAACAGACGGACAGGTGCGACTCTAGTGATGCTGCCTGTGATTGCCCAGTCCCGTCTCCTGGGGGCCGGGGGTGCCGACACTGAAAGGGAAGAGAGGCAGATGCCTGGCGGTACCTGAGGGGCACCGTAGCACTGACCGGGCGAAGACAGTGCTGAAATCCAACAAGGAGCCTGACTCAGCCAGAGAGAGGATGGAGGCCTTCTGAAGGCCTGTAAGCAGCCCAGACATCCCTGGGTGAACGACTCTGCAGGGAGACACAGCAACATGGGCAAGTCCCTGAAATCCAGTGTGAAGGGGATGAGGTGAAGAGGCGGGGTGGTGCCCTGGGCATCCCTACCCTCAACCCCCTGCGTGGCCCATCAGAGAGACTGGCAATCGGGCCCTGGGGGTAGAAGACGGGACCAGGAATGTAACGTGCTCCCCATAGAGACATCGCATGACCACACTGAAGGGGGCACATGGTGGAGAGGAAACAGGGGACTCGGATCCCAAAGGAACTGTAGTCGAGGCTTCCTGGGAACCTGGAGGTGGCACCCTGCCATTGGCATCATAGTATCTCAGAACCATTACAAATTCAAAAGCAATGATAGCTGTAAACAATTATTGTGTTCACGAAAATTATTCCAATCTTAGCAGCAAACAATAGCTGTAAACAATTTTAGAACAAGTACTAATAATGATAAGGCCAAGGGGTGAAGAGACCCAAGGGTCCAAGATCCCCTACAAACTCACCCAGCTTTCATTGCTATTGGCAAAATGGAGAATAGCCATTGGTTGGATGGGTGACAGGCAGCCACCCACAGATGAATTTGTGGCTTAGGGATCCGTGCGAATGGGGTGCAATGGAGGAGGTCCAAATGCATCCCTCCAGTACTAATGAGAAAGCTGAGGTAGCGATTATGACCTGGGGGCTAACTTCAACGATGACAGTGACACTAGCTCAGTTGATGGCTTGGGAAATGAGATGTGAGAATCTTGCATATTCTTTGTTACCTCCTAGTGAATGTGACTGCCAAGTGTGCTAATATATGAACATGTTAATTGGTTCATGTATTGGACTCGCCAGCCTGTTTCTGCAAATAGATCTCTTATGTTTGCTCTGATCTGTATAACATTGTAATGCCCAGTTAAAAGTGGTATTGTCCGGATATAAGGAAGTGGTATTCCCATTGACTTGTAACCCGTATTTTGCATTGCTTGTTTTTGTGAGAAACTCAATAAAACAGTGTTTTAAAAAAAAATTATGCCCATCACTCAATGTCATCAGTTTCATAGTACTTTATAGCATATTACTGCAATATACATAACTACGCAAAAGAGATTAAGTGCACTGTGTCCTATCTAAAAGAAGAACCACCAACCAAAGTAATTATAATTTCCACACATTTTCAACAAAGCAAAAGAAAAGAAGAAACCAGAGTGTTCCAGTGACAACAAACAACCGGGCACACTAATTGAGTCCACGGATTATAGGAAATCCAAGCCTCTTCCTGAGTTAGGCTTTTGATAGGTTTGTTTGTGTATTTCATGTCGATGACGTTTCAATACTGTTAAGGTGTATGTTCTCATCAGGACCAATGAATGGAGGGACAACCTAGATGGGCAGAAAAAAAGCCTTCCTTCAGTATAGGTGGAGATGGCCATTGTACATGTCTTGAATTATTTATGGTGGCACCTTGCCTTTTTCATGTAGTCTTCACTGTAATTAACAGTCCCAAAGGACCACACCAGTGCAAGACACCAAATGGTGCAGTAAAAGAATAAAATACTCACTCAGGAGCCCAATAATTATGTCCTTGAGATTGTATCGAGGGCAGAGGTCTTTAAAAAGGTTAAAGATGGTGCGAAGGCCTGAGGAAGAGTCCCTTTCAATATATCAGGAACTCCACAATTGTTCCCCTCAGGCGGGAATCACAATGGATCCTCTGCTGTGGTAGCAGCTCACAGGATGAGCTGCTGCCTCTGGGGAGGATCCATTGTGTTTCCCACCTGCAGGGAACTATTGTTGAGCTCCTGATAAACTGAAGAAGGACTGTCATCGGGCCTTCACATACTGACGGAGGCTTTTAAACCGAAGGCAATTCTAAGGGCTCGTGTGAGCTGCTGTTACAGCTGAGGATCCATTGTGATTCTCACCCGTCGCTGCCAATGCCAAAATCTTAACAGAGCCCTTGGTTATATGTGCCGGCTCAGCTTCCTCTTTCCCTACCACCATGGAGCCTGTAGATCCTGGTGTGTGGCTTCACTGTTTTTAGACACATTACAACATAGTAACTAGACATTCATGCTTTTTGAATTCAGCAACAGGCATGTCTGGGCACATGTTGGAATCTCCAATTATAACTGTCATGGGAGTTGATGTGCTGAGTAGAATAAGAGCACAACTGTGGTAAGCTGTGCACGAAGGTTGAATAACCACCGAGATGATTCATTTAAGAGGGTGTATTGTGTGTGCTGAGGAAGCGATCACTCAGCTACACTATCTGTGAGAGCAGCAACATCCTTTCTCTCACAGCAGAAAGGAGGCCATCAGGAGTATTGAGTAACAGGCAGGAGTACTGAGTAATAGGCAGTTCTTTATCTACTTTTTCTGATGTGAGATTGATCTGCTCTAGTCCTGCTGGCCTACCGGCTTGACAAGAAGTCTCCCTTCCACATGTAGAAAGCTGTGGAGATATCAGGCAGTGGTTTCTGACTGTGCTTGTGATTAGGAGAGTAGCCCAGTGGCAAGAAGGGACTGTTGGTTTGGTTAGAGGTGTGGCACATGCCACCACACTCTGCATTATGAGGCAGGACCCCAGGCCTCCCTGTCCTGAAGAGGGACCAGTTTTCCCTGTGCAAACAGTATGAGTTCGAAATCAGGGTTTGGAAAATAACAAACATCTTGGAAAGTCTTTGCTGTCCCAACATAGAAAGCAGCAAACATGATTTTTTTTTATGTAATGTCACCAGAGGGGCCCAGGGGAAAATGTACCTCTGTGACTGTTTCATTGAGAGGGGAAGAAAACAGGTGCAATGAGAGAGACTCACAGGGACAGGAGAGGACATCCTGGGGAATTAAAGTGCAGGAATCAACTTCCTGTCCTCTCCACTTCTATTTATTATCTCTCGCGGGAAGGCAGGGGGTCCTGTGATATGGGGCCCATTGAAGTGATGCTCATTAACCCATCTGGATATTCTGATCGAGCAGCAGCCTTCTAAACATGAATGGTTGTGACAGTTCGCAATCACCAGTGTTAGAAAAATCTCTTTGGATGTCCTTTTAGCGACCGGAAATCATGCTAGGGGACACAAAATTTTAGTGGCGCTTACCAACTTACCCTCTTAAAGCCTCGTGTGAAAAAATTCCACCGTGCGGCCAGTGGCGGAAATGGACTGGAACTCTGTGTTGCTAGACTAGCACAGAGTAGCAAACGTTCCACCGATTCTGCCGGTGTAATAGAATAATCCCCCCCCCTACTTTTTACTATGCTTGAAAACTAACCAAATAGTTCCCTGACATCCTACTGCCATGTAGACTTTCTACATTAACTACTAAACTAAAAATCACCCAGTAACCCACAAACTCTGTGAGTTTATACCACATTTACATTACACACAAGAAATCTGCTCTACCTGTGTAAATATGCATGTGAAGATGATATCAGTTACATGGCACTAAATCTTCCCATTCATATGCTTACTACCCATCCCCAAAGTGCTTCACTGCCTTTTCAGGAGTAGTGAGCATTATATAAATACCTGTAACATGCCATGAATGAAACAGGGGTTTATCTAATTTTCTCGCCAGTGTCCCTATCCCACTGTCTCGCCTTCTTTTACTCCTGGGAGTCAAGGGGCACTCTCTCATTACTCTTATTACTGTTCTGTAAGTTTTTTATTAAAGCTCTCATTCTAGGCCCTCTGTAAGGCAGCACCAACAACAAGCATTTGCAATGCAGTAGGTCATGCATTTGCGAGAGTTAGAGCTATTGGTGTTGTAAATGACAATGTGCCTGTAAAAGAGAGGGGCAAATCTGACATAACACAGTGAGGAAACTGCAAATGTACAAAGCATGAAAATAACATAGACATTACATAATAAGATCATATTTCTATTGTAAGAACCCACAACGTGGTGTGAAAATAAAAAACACATTTACAGTACGTTCTTATTTCCAAGTGTAAGCAACTCTTTTGCCACGTTATATAGTATATATTTGCTTAGTATAGTACCCACGGTTGCTGCCTATCGCACCTATTGTGCCCGATAATTCCTACCCGTAACTTTTTGAATGAAAGACTCTGCAAGTGAGTAACAATGTGGCACGCTGGCAAAGCACTTCAGCATCACATCAAGATCAGAAAGTGCTACATAAATGTTACTTCAATAAAACTTACCAGAGGTAAGCAAGGTGACAGTTGTAAAAAGAGCTATGCGACTAAATCGTTCATAGCCTCATAGGCACCGTGTCCAAGCAAGCCATGTTATTTTGCTGCGAAGGGGTATGCATTGATTGAGCGTCAATAAGCAGCATTTGACAGTGAGAACACACAGGACTGTAAATACTTACAGATGTGTAGAGGAGAAGGCGCCGTGGTAAGGCACCACCGCTGGAACAGCAGGTGGAGCTTATTTGGCATCGTTAGTCAGTCAGAAACTGAACGCGAGCTTCAATGGCTAAATAAAGTCTGCCAACAAGCTAGGCTTGACAATACCATGTAAGTTGGGGCTCAGCAACACCATTACTGCTGTTCCAAAATGATTCATGGGACTGCAAGGAGGGGTCGCACAATGAAAACAAAGTGTGACAGTGGGCGGAAGGCAACAAATAAAAAAAAAATCAAATGAAAAGCAGTGGGATGGGCAAATTAAAACAAACTGCACCCGGCCAAATGATAACAAACTGCGACGGGCGGAGGGTGAAAGCAACATGAGCATTATTAAATACACTCACCCAATGTGGGATCACAGCAGCGCTGGTGCCAGGCTGCTGTTGCCGCCCTGGCAAAGGGTGTGAAACCATAGGGTGCAGCCACTCAATTGGAGTAGAAGGAAGCCCCGGCACTGAAGCAGCTGGTGTCTGTATTGAAGAGCGTAGGTTGATGGGGCGGACCCTTACCTAGAGAGAGAGATGCAAACTGCAGTAGAGAAGCGGAAGTGGCACATCCATAGCTCTGCCTGTGAGAAGCAAGCATGTGCACCATTACTGCCATTCCAAAATAGTTAGTGAGTGCAAGGAGGGGTGGTGCAATCAAAACAAACTGCGATGGGCGGATGGGCAAAAAAAGATATTACACCCGGGCAAATGAGAACAAACTACGATGGGCGGAAGGCGAACAATGTAAAAAAAAAAATGTAAATGAAAAGGAGAGGGACGGGCAAATTAGATCTAACTGGTGTCCAGCAGCATGGCATTTACATTGCAAACACTGGGAAGTGCTGCGTTTCTGTCAGAGGATGGTCGGAGGGCAGAAGCAGCAATGGGCCTAAAGCAACATTAAATAAAAAAGTTTTGTAAAACAAGAGATGAAGAAACTAAGCGTAAGGAGACCATGCTCCTTAGCACGCTCCTTAGCCTTGACCAGAAATTATGTATCACCGAGTGAACGACTTCAGAGGCAGGAAAGAAGAGCGACGGAGGAGGGAACCTATGGTAAGTAGCAGGCAGGAATAAAGTGGTTTTATTGAATATAACAGGTCTTGCACACAGCGCATGCGTGCTGATGTGTGACCTTAAAATATCCAGTTCCTATCAACTAATCAGATGGCCTAGAACCTCAAATCCTCCAAAGATCTCATGATCCCACTTAGGACAAAGAAAAAAATGCTCTTGCTTAATTTTTCAGATTGTATATCCTCTACAGATTCAAGGATTCATACATGCAAATAACCTAAGGATAAACTGTCAACATATGAAAAAAAAGTCCTTGACTGATTATCCTTTGGAAACCCATCCAACATTTTTTATTAACACAAATAATGCAAAAATCTGATTAGTGGGTGTATACTGAGCGACAGATAGGACCTGTTATGCGTAACATTCTAGTTAAATGCCATGTTTGATATAATTCCACTCGGCGGCGGCAGTTGTTGCCATGATGGCGTTCAACAATTCCTATGGTGACTAGAATAGTAAAAACACCCTTTGTCCAATGACTTTCCTTCTCTGCATGCATCTATACGAAACTTGACATGCCGAAATGTACCTGGATGCGAACAGCAAGTGCCATTGTTCAAGCAGATTTCTCACACAGCGCCAAAGTTATAAGCATAGCAAAAAATGTCTCTCGAATGAAAATTGGAGACTTAGCTGTGACTGCACAGTTGGTATTGTCGACTCTGTTTCCTGAGTAAAGTTATCCATAAACGGCAAGTTGCAGTGGTTTTGAGACTGAAAATCATAATCACTTTACTGTGTTTTGCAGGGAATTTCCGTGGTTTTCCACCAAATGTTAATGTTTTATGAGCAATAATAACTATGTCTATTTATTTATTAAGTTTTTATTTACCCTTAACGGGTTTCTAATTCTGAATATTTTTTTAGCCAGTGTAACGAATGAGCATAAAAAAGAGCTTAAAAATAACAGTATGAATTTGTTAAATAGAATGTTATTTGTTAAAAAACAAGAGTACTAATGGTAACAATGTTTGTGGAGTTCTGTAATCATTTAGGTTCATAATTCAAAGAGCTAGGATAATCACGAAATAGGAGTTTGTGAATGAAGGAATGCTTGTCAGAAAATGCTGCAATTTTTCCCTGCACGAATTGTGCCAGGTAAACCCTGGCAGAATTTGTGCAGGGAAATATGCAATATTCCTTGTTTTGTGATTTCGAATTGGGAAAACATGCAGTATTACTTCACCACCCCATATGCCGAGGTGCAGAACTCACACAGGTGAGATAATCCACCGCACGGTAAAATATATATATTTTGGCATCTGTACTTACAGATCTTCCCAAAAAAGAGGGACTAAATATGGAATTTCTTGTGTCCATCAATAATAGTGAAAACCTATATTAAGGGAATTAATTATTCTAAGAGCATGAGGGAATAAACTTTTACCAACAATAAAGTGCCCATTTGTAGAAAAAGTTGAGATTAATTCATGGGCAAAAACTAAGCAAATTCTTAAAGGCAAAGTATCAAAGCTAATAAAAAAAGATACGCCTTCACAGATTAAATATTTAAACTGTTTCAGCTTCAGGAATGCATACATGATTGTTTTCATGTTTTCTTTGCCAGAAATGTCCACATTAGAAAACACATGTAGGGAATCATAAGAGTAAGTTTTTGAAGTTCCCTTGTGATCTTGCATTCCAATCAAGTAGCAGGTACAGAGGGCCATGGAGTCGGCGGATAAGTGTTTTTAACTTTGATGAGACCATGGCCTGACACAGTTAATACTGGTGCTCTGCCCTGGAGGAGAGACATGTTGATCAGCTCTGTGATGGCACCAGCATGGGAAGAGCATATTGTGTGAAAGAACATAAACCATGTGCTCAACAAGTACATCAAAAAATGAGCACTGGCTTCAATTGATCACTTTTTTTTCATTCATTCATAGAACTTTATTCGATATATAAAAATACCATAAAAGCAACCAAATTTATCAAGGCCGGTTACAGGTACAAGTTAAAAATTAATAAATACCCTCTTTTTCCAAACCATGTGATACAATTTCCATCTGAACGTTAAAAAAAAACCCTTGTCACATATCCAACCAATTAATCTCTAATTATGAAGATCGTTCATAAAACAATAGGTAATTATAACAGAGAAGCTACAGGTTACCATTACCCCTTGTGTTCCTTAGTCTAAATGCAGCCCTTGATCACTTACAGAGAAACAAAGAAATCAGAGAGCTTTGTGTGGTGGTGTCTACAGGAGTAGTTTGTACCTTGTCCACAAAAATGTCCAAAGGTTGGTAGGCAGGAAAATTGCTGCTTTTAACTTTAAAATCATATTCCTTTATAGATATTGTTCCTTCATAAAAAAGGGTTAGCCCACCTGCCGAAGCTCTTTTCATGCTTTTTTACTTAAAATGCAGGACAGAGGCCCGTGATATTGGAAGTGCATCTGTAAGTAAATAATGCCTTTTGAGTCCTAGGTGGTTTGTGATTTATTTGGAAACATGTATATGTTAACGCAGTTCTTTGTGTCCGACCATGCATTGTGGAGAGACCCCAAAAGACAGTAGGACGATGTGCAGTCAGGTGAGTTACAGTAATTGGCGATGTTTTTTGGCAAAGTCAAGCCGGAGTAAGTTTAGTTTGTAGTTAGGGTAATCTTGCTTGAAATCAATAATGTTTGTGCTGGCAAAGCCAAAACAGTAACTTACCTAGGAAAAGTTAGCTGGTATTGTATGATATCAATAACTGTGAATTTGGGAGAGTTGAATAAAAGGTAAATGGACATCAATTCATAAAGGGAGTCCAATTGTTGTTTCTGCTTGATGCGATGTTTTGTCAACAGTGTGTGTGGCTGGGCTTGGGTTATGTGGCTGTGTTGGTGAGCAGTAAGGATGTGCCATTTTCTCCATGTGTTTAGCTTTAATTATCTTTATACTGCTGAATATGATTATAGTTAAAGTGAAAAGGTGCTTTGTTTGTGGCAATTAGTTTGCAGCCAGCTGTAAATTCAAATACTGGTGAAGCGTAGACCATGGTATGTGAAAGTGTTCTCTCTGCAAATGATTAGAAACGTTTGTAGCGCCAGTCTGGGAGACATTAACTCAGCATCCTTATTTTTTATTTGCCTTCTGTGCCATCAGTAAAGCCAGGAACAGACGTGGTGTCTTTCTTTTGATTTCTCTCGTCATTATTGAACTTGTAGTTTCACAGGTTTTTTTTGGGGCAACTTGTAATGTAAGTTTTACTTTTCGTTAAGGTCCTGGCAAGATTTTGAGAATTTAGGGCCATATTAGCAACAAACTGCGATAAATATTGCAGAGCGTGCTTAGTGCGCAATTTGTTATCGCCAGCTATCGCTGGAATATATCGCCACGCTAACGCTGTATTAGCAACAATTAGAGCTATGGCGATAAATATTCCAGCGATAGCGGGAGGGAAGGGCCAACATCGCGACAAAACCAGCATTGTTGCATGGGGAAGGGGGAAAACCTTGCTGATACGACCCTGTGGTCGTATCAGCATAATCCACCCCCCATGTTAGGTATGGTCAAGTCAGGAAAATAGCAGGTGTTAAAAAAACGGCGATGACCCCGGTTAGAGCGACTTTTCACGTCGCTAACCGCGGCCAGGGCCTCCTTGCTAATAGGCGATAGGCATGTTAGAGGCTGTTTACCAGGTCTGTTGGTCGGGAACGCCTACTTTGCATGTCATTAGCGATAAATATCGCTGACATGCAAAACGGCACCCAAACCGGTCGCTTTTGTCAGAAAGCTGTCGCTAACTGCTGTTAGCGACAGCTTGCTGATAGGGCAATAGGATTATCGCCGCTTTAGCAGGAAAAGGTCCCGCTAAAGCGGCGATATTGCCCTTGCTAATATGCCCCTTAGATTTTTACAGTGAATTTGCCCATGTGTGTCAAGTGCAGCCATTTTAGGTGGCAAGTAGAGTAACTGTGCTAGGAAGGCACTACCTCCACTTCAGTCCAGCAGGCCACTATAAATCGTTACCTGTTTTGCAGACGATGTACTACTGTTAAGGGTTATGTGGTGGTATCAAATTTATAGACGCTTGTGTGTTTCTAATTCAATAATTGTAAATGGCAAGGGCAGAAGTACTGCTGGACCGTTTTTCCTGGTGTAGGTCAGTTGGTCCTCAGAGTTCAGAAGATACTTCATAAGCACGTTTGTTTGTGCCATTGCTGAGGCTAGGAAGAATTTGAAATATTTGATATAGCAAGTGTGAGTAGAAGATGCCAAGGATGTGAAATCTTGCTCAGGAAACCTTGCACCCATGTATTGCAAATTACATTGTCTCCATGTAACATATATATTTGCTAAACATTAAGGTGAAAACAGACCCTGCAATATGTTAGTAATAGCTTAGTTATGAAACTAGAAATAGCTAATTTAACAGTTGTGAATTTTCTCATTACAAGTATTCATACCATGCTTAAAATAGAGAGAAAAGCGCGTACGATGTTCTGATATGCCAAGGATATTAAGCAATAAACAAAAACAAATGGTGTAGAACGAATCAACCTTCTGAAAAGACAATGTAGCTTTATGTCAAGCAGTGACCCAGCAGAGACAAACTAATATGCACAGTACGTAATGTTATGAAGTTGAATTGTGTCTTTAACACTAGTCCAATGTTCAGCTTGAATTATCTCCATGTCCCCAGAGGCAGAATTGTAAAATCCGTGGTTATTATGTTGATTTTCAGTGCGAAGATTACTGCATGAATATTTCTTCTCCCTCCCTGCCATGGTTTCTGTGAAAAGATGAATGATAAGCAATAATCTGAGATCACAGAGGCCAGGGAAATATGCAGTTGTTTTGGTAGTCATGAACAACTTGATTGATCCCTAGAGGGATTCGCGTGGCAATATGAGGCGGGATTCATGGATCTTGCATTTGTGCATAACAAGACAAGCGACAGCAGCATTTATTCATATAAAAGCATTTATTCATGTAAGGGTGCTATCACAAGAGAATTGTCATGAAATCGTGAATGTGAGATTTGTGAAACCTTCCCTTAAGTTTTGAGACCATAATGATTGATTCATTATCACATTGTCTAAGTTATAGGTGTCTTCGCATATTTTGCACAATTTATATATGATAGATTTGTTGATGGCTGAATTTCGCATTATATTTTCTGTCTTTTCACCGGACATATATGGTGTATTGTATCAGGGCCGGACTGGCCATAGTAGCGGGCACCGGGCGTTTCCCCAGTGGGCCGCAAGGGTGGGGGCCGTTTTTGTTACAGGGGCGGGTTTTGCAGCATGGTGGCAATATCGGCCCCCAGCAACATAAGCGTCACAAAGCTTTCGACTATCATCAACCCCCCAGGGCCGGCCGAGCTCTTTGCCAGGGCCAGTTTCGGTTCCCAGTCCGGCCCTGCATTGTATCCAATTTAAAACATGTTGCCATGCCAGAAGTACTCGTTTAGCGAGATAGTTTGACACTATAGCATATGCCAAAGATAAAATCAGTAGCTAAAAAACGAAAAACATGAAAATGCCATTACCTCCACGTCTCTTTTCCATGTCACAATCAAAATACTGTAATGTGGTTCTCACTTGCATGTGAGAAACTCCAGTAGAATGCTGAGAATACTAGTCTTGCCCACCTACTGGGTACCATAAACAGACTAGTCCCTATTTCAGGTTTCTGGAGTCTGAGGTCACAGCTGAGTGGTTAACCTTTGCCTTTCACCCACGCTGGCATTCTTCAGCCAGCTGCGGAGAGGAAGTGGAGGAGCTAATCCCTGCCTCAGGGTATCCTCCTCACTGGTTTCCAACCCATTTGTAGTAGGGTCGGCGGGTTACAGGATATCCTTCGAGGTGCTTAGGAGGGTGGAGCCTCAGGTTGCTGCCAGGAATATCATTCATTCTAGCAGTTCAATGGACTTCGATGAACAACCCCGCTCGCTCATGCACTGATGTAATATTTGATATATCATTGCATATCATCGCTACCTCACAGGCACAAACTTTCACTTTGTCCAGGAATTTGGCTCGGATGAGAGGGTGGCTTGAAATACAAAGTTACATGGTGCAATGTATTTTGGCCTGGCATGGCTGGAATGTCTCTGCATGCACCCCCCATTGTCATACCTTTTTGACATTGGGAAATCTTATCTCAGCTGTATGATAAACCTTTTTCTGCAAGACCAGGTCTCATATGATGTGGTAACAGCATCTTCCTCAGCTATTAAAATGTATCTGCTTAAACCTTTTCTCACAGTTGTGGTGACACCAGAACCCAGCTTTTCAGGAGGGGGGCTACTTAGGGATCCAAAGTCATACATGCTTGTTAGTTTCTCTTAGACAGCCATAGATCTTCCAGTTGGAGGGAGCCTTCAGCAGTCTTCAGAGACCTCAAATGATTTCAATTATTGATCAAAGGGATGGTGGTACTGGTGCATTCTACCAACATGGTCATAATAGAATACATCACAAGGGAGTTTGCAAATCCACAACTCTGGGTATCTTGGGGTCTTAGTTGTAATATTGGGTGGATCAACATCTGATGACTTGGAGCCCAATTCACATTCATAGTCTGAACAATGTACAATCTGACCTACTTAGCAGAATCTTCACTAGGTCTCAAGACATGACCATTTGTCCTCTAGTGTTCAAAGCAATTGTGAATCTGGCATTGGATCATTTTGTCTCCTGGGAAAATGATGTAATCCCAGTTATTGCTCCCGATATATGGATTCAGTACCATAGGCGTAGATGCACTGCCTTCTTCTTGACTACAGGAAATCCTTGTATGCCTTTCTTCCAATGCGCTTCATTCCTCAGTTGCTGGTAATAATTTCAAGGGATTTACCATAAGGCATGTGGAAGACAATGTGTACTGGTATGTCAAGCAGTGTGCTGCCCTTCATTCTCATCCTCCCGTCCTTGCAGGTCGTGGCTGATGAGACACTGTGGATGCACCATTGCTCTAGGAGTGGTATTTAACCTGAAGAGAATTCGAGCAGCATTTCTAAGCACCCCCAAATCAACGTGCTACTCTCTGCTGATGAAGTACACTAACCTAGAGGTGCATTTGATTTATTTTATGTGAGAGTTTTATACAGCCCGAATATGACTCTCAAGCCAATGTGTTATTCGATTCTGATGAAGGACAATAATCCAGAAACTCGGGGGCTTATTTACAAGCCCCTTGCGCCACTTTTGCGTCACGTTTTCCATTTTAAAAATGATGCAAAAGTGGCGCAAGGGCCTTGTAAATAAGCCCCACAGTGTCCAGAGATACAAAACATTGACTTTGCCAACAATTTAGAACACTTCATTAAACTACAGCGACTGTCTGGAACAAACTGTGTGCTCCCCTTCCCTCCCCCCTTTGTTGGGCTTCTCCTTGGATTACTGGCTAATGAGTCCCTGTGGATGCACATGCATGGAAGTGGTACTTAACCTGCAAAGATTTTGAGCAGCCTTTTCAAGCACCCCCAACTCGACGTTTTGCTCTTTGTTGAAGAAGTGCAGTAATCAGGAAGCACATTTTATTTATTTTATTTCAGAGTTTTATACAAAGCGAACATGGCCCTTGGGTATCGGAGCTTTGTACATAATAAACAATTTAGCCACCCCTATATTAATGATTACATAATCTGTGAGGTTAACAAGAGTTAAATACAGGTTGCATGGTTACTAGAATACATACATTATAAAATATACATTGAAGTAAACATCATTAGAGGTATGTCTGACATATGAAATCTATCCATCCCTGGCTGGTGGGAATACGATCTGGGACTGTACCTCATCAGTTGCATGGTTCCGATGTTTACATGGAGTTTAATTATAGTCAATACAAGAAAGGTAGGTATTTCATTTTTGGGCCTAGGTGTCTTTCAAGCAGCAGTAATTTAATGGCTCTTTCGAAGTGTGCCATCGAAGGGCTAGATCGTATCTGTGGTGGAAGTGAGTGCCATATTCTGGCTGCATTTCCTGTGAATGATCGTGTGTATTTCCTTCCTTTCTTGAATCTGGGTGGCTCCAGCAGTAGTGTGTCAGAGCTTCTGAATGTGTGATTTCTACCAGATCTTGTCAGTTTTCCTGATAGGTAATTTGGGGCTCTTCATGTAGAGCTTTGTAAGTGAATCAGGTGGTTTCGAAAATGCTTCTGGTTTCGATTGGGAGCCATTTGAACCTAGAGAGTGTGGGGGTAATGTAATCTGAGCATCGTTCACCTAATATGAGTCTTGCTGCTGCATTTAGGGTGGCTCTGAAGGGGGCTAGGTAGGTTTGGGTGTGTCCACGAGAGTCACATTTCCATAGCTCAGCCTGGATAGCACTAGGCTTTGTACCACATTTCGAAGCATTCCTCTGGGGTGAAGGGTTTGACATTTTTAGGAGCTTAAGATTGTGTTGTGCATTCCTTGCCTAGACAAAAGCCTGAGTCATGCTCTGACTTTTATCTAGCATGATCCCAAGTAATGTGGTGGCGCCTATGATTGTAGGGCTACAGTTTATGGTGTATAGGTGTGGGATCCTCTTTTGATTGAAGGTGTTTATCTTTAGGGAGAGATTAGGAAGAATGCAGTTTTCTGAGGGCTGAGCCTTAAGTGATACATGGATAGCCATTCTTGTACATCATTTAGTGTATTATTAAGGCAGTAGAAATCACTTAGTAACATGATTCTTACGTAGAGTTGGGTATCGTCTGCATATAGGTGGTATGCAAGGATGGCACATTCCAGGATCATCGTTAATCGTTAATGGCTTCATACATAGGTTGAAGAGAGTGGGTGAAAGTATACAGCCCTGGGGAATTCTTTGGTGCATGGGTGAATCTTTTAGTTTGACTAGCTGTGCCCTTTTGTTTAGTTACGCAGTGAACCAGTTCAGGACAGTGCTGCCAATACCCATGTATGCTTTTAGAGTGCTTATGAGGGCCTAATTTATGAGGACCCTTGCGCCATTGGAATGTCACTTTTTGTGACAATCTCTGGGACAGGAGCCTGCTCCATATTTATGAGCAGGCACTAAGCCACTTTTTTGGCTTAATGCTGCCTCGTAAATATTGTCCCCTTTAGCACAGTTTTCGGCGTTAAAGGGGTGTGCAATGGGTGTTGCTGCGGGCTTTCCCAGCAGCATTCATGGCATTTTGACATTGCCACAGATTTACGAGAAATCATAAATCTGAGGCAGCACCAAAAATGTATGCCTCCCCAGGGGAGGCGTAAGGGAGGCACAACGAGGAGAAATATCTTTATTTCTCCTTGTTTTTCCTTTTTCTATGTGTGCTGCACTCTGCAGCACACATAGAAAAAGAAAAAAAGCCTCTTGTGATTGTTTTTGTGCAGGAAGGGTTCCTTTCCTGCACAAAACAATCATCCCCTCAATGCAGGCACCCTTGCAGCATGGTGCAAAGGTGTCTGCGTTGGCGCACAGCAGCCTATTGTGTGCCATCACAGGGAAAAAGGACAGGAATGCACTGTATCTCATAGGTACTGTGCATTCATTCCCTTTTCTTTTGCCATAGGGCAGCGCAGCAGGAAGTACTGCTGCGCTGCATTAGGGCAAAAACACACAAATGAGGCCCTGAGCATTTTGTGGCTGACCATGTTGAATGCTAAGGATAGGTCAAGGAGTATAAGAAGGTAAGAGTCCTCTTCATCCAGTATCTTGAAGATGCCATCAGTGACATCTGTCCCAAAATAGAAAGCACTGGCTGCGGTAACAATGGTGAAAAATTCCATACCGTTGAGTAAACTGAGTCACTGTTATTATGCACTGCATTTAACTTAATTCATCTGGGATGAAATGTATTGTCTTATGGCAGGTAGTGTGCTCCCCTCCCCCCTGTTATTGGATGCTCCTCAGGGTTAACGACTGATGGTGTAACTGCATGCTAGAATGGATACTTAATCTGAAAAGACTTAAGGCAGTATTTGCAAGCTCCAACATCCCCCCCCCAAGAAAGTCAGTCAGTGGTAGTCATTCAAATGGTTCCCTTCTAGCATATTCCCTCTAGGTTTCCTCTATTGCAGGCACTACTGACCCATCCTCCTGGTAGTCTGACACTTGTTCCATCTCCACCTCAGCCCAGAGCTCATTGGCACTTCAAAGCTGAGCCTTATAAGTTTGGTGATTGACAGGGTGGGCCTCCAGCAAAGCAAAATTTCCATTTACTTAGCACCAACCTCCAGGGGCCTTCCTTTAGATGTTACAGCCCTTCAGAACTATCCCTTTGAACCCCTTTTCCATGTACCCCTTTAATTCTTCACTATTCAAGTTGCATTTTTGGTAGCTATCATCTCATTCAGAAGCATTGGAAAGCTGTGTTTTCTCTTATTTTGGGAACCCTTTTTTCATAATTTCGGTGTTCTGGTATATCACTGCAATCTATCCAAAATTATATAATCATGGTTTGGTAGTAGCAATAAAGGCACTGGGTATTGCAGTATCAGGATCACTTTGTGTTGGCTATATGACTTTACAACACAAACAGTTACAACGCATGCCTTTACAACACAGTTTTTACATCGCAATTACCATTACAACGTATGATTTTACAACGCATGCCATTACAGGCCATTTTTAGAAAGTACCATTACAACGCATACCATTACAACGTATAATACTTTTGGGGCAACAGTGGGGTAAGTGTTGGATAGTGTAGGGGTAAAAGTTAATATTCCCACTCCAGTGAGTGCAACAGTAGGGTAAGTGTTGGATAGTGTAGGGGTAAACATTACTTTTCCCACTCCAGTGAGTGCAACTGTAGGGTAAGTGTTGGGCAGTTTAGGGGTACTATCCCCATATACCCCAAAACCCATACCCACCGTAAAACAAAAAAATCTCCATTACTTACCTTATAATGCGTTGTAATGGCATGCGTTGTAATGGTATGTGTTGTAATGGCATGCGTTGTAGTGACATGCATTGTAATGGCATGCATTGTTATGGCATGCAATGTAAAGGCAGGTGCGTTGTATTAGCTGCTTTGTAAAGGTAGTGCATTGTAACGACTGCGTTGTAATGGTTGTTTCCCCAAATATTATCTATATTGTGATATGGTTCATGACTGGAATTCTTTCCTTGGAACTTCTTATATGTTTATGATGGGATGAGGAAGAAAGACATGAAAGTAGTTCCTGAATTACTTACTATTAATCATCATTACTCTTTTTCATCCAAGGCATACATATTGCCACTCTCTTAGAACCTTCTGGCCATTAGGAGGATGCCTGAAACACTAGCTACTTTATGTAAAAATAGGTTGATGGGGTTAGCAATTTCATCAATGATAGCTTTAACCGCCCCCCCCCCCCCATTTTAGAAGCTTGAAGGGTGTCACTGGGCAGATCTGTGTAAGGAGTTCATCGATACAATTTCTTTCAGTGGAGTGAAGGAGAGAGGGAGTGATAAAGAAAAGGAGCGATGGAGAGAATTTGGGTGGGCAAATGCATTGATGGATGGATGGAGATGAAGATGGAGGTATAGATTGAGAAAAGGATGGATGGAGAGAAGAATGGTGAATATGGCTGGAGAGGTAGATAGATGGATGTGTGAATGCTGGATCAATGACATAATATCGAGACAACAAATATCGTCTCACACAATTATCAAATATTTAATATCAATGACAAACTATCGAATCCCTGTACATAACTATAAAAGTTACTTATATCTAGCACATAAATATTGCTGAATAGGATATTGACTTTCACATGTTTCAAGTACAAAAATATCGAAAACACAAATTCTGTGACTTATAAATAAGCATCTACTATGTCAAACATATCGATCACATCAATATCAACTACAGAATTATCATCAAGTCAACTATTAAATACATTTAAAACACACTAAAAAACAATTATTTACACCAACAAGCAACCATTAATATGTCCTAAAATTATAACAGTATATCACTAAATTAAAATGTTTTACTTCACCCAAAAATGTTACATAAACACTATAGAAATAGTACACCTATAAAATATTCCCTAAAAATATTTAAAACAGATTTAGATGGCACAAACATTTAAATAAAACAAACATTATTATTTATTTTATCAACACAAATAAATGCAATATTAATTAAATCAAATTATATATAATGCAAATGTAGAAACACATAAATTAGCGCTCACCAAATAAGGATATAACTGCCAAAAATGTTTTTATTATACTAAAGCAACCAATCAAATCAAACTATAAACAACTTTAATCAATAAAATAGATTAAACTGTTAAACAAACAATATAAAAGGCACACTAGTTAAACCATATAATATCTAAAAAAATGAGTAACATTTGAAGAGGAGGAAATTCTGTTGTCAGTTTTTCCCTACAAAACAGAAGACTGCAAAATATACAAATCTACAACTGCATATCTAAGTAACTAAAAATTATATTTAAACCAAAAAGTCAAATAATGCTAAACTGCAAAACGATTACTTGACAAGCAGTTGCTAACACACTGTTTAACTTTTATAATTTTACACAGAATATCCAAACTGCCAGCCACGACCCGTATAGGGCGTGTTACCGGGGCGGTGACGTGGGGCAGAGGAGGGGCAGGGTGGGGGGTTGCAAAATGCGGCATACGGCCGATTGCAGGTAAGTTACGAAAAAAATAAAGAAAACAAATTTTGTTGCATGCGGTGCATCGCATTTGGCGATGCTGCGCGCGCAACGAAATTCGTTTTTTTTTTTTTCCGTAACTTACCTGCAATCGGCCGTATGCCGCATTTTGCAACCCCCCACCCTGCCCCTCCTCTGCCCCACGTCACCGCCCCAGTAACACGCCCTATACGGGCCGTCGCTGCAAACTGCTACTAAATAACATCTACAACAACACATCAAACATTACAAAATAAAGTAAGTATAATTAAATAATAATTTTAAAATCACCCCAACAACACAGAAAATTCCTAACCCCATAAACCTCATCAAACATAAAAATAGACCAAATGTAATTAATATTATTTTTTCTTCTCTTCCAACAGAAATAAAACCCACCTGTTTCACGATCAAGCTCGCTGAAAGAAAATGCTACAAAACAATACAAAACATTTCTAAAAGAGATACAAGTAAGTAAATAAAATAAATACTAAATGCATGTTTAAATATATATTCAAAGAACATGTAGAATATAACTATATTTTATATTTCTATTATTACAGTAATTACAGATATAATGACAGAAGGCACCGCATTTATAACAAAAAGGATAACAGTTATTAAGTCATGTGTGGTACACCCACAGACTAACTGGAAATGTACTAAATATTATTACAGTGCATGTTATGGGAGGGCAACTAGGAGAGAAAATGTTGTAATTAACGTAAGGAAGCATAACCACCCCCAAATTTCACAGAGCTAGAAGCCAGATAAGTTTTTCAAGACATAAGAGAAGCAAGCACTAGTTCTCAACAACCCACAACCCAAATCTTAAAACATATACTACCCAAAGTCCCTGAACATAGAACAGGACAGTTGCCATTGATTCTCATCTTAAAACACCTAATACCATGCACTAAAAAGGACACCAGAGACATCCCACCTGCTCCTAGAACACAACACATCTAACAGTAACACATAGAGAAGAACCCTTCCTCTTATATGGCAATAATAATAAAGAAATACGAATACTAATATTCTTCACTGCAAATAACTTATTCAGACTATCCCAATGCCAAACTGGATGATGGACGGGACATTCAAAATGTGTCTTAAACCATTTAATCAATTATACCCCATACATGGTTAATTTTAGAACACCAATATCCCTTTTATCTATGGTTTATTTCCTTATAAACAAGGCATTACCTACATGGAATTGCTAACCCTTTTAAAACAACAATCAAACAACTCTTACCCCAAAAAATAATCATAGACTTTGAACAAACTATGATTCATTCTATCCTAAAAGAATGAGCCCGCACAGCCATACAAGTTTGTTAGTATCACTTTACCTAAAGCATATGGTGTCACTTAAAAAGATCTGCACTAAGGGCCTGATTTTGAGTTTGGAGGTCTGACCGTTCAAACACTGTGGCCGCTAGAAGACCGCAGTACTGGTGGTCATCAGACCACCATATTACAACTTGACCACTGGGCCCGCAGCACAGCTGTGGCAGTCTTGCGGTGACAGGCATTGGTTTTTCATATCTTTCGATTCCTGTGTGTACATTTCACCTGCACATGTGTCGAATGTACACATATGCATGATACGTGTGAAAAAATACCACCCACCCCTTGCCTGAGTCTGGCCCATATGTGGCCAGTCCAAGCAATGGGTATATGGTACAAAAAGGACTTTCCTATAGATTGCCGCCAAAAAGGTTTTGTTCTTCGGGCGGGGGGAAGATGCTGCTGTGAAAATCCGTTCTAGAGGAAGGGAACAACGTGGAGCTCTGCTGGGTAGAACAGGAGAGGGGTGAGTATGCACCCTGAATTCTTTGTTTCTGCCGACTTGAAGCCGGCAGTTCCACCACCGCGGTTGGTTATTCGGAAAGCCACCTTGTAATATAGACAGCGATGGAACTCCTCTGCACCGCCCTATGGCAGCTGCTTTTCCCCTACCCTGGCGGTCAGAGGTGTGCTGGTGGTGTTGGCGGTACAGCAATGGTGTCTGCAATAGTAATCCACCCACTTCGTAATATGGCGGTTGGACCGCTGAGGTTGAGGTGATTGGACAGCAACTGCAGGTATGGCGGTTCACGGACTGTCAAACTCGTAATAAGGCATTAATTTTGGAATACACCACAAACAGCCAATTAGAATTTGAGGTAAAAATAAAATGATCACACTAGCCTACGTGCCTGTCACAGAAGTAGCAAACCACTACAACATCCTAATAGAAAGCCCGTACTATCAAAGAAATGAAGAAAGAATTACTCCCCTAATGGACTACTTTGCGGACACAATGGTTGGCAAACTGCATAGGTCAGGACACAGATGGCAACCCAAATTCCAGGTACCACAGTGGTATGTCTATGACATCACCTTAGCACAAGAAGCCCAAAAAATAACGCAGGGGAAGGATGGCATAATGCCTTCAAATCCACTTAGGCAGAACTCAACCTACACTATATAAATTAATAAAAGCGCTACAAAAATATCAACGTTACCAAGAACTAAGACTAGAACAATTAGTTAGGAAAATTGGCCTTGAACTAAGTAAACAAACTAAAAAAAGTGCATGGGATGCTGCAAAGAAAATTCAAAATATTTATAAATAACAAGGAACCAGACTACTTAGAAATAATAGCCAAATCTATACTGTAAAACACATATATACCTACCATAAACCTCAGAAACCACAATATACTCCACTCCAATAAATACAATATATTTTTTAAATACTAATATAATATTATTAATATATATATATTATTATATCAATAACAAATATATTACTCACTGATATAATAAAATTATTAATATTAGCAATTAAAATTGAATATATACCACTATTATATATCCAACTAAATAACAAACTCAATGCATTACATAAATACAACACATATTATGAACAAAACAACATATTCAATCATCAATATAACATTTATAAAAGCATTACACATTTCCTAGGCATAGTCAAAATATAAATAAAACTTACAATTTTGTAGCTGTAGATCTCTGGCCAAACCCACATAGTAAAAATTAGTAATCCACCAAAAAATAATTAAATTGATGACCAAAATCCCCCCAAAAAGCACAAATTTAGAAAATGCAGAGCAAATCCCTCAAAGCAATCCACAGTCAGAAGGTTCTATCAAAATTAAAATTAAAGATTTAAAAAATGGATTGGTTCAGAAAAAGCGAAAAATAAAGAAATCTATATTAAAAATTGGTTTATAATGAACCAAAATAGATGTCCTTAAAAAGAAAGAACATCCAACTTCCCATAGAAATAGCTCGGACACACAAACCTGTCATAGATAAATAAAATACTCTCCCATACAAAACAGTACATTCCCAAATAAATACATACATACATGCAATAGAACAACACAATACAAAATAGTATTAAAAATGGAATAAGATACACAGCAACACACCCATCTTTTACACACTGTACAATACTCCCATCCTAGAAACCCTTAAAAAAGCTAAAAAGTGACTTGCATGAACAGCAGCACCCAACCGAGATTTCTTCCTTCCAAAAACAACCCAAAATAACACCAATAAAGTAAAAAATATAGCCAGTGGTAGAAAAAAATGCCACCTAATAAAAGTTAAAAAAAACCACTATCTCGCCATAGAAATAAATGGTAAAAATGCTAACAATGTTAAAAAAAAGTTTGAACTTTTTTAAAATTCTGTTAAATATTATACATGTAAAACAATGTTGTAAACAATATAAAAAAATATAAAGTATATATATTATATAATAGTGCAATATAAATAAAATTATTTCATATATACTAGTAATAATTATGGTAAGCAATACTAACAAAATGTAGATACAAGTGTTGAAAAATGTGCTGAAAATATGTACAATATTTGAAAAATATTAAAATGTATATTATGCAAAAAGTTATAAAAACTATTTTCCTCTCTCTTTGTTTACAACTTAAGCAAAATTAGGTTATGTACTTACATAAAAAATTACCCCTATTTTTTTAACAAATGTATTTGACAACTACTTAAATAATCTAATACATGCTATTTGTTAAAAAATATAAAAAGGGGTAACTATTACTATTCCCACTAGACCAGAAACTAAGGGCCTGATTCCGACTTTAGCTGTTCCACCTCTCCTGTTGCGTCAGAGTCGGATTCACTACCGCTGACTATGCGGTCCACCAGTCGTATTACTATGTTATCGGTTTGCTGTTTGAAAGACCACCGGAGTACTGCCATTCACAGTCCTCTTGGATGGTGGTCGGAGGAAAGCAGCTGTCATATGATGGTACAGATAAGTTTTACCACCGTCCAAATTATGAGTTGGCTTTCTGATGAGCCAACCGTGATGGTGGGACCCCCTACTTAGAGTCATCAGAATGTAAGGATTTGGGGTGCATAGTCACCCATTTCCTTTTCTTCCTTTCAGTCTCCCATCTGGAGCCTTTCTCCAGGTCCTCCCTTCACATCAGCATCTTGACCCCGAAGAAAATAACCCTGTTGGCGTCAAAATCTTGATAAATCTCTTTTGCACTATTTACTTATTGAATGGACTGAGGACATATGGTCAAGACTCGAGCAATGAGAAACTACTGGAAGTAGGTATTTTTTCACATGTGTCATGAATATGTGTACAATTCAGTCAAAATATACGCACCAGCATTGATATATATGAAAATATATACACTGCCATTAGAAACAATGCTACAGGCCCAGCGGGAACATCGTAATACGGCAGACGGGAAACTGCTTGCGTGGTGGTCTGCTTGGGACTGCCGCCACGGCGGTATGGCAGTAAGACCGCCAAACCTGTAATCAGGCCCCAAGTTAAGGAAGATGTTCAACTCTAAAGGGTTAACATTCACTATTCCAACTCCACTACAAACCAACTCAAGGAAGGTGTTGGACACCAAAGCGGTAACATTTAGTATTCTCACTTCAGTAGAAACCAACTCAGGGAACGTGTTGGACACTAAAGGGGTAACATTCAGTATTCTCTTCCTGTACTACAAACCAAATCAGGGAAGGTCTTGGACACTAAAGGGGTAACATTTACTATTTCCATTCCACTACATTCCAACTCTGGGAAGGTGTTGGACACTAAAGGGGTGTCATTTAATATTTTGAGTCCCCCTTAAAGGGGGTGATATTTACTCTTCCTACTGCAATGTATGAAAATGTAAGAAAGTTATAATGCAATTTAAAAATCAAATGTAATAATTCCAAATACAAATACATGTCCTTAGATACAATAACATTTTTTACAAATACATTTTATATATTTTATGCTACACATTATACAATTATATGTTTTGCCAATTTTTACTACACTTTCATATTATAACACACTATATAACTTCACTATTAAATATATCATTCTAAAATCAAAATAATGTAATTTTGTAAAATATTTACAAAACTATTTCCCAAATATTTTCTAGCACTCCAATTCTGACTGCCAAGGCTGCAAAGTTACTCCCACCATATTACGATGCATTTAGGCCTAACCACCAAACGCGGCGGTCGGAGTGTTCTCCATATGGACCGTGGAAATGTTGCAGATAAGGACTCCAAAGCCATCAAGGTTGTGGTACCACTGCTGAGCAGATTACGATTAAACCGTTATACTGGCAGTCCCTTGTCGGCTGTTTCATGACGGCGCTAGACTGCCTTGCTGCTATTACTGCAAAGCAGCATAACAGTGCACATTGGATGCAGAATAATTAACACAGCTGATGGCCATTGCCAAAGTGGACACACCTAAAAATCACACTATAAAGCACACCTCATCCCAGATATGATCCTTTGCCTCTCCACTGTAGCACAGCAAGTCAGTGCAGCAATATTGGTAGGAAAAGGCAGCCCTTTTCACACAATCCGAACACATACACTCCCCGCACTTTCTTTGCACATTTTTCTCCATAATTCCCTGTTGCTAAGCCATTTTCTGTTTTCTTCACTGTCACTCGCCTTTTTATTTAATTAACATGTCCCTTGCCAAAACTCCATGTTTCTCTGACACCAATTTGTCAGTGATGGTGGGTGAAATCATTAGAGTAGAGCCGCAATTGTTTGGAGTCAAGTTAAAAAAACTGCTCTCTCTAGGAAGAATGAAGTGTGTGACAGGAAATTCAAGTGAATGCTGTGGGTATCACCTTGGACACAAAGGAGCACATCCAGAAGAGGTGGCATGCCCTTGCGACCCAGAACACTGGTGGTGGTCCTCCTGGCTCACCATTAGAACTCTCACCCTGGGAGGAGAAGTACACGCCATCCTGCATTCTGACGGCTTGACAGAAATACCTGGGGGAATAGAGTCTGGTAAGTAACACCTCATGAACTGTCACAACATATAATTGTTCTGTTTACACACATCTCACTTCTTGCTATGGTGTTTCTCATCTACCTTTCCTTATATGCAGCAGCCAAGCTGTTAGAGATGTGTCATTAGCAGTTACACTTAGTAGCCCTGCACATAAGATCACATGTATCATTATACATTACATCCCACATGTGGTAATGCTGTCTGAAAATGCATTACCATCAAATCATGATCCCAGGATCCAAAATATGTGCAAATGTGTAATAGTACGGCCTAGCACAACTGCATTTTGCAAACAGCTATGTAACACAAACCAGTTTTGCTAGTGCGAGCAAGTAGAAATTTAAACAACTAAAAACATGGGGCCATGTACCACTAACTGTAAACAAGAGACAACAATGTTGTTCTTCCTTACTCTCTTGTCAGCTATGTGACTACTGAGGTTCACCTTACAGGCAGGTAGCCATTGGTCAAATGTGGGGTAGGACAGATTGAAATGACTATAACTACCATGAGGCCCTGTTGCTTAAACACTTAACAAGATGTATAGTGCTGTTTGTTCATACTCACTTGTCAGCCATGTCACCACTGACATTCACCTCACAGGCAGTTAACCATCGGTCAAGTGTGGGGCAGGAGAGATTGAATTTACTACAACTACCATGAGGCCCTGTTGCTTGATCACTTAACAAGATGTACTAGTGCCGTTTGTCCATACTCACTTGTTAGCCATGTCGTTCACCTCACAGGCAGTTAGCCATTGGTCAAGTGTGGGGTATGAGAGATTGAAATGACAACAAATACCATGAGGCCCTGTTGCTTGAACACTTAACAGGAGGCACCACTGTTTGTCCTTACTCATTTTTCAGCCATGTGACTACTGAGATTCCCCTCACAGGCAGGTACCCATTGGTCATGTGGGGGGTAGGTGAGATTGAAATGACTGCAACTACCATGAGGTGCTGTTGCAAGATATACTAGTGCCATTTCTCCATACTAACTTGTCAGCAATGTCACCACTGATCCCCAGATCATATGGACTGAGCACCTTCACACAATGCTCTGCTCAGGCACATGCCTGCCTACTCAGCCTGAACTTCTCCTGGTTTGCATAACTGAAAAGAATTAAGCCTAGAGTGGCACCATTTCATTTGTGTACCTGAAATATCAGTAATGCATGAGGGTAACCCATCTGATTTGAAATGGCTGGCGACCCATTAACACTGCACCACACACATGATTACCAATGCTAAATCTACTACCAACTTGTGTGTATGCCTGTATCGTACACACCTAGGACTTGGAAATTACTAATGCACATGTAGCTTCTACAGTGTGTTGGCTTCAAATTATTGGGAGATGCCATGTCCATTCCTCATGTCAACATGAAGCATATCAGTATAGCAAATGGCCTGACCAATACCACTTCATGTAATGGATGTCTACCAATGTCTTGCAAATGAGTCAGAAGCCACAGGAAAAGTTCACAATGTGAACCTCCCCCCCTTTTGTCCCTCCCAGGCCTAAACTCACTGTGTACCAAATGATGTGGATGTACATACCACACTTATAAAAATAACAATCTACTCTATGTCTGAACAGGTCGATCTGGCACAACATCTGGCCAGAGTCAGGACACTACCCAGATTCTACCTACCCCCGGAAGAAGCCTTCAGTGATGCAGAGTCTCCTGGATAAATGGATGTGGAGGACCTACCTGGCCCATCAGGACAGCCTGAGCAGACGGCAACAGTGAGTCTCACTATGCCCACAAACACACCTCCCACCCCAGCTGCACTATCTCAGCTGACCTCTGCCCAACAACCGGTAGACCTAGCTCGGACAATAACATCTCCTGTACCCCAGTCCCACTTCCAGAGGTGAAGATTTACAACACTCTCACTGAGGATGGAGGAGCCAGTGGGGGGCCAATCTGGCTGATGGTCACAGGCCTGTGGGTGCAGGGGTGGTGGGAGGATAAATGTGGCTCACAAAGTGAGGCCACTGGTGCCACTAATGCCCAGGCCAACATCACCCGAGTCCTGGGAGCCTATGAGTCCAAGGAGTGATGGGCCAGGTACTTGAGGAACTCCGGAAGATGAAGCAGTTGCAGAGGTCCATAGACCAAAGGCTGAAAACATGGGCCAGCTCATAGGGGAACTGAGGGACATTAAGACCACACTCTGCAGGGATTTTCCCTCACCACCTACCTCTTCCTGAGGTCCATCTACATTTGTCCTGTCTACATCTGTGGCAGCCACTGGAAGGGAGGTCCTGTCAGTGGATGAATCCTCAGACACCCCTGACCCCACAACAGTGGATCCCCCCCCATCTGGGGCTGGGATGTCCAAGACAGCATCCAGGAGATTCGGATAGCAAGGTACCCACCATGGCAAGGAAGAAACATTGCACCTGCTGTCCTCCTTTGTGTGCGACACATTTCCTTTTTTGACTATTCCTGTACACTTTTCCCTTTCTCATGGAGGAGTGTGTTGGACAATGGACTTTAGACAATGTGGGTTTAATAACAATGGTTTCATCCACCAACACTGACTACTACACTCCTATGTTGTCACTATTTGTCTGTATACTGTTTATTTTATTATTTTCACATTGTGCACTGCAATAAATTCACTTGTCACAAAATACTTAGCTCATGTAGTATCATTCACATCTAGCAAACTAGGAAGTTATAACCTTGTGAATTACTAAATGTAAGTAGAAGCTACCTGTGTAAGCATGGAGATGTGGAATGTCAACAATTCGCATCTGAGTTTCACGACCATGTCACCCCTTCACAGACATACAAGTGTACGGTCTAATGGCATCTTTATTCCATAGTACCAACTTTAGGCAAGCATAATGTCAAAAACTAGCTAAATAATACATCACTAAAATGATTTGTGTCAGTGACCACAAATGTCATGCACAGACCTCAACAACATGGTTGGCGGGGGTGCCTTAGACAATGCCAAATAGAATAGTCAAATCAATCAATCAATCAATAAGGGGGATTGTAAGCGCGCTACTCCCACGTGACGGTCTCCAGGCGCTGGGGGGTGGGGGTAAGCAGCTCCGTTCAGTCGAAGAGCCAGGTCTTGAGTGTCTTCCTGAAGATGTTCAGGGAGGGGGCACGTCTGATGTTGATCGAGACAAATGGCAATTGGTTCATGGAATCAGCTGGAGCAACATCGACAATCTCATAAAAGAATCCTAAACATGGCAATACAACAGTTTCTGAGCATAGGTTCTTTTCTATCCAGTCTTTTTGTATCTGGTGGAATGCCACAAACACATGTCAGTGTGCCACAAGCACAGTGGCATAAAATGATGAGACACATCAACAGCTACATACAGTTCTATACATTGAGGACTTAACCAATGTGAAGGGAGAATAGCATGGTTTGGCCCAACAACCACATTGTTTTGGAGAACTTGATGGAACACATATTGCAATAGGACCACCGCACGACAGGGAGTCTTAGCAACTTCCACCCTATCACTGGGCAAGCTGGCTTGGTACCGGAGAAGAACACCCAAACTTTGTGCCATTCATTCCCAGGAACAATCCATGTCTATTTTGTACTTAAAAACAGCATCATATACCTGCTGATGTCACAACTCAGAAATGCCCAAATAAAGATCACATGACGAAGGTACCTATAACATACCAATACACAGAGATTTGCTAGGCAGCCATATATATGACACCAATCACTGTCAGCTTCTGGACTATACAGTACATGGGTAAATGTCACCTACACAAAGGAACATCAACAACGTGTGCTTGTGCCAAGACTTTTCTCCACAAACAGACGTGCAAAGAGTTTGCCACAGCTGTACATACCTAACATGCATCCATGAGCGTCCTCGCAGTTTCACAACAACAGTCACTGTAACAGTCAAAGTCATGACATCTTATAGCATAGTTACTCTCATGAGAAGAAGTTGTTGATCAACTCTTGCCACATGTCAACTTCTTCCTCTTCACCACTACCATCATCATTTGTCATTTCAGGATCCTCTCCCGGTGGCTCCTGCGGGTCTCCATCCTCTACGATGAGAGGGATGCCCCGGCACAGTTCCAGGCTGTGGAGCGTGCAGTAGGCTAAGGTGATATTACACACCTTCCTGGGTGAGTAGAGGAAGGCTCTCCCTGTCCTGTCCAGACATAGGAATCTGGCCATCACGAGCCCAAAAGCCACTCCTTCGGCCGCCGTGTTCTTCCATGGGCCTCATTGAAGCGGACTCCCCCTGGCATTGTTGGATTCCTCAGTGGTGTCAACAACCATGGACAGCTGGGATAAGCTGAGTCTCCTAGATGTGCAATAATGAGTCAGACATTTTCAGAAGAAACGACCTGACATCACACACACAAACGTTGGACACATCATACTCACCAGCAATCCAAACCCTCTCCGGCAGTTGTTGTGACATCAGATGGGGTATGATGCTGTTCTGCAGTACAAAGGAGTCATGGGACGATCCTGGGAATCTGGCACAGCTGTGTGAGATGTATAAATCCAGTAAATAAACCACTTGCACGTTGATAGAATAAAAGTGCTTCCTATTCCTATAGGCATGTTTTCTGTTTTGCTGTGGTACTAAGGCAATATGCGTGCCATCAATAGCTCCAACCACATGTGGGATGCAACCAAATCCATAAAAATCACCCTTCATATTGGCCATATCTTCACATATGGGGAACTGGATGTAGCTGTACATTTGTCTCATCATTACTGAAAGCACATCATATAGTACGCGACTGAACATAGGTTGTGACATTCCACCAGATATAGCCACAGTTTACTGAAAGGAACCTGTGGCCAGGAAAAGCAGTGCTGCTGTGAGTTTCACCAATGGTGTCAGAGATATGGGATAGTTTCTTTGAGGATGTAAATGAGGCTCCAACTGGTCACATCAATCTTGTATTGTCTGCCTTATTGAGGCAAAACTTCCTGATGCCATCTCTTTCTTCCATAGTTTGAAGGCTTGGAAATGGCCAGTATACTGGAGTCTGTTGTCTCTTCCCTCTGCATATGGATATTGGTCGCAGTGTCAAAAATAACATTTGCCTAGACACACCTAGAAGTCATGTGACCACACATGCCAGCATACGTTAGCTGTACACAGCAATTCACATCATAATTGTATGATATGCAATAGCATACATAGCAACTTCTTGGAAGAGGAACGCGGAACAGATGTCTGACAATGATCTGGATGATACATTTCCCCCATTGACCACTGTTGTTGGAGAGGACATTTCAGGTGGGAGAAAGCCTTAATAAGTACACTGACTTTCCATATAAATGCGGGAGTCACCTGGATGAATCAGATCAATTGCCATTACTGCAAGTTCCACCTATCATCCCCAATCTGGACTCCACATGTGACTGTAACAGCACTGTGCACATCATACAAACTTCAATTGTATGGTGGACACCATGATATGGAGTTTGCATTCCACACATAACTACCGTCATCGCCAATGTACAGTGAACCGCGGTAATCATGTCTTCATGCACAGTAATGTACAACGCTGACATTTGAGCATTGGTATAGGCAGAGGAATGGTGTCATACATCAGGTGACATGTCCCAATATATATGTCACCTGGGGGAGACACACTCAGAAGATCATTTTCTATGTGGTTCTCAACACTAACATGGCAGATGCCTGACCTCACTATTGGAAAATGCTGAATCGCTGACCACCGGCGGATTTAAACCACATGGTAGGCAGCTTCCTCCACGGTGGTCACAGCCATAGACCAACTTTGGATATAGTGACCACCGCAGTTCAAGGGCTGTTTCTGTCTACATAGAAGACCGCCTATGTGGAGGCCTGATCTCGCTTAATGGGGCATGCTTATTCACCGACCACTGGCGTATTCAAACCACGTGGTAGGCGGCTGTCTCCATGGCATTCACAGCCATAGGCTAACGTTGGATATAGTGACTGCTGCAGTCCACGGGCTGTGTCTGTCTACATAGAAGGCCGCCTATGTGGTGTACATGTTTGTTGTGGTTTGAAAATAAAATCACTTGCCTCCAGACACAGCTGCTTACACCATCTACTCAATGTCAGCTGCTGTTTGCTATCAGTAGTAGCTGTCATGGGATGCTGTATTGGGAGCAGGGCCCCTGCCTTCACTCTAGAGGTAATGGAGACCCTGGTCAACAAGGTCCTTCCCCTGTATAGCCAGCTATATCGCTCAGCAGAGGTACACAGGAGTACTGCTAATACAGTCTATACTCGGCAAGACAAATGCTATCCAATCCTATAGTCCACAATGTGGCTCAGGGTCCCAGACTGACATTAAAGTTTTGTAAGTCAGATAGTGTGGCACATACCTAGGACAATCATGTCATGGTTCATGTGGCACTGTACTTTGTGGACTTAACATCGCTGTATTGATGTGTAATCAGTCCTAAATTCTACACCGGTTGCATGCACACTATGCATGTATACATTTTATGTTGCCTGTGATGAATTGGCTATTCAGGGCAGGACACATGTGATAACAAACGTATAGTGCTTACACCCTAACTTGCGTATGTTTCTTGTAAGTAGCGTGTGAGGATGATGTGAGATATGTGTACGGTCCCACATATCACACAATTGAGGCCTCACCAAACAGTTAGGTATGGAAAATGTGGGCATATGATGGTCATGTGCGAACAGTTTACTCTTAGTCTGCAGTGATCAAACCCTGACAATGAGTTGTGTCCTGTATGGTCCATGGCCCAGGCTGTAGCTGAGATAATGTGTCCATGGAACTAATGCACAGAGTACCCTCCCTGTAGATCTGCTGATCCTCAGATGTGGCCTAAATTAGTGTCACCTGACCATGAGTTGGCCTAAATGCACCTAGTATTACTACAGTTGGTATGGTGCATGATGAGATCTCCAGACCTGAGACTACTGTCCATTGACCCACATTGTCACTCTGTGTCATTGCCTTAGGACAGGCACCTTACTACCCCATATCTGGGATTTTACTGTACTATGAGGCATGCTAGCATTGTACAGGAACATTGCTCATGTGAAACATGTACACTCCAGATAGTTGGTTACATCTGCATTGCAGTTCAGAAGTGTATCATCAGATGTGTTAGAATGATCAATCATGCAATGGTATATTGATGGCGTCCCATATATGCTGCTACATATTGCATATGGTGTGCTCCATGATGCCAGGACTTCCCACACAAACACTTGCTGATGTAGTATGATGTCCAAATGAGTAAATCACATGTCCACTGATCATCAGAGTGGGAGCTCTCAGTGACATACGTGCCAGCCCATACATTGAGACCCAAATCTTGTAATGTAGTCAATGCAATGGTAGTAGTCATGTCTTGGACTGTTTGAATAAAGGCATCTGTCCAGACTGTTCAGGTGTCTTCCCAGTGAAGCAGTAGCACTGTACCTTTCAGGAGGACACACTAGAGTGCTATGTTACAAGATAACTAAATTCAGAGCACATGTTGTGTGGCCCAGGGCTACATGATGTCAGTGGGCTGGCATAGTCAGTATAGGCATGTAAAGGATTGAGGATAGTCCTCAGATGACTTGAACATTGTGTAGTAATTAGTTTTGTAGTGCTCAGCATGTGCGCCTTAATTATACATGTAGTGTGTTCACTAGCTGCCTATAACCTATGTGTCACCCAAGCATGTAACCTATAACTTGTGTGTCTACTCAATCTCTTCATCTATTGCATCCATTTAGGTCAATATCGATCAGAAGGTGTCCATGTGGAAATCCATTGCCTGGAAGATGTGGACCCTGGGAGTCGCTTGTCGGTGCAGTGTTAACTGCAGGAAAAGGTGGGAGGGCATGAGATGCTGGACCTGTAAGATAGTGGAGTTCCAGCTGGGGCTGTCCTCCCAAGGCAGAAGGGACCTGCACCTGACCCTGACTCCCTGAACGGCCTGCATACAAGCAATGGCATACCCAGACCGTGATGGTCAGTTGAGAGCCCAACAGCAACGAGGAGGGGTGAGTATTAGCCTGAGTGAAACATTTTACATAACCATCTATCTTTTATTACATTAAGCTATTTCCCCATAAAGCTTGAATGTAATTCATGTCCCACAAAATGGGAGATTTTTTGCATGTGTAGGTCTGGTAGTAGGTGCATGGTGTTAACCATAGCCTATTGTCCATGTGACCAGGAACTAAGCAGGGTTCAGTCAAATGTGAATTTTCAGAGATGAACAGCCAGATGGCTACCTAATCTCTCTGATAACCTACATTATCGTTGGCGTCATGTGTGACAATGATCTCAAACAGGCCACTTGTCATCCTTGCTTCTGGAGTCATGCTTCCTCACTAATGTGTCTCATTTGATGGTGGACCACTTACAATTAGGGGTGGGCGGAATTTGCGTAATCGCGTTACGCAAATCTCCGCGAAACGGTAAAAAAATCTCTGCGAACATGCAGAAATTCCGCGAACAGGCGGAATTGCTTGTTCGCGATACTTTTTTCCTGTTCGCGATCGCTGTTTGCGTGCTCGGGGTGAAATATCTCGCGAACATGCATATTGAGAACGCGAACAAGCATAAAATTTCGCGAAGTCGCGGAACATAGATTTTTGGGCAATTTCACGTTCTCCGCGGAACGCGAAATTACCCAAATTCCGCATATTCCGCGAACGGAACGGAATTTGCCGCCCAGGCCTACTTACAATGAGCTGGATGCAGAAACTGAACATCACTTTCCCTTGGTAGGTGAGGAATGTACAGTATCATGAGGTGGCTAACACCACTGGTGCCATTTGTTTTGATGCCTACATGCTGGCATGTGTACCTTTGCGTGTTGGACTGTCACATTTACAACTCTTCCATCCATGATCTGAGGGGCTACGGGTTTTCATTTAGATTCAATCATATTTTCATGTATTACCCAATGTGTACATTACAATATTATTCAATGATGGGTATACAGAGTAGGACTAACCAGTTAAAAGGGGGTAGACATTGGTGGGTGAGTCACACATACCCAGACATTGATAGAAGTCATTAGCCAGGTCAAATTGTTGAGGGAATGGCACACATGGTAGGAAGACTTCCAGTACTTTCTGGCAATGTGAGTTAGCATGCCATTGAGAACGGTGAATTCAGTTAGGGGTGATGCAGATGTGCATTTGTGGAGGGTCATTCACTGGCTGGTGACACGCATCAGGGAGTGACATGATGACATGTTGGGAAAATATGTGTGTGTCAGCACTCAGTACTACGTTGGTATTTGTGTTTGTGAGAAAAAAAGGTGCAGTGAATTCCATTCCCTTTTGTACACAAGTAAGACCTCTTTATGGACTGGATATTTCCTAAGCCTCACATACTTTCAGTGTTCTAATGGCATTGACATTTGCAATGTGAAAAAGGTGTGCTCACTTGAACCAATTTTCACTGGGGATGTTCCTGGGCAGACTCCTGTACAATGGTTCTTTGTCCTGAAATCCCACACCGGTTTGAGCCACATTGTCTCCATTCTACTCTTCTCTACTACATGGGATACCTAGCTAAGCTACACGTTTGCAGCTCTCAACTTTATCATCTTGCAGTGGACAGATGTGAAAGTGCCACTTGGGAAGTGTGAAGAGTGTGGAATGGGCACTTCCATGTCACATTCTTCTTGGTAGTCACATATTGTTGCAACTTAGCTGTAGCAGGTGTCCAGCAGTTAAAATGTTGTGGGTTAGGGGCATCTGACCCCTTGTTGATTGCAGGACCTTGGGTGGATAGGTAGTAATGCATTCCATGTGGACATCACATTGCTTGACATCAGATATCTATGGTAAGCTACAAGGACTTAGGTTCACAGGGTGATAATATCTCGTGCTACACACGAGGGTGGAGTTGAGACAAGGTCACACATGCAGTTGGAGTAGACTGTGGTTATGACGCCATTGTGTGTGACTGTGCACAGGTCATGTGGCATTTATGCATTTGCTCATGCCAATGTTAGAGCCAGTGTAGTCATCCTTGTAGGTGTTGTGTTCTGTGCTATTGTGTAATGTATTGTGTTAGGATCTGTATGTCCAGTGTGTTCATACAATTGCAATAAACCTGTTTCTACTATCATTTCAGCATAAACCCAGGGCAGTAGAGAAGACAGGGCCGAGCATGTTGGGGAAGCATCTGGCCACAGTGGTTCCCATCACACTGGTGACACAGATGGAACCAGTGGCCCAGAGGGTGATGGGAGTGCCATGGAGGAGCCGAACAACACATCTTCATCATCTGAGTCAAGCTCAGTTGCCGGTCCCTGATGGACCCCCCTGGAGCTGCGCCCACAACATCCATGTCCACCACCCTGTTCCATCTCCACCCTCCATGCTGCTCCCCAGCCACCATTCCGGGCCTACCCCCTTAAGAAGGGAGGAGTTTCCTTTGCCCCAAGCACCTCACCCCCTCCCCCTGTCTCCCCTGCTGCCCTGAGTGTGGAGGCAATTGTAATCCTCAGGCAGATCTCTGTGAGTCAAACTGCAGTGCTGAATGTCATCAAGGTGCAAAGCCCCAGCTCACACAGATAGTATTCATGCTGAGATGCCTGCCCTACAGAGATCTTTTCAAAATCTGTCTTCCACACTTGTTCCCATCCATAATCCTAATTCCCATACCTACTCAAACCACACATACACACAACAGCACACATCTACCTCAACATCCACATTCAGCACACGCATGAGAAACATATGAACAAAAAACAAACCACAACCATTCAAAAGGCACTCATCACCCTCACCACCAAATCCAGTGACATACACCCAGTCACCACACCTCAGACTCAGCCACTACACACATACATCCAGACACCACACAACCAGAACCAGTCACTACACACATTAAGATAAACACCACACAACCAGACACAGCCACCACACATATACATCAAGACACCACACCCACACTACCAGTCACAGATACATCACACATTTAACAATCAAACATACATTAGACACATGCATGCACAGCCACACCTCAGACTTCACATCCTTTTGCCTCCAATACTCCACCCCTTGTCTTACCTCCTTCCCAGTGTCCCAAATAACTTTCCCTGCTTGCCCTTGACCTCTTTCCTGTCACAAGTGCCACCCCTCCCACCCCCAGGGCTGGTTTCCCACCACTACCCATCCCTTCCTCTTCACAATCCACCCAAAACACACATGCCCCCCTCCTGAACACATCACTACCCCTGCCAAAACCGTAAGCAGAAAAGAGGGAACGGTCCTGAAACAGACCCACCCCTTCCCAAAACCCAAAACACCTCTTCCCCACCCCAACCCAGATGCTCTTAATCCCCCCAAAAGTAAAAAAAAACTGTTCTCTCCTCCCTATAAAATTCCCTACATGCTCAGACCCAACCCTCTCCATCCTGAGACCAACCCAACCCAGCTCTCCCCAGCCCGAGTTCAGCCCTCCCACAAATCAAGCTAACCCTTCCAATCGAAACCCGAGCCCACTTGAGTAAAATCATAGAGGTGCCTGGACTGCCCACTAGGTGCCCCTTCCTGTGGAGGTATCCCAGGCAGTGTTCTGAAAGGCACGTTTGGTGGCACAGCAGTGTGCTGGCCCATACAATAAAACATTAGCCTTTGTTTTTGGACACCAATTTGTTCTCTCAAATAAAACCTTTATTGGTTTTGTAGACCTTTATCCTGCCATTTCTACTGATGCTAATTGCTGTTATTGGATGATTTGGGATGTGTGACTACAGGGTGTTTGTTTCATCATGATACCTGATCCTTTTGTAGCGGTAAGTTTACTCAGACCTTGGGCCAAGCTATGGAGTTTCAGAGGCCGGAGGTCTATGTTCAATGGATGCATATGTGGCATGAGTTACAATTATTCAGACATTGCATTGGGTGGTATCTGCTATGGTAAGTATTGCTGCTTGCCTTGACCAGTGTCCACGTCTTTCAGCTTGCAGTACTACCTGAGATGTAGGGTGCATGTGTGTGACATGTGTACAAATTAACTCTTTCTTTCTCGACACATAGGGAGTGTTGGATTGACATACCTAATTGGTACTTTGGATGCCCATGTAACCATTTTCATGTGTGTTCTTTCCACATACTTTTAAGAAATGTCTGACAAATGCTGTTGCTGCTGTGTTTTTTTAAGGATTTGCACTTACACATTAGCCATATGTGTATGCCTCTTTGTGACAATATTGTTTGCCCTTGACATACCTCATGCCACAGGTCCTGTGCACACAGAGAATTTGAGGCAGGTGCAATATAGACTGTGGTCTTGGCCCCTAGCCTTTCAGGAGTCTCCCTGTTTTGGGGAACCCAAATCTGCAGGGAGTAATTACATTCTGGACTTCAAGGGGCATATTATCAAGAACGGAATTAAAATTATCGCCGCATTAGCGGCAGGAAACTGCAGCTAAATCGGCGATAATGGGTTTGATAATATACCATTGAGAATTCCAATAGAAGCCCAGGTTCACACCAGAACATAGGCTTCTATTGGAATTCTCAAGGGCATATTATCAAGCCCATTATCGCTGCTTTAGCGGCAGTTTCCTGCTACTAAAGCGGCGATAATTTTATCAACGTTCTTGATAATATGCCCCCAAATGTTTTACACCGTGGTTTGTGGGAATCCCATTTACCTGACTTAAATTTTTATGTGGGTGATGTGTGAAGGGCCAAAGAAGTGCTTTAGCAGTGATGGTGTGTTTTATTTTCCTGAAACATCCAAACTGATGTATGTTCAATGTCACAACAGGACATAGCTTATGAGCAATGTGAGCGTGTCACGGGAGATGATTGCTATATAATTTATGAGGAGGTGATGTTTTGTGACACTGGTTATTGCACACATCAGTACACCTGCTTCTGAGATGTGCACACATGTAGAGTTTGTGAGAGTGGGCCTATACATTGTCAGTGACCTGGACATAGAGGGCATCATGCAGATGTGATGAGAACATACATTCTGTGATTTTGTGTACAGGGGCCCACAAAGTATGTTTGGGCCATGGGTACAATGCCACTAGCCTTATCCATGGTCTTGTTGCTCCAAGGGTGGGGGTATGTAGTGTCATAACCCCACGATTGGTGTATCGTGTGGGACGTAGATGGCTAGGAGTGGGTTCAGTCAGGTGATGTGAAGTGTGTGTAGATTTTCCCCTGGGATGTTTTACCTGCCCACACTGACACATACACACATTCTCTGTATTCTATGTTGTGGTGTATTTGAATAGTGTTGGGAATTTTGTGCTTAATTGTGTTTTTTGTGTTCTCCACAACAGGACTTTGCTTTGAGTGTGATGAGTGTGCTGGTGGGGTGTCTCATGAAGGCATGGCTTAAAAGCACATCAGCTACACATCTGTGATTGGCATAGTGTCCCACACATATAGCATGTTACTACTTTTTTCACTGCGCAACATCCAGATATGTGATACAACAAGATATATTGCACCTAAAAATACCAAGACTATTGGATTTGCTAATGGTTGTTAATTGCATTAGATATTGCAGCAACAACTGTTGCTTCATTGCATATGAGTATGATGTTGCTTCAGTTCTGACATGACGAGGCTGTAAATGGTCTATTACGAGTCTCTTTGCAGTTACGTCTGCAGCAGTGGAAGGTGGTACTGCTGCAGAGTTCAATTTATGTCTCACCCTGAGGGTTATGGCAACATATGGAGAGTTTGCTGGGACCCGTCTCAGCACCTGCTTTTTCGACCTACTCGTGCTAAGCACTGGCTGACTCTGGACCAGTTTGTGCTCTGCTACACAACTGGCAATACTCACTGCCCCTTCCTACCACTTCATGTCCTGCTTTCTCATTAAATGTCTGTTGATTGACAAGATGTTCCTGCGTGATTATTTGTATACTGGTTATTAACACCCCCCCAAACAAGCTGACCTGCTTTTCCATGTCAGGACATTGATTTGCTGAGGAGTCTATATAGATGGGTAAGTGTGTCACTTACCAGTGGCTGCGTCCATGGTGGTCTACATTTTGGATGTCATCGAACAGGTACAGCAGCAGCCGGATGTGTGCAATCAGCTCCATGGCAGCACAGGACGTGAGGAGCAGTGTACAGGTGAGTGTTCGCCGTCTATCCTTCTTTGCCTCCCTTTCTGCCAGCTCTGATGAGATTCTTGGACCACCATGGTCGGCTCATCGGAAAGGCGCATCATAATTGGGCAGGCAGTTCGTAAGGCGGTCTGCTCTCCGATTAGCTCCATTGGTCCTTTCCAATGCCACTGTGGTTGAAATTTCCTGGAGGAGTTGGAAGTATTGCTGTGGTTGGATTTCTGTGCATCGTAATCCAGCGGTCGGACCGACCACTTCTGACGGTACCCTGACAGTCTGATCACCTCCGACAGCATTGTAGAAGATAGTCTGACCGGCATCGTAATAACCCTCTTAGTTATTTAATATTTAAACATAAAAACACAAATTATAAAATGTATTATGTTTTTTACATTAAAATATTTTTAATAAACATTAATATTTAAAATATTTATTCTAATATTTTCCAATACATTTGTTGACATTAAATATTTTGTTTAAATGTATAAATTTTGTAAAAAAATATTTAAAATTAATACAGCAATGTTCACACTAAAGCAATATTTTACTTATAAATGAATGTATTAATTATAATTTAAGCAATCTCCCCATGCTTAACTTCTATAAACCCAGCATTTTTCTACAAAATAAATATTTAAAAAAACAGCATTAAGAAATGTACATTATAAAGTAACCTTTAATACATAACTGTTTTTCAAATCTCCCCACCTCAACATCCCACTACTAAAAAATATTTCTACATATCAAAAACAACATTAAAACATTTGACAAATAAGTGAGTGTGTGTATGACTATGGGTGAGTAAGTGGATATGTCAGTGGTGTCAGTGGTATATGGGTGAGTAACTGGGTATTTGAAAGGTAGTATATGTGAGTGAAAGGGTATGTTAGTGAATGTATGGGTGAGTGAGTGAATGTGAGAGTGGCTGTATGGGTGAGTGTGTGCTTGTGTCTGTGACTGTATAGGTTAGTGAGTACATGTTAGTATCTGTATGAGTGAGTGGGTGTATGGGGTATCTGTATGGGTGAGTAAGTGGCTGTGTGACTGACTATATTTGAGTGACTAGGTGTGTGAGTAGCACTATATGTGACTTACTCAGTATGTGAATATCTGTATGGGTACATGAGTGGATTTTTCATTGGCTGTATTAGTGAGTGAGTGGGTGTATGAGTTGACTGTATTGGTGAATGAGTGAATGTGTGTGTAGATCCATGAATCAGTGAGTGGGTGTGTAAGTACATGTATAGGTCTGTGAATGGATTTGTGAATGGTTGTATGGGTGTATAAAAGGTACTATGGGTTATGAGTGGGTGCGTCAGTGACTTTGTGGATAATGTCATCAGTGATGTCATTTGAGATGTCATCAGTGATGTCACTGACCATGTCATGAGTGATGTAATATGTGAGGTCATAAGCAGTGCATTGCGGAGTTTGCGAAGTATAATTATCTCAGCTAACCATAACTGCTTAATTTCACTGGTTTGTACGATTGAAACCTGAGCCTATATATATATATATGTGCACAGTTTTTATTTTATTTTTTTCAGTAAAATGCAAAGGTTAAAAGTTAGTTATAGTTAGGACAACTTATTTTCCCTTTACAAACAAATTTTAAACTACACACACTTTAAAAATTCTAAAGTTATAGTTGTAACTTTCTTTTACAATTGATCTACAGTCTTCAAATTATAGTCAAAATAGTGGACCTCTTTACATTCTCTGTTCAGTTCACTAACCATACAACACTAACTATAGCTCACCACTCTACCATGGAGTGGAGTGTACTGGCGTAGCAGAGGTAATAAACAGTTATAAATTGGAGTGGGGTCCTGTACTGTAGAGTGGAGTGCTGTGTCGTATAGAAGAGAGTTATATAGTTGAAAAGAGTGGTGTACATTGAGAAGTGTGCAGGCATAGAGTGGAGTATACAGTTGGACAGTGGTTTGTATAGGGATACAGTAGAGTAGAATGCCATAGAGTGCCAAGGTGGTAGATTTTTATAGAGTGGTGTTATAGAGTGGAGAAGAGTGTCGTACAAAGTTGTAGCATAGAGTGGAGTGGCATGCACTGTAGTGGCATAGAGTGGATTACTGTAAAGTGGAGTGGCATACTGTTGAATAGTGTACACTGGAATATTGTACAGTGGAGTGTAGACAAGTGGAGTGGCATGGAGTGGAATAGCATAGAGTGGAGTGGTGTACAATGGAGTGGTGTGGAGTGGAGTAGGGCAAAATGGATTAGAGTAGAGTGGGGTGGCATATATTGAAGTGGCGTAGTGTAGAGTTGAGGAAACTGTTCTAAATTCGAGTGGCATCTCATACAGTATAGCTGAGTGCTGTGTCATGCAGTGTTGGAAACTATAGTGTTATACAATAGTATGTACGGGCATAGAGTTGAGAGAAAATTTGGACAGTGGAGTGTAGAGTGGAGTAGAGTCTAGTAGAATGGCATGGAATGTAGTAGAGTTTTGTTGAATGGAGTTTTATTGAGTGGAGGTGGGTGCACTGTAGTGGCATAGAGTGGAGTAGCATACAGTGGAGTGGCATAAAGCAGAATAGCATAAATTAGAGTAGGGTAGACTGGAGTGACGTACAGTGGAGTGGTGTAGAGTGTGATAGCATATAGTGTAGTAGCGTAAAGTGGGATGGCGTAAAGTTTAATAGTGTATAGTGTAGAAGCATACAGTGGAGTGGTGTACAGTGAAGGGGTTTAAATGGGAGTGGTGTATTGTGGGGTGGTGTAAAGTCCAATAGCATATGGTGGAGTGAGGTAGAGTGGAATACCATATAGTAGAGGAGCAAAGATTGAAGCAGTGTATAGTGTAATAGCATTGAATGGAGTGGTGTACAGTGGAATAGCATAGAGTGAAATACAATGGAGTGCCATAGAGTAGAATGACGTACAGTAGACTAGCATAGAGTAGAATAGCATACAGTGGAGTAGCGCCCAGTGGAGTGGTGCACAGTGGAGTGGTGAACAGTGGAGTGTTGCAAACTGGAGTAGTGTACTGTGGAGTGGGTCAGAGTGAAATAGCATATAACTTATTATGATGGCAGTCATTCGGACCACTGATCACTATCGCAACAGTCAGGAGCCCGCCTGGCAAGCAGTCGGTGGTCCAATGCTGTATTACGATGAGATCGCCGGGCTGGTGATCGCAAAGTGCTCCTTTACACGCCAGCTTGTGCTGTGGCCTACGAAAAGGATTGCAGCACAAGCCGCCGTATAAAGGAGCACTTCCTGCACCTCCATTCACCGTGATCCATGCCCATGGCCCACAATGGAAATCTGTTTCCGACAGCCTTTTCATGGCGGTCTTTCCGACATGAAAAGGCTGTCGGAAAGGGATATCATAACCTCGATGGTGATGCCTGCTTCGGCACCATCTCCATTCGAGATTGTGATTCTGACCACCACCCTGATGGGATCACTGATTCTGTTGAAGGTGGTGGTCTTCCCCTGACCCTTCAGGGTCTTACCGCCTGGATTGTAGTCTGGCGATCAGACTGAAGGACTGTCAGTGGCGGACCGACATCGTAATCAGGGCCTAAGTGTAGTGGTGAAGAGAGGAGTGGCATCCAATGGGCAAGCGTGGAATGGAGTGGCATAAAGTGGAGTGGTGTACACCTAGAGTGGCTTAGAGTGAAGTAGCATATAGTGGACTGGCATACAGTGGGATAGCGTAGAATGGAGTGGTGTACAGTAGAGTGCAGTAGACAGGAATAGTATATAGTGGGGTAGTGTACACTGCACTGCCATACAGTGTAGTGGTGTAGACTGGAGTGGTGTAGACTGGAATGGGATACAGTGTAATAGCATACAGTAGAGTGGCGTACAGTGGAGTGGTGTCCAATGGAGTAGCATAGATTGGAGTGGGTTAGAGTTAAATAGTATACACTGGAGTGGAGTACATTGGAGTAGCACATATGGGAGTGGCATACAGTGCAATAGTCTAGCATGGAGGGACATACAGTAGAATGGTGTAGAGTGGAATAGCATATACTTGAGTAGTGTATTGCTGAGTGGCATGCAGTGGAGTGGCGTACACTTAAGAGGCATAGAGTGGAGTTGCATGTAGAGGAATAGCGCAGAGTCAACAGGCGTAGAGTGAAGTTGTGTACAGTCAGCGGAGTGGCATAGAGCGAAGTCTTGTACAGTTGAGTGGCATAGAGTGTAATAGAGTATTGCAGAGTAGTGTACAGTGGAGTGGCGTATAATGGAGTGGTGTAGACTGAAGAAGCGCACCGTGGTGTGAGGTAGAGTGTAATAGAATACAGTGGAGTGGCATACATTAAAGTGGGGTCCAATGAAATAGAGTAGAATGAAGTGGCATAGAGCGGAGTGCCATACACTGGTGTGGCATAGAGTGGAGTAGCATAGAGTGGAGTGGCATACAGGTGAAAGCTTAGACTGTAGTGGCATACGGTGGCGTGGTGTAGAGTGGAGTAGCAGATACTGGAGTTGCATATACTGGAGTTGCATATACTGGAGTAGCGTATAGCAGAGTGGCATACAACAGAGTGGCATACACTGAAGAGGCATAGCTTATAATTGCATACAGTGTAATAGCATAGAGTGGACTGGCATGGATTGGAGTGTTGTACAGTGGAGTGCCGTTAAGTGCAGTAGTGTATAGCGGAGTGCCATACAGTGGATGGTTTATAATTGTGTGGTGGTTTTTTTGGAGTGGCGTACAGTGGTGTGGGGTAGAGTGTAATAGCATACAATGGAGTGGTGTGCATTGGAGTAGCGTACATTGGAGTGGGGTGCAAACGAATAGCATAGAATGAAGTGGTGTAGAGTGGAATGCATGCACTGGATTGGCATAGAGTGTAGTAGTGTATAGTGGAGCGGCATTGAGTGGAATAGTATACAGTGGAGTGCTGTAGAGTGGAGTGACATGCAGTGGAATAGAATAGAGTGGAGTGGCGTGCAATAGAATGGTGTAGAGTGGAATGGCATATGGTGGAGTAGCATCCAGGGAACGGGTGTGCAGTAGAGTGATGTATAGTAGAGTGGCATACATTTGTGTTGCATATGGAGTAATAGCATAGAGTGGAGTGAAGTATAGTGGAGTTGCTACAGAGGCAGTTTAACGCAAAGCAAATTTTTCTGCCTTGATTTCCTCTATAAATCCAATTAACGCAGGGCCATGCATGGTGGCCGTGCATTCCTTTGTAAATCTGACTTAAGTATTGCGTTGTCCATGCAACACCATGAGTGATGAAAGGGTAATGTAATCCAATAATACAGCCAGGCCTTAGTTATATTTTGGACCATGGTATACTGTGATAACTCTGCAGTATACCGTGATACATGTTGATGACAAACCAGTATATAATTGAGAAATGGCTATTTTTAGGGAATGAAAAGGCAGCCATGTTGTTTTACTGCACTTTGGCTGCACTCAGTGTTAGGGCCTTAGGCATAGATAAGTAGTAGGTTCCTACCTATTAGCACATTTTTAAAGTGGTAATACGCCAGGAATTTTTTTTAATATTCTTTAAAATATTTTAAAATAAGTTTAACATCATGTACCACAGTAGTTTCACAAACGTTTGTGAAATCCTGTGAAAGTACAGCGGTGACTGATATCACTATAGATAAATGCCTTATAACAAAAAATACTTACCCTACTTAACTGCAATACCCAAAAGACATATTCTCTGCACCATAATGTCTAATTTTGCCAAATTTCCTGTAAAATCCTTTCAGCTGTTTTGAGATTCTTGTATTCTTTGCCCTGCATAAGGAATTTTCCCTTGATAAAGCATTTTAAGTTGCGAGAGATGCATTATTGATGTAAAGTACCACTTGTCAAACTTTAACTTGTTACAGTCGAACTGCGTGCAGTGTGTGTACAGGACTTGCATGAACGGCACTCACAATACTTACACTTATAAAACACAGTTTGTGATTTCCGATAATGCACAGCATACTTAAGCGATTAGCAGCCCGCTTACAAAGGAGCTCTTATTAAGTGAGTGTAATATAAGGGCATGACTGTATTATTTGTTTGTTTTATGCTATATTACGGTGTAAATGAAAGTTGATTTAATGTATGAAGTCTAAGACAAGATGGCTGAAATGTTTCCCTGACCCAGGTTCATCAGGACAGTCCATTCTTAATGTTTATATGCAATGAATCACATGGGAGTATTTAAGCAATGAGAAAGTGAATGTAATTTGACTTGATAACAAGGAGCCTGTGGCTCCGAAACACATTCGGCTGTTTGCTGTCATTGGATGGTGAATTATTAATATTTACTCTGATAACTGCATCAGAGAGGTGACCCGTTTCTCTCTTTCCCCCATATGTGGGGGTTTTGGTTGGGAAGTGGGCTTTTAGGTAAAAAAAGAAATATAAATATATATCTATGGTGAATTATATATATATATATATATATTCACTGAAAAAACCATAGGTTTCACACATGTTATAGTTAGCTGGACATTTCACTCGTAAAAAACCATTGAAATTCCCCCGTTATAGTTTGTGCAGGCAACTATAACTCACGCGACCGCAATCCTCGGCTGATGCTAATACTGTATTTAGACACTTATTTGCCCATGTCTTCTTCCATTAAATTTTAGCTATACACATATTACAAATATTTTTTTTTCATAAAGACACATATGTCATCAGCAGAGGATTGCGGTCGCGTGAGTTATAGTTGCCTGCACTAACTATAACGGGGGAATTTCAATGGTTTTTTACGAGTGAAATGTCCAGCTAACTATAACGTGTGAAACCTATGGTTTTTTCAGTGAATTTGCAAGGTTTTTTAAATGCTAATTCCTAACTATAACGTGTGTGAAACCTATGGTTTTTTCAGTGAATTTGTACGTTTTTTTAAATGCTAAGTTACTTTACGCCGTTCGTGGCGTGCGCGCCCACTTCACGCAGTTCGTTCCGTGTGCGCACGGTGCGCTGCGCGCACAGTGAGTACGCGGTGCACTTTGCGCACCGCGCGCCCACTTTACGCAGTTAGTGCCGTGCACGCACGGTGGGCACGCGGTGCGCTACGCGCACCGCGTGCCCACGTTACGCTACATGGGCCATGTACGCACGATGCGCTTCGCGCACCGTCCGCACACGGAGGACATATAATGCGCTTCGTTGTGAAATGTTATCTATTAAATGTTCAATAGTTAAATATGCCATGCACAAAAGGTGTGCTTCGGGCACATTTTGCACACGGGGGGGGGGAAAGTGTGGATTTATTTTTTTTTTATTTTTTTTTGACCGTACGCGTACGGTAAGCACAATCGGCGTTTTTTCGAAGAAAAAAAAATTTGAATTTTTGGCCTTGGGGGGTCTTTGGGGACACCCTAATCAAGGCTAGTTGGTTAGGAGCTGTCTAGCCTGCCCGTTTACATGTTATCCGACTTTGTTTTTCCTCCCCCCCTCAGAGTGCGAGAGAGAAAATGGCGGCCGACACTTCCTGGTTTCGACCGATTCGAATGTTTACTAAGATCTAACAGCCAATCAGAATCGCGCTCGCGCACGGCACCGTACGCGTACGGTAAGCTTACCGTAAGCGCACGGTAAGCGCACGGAGCGCTGCCACAGATATATATATTGATTTAAATGCTATTTTCTCAGGAACTACTGAACAGATTTACACCAGACCTACAAAAGGCACTTCCTTGACCTGTAGACTACCTCTCTGCCAAATTTCAAGTAACTCTGTTCAGCCGTTTGGGCTGTAGCTGTGCCTAAAGGTCCTATGGAAAAATGCATGGGGAAAACGCGTTTTGGGACCCCCCTTTTTTCTCAGCCCCCGCTTGACGAATCCCCCTGAGACTTTCAGGGTAGGAGCGGAGCCGAGCGCCCCATTAGTTTTGAAAATTTCGCGAGGATTCGTCAACCGGCGCCAAAGTTATTCCAAATAGAATGTTGCGGATTTCCTATGGAAACAGGGTCCTAACTATAACTATCTACTGGCGACCGCCAGTAGATAATATATATATATATATATATATATATATATATATATATATATATATATATATATATATATATATATAGGTATATATATTATCTACTGGCGGTCGCCAGTAGATAGTTATAATTAGGACCGTGTTTCCATAGGAAATCCGCAACATTCTATTTGGAATAACGTTGGCGCCGATTGACGAATCCTCGCGAAATTCTCAAAATAGGTGGGGCGCTCCGCTCCGCTCCTTCCCTGAAAGTCTCGGGGGGATTCGTCAAGCGGGGGCTGAGAAAAAGGGGGGTCCCAAAACGCGTTTTCCCCATGCATTTTTCCATAGGACCTTTAGTCCGAGCTACAGCCCGAACGGCTGAACAGAATTACTTGAAATTTGGCAGAGAGGTAGCCCTCAGGTCAGGGATGTGCCTTTTGAAGGTCTCGTGTAAATCTGTTCAGTATTTCCTGAGAAAATAGCATTTAAATCAATATATATATCTATAGGCGCGCTCCGAGCGCGTACCGTAAGCTTACCGTACGCGCACGCCACCGTGCACGAGCGCGATTCTGATTGGTTGTTAGATCTTAGTAAACATTCGAATCGGTCGAAACCAGGAAGTGTCGGCCGCCATTTTGTCTCTCGCAGCCTGAGGGGGTGAAAAACAAAGGTTGAGAACGTGAAAAGGGGGCAGGGTGGACAGTTCCTGACCCCCTAGCCTTTGTCAGGGGGTCCCAGAAGGACCCCCAAGGGCAAAAATTAATTGTAATTTTTTTTCGAAAAATCGCGGAATGCGCGTAGCGTACGCGCACGGCGTAAACGGAAAAATTCCGCGAGAAAAATTCTGCGAACTTCATGTAACTATTCCGCGATTACGCGTACCGTACGCGCACGGCAAACATTTTTTTTCAAAAGGGAAAGCTTGAAAAAAAATACAAAAAATTGTGAGGTAAGGTTGGCTCTTAAAAGAGCCGTTGGGTTAATACAGGCATAGAGGAAAGAAAGAATGGGAATATTATGAACGTCTACAAACGTGCTGGTCTATCTTATTGTTAATAAGGGAAACACTGGTCTCCCCAAAAACAATAAGACCACAACACGTTGTACACCTCATTGAAACCCTCCGAAATCGAGGGTTAATGTCCAGAGGAGCTGAAGAAGGTGATGCTCCCACCTCAGAGGAAGGGCTCAGCTGAGCTGCCGATGATGTACTCGGCTGAGCTTCTGAGGTTGGGCTCCGGTGACTTACTGAAGAGTTTTCTTCAGTATGTCGAGCAAAGGTCCTGGGATGTTTATCCCTAAGGTGTCTCATCATAGAGTGATTTCCAAAGGAATACTTCTTCCTTGGATCTCCTCTAGATAAAACACGCTCACAAAGTCTGCAAGTGACCAATGGAGCATTGACCTTTTTCTGCCCCTCTGGAAAAGTAAAATACTCCCACACAAAAGAATCCTTTTGTTTCCTCCTTCTCTGTCTGATGATGGTGCTGCTAGGCTCACTCTCAAAAGAGGACTGCTGCTCTGCCATTGTATCTCAATGTCAATTCAGCTCCTTCTCCTAGGGGATCTCAAGCAGTAATGAGGGGAATGGGTGTGGTGTGGGAAGTTTCTGGAACTGAAAGTAGTTTCAACCAATAAAAAGTGTTCTTTGTGGATCACATGACCTACCGTGCGCGCTCCGTAAGCTTACGGTACGCGCTCGTAAACAAGTACGCATGCGCAAACGTGACGTAAATATGCGCTTACGGAGTGCTTACGGAGCGCGTACGTAGGACGCACTCGCGCATGCGCATTACACGCACCCGCGACGTTGGTTCCGCGCAACGCGCATGCGTGTACGCGTACGTCACGTACGTATCGCGTAAGCGCACCGTACTTATGACGTACGGAGCGAGTAGCGTCAGCTTACCGTACGCGCATCGTATCACGTAAGCGCACCGTACTTATGACGTACGGAGCGCGTAGCGTCAGCTTACCGTACGCGCACGGCAAAAAATGCATAAAAAAAAAAACGTACAAGTTTCAAGAGTTGTAGAAGATAATAACTGTGATGTACAACTGTATGTAAACATTAATTTAAAAAAAATTAACCATTCCATAATGCAGGATATAGTACATATATTATTTTATACATAGGTTGGATATTATTTTTTTCCAAAAATCTCAAAAAAAAAATTGCATTTAAAAAACCGTACAAATTCACTGAAAAAACCATAGGTTTCACACACGTTATAGTTAGGAATTAGCATTTAAAAAACCTTGAAAATTCACTGAAAAAACCATAGGTTTCACACATGTTATAGTTAGCAGGACATTTCACTCGTGAAAAACCAATGAAATTCCCCCGTTATAGTTAGTGCAGGCAACTATAACTCACGCGACCGCAATCCTCTGCTGATGACGTCAGATATTACATCACTGATGACATATGTGTCTTTCTGAAAAAAAAATATTTGTAATATATGTATAGCTAAAAATTAATGGAAGAAGACATGGGTAAATAAGTGTCTAAATACAGTGATGTAATATCTGACGTCATCAGCAGAGGATTGCGGTCGCGTGAGTTATAGTTGCCTGCACTAACTATAACGGGTGAATTTCATTGGTTTTTCACGAGTGAAATGTCCTGCTAACTATAACATGCGTGAAACCTATGTTTTTTTCAGTGAATTTATATATATATATATTCACTTATACTCACAATAATTTCTTTTTTGCTTTTATGCCATCACTATGGGAAATGCTTGTATATAAAGATGACACATCTAAGGTCAATAACATGTAGTCATCTTCCCAATTGATGCCATACCTTTTTTCTAAAATCCCTGATGACTTGAACATAGGATGATACATTTCTGACCTTTTCTTGTAGAAAGTAATTAAGATATTTGGAAGTATTCTCAAACAGGCCTCCAAAAGCAGAAACAATTGGATTGCCCATAGGTTTACACAAGTCTTTGTGAATTTTTGGTATCAGATAGAGGATAGGCAGAATGGGTGTATCTGGTTTCAAAAAAAAGAAACTACCATGTATGAAGTCTAAGACAAGATGTCTGAAATGTTTCCCCGATCCAGGTTCATAAGGCAAGCCAGTTCTTAATGTTTATATGCAATGAATCACATGGTTGTCTTTAAGCAATGAGAAAGTGAACATAACTTGACTCGAGAACAAGGAGCCTATTGCTCTGAAACTCGATGAGCTGTTTGCTGTCATTGAATGGTGAATTATTAAAATTCACACTGATAACTGCACCAGAGTGGTGGCCTGTCTGCTTCTATTCCTCACATATGTGTGGGATTTAGTTGGAAAGGTGACTTTTGGGGGACATATATATGGACCCAGTGGAAGGCAATTCACCGAAACGCATTGGTCCTTATTGAAGGGAAATGAGAACTGTGTGAGGAAACACGCTCTGAATATGTGCAATTAGCAATAAAGAACTTGACTCACCAAAAAATGTTGTGTCGCTGCTTGTAGCCGTGTGCCTCTGAAACTTCTGGTGCTTCTTTTGTGATGTAGGTGTGTGCGATCAACTGTGGCTGCAATCTGGAGAACATTCTTTCCTGCTCAGCAGGCTGCTCCCAGTACTTTGTTCACCTCCTGGTCACTTCTCATTTGGATTTTGAACTGCAAGGATCACTCTGTTAGTCTGCTGTATATATACCATTGGATTTTAAGACTTTGTTTTGTGATATGACAAGTAAGTTCAAAAACTGTTGTATAAGGGTGTTGTTTGCTTTATAGAGGGCATGCATCAGGATAATATATTTTCACTTTTATTTAATTTTTAAAATGTATTCTCGTGGGTGATCAGCAGTTTCAGTAGGGGCCTAGTTATTTTTTAGAATGCAATGTTTCTTCTTTTGTAAAGGAAAAATGTTGCACAGTCTAGTCAATTGTCTCGATTTTTTTAAAATAAATTTGAAATATTCATGCAATTCACTGTGTGGCCCAGTCTGCCAATGAGCCTTTCAGCCGGTAGGGCCAGTGGTAGTCATGGGTGCATAAAACAACTGTTTATGTGCTGTCTGTTGATTTAAAGCATCATTTAGGCCATGGTTGGCATTGGATTAAATCATAAAATGTGATTTTTTTGTGGGTATTTGCAAACAGTGTGTAGGTGGGTGAATATGTTTGATGCCTTTGGAGGATGTGTGTTGCTGTAAATATTTTTAGCCCAGTTAATGTTCATTTTTGGCATTGCTGAATTAATGCTATTTTTTCCTGTGTTACCATGCCTCCTTTATCTGGCCAGTGTGTGAGTGTGTTTGCATTAGGCCACCATTTGTTTTTGTTCCCATGCCATGAATCCTGGGGCCATTTAGTATAGTAAGTGTCCATAGGCCTGCATGTGTTCTGTGTTTTCCATGCCTCCTTGCTGGTTGTTATTGTTGTTTGACCATGTGGCTGGTGGCCATTTTGTTTAGGCAGCCAGTATGCTTTTGCCATAGGCCTGCATGTGTTCTTTGTTGTGGCCATACCTTTATGCTTGATGTTGTTGTTATTTGCCCATGTGGCTGGTTGCCATTCTGTGTAAACAGCCAGTGTGCATTTGCCATAGGCCTGCATGTGTTCTTTGTTGTGGCCATGCATCCTTGCTGGTTATCGTGGTTGTTTGACCATGTGGCTGGTGGTGATTTTGTGTAGCCAGCCTTGTACTTTAGCCATGGGCCGGCATGTGTACTTTGTAGCCATGCCTCCTTGCTGGTTGTTGTTTGACCATGTAGTGGGTGGCCATTGTGTGTAGGCAGCCTGTGTGCTTTTGCAATAGGCCTGCATGTGTTCTTTGTTATGGCCATAACTTCTTCCTGGATGCTGTTGTTATTTAACCATGTGGCTGGTGGCCATTCTGTGTAGACAGCCAGTGTGCTTTTGTCATTGGATTGCATGTGTTCTTTGTTGTGTCCGTGCCTCCTTGCTGATTGTTGAGGTTGTTTGACCATGTGGCTGGTGGTCATTTTGTGTAGCCAGCCAGTGTGTTTTTGCCATAGACCTACCTGTGTTCTTTGTTGTGGCCAAGCCTACTTGCTAGTTGTTGTTGTTTTGTTGTTTGACCATGTGGCTGGTGGCCATTTTGTGTAGACAGCCAGTGTAGTTTTGCCATAGGCCTGCATGTGTTCTTTGTTGTAGCCATGCCTCCTTGCTGGTTGTTATTTGACAGTGTGGCTGGTGGCCAATGTATGCAGCCAGCCAGTGTGCTTTTGCCATAGGCCTGCATATGTACTTAGTCGTGTCCATGGCTCCTTGCTGGTTGTTGTTTGACCATGTGCCTGGTGGTCATTTTGTGTAGCCAACCAGTGTGTTTTTGCCATAGACCTACATGTGTTCTTTGTTGCGGCCAAGCCTCCTTGCTGGTTGTTGTTATTTGACCATGTGGCTGGTGGCCATTTTGTGTAGCTATGCCTCACTCCTTGTTGTTTGACCATGTGGCCATTTTGTGCACCCATCAGTTTTCAAAGGCATTTTGTATGTTGAGGTTTAAGCCTGTTTGTTTATGCTGGTTTTATATTTACTTTTCCCTGATATCAGTTTAATAAATTAATATGCTTGAGGCCAAGTAGCTCAAAGCTCATTCAAAATGTACTGTAAAAACAGTGTTTTATATTATTATATATATTTTTTTAGCATTTTTTACCTTCCCCACTCCTTGCCTCCCAATTCCCAATGGGGTTCTCATGGTAGTCCCCAAGTACAACAGCAGTAATATATATTTTTTTATTATTCTCACAAACATTTTTTATTTAATGTAATTTTAGTTTCTCTTAATTACATTTTATTAAATAGTTTTTGCTTTTGAATTTAATTTTTGATTTTTGTTTTATTTGTTTTAAATTATGTTAAATATTTTTACATTTTTTCTTTTAGTTTTCTTAATCACATTTTCCTTAACATCCATCAAACCCATGTCTGCCATAGGTGCAGAGCTGCACAACAGCATTTATTTTCTAAGGATTATTGCATTGTCACCTACACCTCCCTGAGTGCCACATCCAAACTTGATGCACATAAAGTAAACAGTTACATCTGTATGTTGTTTCTCTTTCATATCCCTCTTGAGTGTACATGAACGTTTATGTTGGTGTGGTTTTACAAATGGATACACTGTATTGTTGTTAATTATTTGTAACTTAAGTAACAACACTAAACCCTAATATTTGCATTACTTATTCAACTGCAAGATTGCAACATTTCACTGATGTTCTTCTTGCTTGTTTGCTTTTAGGTGCCCAAGAGAAGAGACATCACCCACATTACTGCCAGACAGAAGGCCTGTGCATGACGTGACGAATGACCATACAACACGGACACCTCTTCAGCTTGTGAAGCTAAGTGCCAATGCCAACTGACAGCTTCAAGATGGCCCGAAGAAATGAGCTACTTAGAAAGTAGCCAGTAATAAGAAGGAGCTTACCACCACTGGTATGTTGCCCCAGACCATTTTAAGGCAAAAATGTGTGCCTGCCACACCGGCCTCTGGGGATCAAGCTGGGAGCAGCACCCCTGCATCATCGGCCCCAACCCAACCTAGGACCAAGCCCATGTCTGGCATGGCAATGCTGACGAACAGTGACGTTGAATTGGATTTATCTCTTTCGCAAAGTAGTACCCAATGTTTGCCAAAAACTCAACTAAGTGGACAACAACCGCCACAGCTAGCAATAGTAGTTCCTCCTAAAGTAGGAACACTTCAGAATATTGAGCTTCAAGCTGAGGAAGTAGAAGATCCATTGCATTCCAGATCTCCACTAAGAAAAATGAAGGGTACTCCACCATCTTCTTCTCTAAGGCCCCCTTCTGATGATCAAGACCCCACTTGGATGCTGCCTTAGTCTGAGACAAACCAGGAGAGGCTGGTGAAAAAGAAGGTTCCTGAAAGCCTTGGAGTTATGGATGAAGAAGAAGAGGATGACAATAACACAGCCATCACACGTGTTAGCCCAGCCCCAGAAGAGACCAACATTACCCCATCTCAACCTGCTCTGAGGGATTAGACACAGATACCACGACCACCACGGCCACCTTCCACATTTGCAAGGCCAAGGCTGTGACCTACACCCACAACCAGCTCAAGAGAAGTAGGCACTGCAGAGAGGCAAATGTCAAAACATCAACCTACCGCAACTTCTTCTGATATTGGCAGTGGTAGCAGTGTCAGAAAGTTGACCTCCTCAGTTTGGGACTTCTTTACGGTGATGAATAAGGAGCTGAACATTGCCATATGCTCCATTTGCAAAGCAAGTATTAGTCAGGGTAAGCTTGGAACAAACAGCAGTACTGGAGGCCAAACAAAGCCTATTTACGAAAACACCACGCAAGGGGAGGTGCACCTTAGCCAAAAAACTGCAATTGGTGTTGAGCAGGGAATCTGATCCAATCACGGTGGAAGGTGAGGAAGAGGGTGACATTTTCATTATGCAAATCAGCCCTGTCCCCAGCAGTGCAGTGCATTAATATCATGCACATCAGAACATTCCAATGGCGCAAGACTCAGAGTTAGGTAAAGACACCAAGGCAAGAGCATACAGCGACTGCCCTGCTGAGACGCACATTGATCCTACCACCTTCTGCTCTCAAGAAGTCACCTCCATCAGTGCCACCAGAAAAGAAAAAAATTCCTGGCTAATATTTCTGCCATGTTTAGGTAGGAGGGGCGGTACAAAAGCAACCACCCACCGACACGTTTGTACACAGGAAGCTGGCTAAAATGTTAGCACTGGACCTCTTCCCTTTTTCTTTTATGTAAGGAGTGGGTTTTCTAGAAATTGTGGTGCCTGAAATGGAAGGTTACCAGCTCGACTTATTTTGCCAGAGTTGCTGATCCAGTGCTATATCACTATGTACTGGAATTGGTTGGACAAGCTTTGCAGCACAGTGCTGTTCACACTATCCATCTGACGACAGACATCTGGACCAGTTGCCAAGCCACTAATTACATTTGCATCACAGCCCGCAGGATATCTTTTGTGGGGGTTAGAGAAATGAAATCGGCAGGTGTTTACACTGCGGACATTTGTTATTGCACTTGTAAGCATGCAACAGTAGCCATGCTCACCATGGAGAAATTCCATACAGCTGCAAACATATGGGATGACTTTAGCAAAAATGTATTTAAATGGCTGTGATCCAGACAGCTTAACATTGGTATCAGTTGCCACAGAAAATGCCAGTAATATAGTTAAGGCCATGTCAGATGGTGGCTATTTCAGGGTCCTGTGTTTGGTGCACTGCATCAACATCATTGTCCAGGACTTTCTCAAAATAGAAGGCTGAGTCAGCAACTTACTGTCCCCCTGCAGAAGAATCTGCACTAATTTCAGCTATTCTTTTAAAACCCAGAAACAGTTGATGATCATTCAGCGCGATTATAGAATGCCAGTTAAAGCACTCATACAGGAGGTGCCAACACATTGGAACTCGACTTATTACATGTTGCAACGTCTGTTTGAGCAGTACAGACCAATCAATGGATATGTCATGCAAAGAGGGAATGTAACTGTGAAAGGCATGATCATTGAGATGGACCAATTGGGCCTAGTCAATTGTCTGATAGAGATGCTGCTTTCTTTTGAGGTTTTCACATGGAAAGTCAGCAAGGAGGACAGTACCATGAGTCAAACTATCCCATCTTTGCATATGCTACAGGAACAGCTAAAGGAGGTGTCTGAAATATATGTAGGCATGGCCAAAAATATAAAATATGCATGAATTGGTGGAGAACTTAATCCTTTGCTTATCTGTTAATACAAGGCTGCAAAGAGACATTGTGTCATCCAAACATTACATCTGTGCCAAAATTCTTGTTCCATGGTAGAAACAATTACTGGCCACTTGTATTCCTTTTCAGATGGGGATGTATCAAACTTCAAGACGCAGATTGCTAAGCAAGCCAGCAACCTAGAAAAAGAACGACTGGTAATTAGAGGGAGGCCCACTCCTGGACAGAAGTTCTGGGGTGCGGCCTTCAACTTTGATAGATCCTGTGGGTAGTTCTGTTGGCCCACAGCAACCAAAAAACCAATAAAAACACCACCAACAACAGGAACAGGAGTATCGACCACAAGATCTGCATTTGATTGGTATCTAAAGGCAGGGCCTAAGTCCAATGCAGAGGTGAAGGCATAAGAGGTCGAGCAACGTGGAGCACTAATGACTATTGACAGGATGGTCCAGGCCTATCTGGATGACCCAACAGAAGTCTATCTGCATCAAAACCTTTTGGTGTATTGGTATGGGAAGCGGTACCAATGGCCAGTGCTCAGCAGGCTGGCAAAAAAGTATCTGGCTTGCCCTGTAGCCAGGGTATCTGCTGAGCATGTGTTCAGTGCAGCTGATGTAGTTGTCACAGTGACCAGTCTCTTGCCCCAAAAAACGAGGAGGATGAGGGTGATTGGTCAGAGTCAGGTCATGGTAGTGTGTTAACCACCCAACGAGGACAAACTCTACTTCCCTGACTACTGAGTAGGCCTAGGCCACCATAGAAATTCTTTAATAGAAAAAAGGATATAGCTAGAAGAACATTATATTATTTGTTTGTTTGTTTGTGTCTGAATGGCTAATGCAGCCCTGGATTGGAGTTGGACAAGTTTGCAATGAAGAAGCCTTCCCCATTCCCTTCAAGGACATTGGCGAGACAATATCTGCCTCCATCCCATGCCTATCCTTTATGTAATCCACTAGCAGGACTGCCCCAGCATATTTGATTTACAAAACTGGCCAATGCGTGTTTTGTAAATCAAAGAGGATCAGCAATGTACTACTGTGCTGGAATTGGAGCATGTAAGTATTGCAGCAATGAGTGATATATGAGTGATTGTTGTTTGTGAGTGTTGACATGATTCATGTGGTGGCAGACAGTGAGAGTAGGTGTTTAGCTATAATTATTAAGCTTGATTGTATTTGTAATGATTTACAATATTGGCGGACTAATGGGTGATAATTTGTTTTCTGAAGGTGATTTTTTTTCTCCACTTTAGCACTTAGCGAGATTTGTTTACCGAGTCCGCACTGCTTTGTTTTCTGGTTCACACTCCTCAAACACACGTTCAGTCCATTTGGCTAACAAATACAAATATAGCTAACACAAAAAAATACTCAATGTGTCTCTTGTTGTTCATCAGAAGCATTGCACTACATGTCAATCTCTTTCATTTGGGTTATGACTGCAGTCGGTAAGGAGTTGGACATATTCATTACTCGGAGTCAGGAAGATCATGGAAGCACTCAGGGCATGACTACTTCAACAACTGCCAGGAGAAGGAAGTTATCAATTTCACTAAAACCGACATGGTAATGACCCTAAGAAGCCTACTCAACTCTGTGGACTGGTGAGGGGTGCATTGTTTGCTTGATTTGGGAAATCCAGTGCTGCTGAGTGTGTGTGCTGGTTGGCTCAAATTTGTCACTATGGGATTGGGCAGGGGGCCTGTTGTTGTAGGTAACTGGGGACAGACATGTAATGATGAAAGTCACATCATCACATTATGCACGTGCTAGGATAAATGTTATGATGATGATCATGACAGTTGTAAGTTTGATCAGCCCGATACATGCAGCCACTTGACTGTGATTGTTGATTGTTGTTGTTGCTCTCACTTAATCGATTGTACATCAGTCATAACATGAATGATTGCAAAGTACTGTGCTTTGCTCTGCCTCTAAGACTTCTCGGTCTACTGCTCATGAAGCTTACCTTCTGTACTTCTACTTGATTCTATAATATAATTTGTGCTTTATAATCCACAGGCCTTTTCTTCTCCTGCACAAAAGGTAAAAGCACCATAACACTCATGCTTACTTTACCAGAATGCTTCAGCCAGGCAGGCAGCCAAGATAGACAGATAATCCAAGAAGAATGTGGATGCACTGCTCAATTTGGCAATACAGTATAATTTTTCTTTTAATAATCATTTTTTTAGAACTGTGTGTGTTTGCTTCACTACTACATAATTTGTATTTACTATTTTTCAAACCTAGGTGACTAAACAATTAGATATATAGTGATATCATATATTGAGTCTCTCTGGGGCTGACGTGCCATTTGCAATGTATTTAAGTTAACTGTCTCATTGACATTCCTTTGTTTCTGCCCACAACTGATTGATGATGGTTGGCTGCTCATTGCCCAGATAAATATTGTCTTTGTGTAGTGTTTGTCTTTGTCACACCTTTTCCCAAATACCCTTTCCCATCCATTCATTAGATCCCTAATACTCTTCCCCAAGGCTGTGTGATTTATTGAGACGTGGCTTAATATTTTAAACCATTAATTGATCACACACTTGGCGGGGCAGATGGGGTGAAAGCAACACTAACTTAGTGCAGGATCTTCAGTTCTATTACCTAAATGATAACCCACACTTGTCCCATTTACCCACCCACACATAAAAAGTGATTGATATTTTTAGTTATACAAGAACATCAGTCGTCACCATCATCATTCAGGCAGTGTGTTGCATACATGTTTAACCTTGTCCACTCCATACTCTAAGTCCACTTCATGATTCGAGTATTTCGTAACTTTAGTTTTATTTAAAATAATAGTTGACCATTGCTTTGAGTAATTTAGCATTGTTTGTTATATTTTCACTATCAGGTATTCTTTGTTGTATAGTAGTCTCTAGTCTGGTCTCAATTGTTTGTAAAGCTACTAACTCATTTTTTATTACAATGTAGTTGCCTGTGATGAATAATCCTTCCAATTAATCACCTAGGTGGGAGTGGGACCATGCTTTTAATTCCTTCACTGTTAGTGCACTAGCTTGCTACTACTGTCATCACCATGGCACCTTGGGAAACCATACAGTCCTCACTTCATCTACTCAGGTTAGAGAACTATGGAGTGCTGTTGTGCTTGTAGGCAATATAGGCAATGGCAAACTGTTATTTATTTCTCCTTTTGACAGTTTTCTAGTAAAAACTAAACAAACACTTTGGGCCTTATTACGATGGCGTGGGATGAGCATCTGACTGCCATTGTTGCGGAACAGTAACCACCCGACTAGTGGTAGGTGGTTGTCCCCAACATATTCAACGTGGCTGCCCTTTAGGCAGTCAGAAACTTGCCCTTTAAAAGGGTCGCAGCACAAGCCACAAAATAAAAGGGTACATTTGCAAACATCTATTAATACATCATGATGCATGGATATTTGGGGGGTACCACATGTGCCCTCCCGGTCCCACAGTCGAGGCTCACGGGGGCCCTGCTAGGGAGCCCTAACCTCCCTTTCTGGCTGCCTGGGACCACCATGAACAGGCAGTCAGAAAAAGATATCCTAATCCCTACGGCAGTGCCGGCACATGCACGGCCCCATTGTAGGGATTAGGAATACGATCAGAATCAGGACTATCAGAGGCGGCGGTCTTTCCCTCACCTAACTCGCTCCGACTGCCGGAATCATAATCTGGCAGTTAGACCAATGGCATATATATTGGTGGGATCGCCACCGATGGCTTGTCACTGGCGGTCAGACCAACATCAGAATGAATCCCTTGTTTTGGAAAAATAAAAATAAAGTAGATCTCATTAATGAGTAAGGCATTATGCAACATGGAGTACAAGTATTTTCTCCCTTGTGCTAAATTAATGGAGGGATGCTAGCTCAGCTGACTCCCTAGTCATACTGATTAGTCATACTTTGCTGCTCTCTGCAGTCTGCAGCTAGGGCAGCTGTAATAGACAATTTTTCTACTTCAATGGCCCTCCTCTTCTCCAAAATGCCTTTCAATTTACCCTGACTACAAGGCAGATGAATAATATGAATGATACATGGCACGTATAAAATCAATCATGCCGACATCCTGTCTGCAGTAAGTAGATGGTGGGAAAAGCAATGCACTAGTACAGGGGAAGGATTAAGGAACAAGATATAGATTATATTTGGCACGTTTGTCACAGACTATAACATCCGCAAAAGTCAAGACACTTACTTAGTCCCACTTTACTCCTTGGCCTCACCCTCCAACACACTTTATAATAATTTTATCCAACAAATACATTTGAAAGGAAACTGAACTTACTCTCTACTGCCGGGTAAATTAGAGGGATTAGGCTGGGTAAGTAGATGTTTTACTGATCATCATCATCTGCCTAAGCTTTGTCTAATGAGTCACTGAGGTTGACAAATTTTGAAAGGGAACAATTTGAATAGGAAGAAATCCGTTATGCCAGCCATAATGAAATATATCACTTGCTGAGAAAAATATGGTGCATGCACAGAATGGATTTTAACAATTTATGGGAAAGTTGGGAGAGAAATATGGAAAGAATAAAGTAGTGAAGTACTAGGAAGTGATTGGTTGGGCACTGGGAGGGGAGGGAAACGCACCTTGTTTTTGCATGGCCATGCATTGAAAACTTTGTAAATGCCAGATTAAATCAAGCAGAGACACATTGCACAGCCAACACTGCTGTGTAAAATAGAACCATGCAGCAGTTAGGTCATTATCAGTGGCACTGGAGAAATGCCATGAGTATGGAGGGAGGTGATGATTGATGATGGATGGGATACATAATATCTGCCTTGCTTAAAAAATACTGTAAGTCAATGTACTAGACAGAAATACAACCCCAACTCTTTGAATCAAAGTCTTGATAAAACCATTCCAAGCCAGTAAATTAGGTGAGTATGCCCCTATCTAGAAACGCTTCCTTGTTTCTTCATCCAAGCTATCATCCATTCATCATTACATTGTTCTTCTAGTATTCTTAATCTTCACCCTTGGCTTTGATGCAAACCATTTAAGCTTTATATTCACTCATCCAGTATTTTACCATTGAAAAACCATTGTTCCATATACATCCATCCATCTATCCAGAAATAGCTATCAGCGAATCTTTCACCAGCATCCATTTACCCACCCATGCATCCTTTCATCCATTCACCCATCCTGCTATAACCCACCCGAGCATGCCTATCACCCACCCAGGCAAGCATCCTTTCACCCATACCCTTTCACCCACCTAGGCAGGCATCATTTCACATGTACACCCTTTCATCCATCCTTCACCCTCCCATGCATCCTATTATCCACCGATATGCATCCTTTCCCCATGCATCCTTTCACTCATATTACATTTCACCCATCCTTTTTTTCCATTTTCCATCAAACCATCCTTGTTAAAGTTCATTGTGAACATTTGTCTGCTGAGTTGCAGCTAGAAGCGGCCATTAACTACGCAACCCCCGCTGGATCTGCTAAAGGGAGGTTTTCACGAGTCAACATCCTTGCAATAAGTATATTACTAATTATAAATAAGCAAGAAATGTGACGTACCTCTGCCCTTCCCTGCTGCCGCTGGGACTCCCTCTTCGACCACCGCTGCTTCACTGGCATTCTCACTCCCAACCCCAGTACTGGTTGTCTGTGGGACTAGAAAAACATTACACATTTTAGATGCCAAATACGCCTCTTCCTATTATTTGTTTTAGCAAAAATACAACCACAACACATCACTACAGTTCGGTTACGCTATATTCTATCACAATATCACGTTGGGCATTTTGTTGGTTGGCAATGTTTGAAAAGCCAGGTAGTCAACCCAACCAAGAACATTTTGTAATGGATGAATCTGAGCTATTGAAGCACAATGAAGGAGTGCAATAATTGTTCAATGAAGGACATATGGTCTTGGCTGGCAAATGCAATGGGGCTGTTGTCCTCATACTTCCACAATGCTGCACTGTCATCAACTGCTTGTATACTATGATAATAATAATACATACACAACAGTATTTTGCAGCGAATGATCTCTGCTTCTCATCACATTCTCAGTCTCTCAACCCCATTTGATGGGCCAACTCAGCCTGTATCTTTTTCAATGCATAGATGCATGCATACTATACATCATTGGGAAATTGCTAGGAGTTGGGACTGTATGAGCTATAAAAAAGAAAGGCAGTAGGGTGCAGAAAAGTGAGAGAATGCAAATTCACTAATACTAATGGCTACCACTTTCTTAGTAACAGGACCAAGGAGTCTATGCATGACTTTTTAATTGATCAGCCCAAGTTAGTACTGATGAGTAGGATTAGGTAGCGTAGAGCACCTGGCTAGATGATGATCACATAATACGTGTAACATAAAATTAACTTACCTCCAAGTGTGAGCAGCATAATTGCTATTTGGGAACAAAATATTAGAGCACAACAAATAAATAATTATTACTCACCAAGCCCCACAACCTCAACGCCCAGCAGGTCCTGTTCTCTGTCCAGGATGTCGGCCCACTGGTACATAAGCTGTTGTTGGGTGCACAGCCAGGTGCACCCCTCCAAGCACTGCCTATGCTCCCGGAGGATGTACCCACTGCCAGGCCTGCCAGTTGCTGTCAGGGTGGAGGGGAGGTGGTGCTGTACATGAAGCATTTGCTTCTATGGATGGTTCAGGAGAGTCTGCCACTGCTGCTCCCCTGCTCTGCCTGGGCCCTGGGTGGGGGGAGGAGAAGATAAGAATAGAAACAGAAAAAGGAAGAAAGGAAAAGAAGAGAAAATAAAGCAAAAAATTATAAAAATACAAAAGTCACGAAAAGACAGAAACGAATTACAAAAAACGTAATATACAATAACACAAAGACGCAACAATATAATTAATAAAAATGAGGGGCAGATAAGTTTAATAGGAGGAGGATTAAAGAGATTAAGGAAGGATTGAAAAGTAGGCCCCAGAACCATAAACATTGCCAAAACAAAATTGCAGTGCCCACGTGAACCTCGTGGTGCTGGTTACGCAGCATTTCCAACACAAGAAGGCATGATGCATTGCATATGATGTAAAACATCATGCAAATAGGTGCACCGAGCAGCTTTCTTTCATCATTTCAGCTTACCGTGACTACAAGAATTCCGTCCAAAGGAAAAGCAGTTTTTGACTTGCCTACATCTTTGGTGTCATTTGCCAAACCTTCACAAAAATGTCAAAAAAATGCTCTAGGAATCTCGTTGTGCATGGAAAGTGTCAGGGTGACCCATCAAGCGAGGGATGAGAAAAGGGGGAGGTTAAAAAAAGGGTGTTTCCCATGTTAATTCACATAAGAGCTTTATACATGACTGCAGCTCAAACTGCTGGATGGAATTACACCTAGCAGCATATTTACAAGGAAATGTCGGAGCGCAGAGCTGCATCAAATTTGGCAGTGCACATTTCCAAAACGCAGGAATGCACCATATTTTAAACAACACGGTGCACCCCTGTCTTTTCCCTAGTGCTGGTGTCGAAATTAGTTGCCTAGCACCATCACAGGCCCCTTTACACCATAGTGGAATTGTGCCTGCGTTGCAGAGAACCGTGGGTAATTACCTGGCAGGCTCCTGTTGCTGTTGAAACTGATGTTATACTCAGAATATCAGACTTTGTTCTCACATGGCTAGGGAAGATAGTGCAAACTTATAGAAAATGCATTCCCATTTTTGTGTCTGGATCACCTTCCATAACTTTAATGAGAAAATCATGAGAGAAAACAGTTTACTCTCAAACGTGGTTTATCAAATACTTGCACAGGCTCAGCATTTGTAACAGGGTTAATTCACCTTAGAACACACCATAATTCGAAAAATAAGATTAACACCATCAAAATATGATTTATATTGTGACTAAAATCAGTTATCACCCTTCATATGTGTCCCTTTTTGTAATTCAGGCTTTCAGTGCAATGCTTTTTAATGATGACCATGAACCCTCGTATGGAGATGCTCTCCATGTTGTGGCTAGCCAATTAAGGTTGGTCCCAGCCCACCTTGGGACTCACACCACTTATCACTTGCATGCTAATGATCAAAAGTTAAGCTTTTATTTAAGAATAAGGTTTTTGAGAGTTTTGTATTTCAATAAGGGTAAATTATTACCGTGACTTTCAATGCTCTGGATTTTTGTATTTATAAAATGTCAATTGATGGACCAACAAATAAAGGACAGTTTTGCACTAAGAGAACCAACCATGTTTTTCTCTGCAGAATAGGGTTATAAATTGTTGCAAAAATTATAATTTTAATACCACTTTTGGCAACACTTTATTGTAAAAGAGAATGCTTGCAAAAATTGTCATCTAAATAGATGTTAAGTAATAACCCATAAATGAAGAGCGATTTGTGTCATGTTAATGATGAACAGACAGATGCAGTTTAGCTGTCATGCGTGCAGTCAGTTTTAACACCAGAATGATCACTCACATCCGATACAGCTGAATAGATATTCATACTAATGGGTGATAACGACTTGATGATTGGGGAGGATAGATCCCTTTCACACAGGATAATCAGTTTTTCGAGGTAATTTTTAAACCACAATGAGAACATTATGAATTTTTTAATAACGTCAACATTTGTTTTCTTTGTTGCATTTATGATTTTTTTTTGTGTTGATTTACTTATACTACACAATGACATTGCTCTACATAGTAAAATGCCTATTTAGAGATAAAGTAATTGATGTAATGTGGAAAATAAACTAAAAGCTTAGAACTTGAAAATAAGTGATGAGACCTGTCTCTCTCTAGCTGCTAGACATATGTAGTCTTCGTTGTTTTCCCAATGTGACTAAAGACATGACAGAAATTGGTATGCCACAAATATTTACAGTGCTGGCTAGTTAAAGGGATACTATTAGTAACACTGACATCAGATCCAATCAGAAAAATGTAATGAAAGTGGACTATGTTTCAGGTATGAGCTTGACAGTGCAACTCACTTTTGGCCTATCAAGTCTTAGTACTGCAGTAGATTTTGTTACTTGTGCAAATCTTCACATGGATTGCTGCAACCCAAATTTTATAGAGCACTAGATTTTGAAACTCTGCTTCTGACCAAAACCTGCTAAAAAAAGGCCTCGACCACTCTCTTCTCTATGTAACATGACATTTCCCTAAACCTTCAGATCAGTCCTACTATTGTGGAACGAGCTGACATTTAGGGCCTCATTACGATGTCGGTCGGAGTTTCCTCCTCCCAAAACCGACTCGGAAACAGGACCGACTGACTTGCACTTGGTGGCTCCTCCTCCCGATTACAATGCGACCGAACACTGTTCAGTAGAATTCCCATTGACTCCTATGGGAGCCCGTGTTCTGCCTGAGAATACAGGCTCCTATGTGGAAATGGGGGGTGTGCGGAGAATTCTGCACCCTGTCGCAGACACCCCATGGTGCCTGCCACACAGTACAGGGTTCTACAGGGGCGTCCCTATGGTAACCCGTTGGCCCCCAACCAGAGGCCGCAGGATGAGAGGGGCCCATCTAGTGACCCCAAAAATCACTTTCCGACAGCCTTTTCGTGTCAGACAGGCTGACTTGGAAAGGCTGTTGGAAACCGACATCGTAATTGCTCGGCCTGAACGCAGTCTGTAGAGTTGTACAATGTGGGTCTGACCGACACAAATTCTCCTAGAGCCGGTCGGAACTGATTTGGAAAGACCGTGCGGTTTACAAACCGACCTCGAACATCGTAATCGGTCGGTCGGATTGTAAACTGACCAAGTCGGTTGGAAGGTTTCCGACACAGTCCGGGAGATTCCGACTGTCAGGAGGAGGCTTTCCGCCCGACATCGCAATCAGCCCCTAAGTATGGAAACTTGGAAGACTATGGCAGGTATAAAATCAGCCTTGTTCCTGCTCCAGTAGGAACAGTCCAGCCCAAACTGCCAAGTCAGATCCTCTCTGAACGGGAACACAAGCAACCCAAAAAAGGTTTTGACCAAGTTGGGCCTCTTCAGTCGGGTGCAGCTTTGTTCCAGTGGTCACAGTGAGCACGAGACCCATGTGTGGGCATACCCTTGGCCACTTAAGGCATTACATCAAACACACAAAAAGTAATGGGAGGATTGCTTACAAATATTCTAACCACAGGCAATCACTTGGTCTTGCTTAAGGGAAGAGCAGCTTTTTCACATTTGAGGGGCATTAATTTTGGTGCAGAACTGTGGGAAATTACATTTTGTTTCAATTCTTGTCAGGTGTAAGTGAATACGCGGCTGTTGTCTTTCTTTCCTAACTATCTCAAGGTAAGTGTTTACATTGATGTTATTCTGAACCTGAATTTTAGGTATATAGAACATCTATTCGCTAGCATGATACATGTCAAAAGAGGGTTCTCTGCCAATTTAGATCTTTATGGCCAGGTTCCGAAGCAGCACAGAGCCTACTCTGGCACTTTTGATAATTAAGGTTGTTTTCATCAGCCAACAATTTTCCTTGATTGTTGCAGTTCTGTTTGTTTGAATTCTCCTGCAGATTATCATTTTTACGTTTTTTTATTCTAGAGATGTTGCCGATGGGCTATTTGCAAACCCTCCAGTGCCCATGACATCATAGAGAAACTTTAATAAAACCTTGGCATAGCAGCCTGGTCCAGAGTAGAATTTGGGCACTGTTGCATCACAATTTCAATGGACTTTTGTTTATTTTGTAGCCTTAGGGCATGATTTAGAGTTTGGAGGGTGGGTCACAAACATAACAGATATCCTGTCAATCTTATTACAAGTGCATTATATCCTATAGCACTTGTAATGAATTGGTATGACATCAGCCACATTTGGGAGTAGTAACCTATCTGCCAAACTCTAAATCAGGCTCCTGTTGTCTTCAGTGAGTTACCTGGACCCAGAAGTAGGAGTTTTCTCAGAAATTGATTTTCTCTCTTCTGTAGCTCTGACACTTTTTTGAAGCCTCATAGGTCTGCCCCTTATGCTGTCATCCCATTTGTCATCCTCTTGTGTATGACTTTAGTGAATCTCTCCCAATATTGGGTTTCCAGAGAAGCACCAATTCTACATTTTGATTAGTGGTGTGTAACAATTTATCTTTTTACTGAGCCTATGATAACATATTATTGAACATTATACCTAGGTAATTAAAGCTTTTGAATCTTTCTAAGGTGGCCTCATGCATACTACATGTTTGCTCCAGAGAAGCCTTTAGACTCATGATCATACATTTAGCTTTGGTTACTTTCAGGCATTTTTGTAGCAATAAGATTGAAGCCCTTTCAACAGTCTCCATCAACAGTTTGGTTAGAATAATTTAAAATATAGTGATGTCTGCAATTAGCAATATCACAACTTTTTCAACTCCCAGCTCGGCATATCAAAGTTCATATCCATTTGGTGTGGACTACGTCATTTATGTATAGGGTGAACAAGAATGGGGAAAGGACACAACACTGACGCACTTCAATATTGATTGCAAAATCACTGGTACATGCCCCTTTTTTCCCAGTATCTTACCCTTGCTCAGATCTACTGGTGTAACCGTATCAGGGCTTCAAGCAGTCGATTTCTGTCTTTTCAGTAAAATACCGAGGAGGTTACTGTTGATTGAGTCAAAAGCAGTCTTAAGATCCACAAATACTAGAAGCAGGGTTGCTTTCTTTAGTTGCATCTATTTTGTACCTATTAGATACAGTGTCTCAGTTTTTCATATCGTACTGAGACCTTTTCTAAAACCAGCTTGGGTTTCACATTATCAGTTGTTTTTGCATTTAATTGAGTCTTTTATAGGCCTGGGCATAATTTTGGTTAAACCATCGTAATTTGGCATAAATAATGCTAAATGGCCGCAATTGCGGCATTTTGCAGTCTTACATAAACAAGATGTATATTTGGGGAAAAAAACAACAGGAGCACGGGAGCAAGAAAATCGACACTCGGTAACAACATGACCAAGCTGAATTGAGCTGCATTTCTTTTATGTGGGCCTGACGAAATAACACGAAAAGTCATTTTTCGTTAAATGACTTACCCAAGCTGACTGCTTGGATACATTTTGAGTGCAAAATAAAAAAAATATATAAATTGTTTTTTGGTTTACACAGAGGAAGTGCCATAGAAAGTGGGGTTACAGTACATACAGTATCAATTTTCACTTCCTGTCCTGAAACCCCTCCCTATCCTTTGTCCAGCCCATGGTCGTTTACGATTTGGATTTTGGAGGGAAAGCATTGTTTGCTAGCCTTGGCAGTTGAAATCTGCCCTTTTCTTGGAAAATCAGTTAAATTAAGTGAAGTTCTTTGCAAAAAGTTTGTGTTGGCAGCACTGTTTTTGTTCCTTTTTTGTTTTGGTTCATTTTTGTTTGTTTGTTGCTATTGGCCGGGATTTTAAGTTAGGGGCAGTACAGGCCAGTTCATGTGACATTATGGAATGATGGACATTTTTGGATGGTAATGGCCTCATTTTCCTTGTATTTTTGTGAATGTTATTCAGATTTGTCTTGATTATGTGGTATGCTTTAATTCTTGGGATGTTGTCTGCTTTCCTTAGTTGCGTGTATTTTTTATGTATTTTTCACATTCTCATTTTCTCATTCACTGTGTGCTAGAGATTTTTTTAATTATTTCTGGGGCTTTTGGAAGAACTTGTATTCAAGTAGGTTGTTTTTTGTTTGTCTGCATGTGCCTGTTGAGGGCTAGCGTCAGGGTGGCTTCAGGAGTCCAGGTCTATGTAGCCAGACATTTTCATTTGTTCTTCCCCAAGTGCTTGACCACCATTGTTGATTGCCTGTGTTTGCGTGAGATGGTTGATTGTTTGTTTTTCTTTAACTTTCAAATGTATTTTGCAGGACTAATTCTTGCCTTAAGCAGCTAGTGTTTGGGGGAACTTTAAAATGTATTTCAATCCTTTCTCACTTTTGAAATTTTCTGTGCTGTTAAATTTATTGATGCATCTTCACCACTAGTGTGCCAGATCCATGGATAGGCTAAGTCACATTTTGGGTGTTTATTTATGCAATCCTTTCCCTGCAAGTTTTTGTTGGTGGAGGAAGAGAAAGGGGCTCCAGCAAGTGAAGGGTAGCCATACTTTCCTTGTTTACCGCGTCTCCTTCTTAGCTGGCCATGCAGGGAAATCCATTTGGTGGACTCAGTGTGTGTGTGTGTATAATAGGTTACCATTATGTCTTTGTTCTCCATGCCTCCTTCTCTGGTGGCCATGCAATAACTGCCTTTCTTATGAAGCAAGTGTTTGTTTGTGTGTGTGTGTGGCATAGTGGATGTTTCTGATTATTACTTATTTTATTCCACTTTAAAACGTTTTACGAACATTGATATTCGAACAAGCCATGTCATTTTTGTTCATTTCTTTATTTTTTTCCTAATATATATTCCTGATGTATTTATTTGCACTTGTGGCTGATTGTAGTAGACTGTAGTACGCAGTGGTTGTGTTTAATTAATGTATGCAATTTTTCCCTGCCTTCCATGTGCGCTGGAAGGGTGCCAGGTACTAATTTATTTCATGATTGCCTGTCTTCCACAGGGGCCCCATTTACCCTGGATGGACACCAGGAATTTTTGTTTTCATTTATCTGATTTTTTTTTTGCCTGTCTCCCCCCCCTACATGGGCCTGTTTGGCCCTGGGGAGAAGATATGTATTTTTAAAAGAATGTATTCAATGGTTTGCATGGAATCATGCATCCCGTAAGTGATTTATTCATTAATTTATTTGATTTGTGCCTGCCTCCCAAAGACACCCCATGGGCCCTATGGGACACCAGTTATTTTATATTAATGTATTGAATGTTTGTCATGGGCCCTGAAGCAAAAGGGACAGCAGGTATTTTTTATATTAATGAAATACATGTTTTGCTTGCCACCACCTTACATGCAATTTGTGGTCATATCGGGACCTTTGTGGATGGTTTGCCATTTAGATTACATTCCCTTATCATGGAGTGTGAAAAATTAAGTAACTAGATTGAGAGAAGACTTTCTGGAATGTAATAAGCTTTAGAGTTATTTTACAGGAGGAGGTTAACAAACCATAGTGAGGTTGCTCATGAGATAGAAATTGGTCACATAGTGGCCCTGAAGAAGCATCCAATGTCATAAAACGTGTAGTCTGTTATTTGAGTGAATATCATCAATGATTTGATATTGTGATCAGTGATGTGATGGGACATTGCAGCAACGTTTTGGAATGTGACGAACATTATTATTTAGTTAATAAAAACCCTTTTTCTCAAAACGTATCAAAGATTGTTTACTTTTATATATTAATGTAATTGATTTTCACCTGAATGATCTCCTGCTAGGAAAAGAAAGAACACTCCTTCATTTTCTTCAAGCCCCTCTTCTGATGATCTTGGCATTTATTAGACCCTTACTAGGGAAATAGAAATTCTCTTGAAAGCCTTGAAAGTGAGGATGATGGAGAAGCAGTGATTGTTGATGTGGAGAGTGGAACAGAGGAGTTGTAGATCACCTCTAGTTAACCTACTCTGAGATATAAATAGGACCAGTAACTCCATCTGCTTCTGTCTTTTCAAGAAGCCAAAAACCTTAACCAACCATTACCACCCCTACTTCAGTCACAGGCCAATTTACAGAAAAACAGACACAACTGCCTAGCTCCGCCTCAATAAGTTCTTCAGATCTTGGATGAAAATGCTCTCCTCCCAAGTTTGAGAGATCATTACACTTAGGTGCATTAGGAGCAAATTGCAGAATTCTCACTTTGCTGCAAAGCAGTGCATTGTATTAAGCCAGGTGGACCTTATGGTACTAGGGTCCAACTGGATTTTGGGAAAAATGAATACATAATTGTGTGGGAAGAGCACCTGAAAAAGATAGCTGGTGGTGGGAAGAGAGGAGAAGTTGGACATATACAAGGAGGTGATCATTAGGAAGAACATGCCATGAGAAACAGCAGTATGATTTTTGCTTATAGTATGCAGTCATCTCCTGCATCAACCTTGTCTTGGCACATGGGAAAGAGGGATACAGTTACCCCATAGCATCTAATCAGCTTACCTGCTATGTACTGATAGGTTACTTGTGGAGGTATCCTCAGAAAGATAACGGTCACAACAACCCACTATGATGTTTATGTTTGTTTAGGAGTCACTGTACTACTAAAAATGTCCATTAATACAATGAGAAGTGTGCCAAAATGAGTAAATTAATGAATCCAGCATTTATAGTGTGCAACTGCCACTTCCAGGAGAGCATCCTGGCACTAGCCAGTAGAAACTAAATCAAAAGACATAACATTTAGTGTGAAGAAACTAGAACTCACATCAGCGAGACATACCTCCAGTGGAGTCATTAAATTAATGAATGACACAAGGAGTCAGAGGCCATAAAATGCCACATCTTCAGTAGTTTCCTGAAAAGGAATTCTGAATCAATGTGTCTCAAATGAATGGGAAGATGATTCCAGGCCTTAGTCCCTAAGAATGCAAAAGATCTGCCTCCTTTAGTCTTGAGCCAAAAAGTAGGAGGTTTAAGAAGGTTAGCAGATGAAGATCTCAGAATCCGAGAGGTAGTGTAGTGAGCAAATCTGGCAGTTAGGTACTTTGGTCCTACTGCTCTGTAAGCTCTGAAGGTAACAGAATGATTTTAAAGTGGCCTCTCTTGTGGATTGGCAGCCAATAAAGGGTTTTATGGGCTGCTGAGGCTGATGAACGACATTGCAGTTTTAGCACTAGCCTAGCGGCGGCATGTTGTACTACCTCTAGTGTGTGAAGAGTTTGTTTGGTTGGGCCTGCATATATACTAATACAATAGTTCATTCTGTAATCAATGCAGATGCTACTGTTTTTCTAAATGATTTCATTAAGTTAAAACACAGCTTGTGGAGAGAATGATAGGGAAGAATCAAATGACACGCCCTTGTTTTTACTACCTCAACAGTATTAGGCAGAAGGGGCACTGCATTAGGCCACCATAACCTAGAATCAAATGTGTTTTCTTTGGCTAAAAGTATGATCTCCATCTCGTCAGTGTTGCCTTCAAGTGGTTAGTTTGCATCCACTGAATAACCTCCATTAAACATCCTTTGAAATTCACCGCAGAGCCAATAGACGTTTTTACCAGGGCCAGGATAAGCTGTGTATTGTCAGGATATGAAGTGGTTTCAATTCCAAAAGAGGAGATCAATGAAATAAGGGGGGACATATATATATATAACAATGCAGGGCTTAGCGATGAGCCCTGCCGGACTCCTGAGGTAAGAGTTTTTTCAGGGGATAGAAACGGCTGTAGTATTACTGTTTTGCAGTAAGGAAAGATTCCAACCATTCTAAGGCCAGATGTGAAATGCCACACTTTTTGATCCACTGTAGTAATTTGTCGTGGGAAATGGTATCAAAGGCGGCTGATAGATCTAATAGGATCAGCACAGCATTCTCCCCACCTGCAATTGACAAGGAGGGACTAAGCTTAAATCAAAATCAAAGACTTTCTGCGCCTTTCAGGAGATCTAAATCAAATGTCTGGCATTGGAAGGAGTCCCGAAAAATAATTTCTGCAAGAATTAATTATATCCTGTCTAAGAATGGTGTATTCTGAAGGTAAAACATGGACAATGTCTGGATGACATCATTCCTTTAGCAATGATTCCGTAATAAAAAGTAAGTCCAAGTAAAGGTCAAGGAGTAGGTAATTGATTTCTTCAGTGTGTTTGCATTGAGAGCGGCATTATTAAGACTATCACATAGCGATTTTCCCTAAGTTATTTGTAGAAGGAGATAAAGAGTCTGGAGAGGCGCTTTGCATTTAAGACATACCAGGGGGCCATTCCTGTTACTAGGAGATAGACTTGACTCGCAATACCTAGAAGTATCATTTAGTTAATTCAAAAATACGAAGGACATTAGAGTACCTGTCTGTGGAGAGGCAGCATGGCTGGTGCTGGTCGAATTCAAGATGCGGATGGGCACAGACAGGCTGCCTTTGGTGCGCTGGCAGTGGGCTGCCTTTGGTGCGCTGGCAGTGCACCCGCTGCCTGCATCCGTGGTGTCTCATTAAATACCCTTGGGCAAGAACCACTAGAGCACCAAAACCAAAAGATGGCCGCTCTAAGAGGGTCACCGGAAATGGGATTCAAAGAAATGCAAAAGTGAAAGTGCAAGTAAAAGAGAAACATTCCGTATTTAGTTTAAGAAGCTCCTTGCACTTAATAAACAACAATTAGATTAAAAAGAACTTTCCCTTTTTCAAATTCCCCTCATTCGTTAAAAGCAGTAAAAAAGATAAAAACTGTTCTTTTCACAGACTTCTAATTTCTAACTGACCGATCAAAATGTTACCAAATTACTTTTTGCCTTTTTCTCTTATGGAAGTAAAGGGGGTTTTCGAAGCTGTGGAGCCACTCTTCCCAAAATGGAAGGCTTCAAGCTGGACCTGTTTTTCAGCTGTTGTTATGCAGGCACTGCACCATCAAGAGATGAAATTGGTTGGCAAAGCAACTAATTAGATCACCCAACACAGGGCTTCTTGGATCAAAACCCATTGATGATTGGTATGGGATAAAGGAACTGTAGCGAAATCTCATTAGTCAGCAATAAAGGGGCATACGTACAAGAACTTAATGCCGCCATAGTGTACATTTTTTGCTGTGTTTGCAAGTTGCCGCTAACTACAGTTAGCTGCACTTTTCCAGCATAAACATGAATTTTTAAGATTGCCACTTCTGTTAGCGGGACTTAACGAAAATGAAATGCCACTAACCCCACTTTGCGATATTTACAATGTATTTCCCATATGGCAATAACCCCCCAAAACAGCCGCTAAGTCCAGTAAGAGGCAGTTTTTTAAGACCAGAAAATCGCTGGTCTTAAAATTGTTGGAGACACTTGGGTCCACATATTAGATGTTTGGGTGCTGGACAGCGCTGCAAGGAACATTGCTGCGCTGCGCTGCCCTGTGCCAAAATAAAAAGGACAGGGATGCGCCCCATCAATATGATAGGATGCATTCCTGTGCCCCATTCACGAAAAGTGTTGCATTGCTGTGACAAAACAGTGTTACGACAATTTTCACTGCACCCTCCTTGCGACACCATGGATGCGCCGTATTCAATGTACGGTGCTCCATGTCGCAATCAATGACAGATAAGTCTGGAATCCGGTTTTATCTGGCAGCGCTAAAGTCACACATTGCTACAGGTGTGTGGCAAGCATGACACAACTCCAGCACTTCATGGGGCCAGCCTATCCATATGGCACTGCGTCACCCGTACGCCTACCATGAGGCAGGCGTAAGGTTTTGATGCAGTGGTGTCCTAGAATTGTTGCAGTGAAATCTGAGAGACTTCAGTGCACCAAGTCTACAAGGCTTTGTTTTGCAGGAATACCAACCCCCCACACATCATACCAGACACAGGTATAATGTAGCACTGGGTTTCACAAGGTCACACATATGCCTAGATGCATCACTTTGTAAATATGGCGCAATGTGGTGCAAGATTCACACTGCAAGAAAATGAAGCCCCCGCGACGATGAACTGCCAGAAGGGGCTCAGGATTAAGCCCCCTGTCTTTTTCCCCTTACGATGGTGGACAATGGATGCCATTCACCAAAGCAGGCACCCATGCGTAATTGGGCATTCCTATATTTTACTATGGGGGCATGCATCCAGGCCGTAAACTGGCCGCAATGTATTCAATGTATCTCAATGCAATGTATCTCAAGGACGGAAAGGCCCGCCCTTGAGATTACTTGCAGCATTCCGACTACTGGATGAGTCTCCGAGCCCGTTGGAAGCCAGCTGGAATGACTGGTTGGATTCCTTTCCGACCACCTCAATCAAAATGAGGCGGTCAGAAAGGAATCTGACTGGCACATTATGATGCGCCTTGGTAGGCTCCGACCGTCAATCGGAGCCTTCAAAGCCGCATCGTAATCAGCCCCATATTATATAAAAAATATTGATTACCACAATATTAATCACAATATTATCACCAACATAACTAATACATCCTTACAAATATACCCAGAAAACAAATTTACCTTGAAACAATTAATTCAAATAAGCCCAAAGCTTCTAATAAATAAAAACTCAACAAACACCCTAAAGAAATCGTAATCCTAATGCACATATATTTAAAAATAGTTAAATAATAAGTTAACTATAAACATATTATCAAACAAATAGAGAGGGAGGGTAGGACAACGAAGCCACTCTTAGACCCCCTGATATTTAATAACAAAACAACAGAAGAATGGAGCCAAAGATAATACAAAATAGGCAGAGAGAGTCACTCTAAGATGTAAAAAGAACCCTCACTCACCAACCTAGTTGGTGACATGCTTCATCATTGGGTTTCCACCAGAGAGGCCGAATGCCTCTCTGGTGTGCTACAACGCCTGATTACAGCGGAGCAGGATTTTGTGAAGGTGACAGTGCAAAATGTGAACCAAGTGATAGGTTAAAATTGTCTTTACCAAACCACAAAAATGATTTATTGGTGGAATGGTAAGGCAAAATTGAAATGTGAGATGGATGATAGACTGGATAAATTGACCAGTCACATCACTTATGTGAAACAAATGTGGTCTACATGTTTCAGCCTCATCAGTGCCATTTAGCGAGGCTAATGCACCGCATAGTGCCTGCCACGTTGTGTAGGGATACGTTTCCTGTCTATTTCTTGTACTGCAGCATTTGCAGCAGCAGGTAGCACCGGCCGCAATACAGGAGATATTATTGTGAGGAAACAAGGTAACCCAAATAAAGTCAACCTGGGACCTTGGGAATTGAGCTATTATTGAGAACAGTGGTCCCTAGAGAAACATAAATAGGAACAAGAGAATGAATATAGACCCAATCAGTACTAAATTTGTTAGACTTGTCCAGCCGGACAGAGGTCTAATAGTTAATATATTGAATCCAATGAAAACAATATAAACAAAAAATTCTGAGTGGCACACAAGCCTGCATCCTACTGAAACAAAACAGGACAAACAATAGGACACACAAAAAGGCTCAGGCAAAGCTGTAGGTTTGTTACACACAAAATTCTCAATGTGACAAACAAATCGCAAAAGAACACCTTTACACATTAAATAGCAGTTCAGAGCAGTGCATAAGGCGTTTTAGAGTGTCTATGGCATTTCGATCCATATAAAAAATAAATGGATCATCATCAGGACATTTAAGATAAGCATGCCTGTGTACAATTGCCTGTAATGACTGTGATACAATTGAGGAAATGGGAGGGGGGGATTACAATTAATTAAAAGAGAGCCCCAAACCAGGTACACACATTAAAATAAATAACGGGCTAGTCATTTCAATGTTTTAAAAAATATATATATTTTATTGATTGCTTGTAATAGATTGTCATGGCAGATACATTGCAAATAATACATTCAAATTCTATGATGTCTTCGCGCAAAATTAAAGGAGGCAGAAGAAAAGGAACAAAGAAACAGGTCATAACAATGCATTATTCATATCCAAAAAAAACAGTACTCAGGGTAAAAAAAAAAAAATCAGACCGAAGGGATGAAAGAGGAAAACCTTATTTTACTCCAACCATCTAGTGATTGGGGCCCAGATTTTCCTCTCATATTCTCGTCTCCTCTGCCCTCTCAGCCTCTATCGGCCGATTCCATATTATATACAGCCAATAACCTAGCTCGCCAATTGATAAACGTAGGAGACTCAGAGCTAATTCACTGGGAAGTTATACATAGTCTTACAATAGACATTGCAATAAATTCAAATCCGATCACTGAACTTGTCCGAGCATTGCCCTCAGGATTACCTTCTAAACCCAAGATGATTAAATCTGATGTTAATGTAACTGGGATATCAAGAATCAGGTTCAGAAAGGATTCAATATCCTGTAAATATTTTTCTAGATTAGGACAAGCAAAGAACATATGTATAGAGTCAGCAGCCCATGTCCCACACCTGCTACATGAGCTGCCCATGAGCCCCCCACTTAGAGACCTTTACAGGAGTACAATATAAGTCAAAGACAGACATAAAATGTTGGGTCCTCAAGATACCCATTATTACGATCTTATTGGCTAACTCAAGTGACCCCTCAAGATCTACACGTTCCTTTCTGAACGTTCTCTCCCATCTAGCATTCTGAATACTCATATCATCTGGTAGGCTTTCGAATATTGCTTGATATATATTATCCCTATCCAAGATCTAATCCCTATTGTGTCCACCAGAGCTATTTTTCCCAGATTTACACCCGGACGTTGCATAATTTTGCCCAAGAAACTCCTAATCTGCAAAAAATTAAAAAAATCTCTCCTAGAGAGACCAAACTTCTCTTGTAAATTGCTAAAAGAAGCAAGTTGTCCTTCACAACAGACATCCCCCAAAACATTAATTTCTAGGTTTCCCCAAATAAAAGTGATTAGGTCTTGAAAAATTGGAGGTAAAAGACCATGAGACAAAAAGGAGTATATACATTGGTATTGGAGATCCTAAACCTGCGTCGTATCTTCCTACAAATCGAGTAGGCCGATTGAATTATTTTGAATTTAGTCTTCTTGTAATAGCTCGGCTCTAAAATTTTGACTAAGCATTGCCTAGCATCGTCCCCAAGTGCTATTTCATAAATGGTTGGTCTAGCTGCGACCAGAACATTTGCCTTGGCTCATGTCTCAATCTTGGAAGCCTCATCCATTTGCTGGCCCTCCTAGCTCTACGGTACCCCCATAAAAATGTTAAGCATGCTCTTTCTGCTTTATCAATACAAAATGCTGGAAATTCCAGGGGTATAGTGCGGAACAGATATAAAAACTTTGGAAAGATCAGCATTTTGATGACATTGCAGCGACCATGCATTGAAAAATGTAGATGATCTAATCTCTCCAATGTCTTGTTAACATTATCAATCACTAGCAGAATATTTACCTCTGGTATACACGCTACTGAAGCTGTAATCTTCACCCCCAGAAAGGTAGCTACAGAAACAGCTGGAATATCTGCCGGGAGCATTGTATCTGCATGCAAGATCTGAGTTTTCTCAATTTTTAATTTATATCCTGAAACAGAACCAAATTGTTCAGCCAGGTCATTCACTGCCGGAAGGGCAGATCTTATATCGGTCGTAAATATCGCGATATCATCAGCGTACGCCAATGATGTATACTCTATATTATAGACCTTTGCTTCTTTAATATTCACATTCGCATCCAATTTATTAAGAAAGGGATCGAAATATAACGCAAATAATAACGAAGAACAAGGGCATCCCTGCCTGGTACCTCTACTTATGCCCAACGCTTTAGATTCTTGTCCAGATACACAGGTTCGAGCTTCAGGTAATGCATAAAGTGCCTGAATTGCTTGGATAAAATCTATGGATAGGGACTTCCATTGTAGGACAGACCTCAGAAACCTCCAGGAGACCCTGTCGAATGCTTTTTCTGCATCCAACAGGATCATCCCAAGAGTGACTTTGTGGCCTGAGCCCAATCAAAAAGGGCGATGGCTCGCCTAATATGGTCCGTGGTGTCCCGGCCAGGAATGAACCCATGTTGGCAGATGGAGACCAATGGAGTAATGATCGTACCCAACCTTAAAGCTAAAAAATTTCTTTAAATCTTAGTTTCAGCACTAATAAGCGAGATGGGCCTATATGATGAAGGGCTAAGTGCGGGTTTGTCTTTTTTTACAAAAACTACTATAGTGGTCTTCCGCTAAGAAGCCGATGTCTGACCCTTTTGAGCATGTTGAAATGGAGACTCGAGCTCCATTCGGTGTACTTGTCGGAATGTCCAATAAAATTCTAGGGGAAGCGCATCTGGACCCACAGCCTTGCCAGCAGCTAATGAGGTTATTGCATACTCAACCTCTTCCCAGGTAATCGGGGCGGCAAGAATCTCATTTTGTTCTGGCGTAACCTTCACTGTTTCATGATCTCTAAACCATTCTTCTAACGGTGCTGCTGCCACATCCCCTTCCTCTGTATATAATTGCTGATAGAACTTCTGAAATACCTTCAAAACTTCCACCAGAGAGTCCTGAATCTGATCCAGATGATCTTTAATCCTGCAGATCCTATTTGCGACTCCCCTCTGTTGTATACATTTGGCCAAGAGTCTTCCCGTGTTTTCCCCGTATTTATAAATATCCACCTGGCGCTGTGCATAAAAAATGGCGAGTTCTTCCCCAAAATATTGGTGTATCCTGGCTTTTATTACAGCAATACGCTGCAGACACATATCAAGATTTTGATCCTCTTCTATTTCCCTCATGAGCTCTGCCTCAGCCATCCTGAGCTGTTCCACCCACCCTCTAATCTTTTCCTGTATCACCCTCTGCCGACACTGAGAGAAACTTAGAGTGTCTCCCTGCACGGCAACCTTAAAGACATCCCCACTGCTGCAGTGCCTCTATTTATATTTTAAAAATCTGTTATCCATTTGGCCATGTGCACACAATATGCCTGGTCTAATAATAGCTTCCTTTCAAACGTCCATGTCGTCTGGGGTCGGGGGGAGCTACTTACGGGGAACTCCATGACTAACGGATTATGGTCAGACATTATCCTAGGGTGGAGCTCAATACTGACATTTTTGGCAATTTCGTTTGAAATAAAAAAAATTGTCCAAATGAACACATTTATTATGGGGAGCCAAAAAAAAGGTGCACCCTGGATCTCCCAGCCTATGCCTATGCCAAACATCAGCCAATCCATGTTCCCTAATGAGTCCCTATAATGCCTTAAAGGTCCTACCCTTTCTACCCTGATATGGAATGTTGCTAAAAAGATAAAACTGCTGTCAAAATGAATGTTAAAATCCCCACAAAGGACTAACAGAAATGGCCATAAGGCCAGTTCTATGCTTAAAAGATTCCGCACTTCTGGATCGTCCAAGTTCAGTCCATACAGAGAACAAATTGAAAACAGGGCATCATTAATTCCTGCTTCCAGAATCGCCCACCATCCTAGTTTATCCTCCTTGATTCGGTTGCATGTTATCACACCATGCTTTGCTAAAATAGCTACGCCCCGAGTAGTAGTACCTTGATGAATACTAGCCAATAAATCAAGACCCAGATCCTTCAACCAGCCACAATTGTTCCAGGGTATGTGGGTTTTTTGCAAACACAGCAGATCTATCTGCATATATCTAATGAGCTTAGCCAGCAGGTCTCTTTTCTTCCTCTCATTAAGACCACAGATGTTTAAGGAACAGATTCGGATTTTACCCTTTCTATCCACCATCCTTATAAATTACGAGCACTTTGACAGAAATCACAGAATGATGAAAAAGATTCAAGTAATCTGTCCGAAAGACATTATTAAATGTGTTCCGTTTTTGCCATTCTCACCGTGCCCTGACATCACTACACGGGAGCCTGCACATCAGGGGAGCCCACCGCAACGAGGATTATCGGCCCTGCACCATCCGCGCTGCTGCTGGGAGGTAGGTAACTACACCTCCTAGCAAGCCTCGTGCCAGGGATGCTGCCACGACACGAGTGGCGCGCCAGGAGGCGCATAAGACTGCCTAGGGCTCCCGTTTTTGCCGTTCTCACCTTGCCGTGACATCACCACACGGGAGCCTGCACATCAGGGGAGCCCACCGAGCCCGTGAGCTCGCCCCCTGCAATGAGGATTATCGCCCCTGCACATCTGTGCTGCTGCTGGGAGGTGGGTGACTACATCTCCTAGCAAGCTTCGCACCAGGGACACCGCCACGACATGAGGGACGCGCCAGGAGGTGCATAAGACTGCCCAGGGCTCCCGCGGAGCCGGACACGCGCGGGCTAAGCCCGGGCAAAGGGCAAGCCCATCCTGTGCCCATCATCGACAGGAAGAGGCAGGGCAGGGCCAGAACCCCTGTTTGTTATGACCCGTGACTTGGCACTATTAGCTGGTAAGACTTTTATTGTTCCCTCTGCCTCCTTGTTCCAAGCCTCTCCTAACGAGGATCTATTATCTCCATCACTGGCTCGAACTGTGTACTGTGGAACTCCAAGAACCAGCAGACTGACCAGTCACCCCATTTAGCAAACAAACGAGTTAGGCTGGACAGTTTGGGGGAGGTAACGGCCGGGGTTGTTAGTATTTTGTTCTATTTGGTAATTCTATTTTTTTTTCCAAGTTGCTAAATTAATCGCAGGTGTATATATCAGTCACTTGTCGTTTATACCCAGGGCGGAGATAACTGGGGTGTTAGACCAGCAGGAGGTTACAAAATGGGGAGGAGGGCAGGCCCAGCCAAAGCACCACAAGTGCACCCCCATTACCGCCATCACCAACAGCTATAGACAAAATGCTGCAGAGGGCAATAGGGGTGGTGGACTCTGAAATTGAGTTAACGGAAAGGCAGTTATCACTCACACCTGATTTATTCTTCCCACCGCCTGATGTGGCCATGACACCAGATACCCCTCAAACCCAGTTAGATGTCCAACCCCTGCCACTTCCACTGGCTGTCTCTTACAATGCAGTAGCACGCAAGAGTAGAACTTCCACAAGCATTTTCAAGAACGGAAAGCGTAAGATACCATCGGAGGTTGGTCCCAAAAAAAAAAGAAATGCGGCGAGGGCAATTCAGTCTGTACAGAGGTGGCAGAAGAGCGAGAACAGTCCCTAGGTAGAAGGCCGACAGACATAATAGACCCAACCTATCCGGCGTGGGCTCTGAATCTGATGACAGATCTGCAGAACAACCTGAGGGCCATTATCAGAGAAGAAGTGGCCCCCCTTATTAAGCGCCTAGAGATTGGAGAAAGCACTGGCAATAGGGGAAGCTAGACTAATTGACTTCCAAAATCATTCTTCCAGCAAGCCGGGGAGAAGGATTGACATGGGCTGCCAGGCGGATAGCATGGGCCCAACATACCTGCCCGGGGTGGAGACACATGCCTACGAGGGTCCTTCCAACAGACAAGAGCCAAGGGATCAAAGTGATCTTATGCACCAGAGAGACAGGGGTGTTAGCCTCTAGCCTAGAGCTAGAAATAGGTCTTCCCCTCCCAGGTAGTGAGATAAACCCAGCACCCAAGATCAAGGTATTAATAGGAAAGTTAGTGGGCAACAGGCACAAGAATCCAGTGAGGGGAGATATGCCTACCCAAACACAAACCTGCCCAACATAAATCTTCCCCCTCCATGCTCCTCGTATGTAGCTGTCTTGACAGGTGTTCCGCCAATTGAACCCAGCTCAACGGAAAGGAAACCCAATTTGAGCTGAGAAACAAATGTCTGTTCCGGCTGGCTAGATACAAGCATTATGATTATGCCAGAGCAGGGGAGATTTAATGGTTAGAAGGGTGGGGTGCGTAGGTAACCGCAGAAAGAGCGAACTGGGCAAATGTGTAGTCATTAATTTTAATAACCCCAACACTGTAACCAATTTACTCAAAACCACCCCTAACTGCTATAATCCTCCAACAGGCATGAGTCTCCGCTCACTGGATTTTTTCTATCCATAACACTAATCAAGTTGTGTACCATCCCTACTCCCACTAAAGGGTTCAGGGTTCTTTCAGGAGGGAAGCTGGGATTCCTACACTAGGTTCCCCCAATTCAATATCCCGGTGAACAACAGATATGGCTGCCTTGAGGAGGTAGATTTACTGGTGGAGGGACCTCCTAAGGGTGTGGATCTAGATCCGGCTGGTCTCAACCTGATGGGTAAAGAGGGTTGCGGCCCGAAATGTCCTAACAGGGGTAACAGTTCAATCCTCCCTCTTCGGATTGATCTGCTAGGAGGTAGGTTAGAATCAAGCAGGACCCACAATTGAATTTCCCCTGTTTTGCCGGGCTCTGCAAGAATAAAGGTCAATTGAGGAGGACATCAGATATGCAGTATTGGGGTCCACACTGGTGACCGGCCACCTCACTGTGCTAGTGTTTCTGAGGTTGCAAGTGGGGAAAGAGGGCAAGTCAGTGGCATGAGGATACTTTTGTGGAATCTGGCACGTATCAAAAACAAACTGCCCTGCCCTGACTGGGGAGATTTTGTTGATGAACATGATATATGCTTCTTTCAGGAGACATGGGTGACGGAAGACTTTCAGCAGATGGGTTTTGCCCCATTTAACATTCTGGCAACCACGGAGAGGAGGGGCAGATCCTCAGGTGGCCGTTTCATCTGGATAGGTACCCACCTAGGCTATAAGGCGAAGCAGATGACAACACCCACAAACGACATCCAATGTGTCCTGCTCTCCTTTCCCTCAAAGACGACAATCGCCCTAATCAATGTGTATTCCCGCCCTGTTAATAACAGCCAAGAATCTGCCACAATCGACCACCTGGGACATTTTATTCCTACCCTGGACCCGGAGCTATGGTTGATTGTAGGGGGTAATTTTAATTGCCATTTTGAACCCCGTATTGACCCTAATCATTCTGCCTCCACTGAAGAAGATCTTTATTGGTCTATACCCGATTCCCTGACCACCCCTACTAAAGTATGGTCACCATTGGTAATGCAACTCAACTCACTCACCCTAGCTCTATCACTCAGGGTGTGCAATGGACAGACTAAATCCGATCAGCCAAGTCAGCACACATTCAATAGAGCAGGTCAATCCTCCCTAATTGATTACATCATAGCAGAAACGAGATTCTGGGATAAGGTCTTTGATTTTTATATTCCGCAGAGGCAGGACAGCGACCACAACGGCCTGAATCTGACCTTAAAACCATGGGACCTTGGCATTGCTAAACTCCCTTCTACCACTACAAAAGGGATAGGTTCATTAACCTTAACAAACAATTGAAGAAAGGTTAGATGGGGCTATATAGAACAGTCTCCCTCCAAGCTGGCCAAAGTTTACCAGCTAGCAAGCCCAATGATATCCAAAATATGGAAGGCAATACAGGTGGAGGGGCACAATGTGGATCTCAAAAAGGTAGGGAAAATGCATACCGAGCTAACCACGAAACTTAAGGATGTATTCTTCCCTGCTGTCCGCAGGTGGAAAACTAATCAAAATAAATGCTCCTGGTTTAATGACAAATGCCGCAAGGCCAAGAAGGACCTCCTGGATGCGGTGACGGTGAAGGACAGGACACTAAAATTGCTAGCGTGGCTAGACAAAAAAGAGAGAGCCAGCCGCTGGGTGGCACGGCTGAGTTTGCCCACGGAGGAGGTTGTGACGAACCCCGACGACATAGTGATGGCCTTTGCGAATCACTATGGAAAAGTGTACACCTCTGTTGCAACGACTACCATAGAGGAAAATTTAGCGTTCCTAGACGACATACAACTCCCAAGACTGACTCCAGATGACGCGCTATCACTGGAGGCTGACCTCACAGCAGAGGAGGTTGCCTTGGCCGTTAAAGGCCTCCAGTCGGGGAAAGCATTGGGGCCAAACGGGATTTCAGTGGAATTATTCAAGCGGTAGGCAGATACGTTGGTTCCGCACTTACTGAAAATGTACGAAGCCAGTCTGGAAGAGGGCATACTTTCCCGTGACCAAAGGGTCGCGACATTGGTTGCAATACGAAAACCGGGTAAACCCCCTCATGAGTGTGCCTCCTACCGGCCAATTTCGCTCCTAAATGTCGAAGCCAAAATATTGGTGAAAGTACTAGCGACCCGTATACAGCCTCACTCAAGGACACTCGTTCACCTAGACCAATCAGGCTTTATGCCTGGGCGGAACACAGTGATGAATCTCAGATGATTGCATGGTATACTAGCGAGTGGGCCGTATATCCACGAGGACGCAGTCATTCTCTCGCTAGATGCAAGTATGGCTTTTGACCGGGTGGAGTGGCCTTTTCTCTTTGCAGTGCTTGCGTGTTTTGGTTTCGGGCCCAAATTCTGTGCATGGGTGCGGCTGCTCTATACACAACCTCTGGCACAGGTGGTGGTGAACGGGCGACTGTCTGGGGACTTTGTGCTGGGACGGGAAACTAGACAGGGTTGCCCTCTCTCCCCACTGCTATTCGCCCTTGTGTTGGAACCTCTGGCGGCATGGATAAGGAAGGACCCAGTTATAAAAGGACTAAAGTGGACTGAGGGGTGGGACGCCCGTATCTCGCTGTACGCGGACGATATACTGTTATACCTGATGCGACCGGGGCGGTCTATAGGCTCCCTACTTGACATTTGTAAGTCCTACGGCAGGGTCTCCGGTTACTCGATCAACTGGGCACAATCAGTGCTCTTTGTTTTACATGGGCCCCCGCCATGATTGCCCAGAGGGGTGACGATATCAATGGCGGAGGATGGTTTTAAATATTTCGGTATTAAGATTACGCCTAATCCTGAACACTTCATTGAACACAACCTGCTTCCGCCCCTGAGGAGACTACGGAGTGATGTCAAACATTGGCACTCCCTCCCACTGACGCTACTGGGGAGAGCAGCTCTGTTCAAAATGATGGCTCTCCCTCAGTTTTTATATGCTCTGCAAAACACACCCATACCGGTCCCGGACTCTCACTTTCAGTCAGTTGAGGCGGAGGTGGGCTCTCTCGTGTGAGAGGGTAAGCCGCACCGCATAGCTCTCTGTAAGCTTGTGCGGAGCTGGTATGATGGTGGAATCGCCCTGCCCAACATACGCCTATACTATTGGGCCTCCCAGCTCATTATAATTAATCAAAGGGAGTCCTTAGCGCCTTGTATGATAAACCCCCGAAAACTAAACTAACAGGCCCGACAGCGCACACTGTAAAGATATGGTATATGGCGCAGCTACACATGAGTAAAGGGGGACCTCAGCGGCATCTCCAGGGTCGGAGACCTCTGGAAACGGGGCGTGGTGCTCCCATTTGAGCAGTTGCAGACGGAGTACCAGATGGAGCGGATGGAGCGGTTTCGATTTATGCAAATACAGCACGCACTGAGGGAGGCCATACCTAAGGGGACGGTCCTACCCGAGTCCTCCCCACTTGAGAATCGACTGCTTACGGACCACCTAGCCAAAAAAGCTATATCGCTGACATATCGCAAGCTGGTTAACCACCAGAAAGATCCCACAGGGACCCTTAAAAGGAAATGGGAGGCTGAGGTGGGGGAAATGGACGAACAAGAATGGCAGGATGCGCTGGCGTCCCCGCAGGAGGTGGCAACCCCATCAAAAATAAAACTAGTGCAACTTAAAATACTGCACAGGACATACTACACGAGATCCACACTTCACAAAATAGGGAGGGCGGACACTCCACTCTTCTTGCGGGGTTGTAGCCTCCAGGGCTCTTTCTACCATACTATATGGGACTGCCCTGGCATCACTGTATATTGGAGGGAGGTCATGGCAACAATCTCCAGGGTTACCGGCCATGATGTCTCCCCTGAACCGCGGAAATGTTTGCCTAATGTGTGGGGCGCTACAGATCTTAACCACGCCGAACAAACCTGGGTAGCCACGGGACTAGCGTTGGCGAAGAGGAATATTGCACAACACTGGGGGGCGCAGTCAATCCCCTCCCACTTGCAGTGGTGTCGGGATCTAGACGGTGCCATGGTCGCGGAAAGGATGGTTTGTATTAACAGGGGTTGCCTCCGGAAATGGCAGCGGGTTTGGGGGAAATGGAACACGTTTAGGGGCAATATCTGTGAACCCCCTCCAGTAGACTCAGATCCGGACTTGAGCGAATAGAACATTGGCAACATAACGCCATATGTGTCACTGGCATCCGGGGGTGGCAAAGACCTGAATATGGACAACGAGGTGTGTGGGAATGTTAGATCTAAATGGATAACAATACAATCAATAGTGTTGTCTGATGCGTTCTGTTGTTACAATTGCATCTGTGAGAATATTGTTTGTATTGACATGAGGTGTACAATTAATATTAATAAAAATTGTTTAAAAAAAAAAAAAAAACTTTCCAGGGCTAGATATAAGCGGACTACCAACCAGGAACAAAAAAACCTGGGAATTAGAAATGTGGGAAATTCTGAGAATTGCTCTTAATGACAAAGAACTGAAAACCTTTTGGGCAATAGTAAGCTCAGGCGACAGGGAAGGGAGATCGGCCATAGAGACCAACATAGTGCCTGAAACTTGGGAGACCCACTTTGGGTCCTTGTATGCCATTGGGGATGGTGGCCCCATTAATCCCACTACTTCCAGTATGACAGCAGAGGACCACTTGGTGGGGTTCCCAGAGATTACCATGACTGAAGTGGAAAATGCCATTAACAAGTTACACCGCAACAAAGCGCCAGGTCTAGATAAAATACCGGGGGACCTTTTCCGGGAGGAACCCAAAATATGGGTACCATACCTGTGTGCCCTATTTAATGCCATCCTGAAGATTTTGGATCCCCCTGATACCTGGCGTGGGGCGGAGATAGTGCCCATATTAAAAAAAGGTTGTCCTCTTTCACCCTCTAATTACAGGCCGATTAGTTTAATTGACATCACCCAAAAACTTCTTGGCCGGGTGCTTTTGGACCGTCTCCAGGGTTGGATGGAAGAAGAACAAATACTCAATCCCTACCAGGCTGGCTTCAGATCAAATATGTAAACCGTAGACCAGATATTCAGACTACAACTACTTTTCTGTAAAACAGTGACTATAGACGGTGGCAGCCTCTATCTCATATTTGTTGATCTGAAGTCGGCTTTTGATCTTGTCCCTCGGGAGAAACTCTGGAAGGTGCTGAGTGATCTTGGGATTCCTCCCTACATTCTCAACGTTATAGAGGGGCTCCACCTGGGAAATTTTGCCCAAGTACACTGTGGAAAATACGGGGAACTTACTTCACGTTTCCCTGTACAAAAGGGGGTCCGGCAGGGATGTGTTCGAGCTCCTACCTTATTTTGTCATTTTGATAACGGCCTTGTTGACCACCTTATAAATATAAAGGACAACGATGCTCCAAAGATAGTATCGGGGAGGGTGCCTGCACTGATATTTGCTGATGACACCCTGTTACTTTCAAAAACATCAATGGGTATCCAGCTCACCCTTGATGGCTTCGCCAATTTCTGCAAGTTGCGAGGGCTGGAGATCAACTTAACTAAAACTAAATATATGGTCTTCAATCCCCCCAGCATGACTAGGCCAAACCCTTCCCTAAACGGCACTCCTCTCGAAAGAGTAAAGATATTTACCTACCTGGAAGTTACCCTGTCAGAGCACTTTGAATGGGGGCCCCAGCTGGCCAAAGCAAGACTTAGGCTAACCCAGACAGTGGGCGGTATAATGAAAATGTATAGAAGCTCAGCCTTTAAACCAGCCACCCCTGTGGTGGAAATCTATAAAGCACAAGCTAGAGGTGCCATGCTATATGGGGTGGAGTAGTGGGGACATTGCTCTACCACCAACCTGACGACGGTTGAGAACAATTTTATGCGACAGATTGTTGGCCTGCCTCAAAGTACCCTCCTTATTCCCCTCCGCATGGACATGGGTATCAGGCCTCTTGATGAAGAGATTGCCCTGAGACCCCTAACAGGCTATGGGGGACCCCAGAGTTGTCAGTCTATAGGGCTGAGTGAAATGAGCTCCTGACCATCTGTTCCACCAAGAAAATCCCCCGGCTTTGCCATATAAGGGATCTTGCCTTTAAGTTAGGCAAGCCGGGCTTCTGGAGAACTCCCGAAGTATCATGTGCTATGATTTCTAGGCTAGAACTAGTTAAATGCTACAGACAATTTAACTTAATGTCTTTAGAAGAAAGTGCCACACGTGGTCGCCTGACAGCAGAGTTTTTATCTGTTAAAAACACATACAGCAAAGAACATTTTCTGGATTCTATTCAATCCCCTTTGGCCAGGATATTGTATGTGCAATTTAGATTAGGGACCCTCCCCTTACTAGCGATTACCAGCAAATGGGCTAATGACCAAAAGTCTTGCATGTAATTATAAGGTGGAGTCGGAAATACACGTCCTGTTCCTCTGCTCAGCCTATCGGTCGCCGCTCAAGCGTTGGCTAATCCACCTCTGTAAGAACCTGGGCTTTGTGCACTGTGCAGAGGCTTACAGAGTTTTAAAGTATGACACCCATCCACCAATAGTCTTTGCTGTATCCCGATTTTTAAATTGTATGTGGCATATGTGGCATACCCGACGAGCTATCTTAAAGTAGTACCCTTGGGGAAGAAGAAATGTACTGAAAGTAGACAGGTTTATTAACTCTACCTATGCTTTGGGTTCACTGCCCAGAAGGCGTCATACCTTGCCTGCCACTGAGGAACTAAGACTGAGATAAGCGCTCACCCCCCACCAGCGTTTTTTAGCAACATGGGAGCATTCTACCAAGTATTAGGTTGACACTTTGCTTCACTTACAGGTTTATCCCTATCGGACCCCTGGAGCTGCGGCTTCCTCATTAATTACGACAGAAACGACATCGAGCATTTCCCATCACTAGATGGGTAAGCATCCCCTCCTTCATCCTTTTAGGTGGTCAAATTTACACACCTTCCTTGTCCTCCTATTACATCCTACCTTGTTTGACAGGTCATTTCTGCACTCACCGCGCCATCGTCTTTGACGCCCTAAGCGGTCTGGGTTCCTCCAATACTTTTCTGTGAATTTTCATGGTAAGCGCTTGTCCGCCCATTCTGTGGGATCCTGTGTGATATTATTCCCTTTCTCCACAGTTCAAATTAATTTCTTTTTTCAGGTCTGTCAGTTCGCTAACTGTACCATCAGCCTCACATCTACCTCTATCTACACGAGACTTGAAAACACGTATGTGTCCCTTTTTTCTTCTGTCCGCTCACCACCAAACGTACTTAATGCGCTCTTTAATTAATTTTTCAAGCAGACACTGGCTTTTCCAAAAACTTTAGGCCTATTCACCCGGTCAAGCTTTGCATGACACTATATTATTCTCGCGGTCAAGTGTTGCATGACACTATATTATTTCTGTTATTTCTTATAGCATGTCTTTTTCCATCCTTGCTCATTAAAGATACTCCTTGGTTGTAATCTGCATGGAGCGTTGTTAACCTTAAACATTAAAATGACTAGCCCGTTATTTATTTTAATGTGTGTACCTGGTTTGGTGCTCTCTTTTAATTAATTGTATTTCCTCCCCAGCTCTGTTTTATCCATTTGTATCACAGTCATTACAGGCAATTGTACACAGGCATGCTTATCTTAAATATCCTGATGATGATCCATTTATTGTTTATATGGATCGAAACGCCGTCAGCACTCTAAAACGCCTTATGCACTGCTCTGATTTAATGTGTAAAGATGTTCTTTTGAGATTTGTTTGTCACATTGAGAATTTTGTGTGTAACAAACCTACAGCTTTTCCTGAGCATTTTTGTGTGTCCTATTGTTTGTCCTGTTTTGTTTCAGTAGGATGCAGGCTTGTGTCCCACTCTGAATTTTTTGTTTATATTGTTTTCATTGGATTCAAAATATTAAATATTAGACCTCTGTCTGGCTGGTCAAGTCTAACACATGTAGTACTGATTGGGTCTATATTCATTGTTCCTATTTTTGTTTCTCTAGGGACCACTGTTCTCAATAATAGCAATACAGGAGATAAGCAGTGCGACCGCCTTAGAGGCAATGGCATCATAATGAGGTTGACTGGACCGCCGATAGCATGTTGGGCAGTCCCATTGTCTGCTAAGCCTTCCTAATCAGACCCTTAGTCCCCTAATGGACTATTTAGAAGATACATGGTTTGGCAAACTGCATCAGTCAAGACACAGACCACAAGCCAAGTACCAGATACTTTGGTGTAAAGTCTATGACAGCACCTTGGACAGGAAGCCAAAACATACAATGCACTGGAAGGATGGCACAATGTGTTCCAATACACATTAGGCAGAACTCAACCTACATTATACAATTTTATTAAAGCATTACAAAAGGAACAAAGCTACCAGGATCTAAGAATAGAGCAATATGTTACCCAAATTGGCCAAAAACAAATAAAATAAAAGGATGTATGACATGCTACAAATTAAAGCCAAACTCTTCCCAAAAAACAAGGGACTATATTACTTAGAGTCTAATTATCAGTTTGGGAGTCCCTGGGACTGCCGAAACCATGGTGGCGGTATCAGGACCACCAGACTGGCGGTCCACCCATGTATTACAACTAAGGTGGTGGGACCGCCATAGGACATCCACAACTACCGGGGATCCCTGATCTCGTGATGGTGGCGCAGAGGTGTGAGGCTATAATATGCTGGTGGTGCCGTTGCAGCACAGCCAAGCAGATTACGAGTTTCCTCACTGCAATACTCTCCATGGCAGCGAGACCGCCATGAAAAGTGTGGCAGTGAGGTAAATAAGGGTGTCCTACAGGGAGTTGTATGCAGGGGGGCACATCATGTGCCCCCCTATCTGTATGCACCCCCTGTTCCTGCACAACATTGTGCATATTGGTCCGTGCAGGAACGGGATGTGGCACTTCCACAGAGGTGCCTTTCTAAGGATCCCTATGAGCCTTAAAAAGACACCTTCATGGGACCGTTGCCACAGGACCACCCAACCTGTATTCCAGTCAAAATAAGGCAGGCGGGCTGACTACGTGGCTGGTGGTGTTGCAGCGGGGTGCTGGTGTGCCGGCCCGCTCCAACACCGCCAAACTCGTAATCAGGCCATTAGAAATGATAGCCAAAGGTAAATTAAAATTTAAATATAAACTTACCAAAAATCTTAATAACTACAAAAAACGCTAAACCACTAAATCAAAACATTTTAGTAAATCAGCCAAACAGATATTTGAAAACACCGATATAAAAAACAATTATAACAAATATTTGTTACAAAAAATAACAAGAATCCAGCAACCAATGTAAAAAATTCCAATGCATAACACCAAATAAATACAACACATATTCAAAACAATTGCACATAATAAAAACATACATATAGCATAAACCATACAATATTTCTTTTGCCACCCACACAAAATAAGTTAAAAAAAAACTTTGGGTTTGTAGCTTCAGATCTTTTTACAGTCCCCACAAAATATAGGAATCCACAAAAAAGATAACGCAGAGTCCCTGAAAAAATGCAAACTTATGAACAACCTAATCGTAATCCCTTGAGGCAGTTCAAAATCTATTGGCTCTTCGGGAAACCCAAAAAAAGGACATTTAAGTATAAACCATCAGTTGATAATACACCAAAACAGATTTGCTTAAAAAAAAATTCAACAAACTTTAAAGCAGAGGTAAGACCTTCCCTTAGTGCCATTGCTGGGGAGAGAGCCTCTGGTATTGACAGCAACCCGGCAGATGTCTGTTTACATTACAAGGCAAAGTGGGCCAGGTTCATTATGTTGTTAGGAAAAGGCTTATATACTCGTTTCACAAGGTGGTGGCCCGCCTAGTCCTGGCAAAAGTTCAGAATTGGATTGACAGCAATGACATCTTAACCCCTTTTCAGGTGGGCTTTCGAGCACGTTAGTAGAATTTATCAAGTTTTATGCTTTTCTTAATTTACTGGCGGACTGTTGTGATAGGCAAAGGCAGCATCTACGCTGCTTTTGTAGATCTTAAATCAGCTTTTGATGCAAAAAGCTATGGTTGGTTCTCCTGGAGATGGGAATGTCCATGGATCTGTTATCTCTTATCGTTCGATTACACAAGGACAATTTTGCACAAATCGGCTGGAGCTCACAGGGCAACTTAACCGATCCATTCTCGGTAGACAAGGGAGTGCGCCAAGGGTGTGTAATGGCCCCTATATTAATTTCCTTATTCATTAAAGGAGTCCCTCAATTTTTATCTGTATTTCCCACAGATGCCCCAGCACTAGCAGGTACAAAGATTCCGATACTTATGTTTGCCGACGACACACTTATCATTTCATAAACTCCTAGTGGGTTGCAGCATTCGTTAGCCAGATTTGAAGACTTCTGTAGCATTCGAGGTCTAGAAATTAACACAACCCAAACCAAATGTATGGCTCTTATTCAGCACAGATCATTCAGGAGTAAAATTGATCTAGATGGGGAGTCCCTTGAACAGGTAGACTCATTTCCATACCTAGGAATAATACTGGAAAAAAGAATGAGTTGGAGGCCTCACATTGAAATTATGGCACTGAAACATCACCAGCTAGTAGGCGTATAAAACAATTAATTCAAAACCTCTCTGATGAAGCTGGTTAGTCCAGTATTGCAGATTTACAATGCAAAAGTGGTGAGCTCCTTCCTATATGAGTCGGAAATTTGGGGGTTTGGGAAAATGACTCAGCTTGGGACTCCAGAGAATAGGTTTCTCCGATTGATAACTAGTCTACCGCAAAACATCCCCTTGACACCCTTGCTTAACGACTTAGGAAGGAAATTTCTAGTAGACATTGCCAGAATACGCCCTATTCTCTATTGGCGTAGAATACGGTCTACCCCCGAGCTGGCTACCTATGCTAACGCCCTCAGGGATGTCATCGAGGCTGATCACTCCCTAAAAATTGTCTGGCTATGCGACATTAAAGGTGTTTTGTATAACATGGGAACGCTGAACTTATGAGAAAACCTACACAGCACTCAGTTCCCCACTAAAGAACTAATGAAGGAATGCTATTGGGGAATGGTTACCCATAATACCATCAGAACATGTGAAAGCACCACAATGACAGGGAGATTCTTAGAATTCAAACCTTGCCCAAGCTTTGAGCCCTATTGGGATTTAATTTTGAATCCCTTTGATCGGAAACTTTATTTTTTATTTTGAGTGGGCTCACTTCCATTAAAATCATTCACTTTTAAATGGTCCGCATCTGGTGATAACAAATGCCCCCATTTCTTAAACCATATTGAAACCTACACCCATGTGCTGTTTGTCTGTCCAGCCTATGTAGACCCACGCAAGAAATGGCTCTTGCAGATCAGCAAGAATTTAGGCACTATATGTTGTAATTTTGCCATGCAAATACTATGCACAAATCACTCCCCATGATATGCAATTCCTGTTGCTAAGTTCCTTGTGGATCATAAGATCAAAACTGTTGTCCCCCTTAGTGCAATAGCAAGGAATTTATTCTGGTATTTAATCAAAATCATCATGTTTGATTATGCCTTATTCAGGACTTTGTACCACCTATGATGTGAAATCAGTACTCTATTTTTTATGCAAAGTTCAGCAACCATCATTTTAATCTTTTACACTTGATGATTTATATAATATGCCGTTTTATGACATGTACTCTGCTTTCTTTTACTTTGACGAGGCGATCTCCTACTTCTATTTGCACATGTAGGAATGATATTTTATTATAAAATTTCAAACAAAAAAATATGTAATTGTCCTTTTATGACATGTATTGTCGAAATAAATCTGATTGATGATGATGAGGATGGCGGTCTTTAGATTGCCTTATTATGAGTTGACTGTGGGGCCCGAGGTGTGACTGTGGTGGTCTTGCGGCAGTGGGCAATGGTTTTCCTCCTCTATTGTTGCATGTGTGTACATTTTGACTTCATATGTGTTGAATGTACTCATATGCATGATACATGTGGAAAAATACCACCTACCCATTGCCGGAGTCTTGCCCATATGTGGCCTGTCCAGGCAATGGGTATATGGCACAAAAAAGACTCACCCATAAATTGCAGCAATATAGGGTCATAATCCTTGTGCTGAAAATGGTGCTGTAAAGGGAGGACCTGAAGAACGTGATCCACGTCGAACTCTGCTTGGAAGGTCAGAGGAGGGGTTTAGTATGCACCCCAAATGCTTCGCTATTACTGACTCAAAACAGACAGTCCGACTGCCAAGGTCACTCATTGGAAAGACAACTCATAATATGCATGGTGGTGAAACTCCCCCCACCACACCTTGGCAGCTGCCTTTCCCTGACGGCACCCCTGGAGGTTGGCAGTGTGCTGGTAGTGTCATTGGTTCAGCCACGGTCTTCAGAAATGCAATGAGCCCATTTTGTAATACGGCAGTCCGACAGCCGAGCTCGTCATGGTCAGACCACGACCGCCGGTCACGGCACTTCACATTCACCAAACTCATGTTAAGCCCTTTAATCGTCACATAATGCAACTTAAAAAAAATATTCATTTACAACACATTCCTTAAAAAAATTCAAAACAACAAAAGGGTGCAAAACACTATCAAAAACACTATAAGTGTACAAAGCAATTTGTAACTTTAAAAATGTTTGTTAAAATTTAAAACCTTACAATAAATTGATAATTATAAACAAAAATGTAAAATATGTGTGACATATTTTTATTTTACAAAATATTAAAAGATATTATACCTTAAATGGGTGACATTGCTATTCCCACTCCAATCTAAACAAACTTGAAGAAGGTGCTGGACACTAAAGTGGTGACATTCACTATTCCCACTCAAATCTAAACCAAGTTGGGGAAAATGTTGAACACTGAGAGGGTGACATTTACTATTCCGAATCCAATCTAAACCAACTTGGGAAAAGTGTTGGAATACTAAAAGGGTAACATTTACTATTCTGACTCCAATCTAAACTAACTTGGGAAAAGGGTTGGACACTGAAAGGCATGATATTTACTACACCACTTCAATCTCTACTAATTTGAAAAAATATGATGGACACTAAAATCTACAAAAATTATAAATACAATACACATTAACACTTTTTTACCTAAAATATTCGAAATTAAAAAAATGAATTTAATACTAAGGGGCCGTTTATGATCTCCCCCGGAAAGCATTCTGACCAAATTGGTTCCGGAATGCTTTCCAGACGACTCAGAGTGGGGGAGTCCGACCAAGCGATTTTGATGCATCCGGATGCTTCCGGATACAATTCGGTCAGACTCCTATTGACTTCAATGGGAGCCTGTGTTCCTCACACTGAAGAGACCTCCACTCCAGCCCAGGATCAAGCCGTCAGTGAGGACAACAATCCTGGTAATCTGGAGGATAATGAGGAGCTTGGTTCATTTGGTCATCATGGGCAGACAGCTCCAACTGACACCTCTGTGCCCACCCCCATATATCTCATCGCAGCTGTAACACCTCAGCAACCAAAGACTCCACTTCCTGTGTCCCTACCACTGTGACACCAATTGTGTGCCCCCCAGTCCTGGGAGATGATGAGATCACAGCTCACACAGGAACCAGTCGGATGGGGCACACTGGGCCAAGGGCACATGGTAGTGGTGGTAGGGGTCATGGAAGGGTGTTTGTGGGCCAGCATAGTGAGCCCACTGGGGTCACCATCACCCAGACCACCACTGACCATGTCTTGGGAGCATACAATCAGTCCCAAGACATGATGGACCAGGTACTCACAAAGCTCCAGGAGATGAAGCAGTTGCAGAGGGAGCTCAATCATCAGGTGGAGTCCCATAGCTCAAATATGTGCTCCCTGATTGCAGGACATGTACACCCGTATGCATAGGGCTTTCCCAGCACCATCTACTCCTTCCTGTGATCTTGCAACATCTGGACCATCTACATCTGCCACAGCCACAGGAAGGGAGGACCTGCCACTGAAAGAACCACCTGTGCCCTCCCAGCCCCTGCAACTGCTGATCCCCTCTCCCCTGCAGGAGGAGACGTCCATGCATATTACCAGGAGGTTAGGATGGCAAGACCTCTGCCAGCAAGAAACCCTGTAACTAATTTCCTCCAGTGTGTACATAACATTTACTCTGTTGACTATTTCTGGACACATTTGACTTTCTGATGCCAGTAGTATTTTTGATATGGGACTTTAAACAATGTTGGTTCTCCAACTATGGTTTTATTCACCATAAATGAGTTTTTTACTTTTTAGTTTGCCATCGTGTCTTGACAATGACAAAAATCAAAAGCTTGTGTAAAAATAGATAATTTGTAACTAGGTCATGTTTATCTCAATTTCCCAAACATGACTCCCAAAATTATGATACCATTAAATCAACTACTACTATGCTATGTCAACATCTAAACTAACATAACAATCCATACATTACACTAATACTCAGTGTCACTTTGCACATTTCCATTCAAGACCTTGCCAACATGGAAGAAGGGGATATGTCCAAATAATAAAATATCATAGGCAAATTAACATTGACTCATGTCATTGGCTGGAGCTAGATCTTCTGGCTCACATAAGGAATTCCACAACAATAACACCAAGAGAAACAACCATGTCAGCACCACATTTTGTAGATACAGTATCATTCCAAACCACTGTTCCAGTATCTGGTGGAATGTCACAATCACGTTTCAGTGGTGTGCCACTAGAAGTATGTCCCACAATGATGTGACACACACGCACACAATGAGGATTTTTCCAATGCAAAGTGTCACGACTCGCGGGTGCATCGGAAAATGCACCATGAACACTGCCCGAGTCTTCAGCTCACCCGGGCAGGTTCAAGACTACAGTCCCCATGATCCTTGGCGGCAGAGACGTCAACGTCGAAGGAGACCGGAAAGCTTATCCTGGCTACCGTCTCCCTCGGCGTTGCCGATTATTCTGGAGCCAGAGTACTCAGCTTGGAAAGGTGCTTGTCCCATTTCCTGGGTCCCTGTCTGGTGAGTATGCGGTTGCACCAAATTTTGCTCTGAAATATACAGTCCGTTGTGGATGCCATTCAAGATTCTCTCGGAACGTAGCGAATACCTTGTGATCTACTTTGGGGGCTAATTGCTGATCGCGTTTACTTTGTGGAATTGAATTCTTGATCAACTTTGCAGCTTTTGTTTTCTATTTGCTGAAACGTGTCCTTAAGGTGATTTCAACTACAACTGAGTTTCTCCCTGTTTGGAAAGACACACGTTTGTAGTCGATTGCAGGTTGCAGGGACTTTGTTGTACGTTTAACCATAACCATTTCTTTCCTCGTTTGTAGAGCATGGTCATATGCTCATGCGAGGAGAAGGAACTACATTGATTTTTAAGCACTCTTATATGAAGCTTTATTGGAGAATTGGTACAGTGGTGAAGTGGTGTTTGTTATGGTGACAATCACACTGTGTAACTTCCATGTGTGATGTTAACATGGTCGATACTTTTATTAGCCTACTAACAGGGCACTGTGTTTCAGATGTCCCTGATTCCCTCATACAGTGCTGTGAAGCATGTTCAGGCATTCTATCGGTAGGTAGAAACTGTATGAGAGTTTGGGACAGTGGTTCTATCAGTTGTATAGGTATACATTTCTTTTGGTTGTATACACTTCTTTGGTTGAGCTATGGATACATATATATGTGTTTTATGTAATTCTTCTGTTACAGCATATACTTACTCAGTAGCTTCTATTTCATGGTCATATCCTCA